>NW_027362771.1:603003410-603729575 GCF_046119375.1 Phyllobates terribilis
CCTGCCACTTCTGCTCAGACTTCTCTGCACTGAACTAAGATGGTGCCCACCTTTTATACTCCCTTCTCAATGCACCGAGGAACTGCTTCCTCCCTGCTCCTGCACTGCAGGGTTCCCCTTCCTCAGTGTTCCCTCCCCCCACTCCAGCCAGGGACAGGGACTGTCGTGCCCATCTCAGGGGCATATTGGTCGCCCTGCCCCACGGCAATGTGGTGTAATGCATGCAGGTTTCGGGTCCTGATCCACACTTCATCCTTATCTGAGAGTGAGATATCACACCTCTGGGTGAGGTGCAATACGTCTGTAGCAACCGAGCCCTCGGTGCTACAGTTCCATTTATCTTCAGCCTAGGTGACGTATTGTGATACAGGGCCGTGATTTTGGCTATAAAAGGGTCCCCTAGACCCCTACCCCAAGCTTTTTAAGAGAATCATATATGGCGTGCCAAGAGACTCTATGGAATGCTTTCTCAGCATCCAACGAGAGTATCTACTTCCAAATTTTTAACTGCATCTAGCCCAGGAAATACTTTGTGCCTAGTAGCAGTGTCTGCTAGTCAGTGGATTATCCCGGCTGTTAAGCAAGCTACACCACCTGTAGTTTGGACACTTAATTTTTTCAAAGGAAATGCTTCGGGACCACGGGATACTCAGTGAAGAGCATCAGGAGGCACCCCAAGGCATAGGGGCTGGGACTGGCACTAGGATGCCTTGCAGTGGACAGCCGAGCTCGATCCTTATAAAAGCTTTTTAACTGCAGCAGCTTTAGTGGACGCTACTGGAGCTGGAATTACGCGGCTGCTGGCATGAGACTTGCCCTCCAATAGATCCTTGTAAATGGATTTAAAGTGTATTCATTCAAATTAGAGGGACAATTTAAATTAAAAAGCTTAGAGCTGCCTCCACCACAGGGGGGCTCTCTCGACCCACCAGCGGACAGGCACCAGTATTGGGAGAGGGGGGCTGGCCGTCAGGGTTCACCGCGGCTCTGGCACAAATCCGGCGACACGGAGGTGGCACGGGCAGGAGCGGACTGGCCGTCTCGGCTTCTCACTTTTTGGATTTTAGAAGGGCATGACATGCCTATATCTGTGTCTCCCCCTCCTTTTACTCCTCCACCTCCTTTCTTTTCGCATGACTATATGTACTTGTCACTTTTCCATGTGTTAGTTGTGTCTTCTGAGCAGTTTGTCAACTTTTGGACACCTTTGAAGGTGTTTTCTAAGTGTTTCTATGTGTTTTTGTTTGCCTGCCATTGGTTTTAACGGTGTTCGACGAACACACGGGTGTTCGACGAACCGAACCAAACTCGAACACTACGGGGGTGGCTCAACACTATTTTTTATAAGATATTAATCTATAACATTCAACTAAAAGACACTTTTTTAGACACTGCGCTGACAGATAGCAACACAGTTTCAATTTTAATCCAGACATGGGTTAAGTAATGAAAAATTTGCTTGACCCTGGCGTGATTTGAACACGCAACCTTCTGATCTGGAGTCAGACGCGTCACTGTTGCACCACAAGATCATACGGAAAGAAACTTTCCGCCCATAATTCACTTAAAAAGTGCATGAAGTAATCGTGGCACACCTCGAAATTTGCTACTTTTACTAACAGACTGAAAAAGACATAAACAAGGACGAATGAATATCTTGGTATTGGGAATTGAGGGTTTTCCAGTTTAAAATTTAGAGTCTAGTAAAGAACCCTTTTTTCTTATGGATTCAAAGATGACAATGCTATGATCAAAGTGAAAAGAGATCCCAACGTGCCTTAAATATTCAATGTTTTGATTTCGCTTCCCTATGATTTTTCTCATCAAATAATTGTTTATAAGATATTAATTTATAACATTCAACTAAAAGACATAATTCATACACATAGCTTCAATTTTAATCCAGACATGGGTTAAGTTATGAAAAGGTATTTTGATTTGAACACGCAACCTTCTGATCTGGAGTCAGACGTGCTACCATTGCGCCACGAGTTCATATGAAAAGAAGATTTCCGCCCATAATATAACTCACTTAAAAAGTGCATGAAGAAATCGTGGCACACCTTCTAGAAATTTGCTACTTTTACTTACAGACTGAAAAAGACATAAACAAGGACGAATGAACATCTCGATATTGGGAATGCAGGGATTTCCAGTTTAAAATTTAGAATCTAGTAATGAACACTTTTTTCTTATGGTTTCAAAGATAACAATGCTATGATCAAAGTGAAAAGAGATCCCGAAATGCATTAAATATTCAATGTTTTGATATCGTTTCACGATGATTTTTCTCATCAAAGAATTGTTTATAAGATATTAATCTATAACATTCGACTAAAAGACACTTTTTTAGACACTGCGCTGACAGATAGCAACACAGTTTCAATTTTAATCCAGACATGGGTTAAGTAATGAAAAAGTTGCTTGACCCTGGCGTGATTTGAACACAAAAACTTCTGATCTAGAGTCAGACGCGCTACCGTTGCACCACAAGATCATACGAATAGAAGCTTTCCGCCCATAATTCACATGAAAAGTGTATGAAGAAATCGCGCAAACCTTCTCGAAATTTGTTACTTTTGCTCACAGACTGAAAATGACATAAACAAGGACGAATGAATATCTTGATATTGGGAATGGAGGGTTTTCCAGTTTAAAATTTAGAGTCTAGTAAAGAACCCTTTTTTCTTATGGATTCAAAGATGACAATGCTATGATCAAAGTGAAAGGAGATCCCGACATGCCTTAAATATTCAATGTTTTGATTTTGCTTCCTGATTATTTTTCTCATCAAATAATTGTTTACGAGATATTAATCTATAACATTCAACTAAAAGACACTTTTTCAGACACTGTGCTGACAGATAGCAACACAGCTTCAATTTTAATCCAGACATGGGTTAAGTTATGAAAAAGTATTTTGACCTTGACATGATTTTAACACGCAACCTTCTGATGTGGAGTCAGACGCGTCACTGTTGCACCACAATATCATACGGAAAGAAACTTTACGCCCATAATTCACTTAAAAAGTGCATGAAGAAATCGTGGCACACCTCGAAATTTGCTACTTTTACTAACAGACTGAAAAAGACATAAACAAGGACGAATGAATATCTTGGTATTGGGAATGGAGGGTTTTCCAGTTTAAAATTTAGAGTCTAGTAAAGAACCCTTTTTTCTTATGGATTCAAAGATGACAATGCTATGATCAAAGTGAAAAGAGATCCCAACGTGCCTTAAATATTCAATGTTTTGATTTCGCTTCCCTATGATTTTTCTCATCAAATAATTGTTTATAAGATATTAATTTATAACATTCAACTAAAAGACATTTTTCATACACATAGCAACACAGCTTCAATTTTAATCCAGACATGGGTTAAGTTATGAAAAAGTGTTTTTGACCCCGACGTGATTTGAACACGCAACCTTCTGATCTGGAGTCAGACGCGCTACCCTTGCGCCACGAGGTCACATGAAAAGAAACTTTCCGCCCATAATATAACTCACTTAAAAATTGCATGAAGAAATCGTTACACACCTTCTCGAAATTTGCTACTTTTACTTACAGACTGAAAAAGACATAAACAAGGACGAATGAACATCTTGATATTGGGAATGCAGGGATTTCCAGTTTAAAATTTAGAATCTATTAATGAACCCTTTTTTCTTATGGTTTCAAAGATGACAATGCTATGATCAAAGTGAAAAGAGATCCCGAAATACATTAAATATTCAATGTTTTGATTTCATTTCACGATGATTTTCTCATGAAAGAATTGTTTATAAGATATTAATCTATAACATTCAACTAAAAGACACTTTTCTAGACACTGCGCTGACAGATAGCAACACAGTTTCAATTTTAATCCAGACATGGGTTAAGTAATGAAAAAGTTGCTTGATCCTGGCGTGATTTGAACACGAAAACTTCTGATCTACAGTCAGACGCGCAACCGTTGCACCACAAGATAATACAAAAAGAAGCTTTCCGCCCATAATTCACATGAAAAGTGTATGAAGAAATAGCGCAAACCTTCTCGATATTTGTTACTTTTGCTCACAGACTGATAATGACATAAACAAGGACGAATGAATATCTTGATATTTGGAATGCAGGGATTTCCAGTTTAAAATTTAGAATCTATTAATGAACCCTTTTTTCTTATGGTTTCAAAGATGACAATGCTATGATCAAAGTGAAAAAAGATCCTGAAATGCATTAAATATTCAATGTTTTGATTTTGTTTCACGATGATTTTTCTCATGAAAGAATTGTTTATAAGATATTAATCTATAACATTCAACTAAAAGACACTTTTTTAGACACTGCGCTGACAGATAGCAACACAGTTTCAATTTTAATCCAGACGTGGGTTAAGTAATGAAAAAGTTGCTTGACCCTGGCGTGATTTGAACACGCAACCTTCTGACGTGGAGTCAGACGCGTCACTGTTGCACCACAAGATCAAACGGAAAGAAACTTTCCGCCCATAATTCACTTAAAATGTGCATGAAGAAATCGTGGCACACCTCGAAATTTGCTACTTTTACTAACAGACTGAAAAAGACATAAACAAGGACGAATGAATATCTTGGTATTGGGAATGGAGGGTTTTCCAGTTTAAAATTTAGAGTCTAGTAAAAAACCCTTTTTTCTTATGGATTCAAAGATGACAATGCTATGATCAAAGTTAAAAGAGATCCCAACGTGCCTTAAATATTCAATGTTTTGATTTCGCTTCCCTATGGTTTTTCTCATCAAATAATTGTTTATAAGATATTTATTTATAACATTCAACTAAAAGACATTTTTCATACACATAGCAGCACAGCTTCAATTTTAATCCAGACATGGGTTAAGTTATGAATAAGTTTTTTTGACCCCGACGTGATTTGAACACGCAACCTTCTCATCTGGAGTCAGACGCGCTACCCTTGCGCCACGAGGTCATATGAATAGAAACTTTCCGCCCATAATATAACTCACTTAAAAATTGCATGAAGAAATCGTGGCACACCTTCTCGAAATTTGCTACTTTTACTTAAAGACTGAAAAAGACATAAACAAGGACGAATGAACATCTTGATATTGGGAATGCAGGGATTTCCAGTTTAAAATTTAGAATCTATTAATGAACCCTTTTTTCTTATGGTTTCAAAGATGACAATGCTATGATCAAAGTGAAAAGAGATCCCGAAATGCATTTAATATTCAATGTTTTGATTTCGTTTCACGATGATTTTTCTCATGAAAGAATTGTTTATAAGATATTAATCTATAACATTCAACTAAAAGACACTTTTTTAGACACTGCACTGACAGATAGCAACACAGTTTCAATTTTAATCCAGACATGGGTTAAGTAATGAAAAAGTTGCTTAACCCTGGCGTGATTTGAACACGCAAACTTCTGACCTGGAGTCAGACGTTCTACTGTTGCACCACAAGATCATATGAAAAGAAACTTTCCGCCCATAATTCACATGAAAAATGTATGAAGAAATCGCACAAACCTTCTCGAAATTTGCTACTTTTGCTTATAGACTGAAAATGACATAAACAAGGACGAATGAACATCTTGATATTGGGAATGCAGGGTTTTCCTGTTTAAAATTTAGAATCTAGTTATGAACCCTTTTTTCTTATGAATTCAAAGATGACAATGCTATGATCAAAGTGAAATGAGATCCTGACGTGCCTTAAATATTCAATGTTTTGATTTTGTTCCCCGATGATTTTTCTCATGAAAGAATTGTTTATAAGATATTAATCTATAACATTCAACTAAAAGACACTTTTTTAGACACTGCGCTGACAGATAGCAACACAGTTTCAATTTTAATACAGACATGGGTTAAGTAATGAAAAAGTTGCTTGACCCTGGCGTGATTTGAGCACGCAACCTTCTGATCTGGAGTCAGACGCGATACCGTTGCACCACAAGATCATATGAAAAGAAACTTTCCGCCCATAATTCACTTAAAAATTGCATGAAGAAATCGTGAATACCTTCTCGAAATTTGCTACTTTTACTTACAGACTGAAAAAGACATAAACAAGGACGAATGAATATCTTGGTATTGGGAATGGAGGGTTTTCCAGTTTAAAATTTAGAGTCTAGTAAAGAACCCTTTTTTCTTATGGATTCAAAGATGACAATGCTATGATCAAAGTGAAAGCAGATCCCGACGTGCCTTAAATATTCAATGTTTTGATTTTGCTTCCTGGTTATTTCTCTCATCAAATAATTGTTTATGAGATTTTAATCTATAACATTCAACTAAACGACACTTTTTCAGACACTGTGCTGACAGATAGCAACACAGCTTCAATTTTAATCCAGACATGGGTTAATTTATGAAAAAGTATTTTGATCTCGACATGATTTGAACACGCAACCTTCTGATCTGGAGTCAGACGCGCTACAGTTGCTCCACGAGGTCATATGAAAAGAAACTTTCCGCCCATAATTCACTTAAAAAGCGCATGAAGAAATCATGGCACACTTTCTCGAAATTTGCTACTTTTACTTACAGACTGAAAAAGACATTAACAAGGATGAATGAACATCTTGATATTGGGAATGCAGGGATTTCCAGTTTAAAATTTAGAATCTATTAATGAACCCTTTTTTCTTATGGTTTCAAAGATTACAATGCTATGATCAAAGTGAAAAGAGATCCCGAAATGCATTAAATATTCAATGTTTTGATTTCGTTTCAAGATGATTTTTCTCATCAAAGAATTGTTTATAAGATATTAATCTATAACATTCAACTAAAAGACACTTTTTTAGACACTGCGCTGACAGATAGCAACACAGTTTCAATTTTAATCCAGACATGGGTTAAGTAATGAAAAAGTTGCTTGACCCTGGCGTGATTTGAACACGAAAACTTCTGATCTAGAGTCAGACGCACTACCGTTGCACCACAAGATCATACGAATAGAAGCTTTCCGCCCATAATTCACATGAAAAGTGTATGAAGAAATCGCGCGAACCTTCTCGAAATTTGTTACTTTTGCTCACAGACTGAAAATGACATAAACAAGGACGAATGAATATCTTGATATTGGGAATGGAGGGTTTTCCAGTTTAAAATTTAGAGTCTAGTAAAGAACCCTTTTTTCTTATGGATTCAAAGATGACAATGCTATGATCAAAGTGAAAGGAGATCCCGACGTGCCTTAAATATTCAATGTTTTGATTTTGCTTCCTGATTATTTTTCTCATCAAATAATTGTTTATGAGATATTAATCTATAACATTCAACTAAAAGACACTTTTTCAGACACTGTGCTGACAGATAGCAACACAGCTTCAATTTTAATCCAGACATGGGTTAAATTATGAAAAAGTATTTTGACCTTGACATGATTTGAACACGCAACCTTCTGATGTGGAGTCAGACGCGTCACTGTTGCACCACAATATCATACGGAATGAAACTTTACGCCCATAATTCACTTAAAAAGTGCATGAAGAAATCGTGGCACACCTCGAAATTTGCTACTTTTACTAACAGACTGAAAAAGACATAAACAAGGACGAATGAATATCTTGGTATTGGGAATGGAGGGTTTTCCAGTTTAAAATTTAGAGTCTAGTAAAGAACCCTTTTTTCTTATGGATTCAAAGATGACAATGCTGTGATCAAAGTGAAAAGAGATCCCAACGTGCCTTAAATATTCAATGTTTTGATTTCGCTTCCCTATGATTTTTCTCATCAAATAATTGTTTATAAGATATTAATTTATAACATTCAACTAAAAGACATTTTTCATACACATAGCAACACAGCTTCAATTTTAATCCAGACATGGGTTAAGTTATGAAAAAGTTTTTTTGACCCCGACGTGATTTGAACACGCAACCTTCTGATCTGGAGTCAGACGCGCTACCCTTGCGCCACGAGGTCATATGAAAAGAAACTTTCCGCCCATAATATAACTCACTTAAAAATTGTATGAAGAAATCGTGGCACACCTTCTCGAAATTTGCTACTTTTACTTACAGACTGAAAAAGACATAAACAAGGACGAATGAACATCTTGATATTGGGAATGCAGGGATTTCCAGTTTAAAATTTAGAATCTATTAATGAACCCTTTTTTCTTATGGTTTCAAAGATGACAATGCTATGATCAAAGTGAAAAGAGATCCCGAAATACATTAAATATTCAATGTTTTGATTTCATTTCACGATGATTTTCTCATGAAAGAATTGTTTATAAGATATTAATCTATAACATTCAACTAAAAGACACTTTTTTAGACACTGCGCTGACAGATAGCAACACAGTATCAATTTTAATCCAGACATGGGTTAAGTAATGAAAAAGTTGCTTGACCCTGGCGTGATTTGAACACAAAAACTTCTGATCTACAGTCAGACGCGCTACCGTTGCACCACAAGATCATACGAAAAGAAGCTTTCCGCCCATAATTCACATGAAAAGTGTATGAAGAAATCGCGTAAACCTTCTCGATATTTGTTACTTTTGCTCACAGACTGATAATGACATAAACAAGGACGAATGAATATCTTGATATTGGGAATGGAGGGTTTTCCAGTTTAAAATTTAGAGTCTAGTAAAGAACCCTTTTTTCTTATGGATTCAAAGATGACAATGCTATGATCAAAGTGAAAGGAGATCCCGACGTGCCTTAAATATTCAATGTTTTGATTTTGCTTCCTGATTATTTTTCTCATCAAATAATTGTTTATGAGATATTAATCTATAACATTCAACTAAAAGACACTTTTTCAGACACTGTGCTGACAGATAGCAACACAGCTTCAATTTTAATCCAGACATGGGTTAAGTTATGAAAAAGTATTTTGACCTTGAGATGATTTGAACACGCAACCTTCTGATCTGGAGTCATACGCGCTACCCTTGCGCCACGAGGTCATATGAAAAGAAACTTTCCGCCCATAATATAACTCACTTAAAAATTGCATGAAGAAATCGTGGCACACCTTCTCGAAATTTGCTACTTTTACTTACAGACTGAAAAAGACATAAACAAGGACGAATGAACATCTTGATATTGGGAATGCAGGGATTTCCAGTTTAAAATTTAGAATCTATTAATGAACCCTTTTTTCTTATGGTTTCAAAGATGACAATGCTATGATCAAAGTGAAAAGAGATCCCGAAATACATTAAATATTCAATGTTTTGATTTCATTTCACGATGATTTTCTCATGAAAGAATTGTTTATAAGATATTAATCTATAACATTCAACTAAAAGACACTTTTCTAGACACTGCGCTGACAGATAGCAACACAGTTTCAATTTTAATCCAGACATGGGTTAAGTAATGATAAAGTTGCTTGACCCTGGCGTGATTTGAACACGAAAACTTCTGATCTACAGTCAGACGCGCAACCGTTGCACCACAAGATCATACGAAAAGAAGCTTTCCGCCCATAATTCACATGAAAAGTGTATGAAGAAATCGCGCAAACCTTCTCGATATTTGTTACTTTTGCTCACAGACTGATAATGACATAAACAAGGACGAATGAATATCTTGATATTGGGAATGCAGGGATTTCCAGTTTAAAATTTAGAATCTATTAATGAACCCTTTTTTCTTATGGTTTCAAAGATGACAATGCTATGATCAAAGTGAAAAGAGATCCCGAAATGCATTAAATATTCAATGTTTTGATTTTGTTTCACGATGATTTTTCTCATGAAATAATTGTTTATAACATATTAATCTATAACATTCAACTAAAAGACACTTTCTTAGACACTGCGCTGACAGATAGCAACACAGTTTCAATTTAAATCCAGACATGGGTTAAGTAATGAAAGAGTTGCTTGACCCTGGCGTGATTTGAACACGCAACCTTCTGATCTGGAGTCAGACGCGCTACCCTTGCGCCACGAGGTCATATAAATAGAAATTTTCCGCCCATAATATAACTCACTTAAAAATTGCATGAAGAAATTGTGGCACACCTTCTCGAAATTTGCTACTTTTACTTAAAGACTGAAAAAGACATAAACAAGGACGAATGAACATCTTGATATTGGGAATGCAGGGATTTCCAGTTTAAAATTTAGAATCTATTAATGAACCCTTTTTTCTTATGAATTCAAAGATGACAATGCTATGATCAAAGTGAAATGAGATCCTGACGTGCCTTAAATATTCAATGTTTTGATTTTGCTCCCCGATGATTTTTCTCATGAAAGAATTGTTTATAAGATATTAATCTATAACATTCAACTAAAAGACACTTTTTTAGACACTGCGCTGACAGATAGCAACACAGTTTCAATTTTAATCCAGACATGGGTTAAGTAATGAAAAAGTTGCTTGAGCCTGGCGTGATTTGAACACGCAACCTTCTGATCTGGAGTCAGACGCGCTACCGTTGCACCACAAGATCATACGAATAGAAGCTTTCCGCCCATAATTCACATGAAAAGTGTATGAAGAAATCGCGCAAACCTTCTCGAAATTTGTTACTTTTGCTCACAGACTGAAAATGACATAAACAAGGACGAATGAATATCTTGATATTGGGAATGGAGGGTTTTCCAGTTTAAAATTTAGAGTCTAGTAAAGAACCCTTTTTTCTTATGGATTCAAAGATGACAATGCTATGATCAAAGTGAAAGGAGATCCCGACGTGCCTTAAATATTCAATGTTTTGATTTTGCTTCCTGATTATTTTTCTCATCAAATAATTGTTTATGAGATATTAATCTATAACATTCAACTAAAAGACACTTTTTCAGACACTGTGCTGACAGATAGCAACACAGCTTCAATTTTAATCCAGACATGGGTTAAGTTATGAAAAAGTATTTTGACCTTGACATGATTTGAACACGCAACCTTCTGATGTGGAGTCAGACGCGTCACTGTTGCACCACAATATCATACGGAATGAAACTTTATGCCCATAATTCACTTAAAAAGTGCATGAAGAAATCGTGGCACACCTCGAAATTTGCTACTTTTACTAACAGACTGAAAAAGACATAAACAAGGACGAATGAATATCTTGGTATTGGGAATGGAGGGTTTTCCAGTTTAAAATTTAGAGTCTAGTAAAGAACCCTTTTTTCTTATGGATTCAAAGATGACAATGCTATGATCAAAGTGAAAAGAAATCCCAACGTGCCTTAAATATTCATTGTTTTGATTTCGCTTCTCTATGATTTTTCTCATCAAATAATTGTTTATAAGATATTAATTTATAACATTCAACTATAAGACATTTTTCATACACATAGCAACACAGCTTCAATTTTAATCCAGACATGGGTTAAGTTATGAAAAAGTGTTTTTGACCCCGACGTGATTTGAACACGCAACCTTCTGATCTGGAGTCAGACGCGCTACCCTTGCGCCACGAGGTCATATGAAAAGAAGCTTTCCGCCCATAATATAACTCACTTAAAAATTGCATGAAGAAATCGTGGCACACCTTCTCGAAATTTGCTACTTTTACTTACAGACTGAAAAAGACATAAACAAGGACGAATGAACATCTTGATATTGGGAATGCAGGGATTTCCAGTTTAAAATTTAGAATCTATTAATGAACCCTTTTTTCTTATGGTTTCAAAGATGACAATGCTATGATCAAAGTGAAAAGAGATCCCGAAATACATTAAATATTCAATGTTTTGATTTCATTTCACGATGATTTTCTCATGAAAGAATTGTTTATAAGATATTAATCTATAACATTCAACTAAAAGACACTTTTTTAGACACTGCGCTGACAGATAGCAACACAGTATCAATTTTAATCCAGACATGGGTTAAGTAATGAAAAAGTTGCTTGACCCTGGCGTGATTTGAACACGAAAACTTCTGATCTACAGTCAGACGCGCTACTGTTGCACCACAAGATCATACGAAAAGAAGCTTTCCGCCCATAATTCACATGAAAAGTGTATGAAGAAATCGCGCAAACCTTCTCGATATTTGTTACTTTTGCTCACAGACTGATAATGACATAAACAAGGACGAATGAATATCTTGATATTGGGAATGGAGGGTTTTCCAGTTTAAAATTTAGAGTCTAGTAAAGAACCCTTTTTTCTTATGGATTCAAAGATGACAATGCTATGATCAAAGTGAAAGGAGATCCCGACGTGCCTTAAATATTCAATGTTTTGATTTTGCTTCCTGATTATTTTTCTCATCAAATAATTGTTTATGAGATATTAATCTATAACATTCAACTAAAAGACACTTTTTCAGACACTGTGCTGACAGATAGCAACTCAGCTTCAATTTTAATCCAGACATGGGTTAAGTTATGAAAAAGTATTTTGACCTTGAGATGATTTGAACACGCAACCTTCTGATGTGGAGTCAGACGCGTCACTGTTGCACCACAATATCATACGGAAAGAAACTTTACGCCCATAATTCACTTAAAAAGTGCATGAAGAAATCGTGGCACACCTCGAAATTTGCTACTTTTACTAACAGACTGAAAAAGACATAAACAAGGACGAATGAATATCTTGGTATTGGGAATGCAGGGATTTCCAGTTTAAAATTTAGAGTCTAGTAAAGAACCCTTTTTTCTTATGGATTCAAAGATGACAATGCTATGATCAAAGTGAAAAGAGATCCCAACGTGCCTTAAATATTCAATGTTTTGATTTCGCTTCCCTATGATTTTTCTCATCAAATAATTGTTTATAAGATATTAATTTATAACATTCAACTAAAAGACATTTTTCATACACATAGCAACACAGCTTCAATTTTAATCCAGACATGGGTTAAGTTATGAAAAAGTGTTTTTGACCCCGACGTGATTTGAACACGCAACCTTCTGATCTGGAGTCAGACGCGTTACCCTTGCGCCACGAGGTCACATGAAAAGAAACTTTCCGCCCATAATATAACTCACTTAAAAATTGCATGAAGAAATCGTGGCACACCTTCTCGAAATTTGCTACTTTTACTTACAGACTGAAAAAGACATAAACAAGGACGAATGAACATCTTGATATTGGGAATGCAGGGATTTCCAGTTTAAAATTTAGAATCTATTAATGAACCCTTTTTTCTTATGGTTTCAAAGATGACAATGCTATGATCAAAGTGAAAAGAGATCCCGAAATACATTAAATATTCAATGTTTTGATTTCATTTCACGATGATTTTCTCATGAAAGAATTGTTTATAAGATATTAATCTATAACATTCAACTAAAAAACACTTTTCTAGACACTGCGCTGACAGATAGCAACACAGTTTCAATTTTAATCCAGACATGGGTTAAGTAATGAAAAAGTTGCTTGACCCTGGCGTGATTTGAACACGAAAACTTCTGATCTACAGTCAGACACGCAACCGTTGCACCACAAGATCATACGAAAAGAAGCTTTCCGCCCATAATTCACATGAAAAGTGTATGAAGAAATCGCGCAAACCTTCTCGATATTTGTTACTTTTGCTCACAGACTGATAATGACATAAACAAGGACGAATGAATATCTTGATATTGGGAATGCAGGGATTTCCAGTTTAAAATTTAGAATCTATTAATGAACCCTTTTTTCTTATGGTTTCAAAGATGACAATGCTATGATCAAAGTGAAAAGAGATCCCGAAATGCATTAAATATTCAATGTTTTGATTTTGTTTCACGATGATTTTTCTCATGAAAGAATTGTTTATAACATATTAATCTATAACATTCAACTAAAAGACACTTTTTTAGACACTGCGCTGACAGATAGCAACACAGTTTCAATTTTAATCCAGACATGGGTTAAGTAATGAAAAAGTTGCTTGACCCTGGCGTGATTTGAACACGCAACCTTCTGATCTGGAGTCAGACGCGCTACCCTTGCGCCACGAGGTCATATGAATAGAAACTTTCCGCCCATAATATAACTCACTTAAAAATTGCATGAAGAAATCGTGGCACACCTTCTCGAAATTTGCTACTTTTACTTAAAGACTGAAAAAGACATAAACAAGGACGAATGAACATCTTGATATTGGGAATGCAGGGATTTCCAGTTTAAAA
Source organism: Phyllobates terribilis (assembly GCF_046119375.1). Taxonomy (NCBI): domain Eukaryota; kingdom Metazoa; phylum Chordata; class Amphibia; order Anura; family Dendrobatidae; genus Phyllobates; species Phyllobates terribilis. Next base: position 603,017,457 of record NW_027362771.1, read on the forward strand.
TTTAGAATCTATTAATGAACCCTTTTTTCTTATGGTTTCAAAGATGACAATGCTATGATCAAAGTGAAAAGAGATCCCGAAATGCATTTAATATTCAATGTTTTGATTTCGTTTCACGATGATTTTTCTCATGAAAGAATTGTTTATAAGATATTAATCTATAACATTCAACTAAAAGACACTTTTTTAGACACTGCGCTGACAGATAGCAACACAGTTTCAATTTTAATCCAGACATGGGTTAAGTAATGAAAAAGTTGCTTGACCCTGGCGTGATTTGAACATGCAAACTTCTGACCTGGAGTCAGACGTTCTACTGTTGCACCACAAGATCATATGAAAAGAAACTTTCCGCCCATAATTCACATGAAAAATGTATGAAGAAATCGCACAAACCTTCTCGAAATTTGCTACTTTTGCTTATAGACTGAAAATGACATAAACAAGGACGAATGAACATCTTGATATTGGGAATGGAGGGATTTCCAGTTTAAAATTTAGAATCTATTAATGAACCCTTTTTTCTTATGGTTTCAAAGATGACAATGCTATGATCAAAGTGAAAAGAGATCCCGAAATGCATTAAATATTCAATGTTTTGATTTTGTTTCACGATGATTTTTCTCATGAAAGAATTGTTTATAAGATATTAATCTATAACATTCAACTAAAAAACACTTTTTTAGACACTGCGCTGACAGATAGCAACACAGTTTCAATTTTAATCCAGACATGGGTTAAGTAATGAAAAAGTTGCTTGATCCTGGCGTGATTTGAACATGCAACCTTCTGATCTGGAGTCAGACGCGTCACTGTTGCACCACAAGATCATACGGAAAGAAACTTTCCGCCCATAATTCACTTAAAATGTGCATGAAGAAATCGTGGCACACCTCGAAATTTGCTACTTTTACTAACAGACTGAAAAAGACATAAACAAGGACGAATGAATATCTTGGTATTGGGAATGGAGGGTTTTCCAATTTAAAATTTAGAGTCTAGTAAAAAACCCTTTTTTCTTATGGATTCAAAGATGACAATGCTATGATCAAAGTTAAAAGAGATCCCAACGTGCCTTAAATATTCAAAGTTTTGATTTCGCTTCCCTATGGTTTTTCTCATCAAATAATTGTTTATAAGATATTTATTTATAACATTCAACTAAAAGACATTTTTCATACACATAGCAGCACAGCTTCAATTTTAATCCAGACATGGGTTAAGTTATGAATAAGTGTTTTTGACCCCGACGTGATTTGAACACGCAACCTTCTCATCTGGAGTCAGACGCGCTACCCTTGCGCCACGAGGTCATATGAAAAGAAACTTTCCGCCCATAATATAACTCACTTAAAAATTGCATGAAGAAATCGTGGCACACCTTCTCGAAATTTGCTACTTTTACTTAAAGACTGAAAAAGACATAAACAAGGACGAATGAACATCTTGATATTGGGAATGCAGGGATTTCCAGTTTAAAATTTAGAATCTATTAATGAACCCTTTTTTCTTATGGTTTCAAAGATGACAATGCTATGATCAAAGTGAAAAGAGATCCCGAAATGCATTTAATATTCAATGTTTTGATTTCGTTTCACGATGATTTTTCTCATGAAAGAATTGTTTATAAGATATTAATCTATAACATTCAACTAAAAGACACTTTTTTAGACACTGCGCTGACAGATAGCAACACAGTTTCAATTTTAATCCAGACATGGGTTAAGTAATGAAAAAGTTGCTTGATCCTGGCATGATTTGAACACGCAAACTTCTGACCTGGAGTCAGACGTTCTACTGTTGCACCACAAGATCATATGAAAAGAAACTTTCCGCCCATAATTCACATGAAAAATGTATGAAGAAATCGCACAAACCTTCTCGAAATTTGCTACTTTTGCTTATAGACTGAAAATGACATAAACAAGGACGAATGAACATCTTGATATTGGGAATGCAGGGTTTTCCTGTTTAAAATTTAGAATCTAGTTATGAACCCTTTTTTCTTATGAATTCAAAGATGACAATGCTATGATCAAAGTGAAATGAGATCCTGACGTGCCTTAAATATTCAATGTTTTGATTTTGTTCCCCGATGATTTTTCTCATGAAAGAATTGTTTATAAGATATTAATCTATAACATTCAACTAAAAGACACTTTTTTAGACACTGCGCTGACAGATAGCAACACAGTTTCAATTTTAATACAGACATGGGTTAAGTAATGAAAAAGTTGCTTGACCCTGGCGTGATTTGAACACGAAAACTTCTGATTTACAGTCAGACGCGCTACCGTTGCACCACAAGATCATACGAAAAGAAGCTTTCCGCCCATAATTCACATGAAAAGTGTATGAAGAAATCGCGCAAACCTTCTCGATATTTGTTACTTTTGCTCACAGACTGATAATGACATAAACAAGGACGAATGAATATCTTGATATTGGGAATGGAAGGTTTTCCAGTTTAAAATTTAGAGTCTAGTAAAGAACCCTTTTTTCTTATGGATTCAAAGATGACAATGCTATGATCAAAGTGAAAGGAGATCCCGACGTGCCTTAAATATTCAATGTTTTGATTTTGCTTCCTGATTATTTTTCTCATCAAATAATTGTTTATGAGATATTAATCTATAACATTCAACTAAAAGACACTTTTTGAGACACTGTGCTGACAGATAGCAACACAGCTTCAATTTTAATCCAGACATGGGTTAAGTTATGAAAAAGTATTTTGACCTTGAGATGATTTGAACACGCAACCTTCTGATGGGGAGTCAGACGCGTCACTGTTGCACCACAATATCATACGGAAAGAAACTTTACGCCCATAATTCACTTAAAAAGTGCATGAAGAAATCGTGGCACACCTCGAAATTTGCTACTTTTACTAACAGACTGAAAAAGACATAAACAAGGACGAATGAATATCTTGGTATTGGGAATGGAGGGTTTTCCAGTTTAAAATTTAGAGTCTAGTAAAGAACCCTTTTTTCTTATGGATTCAAAGATGACAATGCTATGATCAAAGTGAAAAGAGATCCCAACGTGCCTTAAATATTCAATGTTTTGATTTCGCTTCCCTATGATTTTTCTCATCAAATAATTGTTTATAAGATATTAATTTATAACATTCAACTAAAAGACATTTTTCATACACATAGCAACACAGCTTCAATTTTAATCCAGACATGGGTTAAGTTATGAAAAAGTGTTTTTGACCCCGACGTGATTTGAACACGCAACCTTCTGATCTGGAGTCAGACGCGCTACCCTTGCGCCACGAGGTCACATGAAAAGAAACTTTCCGCCCATAATATAACTCACTTAAAAATTGCATGAAGAAATCGTGGCACACCTTCTCGAAATTTGCTACTTTTACTTACAGACTGAAAAAGACATAAACAAGGACGAATGAACATCTTGATATTGGGAATGCAGGGATTTCCAGTTTAAAATTTAGAATCTATTAATGAACCCTTTTTTCTTATGGTTTCAAAGATGACAATGCTATGATCAAAGTGAAAAGAGATCCCGAAATACATTAAATATTCAATGTTTTGATTTCATTTCACGATGATTTTCTCATGAAAGAATTGTTTATAAGATATTAATCTATAACATTCAACTAAAAGACACTGCGCTGACAGATAGCAACACAGTTTCAATTTTAATCCAGACATGGGTTAAGTAATGAAAAAGTTGCTTGACCCTGGCGTGATTTGAACACGAAAACTTCTGATGTACAGTCAGACGCGCAACCGTTGCACCACAAGATCATACGAAAAGAAGCTTTCCGCCCATAATTCACATGAAAAGTGTATGAAGAAATCGCGCAAACCTTCTCGATATTTGTTACTTTTGCTCACAGACTGATAATGACATAAACAAGGACGAATGAATATCTTGATATTGGGAATGCAGGGATTTCCAGTTTAAAATTTAGAATCTATTAATGAACCCTTTTTTCTTATGGTTTCAAAGATGACAATGCTATGATCAAAGTGAAAAGAGATCCCGAAATGCATTAAATATTCAATGTTTTGATTTTGTTTCACGATGATTTTTCTCATGAAAGAATTGTTTATAAGATATTAATCTATAACATTCAACTAAAAGACACTTTTTTAGACACTGCGCTGACAGATAGCAACACAGTTTCAATTTTAATCCAGACATGGGTTAAGTAATGAAAAAGTTGCTTGACCCTGGCGTGATTTGAACACGCAACCTTCTGATCTGGAGTCAGACGCGTCACTGTTGCACCACAAGATCATACGGAAAGAAACTTTCCGCCCATAATTCACTTAAAATGTGCATGAAGAAATCGTGGCACACCTCGAAATTTGCTACTTTTACTAACAGACTGAAAAAGACATAAACAAGGACGAATGAATATCTTGGTATTGGGAATGGAGGGTTTTCCAGTTTAAAATTTAGAGTCTAGTAAAAAACCCTTTTTTCTTATGGATTCAAAGATGACAATGCTATGATCAAAGTTAAAAGAGATCCCAACGTGCCTTAAATATTCAATGTTTTGATTTCGCTTCCCTATGGTTTTTCTCATCAAATAATTGTTTATAAGATATTTATTTATAACATTCAACTAAAAGACATTTTTCATACACATAACAGCACAGCTTCAATTTTAATCCAGACATGGGTTAAGTTATGAATAAGTTTTTTTGACCCCGACGTGATTTGAACACGCAACCTTCTCATCTGGAGTCAGACGCGCTACCCTTGCGCCACGAGGTCATATGAATAGAAACTTTCCGCCCATAATATAACTCACTTAAAAATTGCATGAAGAAATCGTGGCACACCTTCTCGAAATTTGCTACTTTTACTTAAAGACTGAAAAAGACATAAACAAGGACGAATGAACATCTTGATATTGGGAATGCAGGGATTTCCAGTTTAAAATTTAGAATCTATTAATGAACCCTTTTTTCTTATGGTTTCAAAGATGACAATGCTATGATCAAAGTGAAAAGAGATCCCGAAATGCATTTAATATTCAATGTTTTGATTTCGTTTCACGATGATTTTTCTCATGAAAGAATTGTTTATAAGATATTAATCTATAACATTCAACTAAAAGACACTTTTTTAGACACTGCGCTGACAGATAGCAACACAGTTTCAATTTTAATCCAGACATGGGTTAAGTAATGAAAAAGTTGCTTGACCCTGGCGTGATTTGAGCACGCAAACTTCTGACCTGGAGTCAGACGTTCTACTGTTGCACCACAAGATCATATGAAAAGAAACTTTCCGCCCATAATTCACATGAAAAATGTATGAAGAAATCGCACAAACCTTCTCGAAATTTGCTACTTTTGCTTATAGACTGAAAATGACATAAACAAGGACGAATGAACATCTTGATATTGGGAATGCAGGGTTTTCCTGTTTAAAATTTAGAATCTAGTTATGAACCCTTTTTTCTTATGAATTCAAAGATGACAATGCTATGATCAAAGTGAAATGAGATCCTGACGTGCCTTAAATATTCAATGTTTTGATTTTGTTCCCCGATGATTTTTCTCATGAAAGAATTGTTTATAAGATATTAATCTATAACATTCAACTAAAAGACACTTTTTTAGACACTGCGCTGACAGATAGCAACACAGTTTCAATTTTAATACAGACATGGGTTAAGTAATGAAAAAGTTGCTTGACCCTGGCATGATTTGAGCACGCAACCTTCTGATCTGGAGTCAGACACGATACCGTTGCACCACAAGACCATATGAAAAGAAACTTTCCGCCCATAATTCACTTAAAAATTGAATGAAGAAATCGTGAACACCTTCTCGAAATTTGCTACTTTTACTTACAGACTGAAAAAGACATAAACAAGGACGAATGAATATCTTGGTATTGGGAATGGAGGGTTTTCCAGTTTAAAATTTAGAGTCTAGTAAAGAACCCTTTTTTCTTATGGATTCAAAGATGACAATGCTATGATCAAAGTGAAAAGAGATCCCAACGTGCCTTAAATATTCAATGTTTTGATTTCGCTTCCCTATGATTTTTCTCATCAAATAATTGTTTATAAGATATTAATTTATAACATTCAACTAAAAGACATTTTTCATACACATAGCAACACAGCTTCAATTTTAATCCAGACATGGGTTAAGTTATGAAAAAGTGTTTTTGACCCCGACGTGATTTGAACACACAACCTTCTGATCTGGAGTCAGACGCGCTACCCTTGCGCCACGAGGTCACATGAAAAGAAACTTTCCGCCCATAATATAACTCACTTAAAAATTGCATGAAGAAATCGTGGCACACCTTCTCGAAATTTGCTACTTTTACTTACAGACTGAAAAAGACATAAACAAGGACGAATGAACATCTTGATATTGGGAATGCAGGGATTTCCAGTTTAAAATTTAGAATCTATTAATGAACCCTTTTTTCTTATGGTTTCAAAGATGACAATGCTATGATCAAAGTGAAAAGAGATCCCGAAATACATTAAATATTCAATGTTTTGATTTCATTTCACGATGATTTTCTCATGAAAGAATTGTTTATAAGATATTAATCTATAACATTCAACTAAAAGACACTGCGCTGACAGATAGCAACACAGTTTCAATTTTAATCCAGACATGGGTTAAGTAATGAAAAAGTTGCTTGACCCTGGCGTGATTTGAACACGAAAACTTCTGATGTACAGTCAGACGCGCAACCGTTGCACCACAAGATCATACGAAAAGAAGCTTTCCGCCCATAATTCACATGAAAAGTGTATGAAGAAATCGCGCAAACCTTCTCGATATTTGTTACTTTTGCTCACAGACTGATAATGACATAAACAAGGACGAATGAATATCTTGATATTGGGAATGCAGGGATTTCCAGTTTAAAATTTAGAATCTATTAATGAACCCTTTTTTCTTATGGTTTCAAAGATGACAATGCTATGATCAAAGTGAAAAGAGATCCCGAAATGCATTAAATATTCAATGTTTTGATTTTGTTTCACGATGATTTTTCTCATGAAAGAATTGTTTATAAGATATTAATCTATAACATTCAACTAAAAGACACATTTTTAGACACTGCGCTGACAGATAGCAACACAGTTTCAATTTTAATCCAGACATGGGTTAAGTAATGAAAAAGTTTCTTGACCCTGGCGTGATTTGAACACGCAACCTTCTGATCTGGAGTCAGACGCGTCACTGTTGCACCACAAGATCATACGGAAAGAAACTTTCCGCCCATAATTCACTTAAAATGTGCATGAAGAAATCGTGGCACACCTCGAAATTTGCTACTTTTACTAACAGACTGAAAAAGACATAAACAAGGACGAATGAATATCTTGGTATTGGGAATGGAGGGTTTTCCAGTTTAAAATTTAGAGTCTAGTAAAAAACCCTTTTTTCTTATGGATTCAAAGATGACAATGCTATGATCAAAGTTAAAAGAGATCCCAACGTGCCTTAAATATTCAATGTTTTGATTTCGCTTCCCTATGGTTTTTCTCATCAAATAATTGTTTATAAGATATTTATTTATAACATTCAACTAAAAGACATTTTTCATACACATAACAGCACAGCTTCAATTTTAATCCAGACATGGGTTAAGTTATGAATAAGTTTTTTTGACCCCGACGTGATTTGAACACGCAACCTTCTCATCTGGAGTCAGACGCGCTACCCTTGCGCCACGAGGTCATATGAATAGAAACTTTCCGCCCATAATATAACTCACTTAAAAATTGCATGAAGAAATCGTGGCACACCTTCTCGAAATTTGCTACTTTTACTTAAAGACTGAAAAAGACATAAACAAGGACGAATGAACATCTTGATATTGGGAATGCAGGGAATTCCAGTTTAAAATTTAGAATCTATTAATGAACCCTTTTTTCTTATGGTTTCAAAGATGACAATGCTATGATCAAAGTGAAAAGAGATCCCGAAATGCATTTAATATTCAATGTTTTGATTTCGTTTCACGATGATTTTTCTCATGAAAGAATTGTTTATAAGATATTAATCTATAACATTCAACTAAAAGACACTTTTTTAGACACTGCGCTGACAGATAGCAACACAGTTTCAATTTTAATCCAGACATGGGTTAAGTAATGAAAAAGTTGCTTGACCCTGGCGTGATTTGAGCACGCAAACTTCTGACCTGGAGTCAGACGTTCTACTGTTGCACCACAAGATCATATGAAAAGAAACTTTCCGCCCATAATTCACATGAAAAATGTATGAAGAAATCGCACAAACCTTCTCGAAATTTGCTACTTTTGCTTATAGACTGAAAATGACATAAACAAGGACGAATGAACATCTTGATATTGGGAATGCAGGGTTTTCCTGTTTAAAATTTAGAATCTAGTTATGAACCCTTTTTTCTTATGAATTCAAAGATGACAATGCTATGATCAAAGTGAAATGAGATCCTGACGTGCCTTAAATATTCAATGTTTTGATTTTGTTCCCCGATGATTTTTCTCATGAAAGAATTGTTTATAAGATATTAATCTATAACATTCAACTAAAAGACACTTTTTTAGACACTGCGCTGACAGATAGCAACACAGTTTCAATTTTAATACAGACATGGGTTAAGTAATGAAAAAGTTGCTTGACCCTGGCATGATTTGAGCACACAACCTTCTGATCTGGAGTCAGACACGATACCGTTGCACCACAAGATTATATGAAAAGAAAATTTCCGCCCATAATTCACTTAAAAATTGCATGAAGAAATCGTGAACACCTTCTCGAAATTTGCTACTTTTACTTACAGACTGAAAAAGACATAAACAAGGACGAATGAATATCTTGGTATTGGGAATGGAGGGTTTTCCAGTTTAAAATTTAGAGTCTAGTAAAGAACCCTTTTTTCTTATGGATTCAAAGATGACAATGCTATGATCAAAGTGAAAGCAGATCCCGACGTGCCTTAAATATTCAATGTTTTGATTTTGCTTCCTGGTTATTTCTCTCATCAAATAATTGTTTATGAGATTTTAATCTATAACATTCAACTAAACGACACTTTTTCAGACACTGTGCTGACAGATAGCAACACAGCTTCAATTTTAATCCAGACATGGGTTAATTTATGAAAAAGTATTTTGATCTCGACATTATTTGAACACGCAACCTTCTGATGTGGAGTCAGACGCGCTAAAGTTGCTCCACGAGGTCATATGAAAAGAAACTTTCCGCCCATAATATAACTCACTTAAAAATTGCATGAAGAAATCATGGCACACTTTCTCGAAATTTGCTACTTTTACTTACAGACTGAAAAAGACATTAACAAGGATGAATGAACATCTTGATATTGGGAATGCAGGGATTTCCAGTTTAAAATTTAGAATCTATTAATGAACCCTTTTTTCGTATGGTTTCAAAGATTACAATGCTATGATCAAAGTGAAAAGAGATCCCGAAATGCATTAAATATTCAATGTTTTGATTTCGTTTCACGATGATTTTTCTCATCAAAGGATTGTTTATAAGATATTAATCTATAACATTCAACTAAAAGACACTTTTTTAGACACTGCGCTGACAGATAGCAACACAGTTTCAATTTTAATCCAGACATGGGTTAAGTAATGAAAAAGTTGCTTGACCCTGGCGTGATTTGAACACGAAAACTTCTGATCTAGAGTCAGACGCGCTACCGTTGCACCACAAGATCATACAAATAGAAGCTTTCCGCCCATAATTCACATGAAAAGTGTATGAAGAAATCGCGCAAACCTTCTCGAAATTTGTTACTTTTGCTCACAGACTGAAAATGACATAAACAAGGACGAATGAATATCTTGATATTGGGAATGGAGGGTTTTCCAGTTTAAAATTTAGAGTCTAGTAAAGAACCCTTTTTTCTTATGGATTCAAAGATGACAATGCTATGATCAAAGTGAAAGGAGATCCCGACGTGCCTTAAATATTCAATGTTTTGATTTTGCTTCCTGATTATTTTTCTCATCAAATAATTGTTTACGAGATATTAATCTATAACATTCAACTAAAAGACACTTTTTCAGACACTGTGCTGACAGATAGCAACACAGCTTCAATTTTAATCCAGACATGGGTTAAGTTATGAAAAAGTATTTTGACCTTGACATGATTTGAACACGCAACCTTCTGATGTGGAGTCAGACGCGTCACTGTTGCACCACAATATCCTACGGAAAGAAACTATACGCCCATAATTCACTTAAAAAGTGCATGAAGAAATCGTGGCACACCTCGAAATTTGCTACTTTTACTAACAGACTGAAAAAGACATAAACAAGGACGAATGAATATCTTGGTATTGGGAATGGAGGGTTTTCCAGTTTAAAATTTAGAGTCTAGTAAAGAACCCTTTTATCTTATGGATTCAAAGATAACAATGCTATGATCAAAGTGAAAAAAGATCCCAACGTGCCTTAAATATTCAATGTTTTGATTTCGCTTCCCTATGATTTTTCTCATCAAATAATTGTTTATAAGATATTAATTTATAACATTCAACTAAAAGACATTTTTCATACACATAGCAACACAGCTTCAATTTTAATCCAGACATGGGTTAAGTTATGAAAAAGTGTTTTTGACCCCGATGTGATTTGAACACGCAACCTTCTGATCTGGAGTCAGACGCGCTACCCTTGCGCCACGAGGTCATATGAAAAGAAACTTTCCGCCCATAATATAACTCACTTAAAAATTGCATAAAGAAATCGTGGCACACCTTCTCGAAATTTGCTACTTTTACTTACAGACTGAAAAAGACATAAACAAGGACGAATGAACATCTTGATATTGGGAATGTAGGGATTTCCAGTTTAAAATTTAGAATCTATTAATGAACCCTTTTTTCTTATGGTTTCAAAGATGACAATGCTATGATCAAAGTGAAAAGAGATCCCGAAATACATTAAATATTCAATGTTTTGATTTCATTTCACGATGATTTTCTCATGAAAGAATTGTTTATAAGATATTAATCTATAACATTCAACTAAAAGACACTTTTTTAGACACTGCGCTGACAGATAGCAACACAGTTTCAATTTTAATCCAGACATGGGTTAAGTAATGAAAAAGTTGCTTGACCCTGGCGTGATTTGAACACGAAAACTTGTGATCTTCAGTCAGACGCGCTACCGTTGCACCACAAGATCATACGAAAAGAAGCTTTCCGCCCATAATTCACATGAAAAGTGTATGAAGAAATCGCGCAAACCTTCTCGATATTTGTTACTTTTGCTCACAGACTGATAATGACATAAACAAGGACGAATGAATATCTTGATATTGGGAATGGAGGGTTTTCCAATTTAAAATTTAGAGTCTAGTAAAGAACCCTTTTTTCTTATGGATTCAAAGATGACAATGCTATGATCAAAGTGAAAGGAGATCCCGACGTGCCTTAAATATTCAATGTTTTGATTTTGCTTCCTGATTATTTTTCTCATCAAATAATTGTTTATGAGATATTAATCTATAACATTCAACTAAAAGACACTTTTTCAGACACTGTGCTGACAGATAGCAACACAGCTTTAATTTTAATCCAGACATGGGTTAAGTTATGAAAAAGTATTTTGATCTTGACATGATTTGAACACGCAACCTTCTGATCTGGAGTCAGACGCGCTACCCTTGCGCCACTAGGTCATATGAAAATAAACTTTCCGCCCATAATATAACTCACTTAAAAATTGCATGAAGAAATCGTGGCACACCTTCTCGAAATTTGCTACTTTTACTTACAGACTGAAAAAGACATAAACAAGGATGAATGAACATCTTGATATTGGGAATGCAGGGATTTCCAGTTTAAAATTTAGAATCTATTAATGAACCCTTTTTTCTTATGGTTTCAAAGATGACAATGCTATGATCAAAGTGAAAAGAGATCCCGAAATGCATTAAATATTCAATGTTTTGATTTCGTTTCACGATGATTTTTCTCATGAAAGAATTGTTTATAAGATATTAATCTATAACATTCAACTAAAAGACACTTTTTTAGACACTGCGCTGACAGATAGCAACACAGTTTCAATTTTAATCCAGACATGGGTTAAGTAATGAGAAAGTTACTTGACCCTGGCGTGATTTGAACACGCAACCTTCTGATCTGGAGTCAGACGCGTCACTGTTGCACCACAAGATCATACGGAAAGAAACTTTCCGCCCATAATTCACTTAAAATGTGCATGAAGAAATCGTGGCACACCTCGAAATTTGCTACTTTTACTAACAGACTGAAAAAGACATAAACAAGGACGAATGAATATCTTGGTATTGGGAATGGAGGGTTTTCCAGTTTAAAATTTAGAGTCTAGTAAAGAACCCTTTTTTCTTATGGATTCAAAGATGACAATGCTATGATCAAAGTTAAAAGAGATCCCAACGTGCCTTAAATATTCAATGTTTTGATTTCGCTTCCCTATGATTTTTCTCATCAAATAATTGTTTATAAGATATTTATTTATAACATTCAACTAAAAGACATTTTTCAAACACATAGCAGCACAGCTTCAATTTTAATCCAGACATGGGTTAAGTTATGAATAAGTTTTTTTGACCCCGACGTGATTTGAACACGCAACCTTCTCATCTGGAGTCAGACGCGCTACCCTTGCGCCACGAGGTCATATGAAAAGAAACTTTCCGCCCATAATATAACTCACTTAAAAATTGCATGAAGAAATCGTGGCACACCTTCTCGAAATTTTCTACTTTTACTTACAGACTGAAAAAGACATAAACAAGGACGAATCAACATCTTGATATTGGGAATACAGGGATTTCCAGTTTAAAATTTAGAATCTATTAATGAACCCTTTTTTCTTATGGTTTAAAAGATGACAATGCTATGATCAAAGTGAAAAGAGATCCCGAAATGCATTAAATATTCAATGTTTTGATTTCGTTTCACGATGATTTTTCTCATGAAAGAATTGTTTATAAGATATTAATCTATAACATTCAACTAAAAGACACTTTTTTAGACACTGCGCTGACAGATAGCAACACAGTTTAATTTTTAATCCAGACATGGGTTAAGTAATGAAAAATTTGCTTGACCCTGGCGTGATTTGAACACGCAAACTTCTGACCTGGAGTCAGACGTTCTACCGTTGCACCACAAGATCATATCAAAAGAAACTTTCCGCCCATAATTCACATGAAAAATGTATGAAGAAATCGCACAAACCTTCTCGAAATTTGCTACTTTTGCTTTTAGACTGAAAATGACATAAACAAGGACGAATGAACATCTTGATATTGGGATTGCAGGGTTTTCCTGTTTAAAATTTAGAATCTAGTTATGAACGCTTTTTTCTTATGGATTCAAAGATGACAATGCTATGATCAAAGTGAAAGGAGATCCCGACGTGCTTAAATATTCAATGTTTTGATTTTGTTCCCCGATGATTTTTCTCATGAAAGAATTGTTTATAAGATATTAATCTATAACATTCAACTAAAAGACACTTTTTTAGACACTGCGCTGACAGATAGCAACACAGTTTCAATTTTAATCCAGACATGGGTTAAGTAATGAAAAAGTTGCTTGACCCTGGCGTGATTTGAACACGCAACCTTCTGATGGGGAGTCAGACGCGTCACTGTTGCACCACAAGATCATACGGAAAGAAACTTTCCGCCCATAATTCACTTAAAAAGTGCATGAAGAAATCGTGGCACACCTCGAAATTTGCTACTTTTACTAACAGACTGAAAAAGACATAAACAAGGACGAATGAATATCTTGGTATTGGGAATGGAGGGTTTTCCAGTTTAAAATTTAGAGTCTAGTAAAAAACCCTTTTTTCTTATGGATTCAAAGATGACAATGCTATGATCAAAGTGAAAAGAGATCCCAACGTGCCTTAAATATTCAATGTTTTGATTTCGCTTCACTATGATTTTTCTCATCAAATAATTGTTTATAAGATATTTATTTATAACATTCAACTAAAAGACACTTTTCATACACATAGCAGCACAGCTTCAATTTTAATCCAGACATGGGTTAAGTTATGAATAAGTTTCTTTGACCCCGACGTGATTTGAACACGCAACCTTTTCATCTGGAGTCAGACGTGCTACCCTTGCACCACGAGGTCACATGAAAAGAAATTTTCCGCCCATAATATAACTCACTTAAAAATTGCGTGAAGAAATCGTGGCACACCTCCAAATTTGCTACTTTTACTTACAGACTGAAAAAGACATAAACAAGGACGAATGAACATCTTGATATTGGGAATGCAGGGATTTCCAGTTTAAAATTTAGAATCTATTAATGAACCCTTTTTTCTTATGGTTTCAAAGATGACAATGCTATGATCAAAGTGAAAAGAGATCCCGAAGTGCATTAAATATTCAATGTTTTGATTTCGTTTCACGATGATTTTTCTCATGAAAGAATTGTTTATAAGATATTAATCTATAACATTCAACTAAAAGACACTTTTTTAGACACTGCGCTGACAGATAGCAACACAGTTTCAATTTTAATCCAGACATGGGTTAAGTAATGAAAAAGTTGCTTGACCCTGGCGTGATTTGAACACGCAAACTTCTGACCTGGAGTCAGACGTTCTACTGTTGCATCACAAGATCATATGAAAAGAAACTTTCCGCCCATAATTCACATGAAAAATGTATGAAGAAATCGCACAAACCTCGAAATTTGCTACTTTTGCTTATAGACTGAAAATGACATAAACAAGGACGAATGAACATCTTGATATTGGGAATGCAGGGTTTTCCTGTTTAAAATTTAGAATCTAGTTATGAACCCTTTTTTCTTATGAATTCAAAGATGACAATGCTATGATCAAAGTGAAATGAGATCCTGACGTGCCTTAAATATTCAATGTTTTGATTTTGTTCCCCGATTATTTTTCTCATGAAAGAATTGTTTATAAGATATTAATCTATAACATTCAACTAAAAGACACTTTTTTAGACACTGCGCTGACAGATAGCAACACAGTTTCAATTTTAATCCAGACATGGGTTAAGTAATGAAAAAGTTACTTGACCCTGGCGTGATTTGAACACGCAACCTTCTGATCTGGAGTCAGACGCGATACCGTTGCACCACAACATCATATGAAAAGAAACTTTCCGCCCATAATTCACTTAAAAATTGCATGAAGAAATCGTGCACACCTTCTCGAAATTTGCTACTTTTACTTACAGACTGAAAAAGACATAAACAAGGACGAATGAATATCTTGGTATTGGGAAAGGAGGGTTTTCCAGTTTAAAATTTAGAGTCTAGTAAAGAACCCTTTTTTCTTATGGATTCAAAGATGACAATGCTATGATCAAAGTGAAAGCAGATCCCGACGTGCCTTAAATATTCAATGTTTTGATTTTGCTTCCTGATTATTTCTCTCATCAAATAATTGTTTATGAGATATTAATCTATACCATTCAACTAAACGACACTTTTTCAGACACTGTGCTGACAGATAGCAACACAGCTTCAATTTTAATCCAGACATGGGTTAAGTTATGAAAAAGTATTTTGACCTCGACATGATTTGAACACGCAACCTTCTGATCTGGAGTCAGACGCGCTACAGTTGCTCCACGAGGTCATATGAAAAGAAACTTTCCGCCCATAATATAACTCACTTAAAAATTGCATGAAGAAATCATGGCACACTTTCTCGAAATTTGCTACTTTTACTTACAGACTGAAAAAGACATTAACAAGGATGAATGAACATCTTGATATTGGGAATGCAGGGATTTCCAGTTTAAAATTTAGAATCTATTAATGAACCCTTTTTTCTTATGGTTTCAAAGATTACAATGCTATGATCAAAGTGAAAAGAGATCCCGAAATGCATTAAATATTCAATGTTTTGATTTCGTTTCAAGATGATTTTTCTCATCAAAGAATTGTTTATAAGATATTAATCTATAATATTCAACTAAAAGACACTTTTTTAGACACTGCGCTGACAGATAGCAACACAGTTTCAATTTTAATCCAGACATGGGTTAAGTAATGAAAAAGTTGCTTGACCATGGCGTGATTTGAACACGAAAACTTCTGATCTAGAGTCAGACGCGCTACCGTTGCACCACAAGATCATACAAATAGAAGCTTTCCGCCCATAATTCACATGAAAAGTGTATGAAGAAATCGGGCAAACCTTCTCGAAATTTGTTACTTTTGCTCACAGACTGAAAATGACATAAACAAGGACGAATGAATATCTTGATATTGGGAATGGAGGGTTTTCCAGTTTAAAATTTAGAGTCTAGTAAAGAACCCTTTTTTCTTATGGATTCAAAGATGACAATGCTATGATCAAAGTGAAAGGAGATCCCGACGTGCCTTAAATATTCAATGTTTTGATTTCGTTTCAAGATGATTTTTCTCATCAAAGAATTGTTTATAAGATATTAATCTATAACATTCAACTAAAAGACACTTTTTTAGACACTGCGCTGACAGATAGCAACACAGTTTCAATTTTAATCCAGACATGGGTTAAGTAATGAGAAATTTGCTTGACCCTGGTGTGATTTGAACATGCAACCTTCTGATCTGGAGTCAGACGCGTCACTGTTGCACCACAAGATCATACGGAAAGAAACTTTCCGCCCATAATTCACTTAAAAAGTGCATGAAGAATTCGTGGCACACCTCGAAATTTGCTACTTTTACTAACAGACTGAAAAAGACATAAACAAGGACGAATGAATATCTTGGTATTGGGAATGGAGGGTATTCCAGTTTAAAATTTAGAGTCTAGTAAAGAACCCTTTTTTCTTATGGATTCAAAGATGACAATGCTATGATCAAAGTGAAAAGATATCCCAACGTGCCTTAAATATTCAATGTTTTGATTTCGCTTCCCTATGATTTTTCTCATCAAATAATTGTTTATAAGATATTAATTTATAACATTCAACTAAAAGACATTTTTCATACACATAGCAACACAGCTTCAATTTTAATCCAGACATGGGTTAAGTTATGAATAAGTTTTTCTGACCCCGACGTGATTTGAACACGCAACCTTCTGATCTGGAGTCAGACGTGCTACCCTTGCACCACGAGGTCATATGAAAAGAAACTTTCCGCCCATAATATAACTCACTTAAAAATTGCATGAAGAAATCGTGGCACACCTTCTCGAAATTTGCTACTTTTACTTACAGACTGAAAAAGACATAAACAAGGACGAATGAACATCTTGATATTGGGAATGCAGGGATTTCCAGTTTAAAATTTAGAATCTATTAATGAACCCTTTTTTCTTATGGTTTCAAAGATGACAATGCTATGATCAAAGTGAAAAGAGATCCGGAAATGCATTAAATATTCAATGTTTTGATTTCGTTTCACGATGATTTTTCTCATGAAAGAATTGTTTATAAGATATTAATCTATAACATTCAACTAAAAGACACTTTTTTAGACACTGCGCTGACAGATAGCAACACAGTTTCAATTTTAATCCAGACATGGGTTAAGTAATGAAAAAGTTACTTGACCCTGGCGTGATTTGAACACGCAACCTTCTGATCTGGAGTCAGACGCGTCACTGTTGCACCACAAGATCATACGGAAAGAAACGTTCCGCCCATAATTCACTTAAAATGTGCATGAAGAAATCGTGGCACACCTCGAAATTTGCTACTTTTACTAACAGACTGAAAAAGACATAAACAAGGACGAATGAATATCTTGGTATTGGGAATGGAGGGTTTTCCAGTTTAAAATTTAGAGTCTAGTAAAGAACCCTTTTTTCTTATGGATTCAAAGATGACAATGCTATGATCAAAGTGAAAGGAGATCCCGACGTGCCTTAAATATTCAATGTTTTGATTTTGCTTCCTGATTATTTTTCTCATCAAATAATTGTTTATGAGATATTAATCTATAACATTCAACTAAAAGACACTTTTTCAGACACTGTGCTGACAGATAGCAACACAGCTTCAATTTTAATCCAGACATGGGTTAAGTTATGAAAAAGTATTTTGACCTCGACATGATTTGAACACGCAACCTTCTGATCTGGAGTCAGACGCGCTACAGTTGCTCCACGAGGTCATATGAAAAGAAACTTTCCGCCCATAATATAACTCACTTAAAAATTGCATGAAGAAATCATGGCACACTTTCTCGAAATTTGCTACTTTTACTTACAGACTGAAAAAGACATTAACAAGGATGAATGAACATCTTGATATTGGGAATGCAGGGATTTCCAGTTTAAAATTTAGAATCTGTTAATGAACCCTTTTTTCTTATGGTTTCAAAGATTACAATGCTATGATCAAAGTGAAAAGAAATCCCGAAATGCATTAAATATTCAATGTTTTGATTTCGTTTCAAGATAATTTTTCTCATCAAAGAATTGTTTATAAGATATTAATCTATAATATTCAACTAAAAGACACTTTTTTAGACACTGCGCTGACAGATAGCAACACAGTTTCAATTTTAATCCAGACATGGGTTAAGTAATGAAAAAGTTGCTTGACCATGGCGTGATTTGAACACGAAAACTTCTGATGTAGAGTCAGACGCGCTACCGTTGCACCACAAGATCATACGAATAGAAGCTTTCCGCCCATAATTCACATGAAAAGTGTATGAAGAAATCGGGCAAACCTTCTCGAAATTTGTTACTTTTGCTCACAGACTGAAAATGACATAAACAAGGACGAATGAATATCTTGATATTGGGAATGGAGGGTTTTCCAGTTTAAAATTTAGAGTCTAGTAAAGAACCCTTTTTTCTTATGGATTCAAAGATGACAATGCTATGATCAAAGTGAAAGGAGATCCCGACGTGCCTTAAATATTCAATGTTTTGATTTTGCTTCCTGATTATTTTTCTCATCAAATAATTGTTTATGAGATATTAATCTATAACATTCAACTAAAAGACACTTTTTCAGACACTGTGCTGACAGATAGCAACACAGCTTCAATTTTAATCCAGACATGGGTTAAGTTATGAAAAAGTATTTTGACCTTGACATGATTTGAACACGCAACCTTCTGATCTGGAGTCAGACGCGCTACTGTTGCTCCACGAGGTCATATGAAAAGAAACTTTCCGCCCATAATATAACTAACTTAAAAATTGCATGAAGAAATTGTGGCACACTTTCTCGAAATTTGCTATTTTTACTTACAGACTGAAAAAGACATAAACAAGGATGAATGAACATCTTGATATTGGGAATGCAGGGATTTCCAGTTTAAAATTTAGAATCTATTAATAAACCCTTTTTTCTTATGGTTTCAAAGTTGACAATGCTGTGATCAAAGTGAAAAAAGATCCCGAAATGCATTAAATATTCAATGTTTTGATTTCGTTTCACGATGATTTTTCTCATGAAAGAATTGTTTATAAGATATTAATCTATAACATTCAACTAAAAGACACTTTTTTAGACACTGCGCTGACAGATAGCAACACAGTTTCAATTTTAATCCAGACATGGGTTAAGTAATGAGAAATTTGCTTGACCCTGGTGTGATTTGAACATTCAACCTTCTGATCTGGAGTCAGACGCGTCACTGTTGCACCACAAGATCATACGGAAAGAAACTTTCCGCCCATAATTCACTTAAAAAGTGCATGAAGAAATCGTGGCACACCTCGAAATTTGCTACTTTTACTAACAGACTGAAAAAGACATAAACAAGGACGAATGAATATCTTGGTATTGGGAATGGAGGGTATTCCAGTTTAAAATTTAGAGTCTAGTAAAGAACCCTTTTTTCTTATGGATTCAAAGATGACAATGCTATGATCAAAGTGAAAAGATATCCCAACGTGCCTTAAATATTCAATGTTTTGATTTCGCTTCCCTATGATTTTTCTCATCAAATAATTGTTTATAAGATATTAATTTATAACATTCAACTAAAAGACATTTTTCATACACATAGCAACACAGCTTCAATTTTAATCCATACATGGGTTAAGTTATGAATAAGTTTTTTTGACCCCGACGTGATTTGAACACGCAACCTTCTGATCTGGAGTCAGACGTGCTACCCTTGCGCCACGAGGTCATATGAAAAGAAACTTTCCGCCCATAATATAACTCACTTAAAAATTGCATGAAGAAATCGTGGCACACCTTCTCGAAATTTGCTACTTTTACTTATAGACTGAAAAAGACATAAACAAGGACGAATGAACATCTTGATATTGGGAATGCAGGGATTTCCAGTTTAAAATTTAGAATCTATTAATGAACCCTTTTTTCTTATGGTTTCAAAGATGACAATGCTATGATCAAAGTGAAAAGAGATCCCGAAATGCATTAAATATTCAATGTTTTGATTTTGTTTCACGATGATTTTTCTCATGAAAGAATTGTTTATAACATATTAATCTATAACATTCAACTAAAAGACACTTTTTTAGACACTGCGCTGACAGATAGCAACACAGTTTCAATTTTAATCCAGACATGGGTTAAGTAATGAAAAAGTTGCTTGACCCTGGCGTGATTTGAACACGCAACCTTCTGATCTGGAGTCAGACGCGCTACCCTTGCGCCACGAGGTCATATGAATAGAAACTTTCCGCCCATAATATAACTCACTTAAAAATTGCATGAAGAAATCGTGGCACACCTTCTCGAAATTTGCTACTTTTACTTAAAGACTGAAAAAGACATAAACAAGGACGAATGAACATCTTGATATTGGGAATGCAGGGATTTCCAGTTTAAAATTTAGAATCTATTAATGAACCCTTTTTTCTTATGGTTTCAAAGATGACAATGCTATGATCAAAGTGAAAAGAGATCCCGAAATGCATTTAATATTCAATGTTTTGATTTCGTTTCACGATGATTTTTCTCATGAAAGAATTGTTTATAAGATATTAATCTATAACATTCAACTAAAAGACACTTTTTTAGACACTGCGCTGACAGATAGCAACACAGTTTCAATTTTAATCCAGACATGGGTTAAGTAATGAAAAAGTTGCTTGACCCTGGCGTGATTTGAACATGCAAACTTCTGACCTGGAGTCAGACGTTCTACTGTTGCACCACAAGATCATATGAAAAGAAACTTTCCGCCCATAATTCACATGAAAAATGTATGAAGAAATCGCACAAACCTTCTCGAAATTTGCTACTTTTGCTTATAGACTGAAAATGACATAAACAAGGACGAATGAACATCTTGATATTGGGAATGGAGGGATTTCCAGTTTAAAATTTAGAATCTATTAATGAACCCTTTTTTCTTATGGTTTCAAAGATGACAATGCTATGATCAAAGTGAAAGGAGATCCCGACGTGCCTTAAATATTCAATGTTTTGATTTTGCTTCCTGATTATTTTTCTCATCAAATAATTGTTTATGAGATATTAATCTATAACATTCAACTAAAAGACACTTTTTCAGACACTGTGCTGACAGATAGCAACACAGCTTCAATTTTTATCCAGACATGGGTTAAGTTATGAAAAAGTATTTTGACCTTGACATGATTTGAACACGCAACCTTCTGATGTGGAGTCAGACGCGTCACTGTTGCACCACAATATCATACGGAATGAAACTTTACGCCCATAATTCACTTAAAAAGTGCATGAAGAAATCGTGGCACACCTCGAAATTTGCTACTTTTACTAACAGACTGAAAAAGACATAAACAAGGACGAATGAATATCTTGGTATTGGGAATGGAGGGTTTTCCAGTTTAAAATTTAGAGTCTAGTAAAGAACCCTTTTTTCTTATGGATTCAAAGATGACAATGCTATGATCAAAGTGAAAAGAGATCCAAACGTGCCTTAAATATTCAATGTTTTGATTTCGCTTCCCTATGATTTTTCTCATCAAATAATTGTTTATAAGATATTAATTTATAACATTCAACTAAAAGACATTTTTCATACACATAGCAACACAGCTTCAATTTTAATCCAGACATGGGTTAAGTTATGAAAAAGTGTTTTTGACCCCGACGTGATTTGAACACGCAACCTTCTGATCTGGAGTCAGACGCGCTACCCTTGCGCCACGAGGTCATATGAAAAGAAACTTTCAGCCCATAATATAACTCACTTAAAAATTGCATGAAGAAATCGTGGCACACCTTCTCGAAATTTGCTACTTTTACTTACAGACTGAAAAAGACATAAACAATGACGAATGAACATCTTGATATTGGGAATGCAGAGATTTCCAGTTTAAAATTTAGAATCTATTAATGAACCCTTTTTTCTTATGGTTTCAAAGATGACAATGCTATGATCAAAGTGAAAAGAGATCCCGAAATACATTAAATATTCAATGTTTTGATTTCATTTCACGATGATTTTCTCATGAAAGAATTGTTTATAAGATATTAATCTATAACATTCAACTAAAAGACACTTTTTTAGACACTGCGCTGACAGATAGCAACACAGTATCAATTTTAATCCAGACATGGGTTAAGTAATGAAAAAGTTGCTTGACCCTGGCGTGATTTGAACACGAAAACTTCTGATCTACAGTCAGACGCGCTACCGTTGCACCACAAGATCATACGAAAAGAAGCTTTCCGCCCATAATTCACATGAAAAGTGTATGAAGAAATCGCGCAAACCTTCTCGATATTTGTTACTTTTGTTCACAGACTGATAATGACATAAACAAGGACGAATGAATATCTTGATATTGGGAATGGAGGGTTTTCCAGTTTAAAATTTAGAGTCTAGTAAAGAACCCTTTTTTCTTATGGATTCAAAGATGACAATGCTATGATCAAAGTGAAAGGAGATCCCGACGTGCCTTAAATATTCAATGTTTTGATTTTGCTTCCTGATTATTTTTCTCATCAAATAATTGTTTATGAGATATTAATCTATAACATTCAACTAAAAGACACTTTTTCAGACACTGTGCTGACAGATAGCAACACAGCTTCAATTTTAATCCAGACATGGGTTAAGTTATGAAAAAGTATTTTGACCTCGACATGATTTGAACACGCAACCTTCTGATCTGGAGTCAGACGCGCTACAGTTGCTCCACGAGGTCATATGAAAAGAAACTTTCCGCCCATAATATAACTCACTTAAAAATTGCATGAAGAAATCATGGCACACTTTCTCGAAATTTGCTACTTTTACTTACAGACTGAAAAAGACATTAACAAGGATGAATGAACATCTTGATATTGGGAATGCAGGGATTTCCAGTTTAAAATTTAGAATCTGTTAATGAACCCTTTTTTCTTATGGTTTCAAAGATTACAATGCTATGATCAAAGTGAAAAGAGATCCCGAAATGCATTAAATATTCAATGTTTTGATTTCGTTTCAAGATGATTTTTCTCATCAAAGAATTGTTTATAAGATATTAATCTATAATATTCAACTAAAAGACACTTTTTTAGACACTGCGCTGACAGATAGCAACACAGTTTCAATTTTAATCCAGACATGGGTTAAGTAATGAAAAAGTTGCTTGACCATGGCGTGATTTGAACACGAAAACTTCTGATCTAGAGTCAGACGCGCTACCGTTGCACCACAAGATCATACGAATAGAAGCTTTCCGCCCATAATTCACATGAAAAGTGTATGAAGAAATCGGGCAAACCTTCTCGAAATTTGTTACTTTTGCTCACAGACTGAAAATGACATAAACAAGGACGAATGAATATCTTGATATTGGGAATGGAGGGTTTTCCAGTTTAAAATTTAGAGTCTAGTAAAGAACCCTTTTTTCTTATGGATTCAAAGATGACAATGCTATGATCAAAGTGAAAGGAGATCCCGACGTGCCTTAAATATTCAATGTTTTGATTTTGCTTCCTGATTATTTTTCTCATCAAATAATTGTTTATGAGATATTAATCTATAACATTCAACTAAAAGACACTTTTTCAGACACTTTTTCAGACACTGTGCTGACAGATAGCAACACAGCTTCAATTTTTATCCAGACATGGGTTAAGTTATGAAAAAGTATTTTGACCTTGACATGATTTGAACACGCAACCTTCTGATGTGGAGTCAGACGCGTCACTGTTGCACCACAATATCATACGGAATGAAACTTTACGCCCATAATTCACTTAAAAAGTGCATGAAGAAATCGTGGCACACCTCAAAATTTGCTACTTTTACTAACAGACTGAAAAAGACATAAACAAGGACGAAGGAATATCTTGGTATTGGGAATGGAGGGTTTTCCAGTTTAAAATTTAGAGTCTAGTAAAGAACCCTTTTTTCTTATGGATTCAAAGATGACAATGCTATGATCAAAGTGAAAAGAGATCCCAACGTGCCTTAAATATTCAATGTTTTGATTTCGCTTCCCTATGATTTTTCTCATCAAATAATTGTTTATAAGATATTAATTTATAACATTCAACTAAAAGACATTTTTCATACACATAGCAACACAGCTTCAATTTTAATCCAGACATGGGTTAAGTTATGAAAAAGTGTTTTTGACCCCGACGTGATTTGAACACGCAACCTTCTGATCTGGAGTCAGACGCGCTACCCTTGCGCCACGAGGTCATATGAAAAGAAACTTTCAGCCCATAATATAACTCACTTAAAAATTGCATGAAGAAATCGTGGCACACCTTCTCGAAATTTGCTACTTTTACTTACAGACTGAAAAAGACATAAACAAGGACGAATGAACATCTTGATATTGGGAATGCAGAGATTTCCAGTTTAAAATTTAGAATCTATTAATGAACCCTTTTTTCTTATGGTTTCAAAGATGACAATGCTATGATCAAAGTGAAAAGAGATCCCGAAATACATTAAATATTCAATGTTTTGATTTCATTTCACGATGATTTTCTCATGAAAGAATTGTTTATAAGATATTAATCTATAACATTCAACTAAAAGACACTTTTTTAGACACTGCGCTGACAGATAGCAACACAGTATCAATTTTAATCCAGACATGGGTTAAGTAATGAAAAAGTTGCTTGACCCTGGCGTGATTTGAACACGAAAACTTCTGATCTACAGTCAGACGCGCTACCGTTGCACCACAAGATCATACGAAAAGAAGCTTTCCGCCCATAATTCACATGAAAAGTGTATGAAGAAATCGCGCAAACCTTCTCGATATTTGTTACTTTTGCTCACAGACTGATAATGACATAAACAAGGACGAATGAATATCTTGATATTGGGAATGGAGGGTTTTCCAGTTTAAAATTTAGAGTCTAGTAAAGAACCCTTTTTTCTTATGGATTCAAAGATGACAATGCTATGATCAAAGTGAAAGGAGATCCCGACGTGTCTTAAATATTCAATGTTTTGATTTTGCTTCCTGATTATTTTTCTCATCAAATAATTGTTTATGAGATATTAATCTATAACATTCAACTAAAAGACACTTTTTCAGACACTGTGCTGACAGATAGCAACACAGCTTCAATTTTAATCCAGACATGGGTTAAGTTATGAAAAAGTATTTTGACCTTGATATGATTTGAACACGCAACCTTCTGATCTGGAGTCAGACGCGCTACTGTTGCTCCACGAGGTCATATGAAAAGAAACTTTCCGCCCATAATATAACTAACTTAAAAATTGCATGAAGAAATCGTGGCACACTTTCTCGAAATTTGCTATTTTTACTTACAGACTGAAAAAGACATAAACAAGGATGAATGAACATCTTGATATTGGGAATGCAGGGATTTCCAGTTTAAAATTTAGAATCTATTAATAAACCCTTTTTTCTTATGGTTTCAAAGTTGACAATGCTGTGATCAAAGTGAAAAGAGATCCCGAAATGCATTAAATATTCAATGTTTTGATTTCGTTTCACGATGATTTTTCTCATGAAAGAATTGTTTATAAGATATTAATCTATAACATTCAACTAAAAGACACTTTTTTAGACACTGCGCTGACAGATAGCAACACAGTTTCAATTTTAATCCAGACATGGGTTAAGTAATGAGAAATTTGCTTGACCCTGGTGTGATTTGAACATGCAACCTTCTGATCTGGAGTCAGACGCGTCACTGTTGCACCACAAGATCATACGGAAAGAAACTTTCCGCCCATAATTCACTTAAAAAGTGCATGAAGAAATCGTGGCACACCTCGAAATTTGCTACTTTTACTAACAGACTGAAAAAGACATAAACAAGGACGAATGAATATCTTGGTATTGGGAATGGAGGGTATTCCAGTTTAAAATTTAGAGTCTAGTAAAGAACCCTTTTTTCTTATGGATTCAAAGATGACAATGCTATGATCAAAGTGAAAAGATATCAAAACGTGCCTTAAATATTCAATGTTTTGATTTCGCTTCCCTATGATTTTTCTCATCAAATAATTGATTATAAGATATTAATTTATAACATTCAACTAAAAGACATTTTTCATACACATAGCTTCAATTTTAATCCAGACATGGGTTAAGTTATGAATAAGTTTTTCTGACCCCGACGTGATTTGAACACGCAACCTTCTGATCTGGAGTCAGACGTGCTACCCTTGCACCACGAGGTCATATGAAAAGAAACTTTCCGCCCATAATATAACTCACTTAAAAATTGCATGAAGAAATCATGGCACACTTTC
Organism: Phyllobates terribilis; assembly: GCF_046119375.1. Classification (NCBI taxonomy): domain Eukaryota; kingdom Metazoa; phylum Chordata; class Amphibia; order Anura; family Dendrobatidae; genus Phyllobates; species Phyllobates terribilis. The sequence continues at coordinate 603,044,070 of NW_027362771.1, forward strand.
TCGAAATTTGCTACTTTTACTTACAGACTGAAAAAGACATTAACAAGGATGAATGAACATCTTGATATTGGGAATGCAGGGATTTCCAGTTTAAAATTTAGAATCTGTTAATGAACCCTTTTTTCTTATGGTTTCAAAGATTACAATGCTATGATCAAAGTGAAAAGAGATCCCGAAATGCATTAAATATACAATGTTTTGATTTCGTTTCAAGATGATTTTTCTCATCAAAGAATTGTTTATAAGATATTAATCTATAATATTCAACTAAAAGACACTTTTTTAGACACTGCGCTGACAGATAGCAACACAGTTTCAATTTTAATCCAGACATGGGTTAAGTAATGAAAAAGTTGCTTGACCATGGCGTGATTTGAACACGAAAACTTCTGATCTAGAGTTAGGCGCGCTACCGTTGCACCACAAGATCATACGAATAGAAGCTTTCCGCCCATAATTCACATGAAAAGTGTATGAAGAAATCGGGCAAACCTTCTCGAAATTTGTTACTTTTGCTCACAGACTGAAAATGACATAAACAAGGACGAATGAATATCTTGATATTGGGAATGGAGGGTTTTCCAGTTTAAAATTTAGAGTCTAGTAAAGAACCCTTTTTTCTTATGGATTCAAAGATGACAATGCTATGATCAAAGTGAAAGGAGATCCCGACGTGCCTTAAATATTCAATGTTTTGATTTTGCTTCCTGATTATTTTTCTCATCAAATAATTGTTTATGAGATATTAATCTATAACATTCAACTAAAAGACACTTTTTCAGACACTGTGCTGACAGATAGCAACACAGCTTCAATTTTTATCCAGACATGGGTTAAGTTATGAAAAAGTATTTTGACCTTGACATGATTTGAACATGCAACCTTCTGATGTGGAGTCAGACGCGTCACTGTTGCACCACAATATCATACGGAATGAAACTTTACGCCCATAATTCACTTAAAAAGTGCATGAAGAAATCGTGGCACACCTCGAAATTTGCTACTTTTACTAACAGACTGAAAAAGACATAAACAAGGACGAATGAATATCTTGGTATTGGGAATGGAGGGTTTTCCAGTTTAAAATTTAGAGTCTAGTAAAGAACCCTTTTTTCTTATGGATTCAAAGATGACAATGCTATGATCAAAGTGAAAAGAGATCCCAACGTGCCTTAAATATTCAATGTTTTGATTTCGCTTCCCTATGATTTTTCTCATCAAATAATTGTTTATAAGATATTAATTTATAACATTCAACTAAAAGACATTTTTCATACACATAGCAACACAGCTTCAATTTTAATCCAGACATGGGTTAAGTTATGAAAAAGTGTTTTTGACCCCGACGTGATTTGAACACGCAACCTTCTGATCTGGAGTCAGACGCGCTACCCTTGCGCCACGAGGTCATATGAAAAGAAACTTTCAGCCCATAATATAACTCACTTAAAAATTGCATGAAGAAATCGTGGCACACCTTCTCGAAATTTGCTACTTTTACTTACAGACTGAAAAAGACATAAACAAGGACGAATGAACATCTTGATATTGGGAATGCAGAGATTTCCAGTTTAAAATTTAGAATCTATTAATGAACCCTTTTTTCTTATGGTTTCAAAGATGACAATGCTATGATCAAAGTGAAAAGAGATCCCGAAATACATTAAATATTCAATGTTTTGATTTCATTTCACGATGATTTTCTCATGAAAGAATTGTTTATAAGATATTAATCTATAACATTCAACTAAAAGACACTTTTTTAGACACTGCGCTGACAGATAGCAACACAGTATCAATTTTAATCCAGACATGGGTTAAGTAATGAAAAAGTTGCTTGACCCTGGCGTGATTTGAACACGCAACCTTCTGATCTGGAGTCAGACGCGTCACTGTTGCACCACAAGATCATACGGAAAGAAACGTTCCGCCCATAATTCACTTAAAATGTGCATGAAGAAATCGTGGCACACCTCGAAATTTGCTACTTTTACTAACAGACTGAAAAAGACATAAACAAGGACGAATGAATATCTTGGTATTGGGAATGGAGGGTTTTCCAGTTTAAAATTTAGAGTCTAGTAAAGAACCCTTTTTTCTTATGGATTCAAAGATGACAATGCTATGATCAAAGTGAAAGGAGATCCCGACGTGCCTTAAATATTCAATGTTTTGATTTTGCTTCCTGATTATTTTTCTCATCAAATAATTGTTTATGAGATATTAATCTATAACATTCAACTAAAAGACACTTTTTCAGACACTGTGCTGACAGATAGCAACACAGCTTCAATTTTAATCCAGACATGGGTTAAGTTATGAAAAAGTATTTTGACCTCGACATGATTTGAACACGCAACCTTCTGATCTGGAGTCAGACGCGCTACAGTTGCTCCACGAGGTCATATGAAAAGAAACTTTCCGCCCATAATATAACTCACTTAAAAATTGCATGAAGAAATCATGGCACACTTTCTCGAAATTTGCTACTTTTACTTACAGACTGAAAAAGACATTAACAAGGATGAATGAACATCTTGATATTGGGAATGCAGGGATTTCCAGTTTAAAATTTAGAATCTGTTAATGAACCCTTTTTTCTTATGGTTTCAAAGATTACAATGCTATGATCAAAGTGAAAAGAGATCCCGAAATGCATTAAATATTCAATGTTTTGATTTCGTTTCAAGATGATTTTTCTCATCAAAGAATTGTTTATAAGATATTAATCTATAATATTCAACTAAAAGACACTTTTTTAGACACTGCGCTGACAGATAGCAACACAGTTTCAATTTTAATCCAGACATGGGTTAAGTAATGAAAAAGTTGCTTGACCATGGCGTGATTTGAACACGAAAACTTCTGATCTAGAGTCAGACGCGCTACCGTTGCACCACAAGATCATACAAATAGAAGCTTTCCGCCCATAATTCACATGAAAAGTGTATGAAGAAATCGGGCAAACCTTCTCGAAATTTGTTACTTTTGCTCACAGACTGAAAATGACATAAACAAGGACGAATGAATATCTTGATATTGGGAATGGAGGGTTTTCCAGTTTAAAATTTAGAGTCTAGTAAAGAACCCTTTTTTCTTATGGATTCAAAGATGACAATGCTATGATCAAAGTGAAAGGAGATCCCGACGTTCCTTAAATATTCAATGTTTTGATTTTGCTTCCTGATTATTTTTCTCATCAAATAATTGTTTATGAGATATTAATCTATAACATTCAACTAAAAGACACTTTTTCAGACACTGTGCTGACAGATAGCAACACAGCTTCAATTTTTATCCAGACATGGGTTAAGTTATGAAAAAGTATTTTAACCTTGACATGATTTGAACACGCAACCTTCTGATGTGGAGTCAGACGCGTCACTGTTGCACCACAATATCATACGGAATGAAACTTTACGCCCATAATTCACTTAAAAAGTGCATGAAGAAATCGTGGCACACCTCGAAATTTGCTACTTTTACTAACAGACTGAAAAAGACATAAACAAGGACGAATGAATATCTTGGTATTGGGAATGGAGGGTTTTCCAGTTTAAAATTTAGAGTCTAGTAAAGAACCCTTTTTTCTTATGGATTCAAAGATGACAATGCTATGATCAAAGTGAAAAGAGATCCCAACGTGCCTTAAATATTCAATGTTTTGATTTCGCTTCCCTATGATTTTTCTCATCAAATAATTGTTTATAAGATATTAATTTATAACATTCAACTAAAAGACATTTTTCATACACATAGCAACACAGCTTCAATTTTAATCCAGACATGGGTTAAGTTATGAAAAAGTGTTTTTGACCCCGACGTGATTTGAACACGCAACCTTCTGATCTGGAGTCAGACGCGCTACCCTTGCGCCACGAGGTCATATGAAAAGAAACTTTCCGCCCATAATATAACTCACTTAAAAATTGCATGAAGAAATCGTGGCACACCTTCTCGAAATTTGCTACTTTTACTTACAGACTGAAAAAGACATAAACAAGGACGAATGAACATCTTGATATTGGGAATGCAGGGATTTCCAGTTTAAAATTTAGAATCTATTAATGAACCCTTTTTTCTTATGGTTTCAAAGATGACAATGCTATGATCAAAGTGAAAAGAGATCCGGAAATGCATTAAATATTCAATGTTTTGATTTCGTTTCACGATGATTTTTCTCATGAAAGAATTGTTTATAAGATATTAATCTATAACATTCAACTAAAAGACACTTTTTTAGACACTGCGCTGACAGATAGCAACACAGTTTCAATTTTAATCCAGACATGGGTTAAGTAATGAATAAGTTACTTGACCCTGGCGTGATTTGAACACGCAACCTTCTGATCTGGAGTCAGACGCGTCACTGTTGCACCACAAGATCATACGGAAAGAAACGTTCCGCCCATAATTCACTTAAAATGTGCATGAAGAAATCGTGGCACACCTCGAAATTTGCTACTTTTACTAACAGACTGAAAAAGACATAAACAAGGACGAATGAATATCTTGGTATTGGGAATGGAGGGTTTTCCAGTTTAAAATTTAGAGTCTAGTAAAGAACCCTTTTTTCTTATGGATTCAAAGATGACAATGCTATGATCAAAGTGAAAGGAGATCCCGACGTGCCTTAAATATTCAATGTTTTGATTTTGCTTCCTGATTATTTTTCTCATCAAATAATTGTTTATGAGATATTAATCTATAACATTCAACTAAAAGACACTTTTTCAGACACTGTGCTGACAGATAGCAACACAGCTTCAATTTTAATCCAGACATGGGTTAAGTTATGAAAAAGTATTTTGACCTCGACATGATTTGAACACGCAACCTTCTGATCTGGAGTCAGACGCGCTACAGTTGCTCCACGAGGTCATATGAAAAGAAACTTTCCGCCCATAATATAACTCACTTAAAAATTGCATGAAGAAATCATGGCACACTTTCTCGAAATTTGCTACTTTTACTTACAGACTGAAAAAGACATTAACAAGGATGAATGAACATCTTGATATTGGGAATGCAGGGATTTCCAGTTTAAAATTTAGAATCTGTTAATGAACCCTTTTTTCTTATGGTTTCAAAGATTACAATGCTATGATCAAAGTGAAAAGAGATCCCGAAATGCATTAAATATTCAATGTTTTGATTTCGTTTCAAGATGATTTTTCTCATCAAAGAATTGTTTATAAGATATTAATCTATAATATTCAACTAAAAGACACTTTTTTAGACACTGCGCTGACAGATAGCAACACAGTTTCAATTTTAATCCAGACATGGGTTAAGTAATGAAAAAGTTGCTTGACCATGGCGTGATTTGAACACGAAAACTTCTGATCTAGAGTCAGACGCGCTACCGTTGCACCACAAGATCATACGAATAGAAGCTTTCCGCCCATAATTCACATGAAAAGTGTATGAAGAAATCGGGCAAACCTTCTCGAAATTTGTTACTTTTGCTCACAGACTGAAAATGACATAAACAAGGACGAATGAATATCTTGATATTGGGAATGGAGGGTTTTCCAGTTTAAAATTTAGAGTCTAGTAAAGAACCCTTTTTTCTTATGGATTCAAAGATGACAATGCTATGATCAAAGTGAAAGGAGATCCCGACGTTCCTTAAATATTCAATGTTTTGATTTTGCTTCCTGATTATTTTTCTCATCAAATAATTGTTTATGAGATATTAATCTATAACATTCAACTAAAAGACACTTTTTCAGACACTGTGCTGACAGATAGCAACACAGCTTCAATTTTTATCCAGACATGGGTTAAGTTATGAAAAAGTATTTTGACCTTCACATGATTTGAACACGCAACCTTCTGATGTGGAGTCAGACGCGTCACTGTTGCACCACAATATCATACGGAATGAAACTTTACGCCCATAATTCACTTAAAAAGTGCATGAAGAAATCGTGGCACACCTCGAAATTTGCTACTTTTACTAACAGACTGAAAAAGACATAAACAAGGACGAATGAATATCTTGGTATTGGGAATGGAGGGTTTTCCAGTTTAAAATTTAGAGTCTAGTAAAGAACCCTTTTTTCTTATGGATTCAAAGATGACAATGCTGTGATCAAAGTGAAAAGAGATCCCAACGTGCCTTAAATATTCAATGTTTTGATTTCGCTTCCCTATGATTTTTCTCATCAAATAATTGTTTATAAGATATTAATTTATAACATTCAACTAAAAGACATTTTTCATACACATAGCAACACAGCTTCAATTTTAATCCAGACATGGGTTAAGTTATGAAAAAGTGTTTTTGACCCCGACGTGATTTGAACACGCAACCTTCTGATCTGGAGTCAGACGCGCTACCCTTGCGCCACGAGGTCATATGAAAAGAAACTTTCAGCCCATAATATAACTCACTTAAAAATTGCATGAAGAAATCGTGGCACACCTTCTCAAAATTTGCTACTTTTACTTACAGACTGAAAAAGACATAAACAATGACGAATGAACATCTTGATATTGGGAATGCAGAGATTTCCAGTTTAAAATTTAGAATCTATTAATGAACCCTTTTTTCTTATGGTTTCAAAGATGACAATGCTATGATCAAAGTGAAAAGAGATCCCGAAATACATTAAATATTCAATGTTTTGATTTCATTTCACGATGATTTTCTCATGAAAGAATTGTTTATAAGATATTAATCTATAACATTCAACTAAAAGACACTTTTTTAGACACTGCGCTGACAGATAGCAACACAGTATCAATTTTAATCCAGACATGGGTTAAGTAATGAAAAAGTTGCTTGACCCTGGCGTGATTTGAACACGAAAACTTCTGATCTACAGTCAGACGCGCTACCGTTGCACCACAAGATCATACGAAAAGAAGCTTTCCGCCCATAATTCACATGAAAAGTGTATGAAGAAATCGCGCAAACCTTCTCGATATTTGTTACTTTTGTTCACAGACTGATAATGACATAAACAAGGACGAATGAATATCTTGATATTGGGAATGGAGGGTTTTCCAGTTTAAAATTTAGAGTCTAGTAAAGAACCCTTTTTTCTTATGGATTCAAAGATGACAATGCTATGATCAAAGTGAAAGGAGATCCCGACGTGCCTTAAATATTCAATGTTTTGATTTTGCTTCCTGATTATTTTTCTCATCAAATAATTGTTTATGAGATATTAATCTATAACATTCAACTAAAAGACACTTTTTCAGACACTGTGCTGACAGATAGCAACACAGCTTCAATTTTAATCCAGACATGGGTTAAGTTATGAAAAAGTATTTTGACCTCGACATGATTTGAACACGCAACCTTCTGATCTGGAGTCAGACGCGCTACAGTTGCTCCACGAGGTCATATGAAAAGAAACTTTCCGCCCATAATATAACTCACTTAAAAATTGCATGAAGAAATCATGGCACACTTTCTCGAAATTTGCTACTTTTACTTACAGACTGAAAAAGACATTAACAAGGATGAATGAACATCTTGATATTGGGAATGCAGGGATTTCCAGTTTAAAATTTAGAATCTGTTAATGAACCCTTTTTTCTTATGGTTTCAAAGATTACAATGCTATGATCAAAGTGAAAAGAGATCCCGAAATGCATTAAATATTCAATGTTTTGATTTCGTTTCAAGATGATTTTTCTCATCAAAGAATTGTTTATAAGATATTAATCTATAATATTCAACTAAAAGACACTTTTTTAGACACTGCGCTGACAGATAGCAACACAGTTTCAATTTTAATCCAGACATGGGTTAAGTAATGAAAAAGTTGCTTGACCATGGCGTGATTTGAACACGAAAACTTCTGATCTAGAGTCAGACGCGCTACCGTTGCACCACAAGATCATACGAATAGAAGCTTTCCGCCCATAATTCACATGAAAAGTGTATGAAGAAATCGGGCAAACCTTCTCGAAATTTGTTACTTTTGCTCACAGACTGAAAATGACATAAACAAGGACGAATGAATATCTTGATATTGGGAATGGAGGGTTTTCCAGTTTAAAATTTAGAGTCTAGTAAAGAACCCTTTTTTCTTATGGATTCAAAGATGACAATGCTATGATCAAAGTGAAAGGAGATCCCGACGTTCCTTAAATATTCAATGTTTTGATTTTGCTTCCTGATTATTTTTCTCATCAAATAATTGTTTATGAGATATTAATCTATAACATTCAACTAAAAGACACTTTTTCAGACACTGTGCTGACAGATAGCAACACAGCTTCAATTTTTATCCAGACATGGGTTAAGTTATGAAAAAGTATTTTGACCTTCACATGATTTGAACACGCAACCTTCTGATGTGGAGTCAGACGCGTCACTGTTGCACCACAATATCATACGGAATGAAACTTTACGCCCATAATTCACTTAAAAAGTGCATGAAGAAATCGTGGCACACCTCGAAATTTGCTACTTTTACTAACAGACTGAAAAAGACATAAACAAGGACGAATGAATATCTTGGTATTGGGAATGGAGGGTTTTCCAGTTTAAAATTTAGAGTCTAGTAAAGAACCCTTTTTTCTTATGGATTCAAAGATGACAATGCTATGATCAAAGTGAAAAGAGATCCCAACGTGCCTTAAATATTCAATGTTTTGATTTCGCTTCCCTATGATTTTTCTCATCAAATAATTGTTTATAAGATATTAATTTATAACATTCAACTAAAAGACATTTTTCATACACATAGCAACACAGCTTCAATTTTAATCCAGACATGGGTTAAGTTATGAAAAAGTGTTTTTGACCCCGACGTGATTTGAACACGCAACCTTCTGATCTGGAGTCAGACGCGCTACCCTTGCGCCACGAGGTCATATGAAAAGAAACTTTCAGCCCATAATATAACTCACTTAAAAATTGCATGAAGAAATCGTGGCACACCTTCTCGAAATTTGCTACTTTTACTTACAGACTGAAAAAGACATAAACAATGACGAATGAACATCTTGATATTGGGAATGCAGAGATTTCCAGTTTAAAATTTAGAATCTATTAATGAACCCTTTTTTCTTATGGTTTCAAAGATGACAATGCTATGATCAAAGTGAAAAGAGATCCCGAAATACATTAAATATTCAATGTTTTGATTTCATTTCACGATGATTTTCTCATGAAAGAATTGTTTATAAGATATTAATCTATAACATTCAACTAAAAGACACTTTTTTAGACACTGCGCTGACAGATAGCAACACAGTATCAATTTTAATCCAGACATGGGTTAAGTAATGAAAAAGTTGCTTGACCCTGGCGTGATTTGAACACGAAAACTTCTGATCTACAGTCAGACGCGCTACCGTTGCACCACAAGATCATACGAAAAGAAGCTTTCCGCCCATAATTCACATGAAAAGTGTATGAAGAAATCGCGCAAACCTTCTCGATATTTGTTACTTTTGTTCACAGACTGATAATGACATAAACAAGGACGAATGAATATCTTGATATTGGGAATGGAGGGTTTTCCAGTTTAAAATTTAGAGTCTAGTAAAGAACCCTTTTTTCTTATGGATTCAAAGATGACAATGCTATGATCAAAGTGAAAGGAGATCCCGACGTGCCTTAAATATTCAATGTTTTGATTTTGCTTCCTGATTATTTTTCTCATCAAATAATTGTTTATGAGATATTAATCTATAACATTCAACTAAAAGACACTTTTTCAGACACTGTGCTGACAGATAGCAACACAGCTTCAATTTTAATCCAGACATGGGTTAAGTTATGAAAAAGTATTTTGACCTCGACATGATTTGAACACGCAACCTTCTGATCTGGAGTCAGACGCGCTACAGTTGCTCCACGAGGTCATATGAAAAGAAACTTTCCGCCCATAATATAACTCACTTAAAAATTGCATGAAGAAATCATGGCACACTTTCTCGAAATTTGCTACTTTTACTTACAGACTGAAAAAGACATTAACAAGGATGAATGAACATCTTGATATTGGGAATGCAGGGATTTCCAGTTTAAAATTTAGAATCTGTTAATGAACCCTTTTTTCTTATGGTTTCAAAGATTACAATGCTATGATCAAAGTGAAAAGAGATCCCGAAATGCATTAAATATTCAATGTTTTGATTTCGTTTCAAGATGATTTTTCTCATCAAAGAATTGTTTATAAGATATTAATCTATAATATTCAACTAAAAGACACTTTTTTAGACACTGCGCTGACAGATAGCAACACAGTTTCAATTTTAATCCAGACATGGGTTAAGTAATGAAAAAGTTGCTTGACCATGGCGTGATTTGAACACGAAAACTTCTGATCTAGAGTCAGACGCGCTACCGTTGCACCACAAGATCATACGAATAGAAGCTTTCCGCCCATAATTCACATGAAAAGTGTATGAAGAAATCGGGCAAACCTTCTCGAAATTTGTTACTTTTGCTCACAGACTGAAAATGACATAAACAAGGACGAATGAATATCTTGATATTGGGAATGGAGGGTTTTCCAGTTTAAAATTTAGAGTCTAGTAAAGAACCCTTTTTTCTTATGGATTCAAAGATGACAATGCTATGATCAAAGTGAAAGAGATCCCGACGTGCCTTAAATATTCAATGTTTTGATTTTGCTTCCTGATTATTTTTCTCATCAAATAATTGTTTATGAGATATTAATCTATAACATTCAACTAAAAGACACTTTTTCAGACACTGTGCTGACAGATAGCAACACAGCTTCAATTTTTATCCAGACATGGGTTAAGTTATGAAAAAGTATTTTGACCTTGACATGATTTGAACACGCAACCTTCTGATGTGGAGTCAGACGCGTCACTGTTGCACCACAATATCATACGGAATGAAACTTTACGCCCATAATTCACTTAAAAAGTGCATGAAGAAATCGTGGCACACCTCAAAATTTGCTACTTTTACTAACAGACTGAAAAAGACATAAACAAGGACGAATGAATATATTGGTATTGGGAATGGAGGGTTTTCCAGTTTAAAATTTAGAGTCTAGTAAAGAACCCTTTTTTCTTATGGATTCAAAGATGACAATGCTATGATCAAAGTGAAAAGAGATCCCAACGTGCCTTAAATATTCAATGTTTTGATTTCGCTTCCCTATGATTTTTCTCATCAAATAATTGTTTATAAGATATTAATTTATAACATTCAACTAAAAGACATTTTTCATACACATAGCAACACAGCTTCAATTTTAATCCAGACATGGGTTAAGTTATGAAAAAGTGTTTTTGACCCCGACGTGATTTGAACACACAACCTTCTGATCTGGAGTCAGACGCGCTACCCTTGCGCCACGAGGTCATATGAAAAGAAACTTTCAGCCCATAATATAACTCACTTAAAAATTGCATGAAGAAATCGTGGCACACCTTCTCGAAATTTGCTACTTTTACTTACAGACTGAAAAAGACATAAACAAGGACGAATGAACATCTTGATATTGGGAATGCAGAGATTTCCAGTTTAAAATTTAGAATCTATTAATGAACCCTTTTTTCTTATGGTTTCAAAGATGACAATGCTATGATCAAAGTGAAAAGAGATCCCGAAATACATTAAATATTCAATGTTTTGATTTCATTTCACGATGATTTTCTCATGAAAGAATTGTTTATAAGATATTAATCTATAACATTCAACTAAAAGACACTTTTTTAGACACTGCGCTGACAGATAGCAACACAGTATCAATTTTAATCCAGACATGGGTTAAGTAATGAAAAAGTTGCTTGACCCTGGCGTGATTTGAACACGCAACCTTCTGATCTGGAGTCAGACGCGTCACTGTTGCACCACAAGATCATACGGAAAGAAACGTTCCGCCCATAATTCACTTAAAATGTGCATGAAGAAATCGTGGCACACCTCGAAATTTGCTACTTTTACTAACAGACTGAAAAAGACATAAACAAGGACGAATGAATATCTTGGTATTGGGAATGGAGGGTTTTCCAGTTTAAAATTTAGAGTCTAGTAAAGAACCCTTTTTTCTTATGGATTCAAAGATGACAATGCTATGATCAAAGTGAAAGGAGATCCCGACGTGCCTTAAATATTCAATGTTTTGATTTTGCTTCCTGATTATTTTTCTCATCAAATAATTGTTTATGAGATATTAATCTATAACATTCAACTAAAAGACACTTTTTCAGACACTGTGCTGACAGATAGCAACACAGCTTCAATTTTAATCCAGACATGGGTTAAGTTATGAAAAAGTATTTTGACCTCGACATGATTTGAACACGCAACCTTCTGATCTGGAGTCAGACGCGCTACAGTTGCTCCACGAGGTCATATGAAAAGAAACTTTCCGCCCATAATATAACTCACTTAAAAATTGCATGAAGAAATCATGGCACACTTTCTCGAAATTTGCTACTTTTACTTACAGACTGAAAAAGACATTAACAAGGATGAATGAACATCTTGATATTGGGAATGCAGGGATTTCCAGTTTAAAATTTAGAATCTGTTAATGAACCCTTTTTTCTTATGGTTTCAAAGATTACAATGCTATGATCAAAGTGAAAAGAGATCCCGAAATGCATTAAATATTCAATGTTTTGATTTCGTTTCAAGATGATTTTTCTCATCAAAGAATTGTTTATAAGATATTAATCTATAATATTCAACTAAAAGACACTTTTTTAGACACTGCGCTGACAGATAGCAACACAGTTTCAATTTTAATCCAGACATGGGTTAAGTAATGAAAAAGTTGCTTGACCATGGCGTGATTTGAACACGAAAACTTCTGATCTAGAGTCAGACGCGCTACCGTTGCACCACAAGATCATACAAATAGAAGCTTTCCGCCCATAATTCACATGAAAAGTGTATGAAGAAATCGGGCAAACCTTCTCGAAATTTGTTACTTTTGCTCACAGACTGAAAATGACATAAACAAGGACGAATGAATATCTTGATATTGGGAATGGAGGGTTTTCCAGTTTAAAATTTAGAGTCTAGTAAAGAACCCTTTTTTCTTATGGATTCAAAGATGACAATGCTATGATCAAAGTGAAAGGAGATCCCGACGTTCCTTAAATATTCAATGTTTTGATTTTGCTTCCTGATTATTTTTCTCATCAAATAATTGTTTATGAGATATTAATCTATAACATTCAACTAAAAGACACTTTTTCAGACACTGTGCTGACAGATAGCAACACAGCTTCAATTTTTATCCAGACATGGGTTAAGTTATGAAAAAGTATTTTGACCTTGACATGATTTGAACACGCAACCTTCTGATGTGGAGTCAGACGCGTCACTGTTGCACCACAATATCATACGGAATGAAACTTTACGCCCATAATTCACTTAAAAAGTGCATGAAGAAATCGTGGCACACCTCGAAATTTGCTACTTTTACTAACAGACTGAAAAAGACATAAACAAGGACGAATGAATATCTTGGTATTGGGAATGGAGGGTTTTCCAGTTTAAAATTTAGAGTCTAGTAAAGAACCCTTTTTTCTTATGGATTCAAAGATGACAATGCTATGATCAAAGTGAAAAGAGATCCCAACGTGCCTTAAATATTCAATGTTTTGATTTCGCTTCCCTATGATTTTTCTCATCAAATAATTGTTTATAAGATATTAATTTATAACATTCAACTAAAAGACATTTTTCATACACATAGCAACACAGCTTCAATTTTAATCCAGACATGGGTTAAGTTATGAAAAAGTGTTTTTGACCCCGACGTGATTTGAACACGCAACCTTCTGATCTGGAGTCAGACGCGCTACCCTTGCGCCACGAGGTCATATGAAAAGAAACTTTCCGCCCATAATATAACTCACTTAAAAATTGCATGAAGAAATCGTGGCACACCTTCTCGAAATTTGCTACTTTTACTTACAGACTGAAAAAGACATAAACAAGGACGAATGAACATCTTGATATTGGGAATGCAGGGATTTCCAGTTTAAAATTTAGAATCTATTAATGAACCCTTTTTTCTTATGGTTTCAAAGATGACAATGCTATGATCAAAGTGAAAAGAGATCCGGAAATGCATTAAATATTCAATGTTTTGATTTCGTTTCACGATGATTTTTCTCATGAAAGAATTGTTTATAAGATATTAATCTATAACATTCAACTAAAAGACACTTTTTTAGACACTGCGCTGACAGATAGCAACACAGTTTCAATTTTAATCCAGACATGGGTTAAGTAACGAAGAAGTTACTTGACCCTGGCGTGATTTGAACACGCAACCTTCTGATCTGGAGTCAGACGCGTCACTGTTGCACCACAAGATCATACGGAAAGAAACGTTCCGCCCATAATTCACTTAAAATGTGCATGAAGAAATCGTGGCACACCTCGAAATTTGCTACTTTTACTAACAGACTGAAAAAGACATAAACAAGGACGAATGAATATCTTGGTATTGGGAATGGAGGGTTTTCCAGTTTAAAATTTAGAGTCTAGTAAAGAACCCTTTTTTCTTATGGATTCAAAGATGACAATGCTATGATCAAAGTGAAAGGAGATCCCGACGTGCCTTAAATATTCAATGTTTTGATTTTGCTTCCTGATTATTTTTCTCATCAAATAATTGTTTATGAGATATTAATCTATAACATTCAACTAAAAGACACTTTTTCAGACACTGTGCTGACAGATAGCAACACAGCTTCAATTTTAATCCAGACATGGGTTAAGTTATGAAAAAGTATTTTGACCTCGACATGATTTGAACACGCAACCTTCTGATCTGGAGTCAGACGCGCTACAGTTGCTCCACGAGGTCATATGAAAAGAAACTTTCCGCCCATAATATAACTCACTTAAAAATTGCATGAAGAAATCATGGCACACTTTCTCGAAATTTGCTACTTTTACTTACAGACTGAAAAAGACATTAACAAGGATGAATGAACATCTTGATATTGGGAATGCAGGGATTTCCAGTTTAAAATTTAGAATCTGTTAATGAACCCTTTTTTCTTATGGTTTCAAAGATTACAATGCTATGATCAAAGTGAAAAGAGATCCCGAAATGCATTAAATATTCAATGTTTTGATTTCGTTTCAAGATGATTTTTCTCATCAAAGAATTGTTTATAAGATATTAATCTATAATATTCAACTAAAAGACACTTTTTTAGACACTGCGCTGACAGATAGCAACACAGTTTCAATTTTAATCCAGACATGGGTTAAGTAATGAAAAAGTTGCTTGACCATGGCGTGATTTGAACACGAAAACTTCTGATCTAGAGTCAGACGCGCTACCGTTGCACCACAAGATCATACGAATAGAAGCTTTCCGCCCATAATTCACATGAAAAGTGTATGAAGAAATCGGGCAAACCTTCTCGAAATTTGTTACTTTTGCTCACAGACTGAAAATGACATAAACAAGGACGAATGAATATCTTGATATTGGGAATGGAGGGTTTTCCAGTTTAAAATTTAGAGTCTAGTAAAGAACCCTTTTTTCTTATGGATTCAAAGATGACAATGCTATGATCAAAGTGAAAGGAGATCCCGACGTTCCTTAAATATTCAATGTTTTGATTTTGCTTCCTGATTATTTTTCTCATCAAATAATTGTTTATGAGATATTAATCTATAACATTCAACTAAAAGACACTTTTTCAGACACTGTGCTGACAGATAGCAACACAGCTTCAATTTTTATCCAGACATGGGTTAAGTTATGAAAAAGTATTTTGACCTTCACATGATTTGAACACGCAACCTTCTGATGTGGAGTCAGACGCGTCACTGTTGCACCACAATATCATACGGAATGAAACTTTACGCCCATAATTCACTTAAAAAGTGCATGAAGAAATCGTGGCACACCTCGAAATTTGCTACTTTTACTAACAGACTGAAAAAGACATAAACAAGGACGAATGAATATCTTGGTATTGGGAATGGAGGGTTTTCCAGTTTAAAATTTAGA
Organism: Phyllobates terribilis; assembly: GCF_046119375.1. Classification (NCBI taxonomy): domain Eukaryota; kingdom Metazoa; phylum Chordata; class Amphibia; order Anura; family Dendrobatidae; genus Phyllobates; species Phyllobates terribilis. The sequence goes on from NW_027362771.1 coordinate 603,060,023, forward strand.
GTCTAGTAAAGAACCCTTTTTTCTTATGGATTCAAAGATGACAATGCTATGATCAAAGTGAAAAGAGATCCCAACGTGCCTTAAATATTCAATGTTTTGATTTCGCTTCCCTATGATTTTTCTCATCAAATAATTGTTTATAAGATATTAATTTATAACATTCAACTAAAAGACATTTTTCATACACATAGCAACACAGCTTCAATTTTAATCCAGACATGGGTTAAGTTATGAAAAAGTGTTTTTGACCCCGACGTGATTTGAACACGCAACCTTCTGATCTGGAGTCAGACGCGCTACCCTTGCGCCACGAGGTCATATGAAAAGAAACTTTCAGCCCATAATATAACTCACTTAAAAATTGCATGAAGAAATCGTGGCACACCTTCTCGAAATTTGCTACTTTTACTTACAGACTGAAAAAGACATAAACAAGGACGAATGAACATCTTGATATTGGGAATGCAGAGATTTCCAGTTTAAAATTTAGAATCTATTAATGAACCCTTTTTTCTTATGGTTTCAAAGATGACAATGCTATGATCAAAGTGAAAAGAGATCCCGAAATACATTAAATATTCAATGTTTTGATTTCATTTCACGATGATTTTCTCATGAAAGAATTGTTTATAAGATATTAATCTATAACATTCAACTAAAAGACACTTTTTTAGACACTGCGCTGACAGATAGCAACACAGTATCAATTTTAATCCAGACATGGGTTAAGTAATGAAAAAGTTGCTTGACCCTGGCGTGATTTGAACACGAAAACTTCTTATCTACAGTCAGACGCGCTACCGTTGCACCACAAGATCATACGAAAAGAAGCTTTCCGCCCATAATTCACATGAAAAGTGTATGAAGAAATCGCGCAAACCTTCTCGATATTTGTTACTTTTGCTCACAGACTGATAATGACATAAACAAGGACGAATGAATATCTTGATATTGGGAATGGAGGGTTTTCCAGTTTAAAATTTAGAGTCTAGTAAAGAACCCTTTTTTCTTATGGATTCAAAGATGACAATGCTATGATCAAAGTGAAAGGAGATCCCGACGTGCCTTAAATATTCAATGTTTTGATTTTGCTTCCTGATTATTTTTCTCATCAAATAATTGTTTATGAGATATTAATCTATAACATTCAACTAAAAGACACTTTTTCAGACACTGTGCTGACAGATAGCAACACAGCTTCAATTTTAATCCAGACATGGGTTAAGTTATGAAAAAGTATTTTGACCTTGACATGATTTGAACACGCAACCTTCTGATCTGGAGTCAGACGCGCTACTGTTGCTCCACGAGGTCATATGAAAAGAAGCTTTCCGCCCATAATATAACTAACTTAAAAATTGCATGAAGAAATCGTGGCACACTTTCTCGAAATTTGCTATTTTTACTTACAGACTGAAAAAGACATAAACAAGGATGAATGAACATCTTGATATTGGGAATGCAGGGATTTCCAGTTTAAAATTTAGAATCTATTAATGAACCCTTTTTTCTTATGGTTTCAAAGATTACAATGCTATGATCAAAGTGAAAAGAGATCCCGAAATGCATTAAATATTCAATGTTTTGATTTCGTTTCAAGATGATTTTTCTCATCAAAGAATTGTTTATAAGATATTAATCTATAATATTCAACTAAAAGACACTTTTTTAGACACTGCGCTGACAGATAGCAACACAGTTTCAATTTTAATCCAGACATGGGTTAAGTAATGAAAAATTTGCTTGACCATGGCGTGATTTGAACACGAAAACTTCTGATCTAGAGTCAGACGCGCTACCGTTGCACCACAAGATCATACGAATAGAAGCTTTCCGCCCATAATTCACATGAAAAGTGTATGAAGAAATCGCGCAAACCTTCTCGATATTTGTTACTTTTGCTCACAGACTGATAATGACATAAACAAGGACGAATGAATATCTTGATATTGGGAATGGAGGGTTTTCCAGTTTAAAATTTAGAGTCTAGTGAAGAACCCTTTTTTCTTATGGATTCAAAGATGACAATGCTATGATCAAAGTGAAAGGAGATCCCGACGTGCCTTAAATATTCAATGTTTTGATTTTGCTTCCTGATTATTTTTCTCATCAAATAATTGTTTATGAGATATTAATCTATAACATTCAACTAAAAGACACTTTTTCAGACACTGTGCTGACAGATAGCAACACAGCTTCAATTTTAATCCAGACATGGGTTAAGTTATGAAAAAGTATTTTGACCTTGACATGATTTGAACACGCAACCTTCTGATCTGGAGTCAGACGCGCTACTGTTGCTCCACGAGGTCATATGAAAAGAAACTTTCCGCCCATAATATAACTAACTTAAAAATTGCATGAAGAAATTGTGGCACACTTTCTCGAAATTTGCTATTTTTACTTACAGACTGAAAAAGACATAAACAAGGATGAATGAACATCTTGATATTGGGAATGCAGGGATTTCCAGTTTAAAATTTAGAATCTATTAATAAACCCTTTTTTCTTATGGTTTCAAAGTTGACAATGCTGTGATCAAAGTGAAAAAAGATCCCGAAATGCATTAAATATTCAATGTTTTGATTTCGTTTCACGATGATTTTTCTCATGAAAGAATTGTTTATAAGATATTAATCTATAACATTCAACTAAAAGACACTTTTTTAGACACTGCGCTGACAGATAGCAACACAGTTTCAATTTTAATCCAGACATGGGTTAAGTAATGAGAAATTTGCTTGACCCTGGTGTGATTTGAACATTCAACCTTCTGATCTGGAGTCAGACGCGTCACTGTTGCACCACAAGATCATACGGAAAGAAACTTTCCGCCCATAATTCACTTAAAAAGTGCATGAAGAAATCGTGGCACACCTCGAAATTTGCTACTTTTACTAACAGACTGAAAAAGACATAAACAAGGACGAATGAATATCTTGGTATTGGGAATGGAGGGTATTCCAGTTTAAAATTTAGAGTCTAGTAAAGAACCCTTTTTTCTTATGGATTCAAAGATGACAATGCTATGATCAAAGTGAAAAGATATCCCAACGTGCCTTAAATATTCAATGTTTTGATTTCGCTTCCCTATGATTTTTCTCATCAAATAATTGTTTATAAGATATTAATTTATAACATTCAACTAAAAGACATTTTTCATACACATAGCAACACAGCTTCAATTTTAATCCATACATGGGTTAAGTTATGAATAAGTTTTTTTGACCCCGACGTGATTTGAACACGCAACCTTCTGATCTGGAGTCAGACGTGCTACCCTTGCGCCACGAGGTCATATGAAAAGAAACTTTCCGCCCATAATATAACTCACTTAAAAATTGCATGAAGAAATCGTGGCACACCTTCTCGAAATTTGCTACTTTTACTTATAGACTGAAAAAGACATAAACAAGGACGAATGAACATCTTGATATTGGGAATGCAGGGATTTCCAGTTTAAAATTTAGAATCTATTAATGAACCCTTTTTTCTTATGGTTTCAAAGATGACAATGCTATGATCAAAGTGAAAAGGGATCCCGAAATGCATTAAATATTCAATTTTTTGATTTCGTTTCACGATGATTTTTCTCATGAAAGAATTGTTTATAAGATATTAATCTATAACATTCAACTAAAAGACACTTTTTTAGACACTGCGCTGACAGATAGCAACACAGTTTCAATTTTAATCCAGACATGGGTTAAGTAATGAAGAAGTTACTTGACCCTGGTGTGATTTGAACACGCAACCTTCTGATATGGAGTCAGACGCGTCACTGTTGCACCACAAGATCATACGGAAAGAAACTTTCCGCCCATAATTCACTTAAAATGTGCATGAAGAAATCGTGGCACACCTCGAAATTTGCTACTTTTACTAACAGACTGAAAAAGACATAAACAAGGACGAATGAATATCTTGGTATTGGGAATGGAGGGTTTTCCAGTTTAAAATTTAGAGTCTAGTAAAGAACCCTTTTTTCTTATGGATTCAAAGATGACAATGCTATGATCAAAGTTAAAAGAGATCCCAACGTGCCTTAAATATTCAATGTTTTGATTTCGCTTCCCTATTTTCTCATCAAATAATTGTTTATAAGATATTTATTTATAACATTCAACTAAAAGACATTTTTCATACACATAGCAGCACAGCTTCAATTTTAATCCAGACATGGGTTAAGTTATGAATAAGTTTTTTTGACCCCGACGTGATTTGAACACGCAACCTTCTCATCTGGAGTCAGACGCGCTACCCTTGCGCCACTAGGTCAGATGAAAAGAAACTTTCCGCCCATAATATAACTCACTTAAAAATTGCATGAAGAAATCGTGGCACACCTTCTCGAAATTTGCTACTTTTACTTACAGACTGAAAAAGACATAAACAAGGACGAATGAACATCTTGATATTGGGAATGCAGGGATTTCCAGTTTAAAATTTAGAATCTATTAATCAACCCTTTTTTCTTATGGTTTCAAAGATGACAATGCTATGATCAAAGTGAAAAGAGATCCCGAAATGCATTAAATATTCAATGTTTTGATTTCGTTTCACGATGATTTTTCTCATGAAAGAATTGTTTATAAGATATTAATCTATAACATTCAACTAAAAGACACTTTTTTAGACACTGCGCTGACAGATAGCAACACAGTTTAAATTTTAATCCAGACATGGGTTAAGTAATGAAAAAGTTGCTTGACCCTGGCGTGATTTGAACACGCAAACGTCTGACCTGGAGTCAGACGTTCTACCGTTGCACCACAAGATCATATGAAAAGAAACTTTCCGCCCATAATTCACATGAAAAATGTATGAAGAAATCGCACAAACCTTCTCAAAATTTGCTACTTTTGCTTTTAGACTGAAAATGACATAAACAAGGACGAATGAACATCTTGATATTGGGATTGCAGGGTTTTCCTGTTTAAAATTTAGAATCTAGTTATGAACGCTTTTTTCTTATGGATTCAAAGATGACAATGCTATGATCAAAGTGAAAGGAGATCCCGACGTGCTTAAATATTCAATGTTTTGATTTTGTTCCCCGATGATTTTTCTCATGAAAGAATTGTTTATAAGATATTAATCTATAACATTCAACTAAAAGACACTTTTTTAGACACTGCGCTGACAGATAGCAACACAGTTTCAATTTTAATGCAGACATGGGTTAAGTAATGAAAAAGTTACTTGACCCTGGCGTGATTTGAACACGCAACCTTCTGATGTGGAGTCAGATGCGTCACTGTTGCACCACAAGATCATACGGAAAGAAACTTTCCGCCCATAATTCACTTAAAAAGTGCATGAAGAAATCGTGGTACACCTCGAAATTTGCTACTTTTACTAACAGACTGAAAAAGACATAAACAAGGACGAATGAATATCTTGGTATTGGGAATGGAGGGTTTTCCAGTTTAAAATTTAGAGTCTAGTAAAGAACCCTTTTTTCTTATGGATTCAAAGATGACAATGCTATGATCAAAGTGAAAGGAGATCCCGACGTGCCTTAAATATTCAATGTTTTGATTTTGCTTCCTGATTATTTTTCTCATCAAATAATTGTTTATGAGATATTAATCTATAACATTCAACTAAAAGACACTTTTTCAGACACTGTGCTGACAGATAGCAACACAGCTTCAATTTTAATCCAGACATGGGTTAAGTTATGAAAAAGTATTTTGACCTCGACATGATTTGAACACGCAACCTTCTGATCTGGAGTCAGACGCGCTACAGTTGCTCCACGAGGTCATATGAAAAGAAACTTTCCGCCCATAATATAACTCACTTAAAAATTGCATGAAGAAATCATGGCACACTTTCTCGAAATTTGCTACTTTTACTTACAGACTGAAAAAGACATTAACAAGGATGAATGAACATCTTGATATTGGGAATGCAGGGATTTCCAGTTTAAAATTTAGAATCTGTTAATGAACCCTTTTTTCTTATGGTTTCAAAGATTACAATGCTATGATCAAAGTGAAAAGAGATCCCGAAATGCATTAAATATTCAATGTTTTGATTTCGTTTCAAGATGATTTTTCTCATCAAAGAATTGTTTATAAGATATTAATCTATAATATTCAACTAAAAGACACTTTTTTAGACACTGCGCTGACAGATAGCAACACAGTTTCAATTTTAATCCAGACATGGGTTAAGTAATGAAAAAGTTGCTTGACCATGGCGTGATTTGAACACGAAAACTTCTGATCTAGAGTCAGACGCGCTACCGTTGCACCACAAGATCATACGAATAGAAGCTTTCCGCCCATAATTCACATGAAAAGTGTATGAAGAAATCGGGCAAACCTTCTCGAAATTTGTTACTTTTGCTCACAGACTGAAAATGACATAAACAAGGACGAATGAATATCTTGATATTGGGAATGGAGGGTTTTCCAGTTTAAAATTTAGAGTCTAGTAAAGAACCCTTTTTTCTTATGGATTCAAAGATGACAATGCTATGATCAAAGTGAAAGGAGATCCCGACGTTCCTTAAATATTCAATGTTTTGATTTTGCTTCCTGATTATTTTTCTCATCAAATAATTGTTTATGAGATATTAATCTATAACATTCAACTAAAAGACACTTTTTCAGACACTGTGCTGACAGATAGCAACACAGCTTCAATTTTTATCCAGACATGGGTTAAGTTATGAAAAAGTATTTTGACCTTCACATGATTTGAACACGCAACCTTCTGATGTGGAGTCAGACGCGTCACTGTTGCACCACAATATCATACGGAATGAAACTTTACGCCCATAATTCACTTAAAAAGTGCATGAAGAAATCGTGGCACACCTCGAAATTTGCTACTTTTACTAACAGACTGAAAAAGACATAAACAAGGACGAATGAATATCTTGGTATTGGGAATGGAGGGTTTTCCAGTTTAAAATTTAGAGTCTAGTAAAGAACCCTTTTTTCTTATGGATTCAAAGATGACAATGCTATGATCAAAGTGAAAAGAGATCCCAACGTGCCTTAAATATTCAATGTTTTGATTTCGCTTCCCTATGATTTTTCTCATCAAATAATTGTTTATAAGATATTAATTTATAACATTCAACTAAAAGACATTTTTCATACACATAGCAACACAGCTTCAATTTTAATCCAGACATGGGTTAAGTTATGAAAAAGTGTTTTTGACCCCGACGTGATTTGAACACGCAACCTTCTGATCTGGAGTCAGACGTGCTACCCTTGCGCCACGAGGTCATATGAAAAGAAACTTTCCGCCCATAATATAACTCACTTAAAAATTGCATGAAGAAATCGTGGCACACCTTCTCGAAATTTGCTACTTTTACTTATAGACTGAAAAAGACATAAACAAGGACGAATGAACATCTTGATATTGGGAATGCAGGGATTTCCAGTTTAAAATTTAGAATCTATTAATGAACCCTTTTTTCTTATGGTTTCAAAGATGACAATGCTATGATCAAAGTGAAAAGGGATCCCGAAATGCATTAAATATTCAATTTTTTGATTTCGTTTCACGATGATTTTTCTCATGAAAGAATTGTTTATAAGATATTAATCTATAACATTCAACTAAAAGACACTTTTTTAGACACTGCGCTGACAGATAGCAACACAGTTTCAATTTTAATCCAGACATGGGTTAAGTAATGAAGAAGTTACTTGACCCTGGTGTGATTTGAACACGCAACCTTCTGATATGGAGTCAGACGCGTCACTGTTGCACCACAAGATCATACGGAAAGAAACTTTCCGCCCATAATTCACTTAAAATGTGCATGAAGAAATCGTGGCACACCTCGAAATTTGCTACTTTTACTAACAGACTGAAAAAGACATAAACAAGGACGAATGAATATCTTGGTATTGGGAATGGAGGGTTTTCCAGTTTAAAATTTAGAGTCTAGTAAAGAACCCTTTTTTCTTATGGATTCAAAGATGACAATGCTATGATCAAAGTTAAAAGAGATCCCAACGTGCCTTAAATATTCAATGTTTTGATTTCGCTTCCCTATTTTCTCATCAAATAATTGTTTATAAGATATTTATTTATAACATTCAACTAAAAGACATTTTTCATACACATAGCAGCACAGCTTCAATTTTAATCCAGACATGGGTTAAGTTATGAATAAGTTTTTTTGACCCCGACGTGATTTGAACACGCAACCTTCTCATCTGGAGTCAGACGCGCTACCCTTGCGCCACTAGGTCAGATGAAAAGAAACTTTCCGCCCATAATATAACTCACTTAAAAATTGCATGAAGAAATCGTGGCACACCTTCTCGAAATTTGCTACTTTTACTTACAGACTGAAAAAGACATAAACAAGGACGAATGAACATCTTGATATTGGGAATGCAGGGATTTCCAGTTTAAAATTTAGAATCTATTAATCAACCCTTTTTTCTTATGGTTTCAAAGATGACAATGCTATGATCAAAGTGAAAAGAGATCCCGAAATGCATTAAATATTCAATGTTTTGATTTCGTTTCACGATGATTTTTCTCATGAAAGAATTGTTTATAAGATATTAATCTATAACATTCAACTAAAAGACACTTTTTTAGACACTGCGCTGACAGATAGCAACACAGTTTAAATTTTAATCCAGACATGGGTTAAGTAATGAAAAAGTTGCTTGACCCTGGCGTGATTTGAACACGCAAACGTCTGACCTGGAGTCAGACGTTCTACCGTTGCACCACAAGATCATATGAAAAGAAACTTTCCGCCCATAATTCACATGAAAAATGTATGAAGAAATCGCACAAACCTTCTCAAAATTTGCTACTTTTGCTTTTAGACTGAAAATGACATAAACAAGGACGAATGAACATCTTGATATTGGGATTGCAGGGTTTTCCTGTTTAAAATTTAGAATCTAGTTATGAACGCTTTTTTCTTATGGATTCAAAGATGACAATGCTATGATCAAAGTGAAAGGAGATCCCGACGTGCTTAAATATTCAATGTTTTGATTTTGTTCCCCGATGATTTTTCTCATGAAAGAATTGTTTATAAGATATTAATCTATAACATTCAACTAAAAGACACTTTTTTAGACACTGCGCTGACAGATAGCAACACAGTTTCAATTTTAATGCAGACATGGGTTAAGTAATGAAAAAGTTACTTGACCCTGGCGTGATTTGAACACGCAACCTTCTGATGTGGAGTCAGATGCGTCACTGTTGCACCACAAGATCATACGGAAAGAAACTTTCCGCCCATAATTCACTTAAAAAGTGCATGAAGAAATCGTGGTACACCTCGAAATTTGCTACTTTTACTAACAGACTGAAAAAGACATAAACAAGGACGAATGAATATCTTGGTATTGGGAATGGAGGGTTTTCCAGTTTAAAATTTAGAGTCTAGTAAAGAACCCTTTTTTCTTATGGATTCAAAGATGACAATGCTATGATCAAAGTGAAAGGAGATCCCGACGTGCCTTAAATATTCAATGTTTTGATTTTGCTTCCTGATTATTTTTCTCATCAAATAATTGTTTATGAGATATTAATCTATAACATTCAACTAAAAGACACTTTTTCAGACACTGTGCTGACAGATAGCAACACAGCTTCAATTTTAATCCAGACATGGGTTAAGTTATGAAAAAGTATTTTGACCTCGACATGATTTGAACACGCAACCTTCTGATCTGGAGTCAGACGCGCTACAGTTGCTCCACGAGGTCATATGAAAAGAAACTTTCCGCCCATAATATAACTCACTTAAAAATTGCATGAAGAAATCATGGCACACTTTCTCGAAATTTGCTACTTTTACTTACAGACTGAAAAAGACATTAACAAGGATGAATGAACATCTTGATATTGGGAATGCAGGGATTTCCAGTTTAAAATTTAGAATCTGTTAATGAACCCTTTTTTCTTATGGTTTCAAAGATTACAATGCTATGATCAAAGTGAAAAGAGATCCCGAAATGCATTAAATATTCAATGTTTTGATTTCGTTTCAAGATGATTTTTCTCATCAAAGAATTGTTTATAAGATATTAATCTATAATATTCAACTAAAAGACACTTTTTTAGACACTGCGCTGACAGATAGCAACACAGTTTCAATTTTAATCCAGACATGGGTTAAGTAATGAAAAAGTTGCTTGACCATGGCGTGATTTGAACACGAAAACTTCTGATCTAGAGTCAGACGCGCTACCGTTGCACCACAAGATCATACGAATAGAAGCTTTCCGCCCATAATTCACATGAAAAGTGTATGAAGAAATCGGGCAAACCTTCTCGAAATTTGTTACTTTTGCTCACAGACTGAAAATGACATAAACAAGGACGAATGAATATCTTGATATTGGGAATGGAGGGTTTTCCAGTTTAAAATTTAGAGTCTAGTAAAGAACCCTTTTTTCTTATGGATTCAAAGATGACAATGCTATGATCAAAGTGAAAGGAGATCCCGACGTTCCTTAAATATTCAATGTTTTGATTTTGCTTCCTGATTATTTTTCTCATCAAATAATTGTTTATGAGATATTAATCTATAACATTCAACTAAAAGACACTTTTTCAGACACTGTGCTGACAGATAGCAACACAGCTTCAATTTTTATCCAGACATGGGTTAAGTTATGAAAAAGTATTTTGACCTTCACATGATTTGAACACGCAACCTTCTGATGTGGAGTCAGACGCGTCACTGTTGCACCACAATATCATACGGAATGAAACTTTACGCCCATAATTCACTTAAAAAGTGCATGAAGAAATCGTGGCACACCTCGAAATTTGCTACTTTTACTAACAGACTGAAAAAGACATAAACAAGGACGAATGAATATCTTGGTATTGGGAATGGAGGGTTTTCCAGTTTAAAATTTAGAGTCTAGTAAAGAACCCTTTTTTCTTATGGATTCAAAGATGACAATGCTATGATCAAAGTGAAAAGAGATCCCAACGTGCCTTAAATATTCAATGTTTTGATTTCGCTTCCCTATGATTTTTCTCATCAAATAATTGTTTATAAGATATTAATTTATAACATTCAACTAAAAGACATTTTTCATACACATAGCAACACAGCTTCAATTTTAATCCAGACATGGGTTAAGTTATGAAAAAGTGTTTTTGACCCCGACGTGATTTGAACACGCAACCTTCTGATCTGGAGTCAGACGCGCTACCCTTGCGCCACGAGGTCATATGAAAAGAAACTTTCAGCCCATAATATAACTCACTTAAAAATTGCATGAAGAAATCGTGGCACACCTTCTCGAAATTTGCTACTTTTACTTACAGACTGAAAAAGACATAAACAAGGACGAATGAACATCTTGATATTGGGAATGCAGAGATTTCCAGTTTAAAATTTAGAATCTATTAATGAACCCTTTTTTCTTATGGTTTCAAAGATGACAATGCTATGATCAAAGTGAAAAGAGATCCCGAAATACATTAAATATTCAATGTTTTGATTTCATTTCACGATGATTTTCTCATGAAAGAATTGTTTATAAGATATTAATCTATAACATTCAACTAAAAGACACTTTTTTAGACACTGCGCTGACAGATAGCAACACAGTATCAATTTTAATCCAGACATGGGTTAAGTAATGAAAAAGTTGCTTGACCCTGGCGTGATTTGAACACGAAAACTTCTGATCTACAGTCAGACGCGCTACCGTTGCACCACAAGATCATACGAAAAGAAGCTTTCCGCCCATAATTCACATGAAAAGTGTATGAAGAAATCGCGCAAACCTTCTCGATATTTGTTACTTTTGCTCACAGACTGATAATGACATAAACAAGGACGAATGAATATCTTGATATTGGGAATGGAGGGTTTTCCAGTTTAAAATTTAGAGTCTAGTAAAGAACCCTTTTTTCTTATGGATTCAAAGATGACAATGCTATGATCAAAGTGAAAGGAGATCCCGACGTGCCTTAAATATTCAATGTTTTGATTTTGCTTCCTGATTATTTTTCTCATCAAATAATTGTTTATGAGATATTAATCTATAACATTCAACTAAAAGACACTTTTTCAGACACTGTGCTGACAGATAGCAACACAGCTTCAATTTTAATCCAGACATGGGTTAAGTTATGAAAAAGTATTTTGACCTTGACATGATTTGAACACGCAACCTTCTGATCTGGAGTCAGACGCGCTACTGTTGCTCCACGAGGTCATATGAAAAGAAGCTTTCCGCCCATAATATAACTAACTTAAAAATTGCATGAAGAAATCGTGGCACACTTTCTCGAAATTTGCTATTTTTACTTACAGACTGAAAAAGACATAAACAAGGATGAATGAACATCTTGATATTGGGAATGCAGGGATTTCCAGTTTAAAATTTAGAATCTATTAATGAACCCTTTTTTCTTATGGTTTCAAAGATTACAATGCTATGATCAAAGTGAAAAGAGATCCCGAAATGCATTAAATATTCAATGTTTTGATTTCGTTTCAAGATGATTTTTCTCATCAAAGAATTGTTTATAAGATATTAATCTATAATATTCAACTAAAAGACACTTTTTTAGACACTGCGCTGACAGATAGCAACACAGTTTCAATTTTAATCCAGACATGGGTTAAGTAATGAAAAATTTGCTTGACCATGGCGTGATTTGAACACGAAAACTTCTGATCTAGAGTCAGACGCGCTACCGTTGCACCACAAGATCATACGAATAGAAGCTTTCCGCCCATAATTCACATGAAAAGTGTATGAAGAAATCGCGCAAACCTTCTCGATATTTGTTACTTTTGCTCACAGACTGATAATGACATAAACAAGGACGAATGAATATCTTGATATTGGGAATGGAGGGTTTTCCAGTTTAAAATTTAGAGTCTAGTGAAGAACCCTTTTTTCTTATGGATTCAAAGATGACAATGCTATGATCAAAGTGAAAGGAGATCCCGACGTGCCTTAAATATTCAATGTTTTGATTTTGCTTCCTGATTATTTTTCTCATCAAATAATTGTTTATGAGATATTAATCTATAACATTCAACTAAAAGACACTTTTTCAGACACTGTGCTGACAGATAGCAACACAGCTTCAATTTTAATCCAGACATGGGTTAAGTTATGAAAAAGTATTTTGACCTTGACATGATTTGAACACGCAACCTTCTGATCTGGAGTCAGACGCGCTACTGTTGCTCCACGAGGTCATATGAAAAGAAACTTTCCGCCCATAATATAACTAACTTAAAAATTGCATGAAGAAATTGTGGCACACTTTCTCGAAATTTGCTATTTTTACTTACAGACTGAAAAAGACATAAACAAGGATGAATGAACATCTTGATATTGGGAATGCAGGGATTTCCAGTTTAAAATTTAGAATCTATTAATAAACCCTTTTTTCTTATGGTTTCAAAGTTGACAATGCTGTGATCAAAGTGAAAAAAGATCCCGAAATGCATTAAATATTCAATGTTTTGATTTCGTTTCACGATGATTTTTCTCATGAAAGAATTGTTTATAAGATATTAATCTATAACATTCAACTAAAAGACACTTTTTTAGACACTGCGCTGACAGATAGCAACACAGTTTCAATTTTAATCCAGACATGGGTTAAGTAATGAGAAATTTGCTTGACCCTGGTGTGATTTGAACATTCAACCTTCTGATCTGGAGTCAGACGCGTCACTGTTGCACCACAAGATCATACGGAAAGAAACTTTCCGCCCATAATTCACTTAAAAAGTGCATGAAGAAATCGTGGCACACCTCGAAATTTGCTACTTTTACTAACAGACTGAAAAAGACATAAACAAGGACGAATGAATATCTTGGTATTGGGAATGGAGGGTATTCCAGTTTAAAATTTAGAGTCTAGTAAAGAACCCTTTTTTCTTATGGATTCAAAGATGACAATGCTATGATCAAAGTGAAAAGATATCCCAACGTGCCTTAAATATTCAATGTTTTGATTTCGCTTCCCTATGATTTTTCTCATCAAATAATTGTTTATAAGATATTAATTTATAACATTCAACTAAAAGACATTTTTCATACACATAGCAACACAGCTTCAATTTTAATCCATACATGGGTTAAGTTATGAATAAGTTTTTTTGACCCCGACGTGATTTGAACACGCAACCTTCTGATCTGGAGTCAGACGTGCTACCCTTGCGCCACGAGGTCATATGAAAAGAAACTTTCCGCCCATAATATAACTCACTTAAAAATTGCATGAAGAAATCGTGGCACACCTTCTCGAAATTTGCTACTTTTACTTATAGACTGAAAAAGACATAAACAAGGACGAATGAACATCTTGATATTGGGAATGCAGGGATTTCCAGTTTAAAATTTAGAATCTATTAATGAACCCTTTTTTCTTATGGTTTCAAAGATGACAATGCTATGATCAAAGTGAAAAGGGATCCCGAAATGCATTAAATATTCAATTTTTTGATTTCGTTTCACGATGATTTTTCTCATGAAAGAATTGTTTATAAGATATTAATCTATAACATTCAACTAAAAGACACTTTTTTAGACACTGCGCTGACAGATAGCAACACAGTTTCAATTTTAATCCAGACATGGGTTAAGTAATGAAGAAGTTACTTGACCCTGGTGTGATTTGAACACGCAACCTTCTGATATGGAGTCAGACGCGTCACTGTTGCACCACAAGATCATACGGAAAGAAACTTTCCGCCCATAATTCACTTAAAATGTGCATGAAGAAATCGTGGCACACCTCGAAATTTGCTACTTTTACTAACAGACTGAAAAAGACATAAACAAGGACGAATGAATATCTTGGTATTGGGAATGGAGGGTTTTCCAGTTTAAAATTTAGAGTCTAGTAAAGAACCCTTTTTTCTTATGGATTCAAAGATGACAATGCTATGATCAAAGTTAAAAGAGATCCCAACGTGCCTTAAATATTCAATGTTTTGATTTCGCTTCCCTATTTTCTCATCAAATAATTGTTTATAAGATATTTATTTATAACATTCAACTAAAAGACATTTTTCATACACATAGCAGCACAGCTTCAATTTTAATCCAGACATGGGTTAAGTTATGAATAAGTTTTTTTGACCCCGACGTGATTTGAACACGCAACCTTCTCATCTGGAGTCAGACGCGCTACCCTTGCGCCACTAGGTCAGATGAAAAGAAACTTTCCGCCCATAATATAACTCACTTAAAAATTGCATGAAGAAATCGTGGCACACCTTCTCGAAATTTGCTACTTTTACTTACAGACTGAAAAAGACATAAACAAGGACGAATGAACATCTTGATATTGGGAATGCAGGGATTTCCAGTTTAAAATTTAGAATCTATTAATCAACCCTTTTTTCTTATGGTTTCAAAGATGACAATGCTATGATCAAAGTGAAAAGAGATCCCGAAATGCATTAAATATTCAATGTTTTGATTTCGTTTCACGATGATTTTTCTCATGAAAGAATTGTTTATAAGATATTAATCTATAACATTCAACTAAAAGACACTTTTTTAGACACTGCGCTGACAGATAGCAACACAGTTTAAATTTTAATCCAGACATGGGTTAAGTAATGAAAAAGTTGCTTGACCCTGGCGTGATTTGAACACGCAAACGTCTGACCTGGAGTCAGACGTTCTACCGTTGCACCACAAGATCATATGAAAAGAAACTTTCCGCCCATAATTCACATGAAAAATGTATGAAGAAATCGCACAAACCTTCTCAAAATTTGCTACTTTTGCTTTTAGACTGAAAATGACATAAACAAGGACGAATGAACATCTTGATATTGGGATTGCAGGGTTTTCCTGTTTAAAATTTAGAATCTAGTTATGAACGCTTTTTTCTTATGGATTCAAAGATGACAATGCTATGATCAAAGTGAAAGGAGATCCCGACGTGCTTAAATATTCAATGTTTTGATTTTGTTCCCCGATGATTTTTCTCATGAAAGAATTGTTTATAAGATATTAATCTATAACATTCAACTAAAAGACACTTTTTTAGACACTGCGCTGACAGATAGCAACACAGTTTCAATTTTAATGCAGACATGGGTTAAGTAATGAAAAAGTTACTTGACCCTGGCGTGATTTGAACACGCAACCTTCTGATGTGGAGTCAGATGCGTCACTGTTGCACCACAAGATCATACGGAAAGAAACTTTCCGCCCATAATTCACTTAAAAAGTGCATGAAGAAATCGTGGTACACCTCGAAATTTGCTACTTTTACTAACAGACTGAAAAAGACATAAACAAGGACGAATGAATATCTTGGTATTGGGAATGGAGGGTTTTCCAGTTTAAAATTTAGAGTCTAGTAAAACACCCTTTTTTCTTATGGATTCAAAGATGACAATGCTATGATCAAAGTGAAAAGAGATCCCAACGTGCCTTAAATATTCAATGTTTTGATTTCGCTTCCCTATGATTTTTCTCATCAAATAATTGTTTATAAGATATTTATTTATAACATTCAACTAAAAGACACTTTTCAGGCACTGTGCTGACAGATAACAACACAACTTCAACTTTAATCCAGACATGGGTTAAGTTATGAATAAGTTTTTTGACCCCGACGTGATTTGAACAAGCAACCTTCTGAACTGGAGTCAGACGCGCTACCGTTACGCCACGAGGTCATATGAAAGGAAACTTTCCGCCCATAATATAACTCACTTAAAAATTGCATGAAGAAATCGTGGCACACCTTCTCGAAATTTGCTACTTTTACTTACAGACTGAAAAAGACAAAAACAAGGACGAATGAACATCTTGATATTGGGAATGCAGGGATTTCCAGTTTAAAATTTAGAATCTATTAATGAACCATTCTTTCTTATGGTTTCAAAGATGACAATGCTATAATCAAAGTGAAAAGAGATCCCGAAATGCATTAAATATTCAATGTTTTGATTTCGTTTCACGATGATTTTTTTCATCAAAGAATTGTTTGTAAGATACTAATCTATAACATTCAACTAAAAGACACTTTTTTAGACACTGCGCTGACAAATAGCAACACAGTTTCAATTTTAATCCAGACATGGGTTAAGTAATGAAAAAGTTGCTTGACCCTGGTGTGATTTGAACACACAAACTTCTGATCTGGAGTCAGACGCGCTACCGTTGCACCACAAGATCATACGAAAAGAAACTTTCCGCCCATAATTCACATGAAAAGTGTATGAAGAAATCGCGCAAACCTTCTCGAAATTTGCTACTTTTGCTCAAAGACTGAAAATGACATAAACAAGGACGAATGAACATCTTGATATTGGGAATGCAGGGTTT
Source organism: Phyllobates terribilis (assembly GCF_046119375.1). NCBI lineage: Eukaryota > Metazoa > Chordata > Amphibia > Anura > Dendrobatidae > Phyllobates > Phyllobates terribilis. Next base: position 603,077,329 of record NW_027362771.1, read on the forward strand.
TCCTGTTTAAAATTTAGAATCTAGTTAAGAGCCCTTTTCTTCTTATGGATTCAAAGATGACAATGCTATGATCAAAGTGAAAGGAGATCCCGACGTGCCTTAAATATTCAATGTTTTGATTTTGTTCCCCGATGATTTTTCTCATGAAAGAATTGTTTATAAGATATTAATCTATAACATTCAACTAAAAGACACTTTTTTAGACACTGTGCTGACAGATAGCAACACAGTTTCAATTTTAATCCAGACATGGGTTAAGTTATAAATAAGTTTTTTGACCCCGACGTGATTTGAACACACATTCTTCTGATCTGGACTCAGACACGCTACCGTTGCGCCACGAGGTCATATGAGAAGAAACTTTCTGCCCATAATATAACTCACTTAAAAATTGCATGAAGAAATCGTGTCACACCTTCTCGAAATTTGCTACTTTTACTAACAGACTGAAAAAGACATAAACAAGGACGAATGAATATCTTGGTATTGGGAATGGAGGGTTTTCCAGTTTAAAATTTAGAGTCTAGTAAAGAACCCTTTTTTCTTATGGATTCAAAGATGACAATGCTATGATCAAAGTGAAAGGAGATCCCGATGTGCTTTAAATATTCAATGTTTTGATTTTGTTCCCCGATGATTTTTCTCATCAAAGAATTGTTTGTAAGATATTAATCTATAACATTCAACTAAAATACACTTTTTTAGACACTGTGCTGACAGATAGCAACACAGCTTTAGTTTTAATGCAGACATGGGTTAAGTTATGAAAAAGTTTCTTGACCCGACGTGATTTGAACACGCAACCTTCTGATCTGGAGTCAGATGCACTACCATTGCGCCACGAGTTCATATGAAAAGAAACTGTCCGCCCATAATATAACTCACTTAAAAAGTGCATGAAGATATCGTGGCACACCTTCTCGAAATTTGCTACTTTTACTTACAGACTGAAAAAGACATAAACAAGGACGAATGAACATCTTGATATTGGGAATGCAGGGATTTCCAGTTTAAAATTTAGAATCTAGTAATGAACACTTTTTTCTTATGGTTTCAAAGATAACAATGCTATGATCAAAGTGAAAAGAGATCCCGAAATGCATTAAATATTCAATGTTTTGATTTTGCTTCCTGATTATTTTTCTCATCAAATAATTGTTTATGAGATATTAATCTATAACATTCAACTAAAAGACACTTTTTCAGACACTGTGCTGACAGATAGCAACACAGCTTCAATTTTAATCCAGACATAGATTAAGTTATGAAAAAGTATTTTGACCTCGACATAATTTGAACACACAAACTTCTGTTCTGGAGTCAGGTGCACTACCGTTGCTCCACGAGGTCATATGAAAACAAGCTTTCCGCCCATGATATAACTCACTTAAAAATTGTATGAAGAAATCGTGGCACACTTTCTCGAAATTTGCTACTTTTACTTACAGACTGAAAAAGACATAAACAAGGATGAATGAACATCTTGATATTGGGAATGCAGGGATTTCCAGTTTAAAATTTAGAATCTATTAATAAACCCTTTTTTCTTATGGTTTCAAAGATGACAATGCTATGATCAAAGTGAAAAGAGATCCCGAAATGCATTAAATATTCAATGTTTTGATTTCGTTTCACGATGATTTTTCTCATGAAAGAATTGTTTATAAGATATTAATCTATAACATTCAACTAAAAGACACTTTTTTAGACACTGCGCTGACAGATAGCAACACAGTTTCAATTTTAATCCAGACATGGGTTAAGTAATGAAAAAGTTGCTTGACGCTGGTGTGATTTGAGCACGCAACCTTCTGATCTGGAGTCAGACGCATCACTGTTGCACCACAAGATCATACGGAAAGAAGCTTTCCGCCCATAATTCACTTAAAAAGTGCATGAAGAAATCGTGGCACACCTCGAAATTTGCTACTTTTACTAACAGACTGAAAAAGACCTAAACAAGGACGAATGAATATCTTGGTATTGGGAATGGAGGGTTTTCCAGTTTAAAATTTAGAGTCTAGTAAAGAACTCTTTTTTCTTATGGATTCAAAGATGACAATGCTATGATCAAAGTGAAAGGAGATCCCGACGTGCCTTAAATATTCAATGTTTTGATTTTGCTTCCTGATTATTTTTCTCATCAAATAATTGTTTATGAGATATTAATCTATAACATTCAACTAAAAGACACTTTTTCAGACACTATGCTGACAGATAGCAACACAGCTTCAATTTTAATCCAGACATGGGTTAAGTTATGAAAAAGTATTTTGACCTCGACATAATTTGAACACGCAAACTTCTGATCTGGAGTCAAATGCGCTACCGTTGCTCCACGAGTTCATATGCAAAGAAACCTTCCGCCCATAATATAACTCACTTAAAAATTGCATGAAGAAATCGTGGCACACTTTCTCGAAATTTGCTACTTTTACTTACAGAATGAAAAAGACATAAACAAGGATGATTGAACATCTTGATATTGGGAATGCAGGGATTTCCAGTTTAAAATTTAGAATCTATTAATAAACCCTTTTTTCTTATGGTTTCAAAGATGACAATGCTATGATCAAAGTGAAAAGAGATCCCGAAATGCATTAAATATTCAATGTTTGATTTCGTTTCACGATGATTTTTCTCATGAAAGAATTGTTTATAAGATATTAATCTATAACATTCAATTAAAAGACACTTTTTTAGACACTGCGCTGACAGATAACAACACAGTTTCAATTTTAATCCAGACATGGGTTAAGTAATGAAAAACTTGCTTGACCCTGGCGTGATTTGAACAAGCAACCTTCTGATCTGGAGTCAAACGCGTCACTGTTGCACCACAAGATCATACAGAAAGAATCTTTCCACCCATAATTCACTTAAAAAGTGCATGAAGAAATCGTGGCACACCTCGAAATTTGCTACTTTTACTAACAGACTGAAAAAGACATAAACAAGGACGAATGAATATCTTGGTATTGGGAATGGAGGGATTTCCAGTTTAAAATTTAGAGTCTAGTAAAGAACCCTTTTTTCTTATGGATTCAAAGATGACAATGCTATGATCAAAGTGAAAAGATATCCCAACGTGCCTTAAATATTCAATGTTTTGATTCGCTTCCCTATGATTTTTCTCATCAAATAATTGTTTATAAGATATTAATTTATAACATTCAACTAAAAGACATTTTTCATACACATAGTAACACAGCTTCAATTTTAATCCAGACATGGATTAAGTTATGAATAAGTTTTTTTGACCCCGACGTGATTTGAACACGCAACCTTCTGATCTGGAGTCAGACGCGCTACCCTTGCGCCACGAGGTCATATGAAAAGAAGCTTTCCGCCCATAATATAACTCACTTAAAAATTGCATGAAGAAATCGTGGCACACCTTCTCGAAATTTGCTACTTTTACTTACAGACTGAAAAAGACATAAACAAGGACGAATGAACATCTTGATATTGGGAATGCAGGGATTTCCAGTTTAAAATTTAGAATCTATTAATAAACCCTTTTTTCTTATGGATTCAAAGATGACAATGCTATGATCAAAGTGAAAAGAGATCCCAAAGTGCCTTAAATATTCAATGTTTTGATTTTGCTTCCCTATGATTTTTCTCAGAAAATAATTGTTTATAAGATATTAATTTATAACATTCAACTAAAAGACACTTTTCAGGCACTGTGCTGACAGATAACAACACAGCTTCAATTTTAATCCAAACATGGGTTAATTTATGAATAAGTTTTTTGACCCCGACGTGATTTGAACACGCAACCTTCTGAACTGGAGTCAGACGCGCTACCGTTACGCCACGAAGTCATATGAAAGGAAATTTTCCGCCCATAATATAACTCACTTAAAAATTGCATGAAGAAATCGTGGCACACCTTCTCGAAATTTGCTACTTTTACTTACAGACTGAAAAAGACAAAAACAAGGACGAATGAACATCTTGATATTGGGAATGCAGGGATTTCCAGTTTAAAATTTAGAATCTATTAATGAACCATTCTTTCTTATGGTTTCAAAGATGACAATGCTATGATCAAAGTGAAAAGAGATCCCGAAATGCATTAAATATTCAATGATTTGATTTCGTTTCACGATGATTTTTTTTATCAAAGAATTGTTTGTAAGATACTAATCTATAACATTCAACTAAAAGACACTTTTTTAGACACTGCGCTGACAAATAGCAACACAGTTTCAATTTTAATAGAGACATGGGTTAAGTAATGAAAAAGTTGCTTGACCCTGGTGTGATTTGAACACACAAACTTCTGATCTGGAGTCAGACGCGCTACCGTTGCACCACAAGATCATACGAAAAGAAGATTTCCGCCCATAATTCACATGAAAAGTGTATGAAGAAATCAAGCAAAAATTCTCGAAATTTGCTACTTTTGCTCAAAGACTGAAAATGACATAAACAAGGACGAATGAACATCTTGATATTGGGAATGCAGGGTTTTCCTGTTTAAAATTTAGAATCTAGTTAAGAGCCCTTTTCTTCTTATGGATTCAAAGATGACAATGCTATGATCAAAGTGAAAGGAGATCCCGACGTGCCTTAAATAATCAATGTTTTGATTTTGTTCCCCGATGATTTTTCTCATGAAAGAATTGTTTATAAGATATTAATCTATAACATTCAACTAAAAGACACTTTTTTAGACACTGTGCTGACAGATAGCAACACAGTTTCAATTTTAATCCAGACATTGGTTAAGTTATAAATAAGTTTTTTGACCCCAACGTGATTTGAACACGCAACCTTCTGATATGGACTCAGACACGCAACCGTTGCGCCACGAGGTCATATGAGAAAAAACTTTCTGCCCATAATATAACTCACTTAAAAATTGCATGAAGAAATCGTGTCACACCTTCTCGAAATTTGCTACTTTTACTAACAGACTGAAAAAGACATAAACAAGGACGAATGAATATCTTGGTATTGGGAATGGAGGGTTTTCCAGTTTAAAATTTAGAGTCTAGTAAAGAACCCTTTTTTCTTATGGATTCAAAGATGACAATGCTATGATCAAAGTGAAAGGAGATCCCGACGTGCCTTAAATATTCAATGTTTTGATTTTGCTTCCTGATTATTTTTCTCATCAAATAATTGTTTATGAGATATTAATCTATAACATTCAACTAAAAGACACTTTTTCAGACACTATGCTGGCAGATAGCAACACAGCTTCAATTTTAATCCAGACATGGGTTAAGTTATGAAAAAGTATTTTGACCTCAACATAATTTGAACACGCAAACTTCTGATCTGGAGTCAGATGCGCTACCGTTGCTCCACGAGGTCATATGCAAAGAAACCTTCCGCCCATAATATAACTCACTTAAAAATTGCATGAAGAAATCGTGGCACACTTTCTCGAAATTTGCTACTTTTACTTACAGAATGAAAAAGACATAAACAAGGATGATTGAACATCTTGATATCGGGAATGCAGGGATTTCCAGTTTAAAATTTAGAATCTATTAATGAACCATTCTTTCTTATGGTTTCAAAGATGACAATGCTATGATAAAAGTGAAAAGAGATCCCGAAATGCATTAAATATTCAATATTTTGATTTTGTTTCACGATGATTTTTAACATCAAAGAATTGTTTGTAAGATATTAATCTATAACATTCAACTAAAAGACACTTATTTAGACACTGCGCTGACAGATAGCAACACAGTTTCAATTTTAATCCAGACATGGGTTAAGTAATGAAAAAGTTGCTTGACCCTGGTGTGATGTGAACAAGCAAACTTCTGATCTGAAGTCAGACTCGCTACCGTTGTACCACAAGATCATACGAAAAGAAACTTTCCGCCCATAATTCACATGAAAAGTGTATGAAGAAATCGCGCAAACCTTCTCGAAATTTGCTACTTTTGCTCACAGACTGAAAATGACATAAACAAGGAAGAATGAACATCTTGATATTGGGAATGCAGGGTTTTCCTGTTTAAAATTTAGATTATAGTTAAGAACCCTTTTCTTCTTATGGATTCAAAGATGACAATGCTATGATCAAAGTGAAAGGAGATCCCGATGTGCCTTAAATATTCAATGTTTTGATTTTGTTCCCTGATGATTTTTCTCATCAAAGAATTGTTTGTAAGATATTAATCTATAACATTCAACTAAAATACACTTTTTTAGACACTGTGCTGACAGATAGCAACACAGCTTTAGTTTTAATGCAGACATGGGTTAAGTTATGAAAAAATTTTTTTGACCCCGACGTGATTTGAACACGCAACCTTCTGATCTGGAGTCAGATGCACTACCATTGCGCCACGAGTTCATATGAAAAGAAACTGTCCGCCCATAATATAACTCACTTAAAAAGTGCATGAAGATATCATGCACACCTTCTCCAAATTTGCTACTTTTACTTACAGACTGAAAAAGACATAAACAAGGACGAATGAACATCTTGATATTGGGAATGCAGGGTTTTCCTGTTTAAAATTTAGAATCTAGTTATGAACCCTTTTTTCTTATGGATTCAAAGATGACAATGCTATGATCAAAGTGAAAGGAGATCCCGACGTGCCTTAAATATTCAATGTTTTGATTTTGTTCCCCGATGATTTTTCTCATGAAAGAATTGTTTATAAGATATTAATCTATAACATTCAACTAAAAGACACTTTTTTAGACACTGCGCTGACAGATAGCAACACAGTTTCAATTTTAATCCAGACATGGGTTAAGTAATGAAAAAGTTGCTTGACCCTGACGTGATTTGAGCACGCAACCTTCTGATCTGGAGTCAGACGCGTTACCGTTGCACCACAAGATCATATGAAAAGAAACTTTCCGCCCATAATTCACTTAAAAAGTGCATGAAGAAATGGTGCACACCTCGAAATTTGCTACTTTTACTTACAGACTGAAAAAGACATAAACAAGGACGAATGAATATCTTGGTATTGGGAATGGAGGGTTTTCCAGTTTAAAATTTAGAGTCTAGTAAAGAACCCTTTTTTCTTATGGATTCAAAGATGACGATGCTATGATCAAAGTGAAAGCAGATCCCGACGTGCCTTAAATAATCAATGTTTTGATTTTGCTTCCTGGTTATTTTTCTCATCAAATAATTGTTTATGAGATATTAATCTATAACATTCAACTAAAAGACACTTTTTCAGACACTGTGCTGACAGATAACAACACAGCTTCAAATTTAATCCAGACATGGGTTAAGTTATGAAAAAGTATTTTGATCTCGACATGATTTGAACACGCAACCTTCTGATCTAAGGTCAGACGCGCTACCATTGCGCCATGAGTTCATATGAAAAGAAATTTTCCGCCCATAATATAACTCACTTAAAAAGAGCATGAAGAAATCGTGGCACACCTTCTCGAAATTTGCTTCTTTTACTTACAGACTGAAAAAGACATAAACAAGGACGAATGAACATCTTGATATTGGGAATGCAGGGATTTCCAGTTTAAAATTTAGAATCTAGTAATGAACACTTTTTTCTTATGGTTTCAAAGATGACAATGCTATGATCAAAGTGAAAAGAGATCCCGAAGTGCATTAAATATTCAATGTCTTGATTTCGTTTCCCGATGATATTTCTCATGAAAGAATTGTTTATAAGATATTAATCTATAACATTCAACTAAAAGACTCTTTGTTAGACACTGCGCTGACAGATAGCAACACAGTTTCAATTTTAATCCAGACATGGGTTAAGTTATGAATAAGTTTTTTGACCCCGACGTGATTTGAACACACAACCTTCTTATATGGAGTCAGACGCACTACCGTTGCACCACGAGTTCATATGAAAAAACCTTTCCGCCCATAATATAACTCACTTAAAAATTGCATGAAGGAATCGTGGCACACCTTCTCGAAATTTGCTACTTTTACTTACAGACTGAAAAAGACATAAACAAGGACGAATGAACATCTTGATATTGGGAATGCAGGGATTTCCAGTTTAAAATTTAGAATCTATTAATGAACCCTTTTTTCTTATGGTTTCAATGATGACAATGCTGTGATCAAAGTGAAAAGAGATCTCGAAATACATTAAATATTCAATGTTTTGATTTCGTTTCACGATGATTTTTCTCATGACAGAATTGTTTATAAGATATTAATCTATAACATTCAACTAAAAGATACTTTTTTAGACACTGTGCTGACAGATAACAACACAGTTTCAATTTTAATCCAGACATGGGTTAAGTAATGAAAAAGTTGCTTGACCCTGGCGTGATTTGAACACACAAACTTCTGACTTGGAGTCAGACATGTTACCGTTGCACCACAAGATCATACGAAAAGAAGTTTTCCGCCCATAATTCACATGAAAAGTGTATGAAGAAATCGCGCATACCTTCTCGAAATTTGCTACTCTTGCCCACAGACTGAAAATGACATAAACAAGGACGAATGAACATCTTGATTAGTGTTGAGCCACCCCCGTAGTGTTCGAGTTCGGTTCGGTTCGTCGAACACCCGTGTGTTCGCCGAACTGTTCGTCGAACTGTTTGTCGAACACCTTTGAACACCGTTAAAACCAATGGCAGGCAAACAAAAACACATAGAAAACACCTTCAAAGGTGTCCAAAAGCTGACAAACTGCTCAGAAGACACAACTAACACATGGAAAAGTGACAAGTACATATAGTCATGCGAAAAGAAAAGAGGTGGAGGAGTAAAAGGAGGGGGAGACACAGATATAGGCATGTCATGCCCTTCTAAAATCCAAAAAGTGAGAAGCCGAGACGTTCAGTCCGCTCCTGCCCGTGCCACCTCCGTGTCGCCGGGTTTGTGCCAGAGCCGCGGTGAACCCTGACGGCCAGCCCCCCTCTCCCAATACTGGTGCCTGTCCGCTGGTGGGTCGAGAGAGCCCCCCTGTGGTGGAGGCAGCTCTAAGCTTTTTAATTTAAATTGTCCCTCTAATTTGAATGAATACACTTTAAATCCATTTACAAGGATCTATTGGAGGGGCAAGTCTCATGCCAGCAGCCGCGTAATTCCAGCTCCAGTAGCGTCCACTAAAGCTGCTGCAGTTAAAAAGCTTTTATAAGGATCGAGCTCGGCTGTCCACCGCAAGGCATCCTAGTGCCAGTCCCAGCCCCTATGCCTTGGGGTGCCTCCTGATGCTCTTCACTGAGTATCCCGTGGTCCCGAAGCATTTCCTTTGAAAAAATTAAGTGTCCAAACTACAGGTGGTGTAGCTTGCTTAACAACCGGGATAATCCGCTGACTAGCAGACACTGCTACTAGGCACAAAGTATTTCCTGGGCTAGATGCAGTTAAAAAATTTGTAAGTGGATACTCTCGTTGGATGCTGAGAAAGCATTCCATAGAGTCTCCTGGCACGCCATATATGATTCTCTTAAAAAGCTTGGGGTAGGGGTCTAGGGGACCCTTTTATAGCCAAAATCACGGCCCTGTATCACAATACGTCACCTAGGCTGAAGATAAATGGAACTGTAGCACCGAGGGCTCGGTTGCTACAGACGTATTGCACCTCACCCAGAGGTGTGATATCTCACTCTCAGATAAGGATGGAGTGTGGATCAGGACCCGACACCTGCATGCATTACACCACATTGCCGTGGGGCAGGGCGACCAATATGCCCCTGAGATGGGCACGACAGTCCCTGTCCCTGGCTGGAGTGGGGGGAGGGAACACTGAGGAAGGGGAACCCTGCAGCGCAGGAGCAGGGAGGAAGCAGTTCCTGGGTGCATTGAGAAGGGAGTATAAAAGGTGGGCACCATCTTAGTTCAGTGCAGAGAAGTCTGAGCAGAAGTGGCAGGGAGCAGGGGCTCTGCATGAGCTCTGCTCCGGAGGCGGGCCTAGTAACAGAGGCCCAGGCCTGCAAGAGGGAGAAGGAAGGAAGAGGAGCGGAGAAGGCTCCAGGAACAGGGAATGAAGGGATCCCAGGGGTGCGGACGGGTGAGTCGCCACCGCACGCCCGAATCCACCTGCGTGGAGGGGTCAGGCCAAAGGGGGAGACCGGTCCCCGAACTAGTGGAGGCAGGAAACGACCCTCAGCTAGAAACCGGAGGCTCTGACATTTTATGTGGTGCAGCCCCTTGCTCCACCCGCTAGGAAGGCACCACATAGGGTCAGGGAAACTGGCGCCAAGTTTACCAAGAGGAGGCCCGAGGCAGCCGGACAGAAGTGTTGGTAAGAAAGGCCAGACAAAGGACACACAAAGGGGGTCCTGTGAAGCGCTCCAAAGTTATCTGGGAGTTGTCTGAGCCCCTCACCTGGTGAGCACAGTACGACGTGGGCAGCCGTTACCTGCAGACGTGGTCTGGATAATAAGAACTGTGAGTAAAGGCCCTGAACTGCATCACTGACTCCGTGTCGTTACTGCTGCTGCCCTGCACCATCACCCCCATCCTCCGCATACACTGCCCTGAGGCTATACTCCTCCCGTGGGGAGTTATGCTACGCTCTGCTGCACCCACAACACCAGCCTTAGCGGTCTGCCCTGTAGCGGCGGTTCACTCTGACCGCAATCCACGGGTGGCGTAGTCGGACATTTAAACATCAAAACCACATAAATAGTTCCGCCACTGGTTTGACCGCCCTGAGCCACGGAACCGGATCGCCGCCACGAAGACTACAACCACCAGCATCCACCAAAAAGGGTCCGGCCCCGGGTGTCCCAAGGCCCAGGGGGTGCGTCAGAACATTTTCATCACCTTTCACAATCACCAATGGGACAAGGCAGGGATGTCCTCTGTCCCCTCTCTTATACATCCTAGTGACGGAGCACCTGCTCTCATCAATTCGCCATAACCCCAATATTAGGTGGATTGAGGTGGGAGGCACCGAGTACAAGTGCTCTCTATTTGCTGATGATGTCCTAGTATATATCACTCAATCACATATATCCATTCCTGCTGTTATGGCTGAAATAGATCACTTTGTTACATGGTAAAATTTTAAAATCAATGCAGCGAAGTCTGAGGCCCTCGATGTCTCCCTCCCTAAATCCATATAGGATTCCATCCAGTCCAACTTTCCCTTTGCCTGGCCCTCACAGGGTATCAAATACTTAGGAATTCCTATTCATAGAGACCTCTCCCATCAATGTTATCTTAATTTTGGGCCCTTTATTGAACAATTCCATACAGACCACGGTTGGCAAGTTAGAACTGTAAGATTCACTACGTGAACCACTGGTGTTTTGTGGAAAAGCACATGTACACCGCGTTCCAAATTATTATGCAAAAAGTGTTTAGGAGTGATAAGGGAAGAATTTGTTTGTTTGTCAGTTAAACTCATTGATGGTGATGTGTGTCAGGGCTCTTTATATCACTGTAAGCAATTGCAGACACCTGTGCTAATTAGTTTGGCAGGTGTGTCCAATGAAAGGCAAGACTACTTAAGAAGGCTCTCTCACATTATTAAGCAGCCTACATTTTCTGCCAAAATGGGAAAGAAAAAGGATGTGTCGGCTGCTGAGAAGCAACAAATTGTGGAGTGTTTAGGTCAAGGCATGACTACAATCAACATTGTGCGATGATCAGGATGAAGTGTCTTGGCAATCAAGAAGTATGTAGCTGATTCACAGTACACACGTGTGCGTGCTGATAAGGGCAAATTGAGGACTCTTTCCTACAGGCAATTACGTCAGGTTGAAACAGCAGCGGCAAAAAAGCCTTGTCATAGCAGCAGACAAGTTTTTGAAGCTGCTTGTGCCTCCAACGTCCCCCGAACAACAAGATGCAGGGTCCTTCAGAGGTTTGCAGCTGTGCATATGCCATCCTGTCGACCTCCTCTATCCACTTCACACAAGCAGAAACGGCTCCAGTGGGCCAAACATTACATGAAGACTGATTTCAAAACTGTTTTGTTCACGGATGAGTGCCGTGCAGCGCTCGATGGTCCAGATGAATGGAGTGGAGGATGGCTGGTTGATGGACACCCCACGCAAACACGGCTACAGCGCCAACAAGGAGGAGGTGGAGTAATGTTTTGGGCTGGAATCATGGGGAGAGAGATTGTCGGCCCCTTTAGGATCCCTGAAGGCGCTAAAGATGAACTCCATAATGTATGTGGATTTTCTCAAACAGCACTTCCTGCCATGGTTCAAGAAGAAGAACCGTGTATTTCACAGCAAGATCATTTTTCTGCATGATAATGCACCATCTCATGCTGCACATAAAACATCTGCATCTCTGGCTGATATGGGCATAAAAGGGGACAAACTTATGGTGTGACCCCCATGCTCCCCTGATCTGTACCCCATTCAGAACCTTTGGAGCATCATTAAAACGAGTGTCTATGATGGCGGGAGGCAGTTCACATCTAAGCAACAGCTCTGGGAGGGTATTCTGTCCTCATGCAAAACAATTGAAGCAGAAACCATCCAAAACCTGACAAATTCAATGGACGAGAGAGTTCAGAAGCTCCTTTCGAACAAGGGGTCCTATGTGAAAATGTAACATCACCTAGAATAAAGTTTTGAGTTGAAAACTGTTTGATTTCAGTTTCTAACAACCTGCTAATGCTTATAATTTCAAAAATGACCATTTTTTTGGTCTTTATTAAAATGAAAAGGTTGATCGAAAAGTTTGGGGGATCTAAGAGTGTGGCAACCCAGTAGTCATGATTACTTCGAATTCTGACAATATGAGGGTCATGCTACAGGTAGTGCAGCAAGAAGGCACTTATGTGTCTTGCGCATCTCGGAGCCCCAAAATTATTTTTCGGGCTAGATGCAGCTAAAAATTATTTTTAATTTTAAATCTGGTGAAGCTTATTATAGATGGCCTAATAGGATCAGTGCTGCACACTGCTACAAAGCCCAAATTATTTTCCAGTCAAGATACAGATAAACATGATTAGTAATTTGAAAGCTTAAAACGGTTGGTAGGGTGATTTTAACCAATCATCAAGCTTTTACTCTCCCCAGGATGACACAGGGGTAGAAAAGTCGTTTCGGATCCATGATTTGTTCATCTTTATGAACGTGAGTCTGTCTACATTATCAGTGGAGAGCCGCGTGCGCTTATCTGTCAGCACACCACCAGCAGCGCTGAACACACGTTCAGACAGAACGCTGGCTGCGGGGCATGACAAGATCTCCAAGGCGTAAGTGGCTAGCTCCGGCCATTTATCCAGATTGGAAGCCCAAAAAGAGCAAGGGTCCAATGACACAGTCGTGGCTTCAATGTTTACTTGGAGATACTCCTGTACCATCGTCTCTAGGCGTTGACTATGTGTCAGACTTCTTGTCTCCTGTGGCCTTGCAAAGGATGGGCTAAAAAAGTGGTGAAATGATTCCGCAAAATTGATGTTACCAGCAGATACTGTGGTTCTGTTACGGTTTGAGTGCTGAACACTTGACGGTCCCACGGTTGGCAAGTTGGAACTGTGAGATTCACTACGTGCACCACTGGTATTTTGTGGAAAAGCACATGTAAGATTCTGCAACAGTCTCTGCTGATACTCCTGCATGCGTGCATCCCTTTCTATGGCAGGAATAATTTCTGCAAATTTACTTTTGTACCGGGGATCTAACAGTGTGGCAACCCAGTAGTCAGGATTATTTCTAATTCTCACAATTCGAGGGTCATGTTGCAGGTAGTGCAGCAAGAAGGCACTCATGTGTGTTGCGCATCCAGGAGCACCAAGTCCCTGTTGTGTTGGTGGCGAGGTAGCAATCATGCTTCCTTCCTCTGTCCTCTCCCCCCAACCTCGCACAACAGAAATCTGATCAAGGTCTCCCTCATCTGATGAGTCTTCCATCAGTTCGTCCTCCACTTCTTCCTGGGCTCCTGCACCTTCCTCACTAGTTTGGCTGCTACCATGCGCCCTGGTAAAATCATCTCCCCCACCCTCACATGCCTGCCGCCTTGGTGCTGCCGACCGTCTGGACCTTGCAGATGTTAGCCCTTCTGCATACAACTCCTCCTCATCTACTTCCTCCACCTCCTCTTGTGCCACCACCTGACTCCAAATTCTGTTTAACATGTGCTCCAGCATGTAAATCACCGGAATAGTCATGCTGATAATGGCATCGTCAGCACTAAACATCTTCGTCGCCATTTCAAAACTGTGCAGAAGGGTGCATAGGTCCCTGATCTGAGACCACTCCTCCAGCGTGATTTGCCCCACCTCTGAATCTCGTTGGCCCAGGCTATACGTCAGAACGTATTGCACCAGGGCTTGTCGGTGCTGCCACAGTCGCTGCAACATGTGCAGAGTTGAATTCCACCGGGTAGGCACATCGCATTTTAGCCGGTGAAGTGGCAGGCCCAACGACTTCTGTAGAGATGTAAGTCGCTGAGCTGCGGGATGCGAACGGCGTAAGTGAGCACACAGCGACCGTGCCCTCTGCAGAAGGCCATCTAGTCTGGGATAGTGGGCTAAAAATTGCTGGACAACCAGGTTCAACACGTGAGCCATACAAGGCACGTGTGTGACATTGCCCCGGCGAAGGGCCGCACCCAGGTTTGCAGCATTGTCGCACACGGCCTTCCCTGGTTTCAGGTCCAGTGGAGACAACCATTCATGAAATTGGTTCTCCAGAGCTGACCACAACTCCTCAGCTGTGTGACTCACATTTCCCAGACATTTCAATGTACAAACCACCTGATGACGTTGAGCCCTACTGCCAGCATAGTAAGGAGGTGTGCAGGATCCCTTCTGCGCAGTTAGAAAGCTTGTGGCATGACCAGACAGCCTTTGGGTGCAGGTGGAAGACCGAGAGGAGGTTGAGGAGGCAGAAGCAGTGGAGGAAAAATGACATAAAGAGGATTGACGCACAACTCGTGGGGACGGCAAGACTTGGACAGCAGCCCCTTGTCCTGCTGTCACCATAGTTACCCAGTGCCCAGTCAGCGACATGTAACGCCCCTGTCCATGCCTACTCGTCCAAGTGTCTGTGGTGAAATGCACCCTGTCACACACAGAGTTTCTCAAAGAAGCGGTGATGTTGTGTGCGACATGCTGGTGGAGCGCAGGCACACCTTTCTTTGAGAAGTAGTGCTGACTGGGCATCTGGTACTGGGGCACTGCGACGGACATAAGGTCTCGAAAATCCTCTGTGTCCACCAGGCGGAAAGGCAGCATTTCTGTAGCCAAGAGCTTGCAGATGGTGAAATTCAACCTCTTAGCTTTCTCATGGCTAGGAGGAAATGGTCTTTTACTTGTCCACATCTGAGGGACCGAGGGCTGGCTATTGTGCTTAGACGGGGTTGATAAGGGTGTCCCCGGCAAACTGCCGGTCTGTGAGGAAGATGCAGGCGGACATGTTAGGTTGCCTTGATCCAAAGGTGGTGCTATCGATGTCGGACAGCGCTCAAGACCAGCTGGTGTTACCACCTCCAAAGAAAATGATGACCTGCCAATCACGCTGGCTGTTGCGGGTAAAGAGGTGGCAGGTCTGCGCCCCAAAACAGGTGTGACTGCTGTCCCCCCAGTCACAGAGGATGAAGAGGCCGCGGATGCACAAGATATGGCAGACGGTGGTTGGCCCGGCCGGCTAGACCGCATTGTAGCACACTGAGCTTCCCACTGCAACTTATGCTTCATGTCCATGTGCCGGTTCATGCATGAAGTACTCAAACTATGTATTTTTTGGCCTCTACTTAGCTTTTGCTGACAAATGTTACAGATAACACGAGTTGGGTCATCTTTATCGATCTGAAAAAATGCCCAGGCTATGCAAGGCTTAGCACCCATGCGACCTGAAGAGCCACCACGACTTGTGGTGAGAGGCAGAGTTGTGTTTGAGGATGCAGTTGTTGACGTGCTTCCAGTACTACGTCTCTGTCCAGGAAGGCGCAGCCTGACCTCGTCGTCACTAGCATCTTCCTCCACCTCCTCTGCTGACCTCATCTCTTGGCTGACTGTGGGTTGACAGTAAGTGGGATCTCCGACCTCATCATCATCACCCTGTGCGTTATCACACCCGTCGTCCTCAGAGCCAACCTGTTCCTGCCCTGACAAAAAACTAAAGTTGTCGCTCCAATCAGGTATTTGAGTCTTATCATCGTCTTCCTCATTGTCTCCACCAACAGGAGTTACAGTTTGGGAATGAGGGTCTACATTATGGTCAGAACCTTCTGCGTCTGGTCCTGGATCCGACTCATAAAGATTCTGGGCATCAGTGCAGATCATTTCCTCGTCTGGATTCACAGAAGCGCTGGAGTCGACCTCTGATTCCCAGGCTATAGTATGAGTAAACAGCTCTGCAGACTCAACCATCTGTTCTACCTCATACTCAGACGGGCAGCTGGAGATTTGGGAGCTGTGAGGAAGCAAGTGCGATTTGGGTGACACCTTTGAGGACTGGAGTATTTGTGATGTTGAAGTTGATGTGGAGGAGAGCCCACTTAAAGGAGCACTTGATATCCGTTGAAGCACCTGCTGTTTTTGTGCCTCATCTGGAATTTGTAGTGATTGGCGTGGCCGTAAGAAAGGGATCTTATCACATTGTCCGCTAAAAGAAGTAGACATTTTAGTTTGGCTGGAAGATGGTCTTTCTTCTGCACCTACCCCACGGACACAACCTTTTTTCCCCTTCCCAACACGCCTATTCCCCTTTCCACCAGCAGCAGGCCTTTTTCCACTCATTTTGGTGGTTAACTAATTCACAAATCTGGAGTTGTTTGCACAAAAAAACAATGGATGGTAACCGAGCAGAGCTGAGTGGCCAAACTGTGGTATTAGGCCAAAACTATTGGCTGGGTTAGATGCAGAAAAAAATTATTTTTAATTTGCAACCTGATGGAGGTCAGTATAGATGGACTAATAGACCAAGTCCCACACACCGCTAGAAGCCCAAATATTTTTTCAGAGCTAGATGCAGAAAAAAATTATATTCAATTTGCAACCTGCTGGAGGTCAGTATAGAAGGACTAATAGACCAAGTGCCACACACTGCTAGAAGCCCAAATATTTTTTCAGAGCTAGATGCAGAAAAAAATTATTTTTAATTTGCAACCTGATGGAGGTCAGTATAGATGGACTAATAGACCAAGTCCCACACACCGCTAGAAGCCCAAATATTTTTTCAGAGCTAGATGCAGAAAATTTTTTTATTCAATTTGCAACCTGATGGAGGTCAGTATAGATGGACTAATAGACCAAGTCCCACACACTGCTAGAAGCCCAAATATTTTTTCAGAGCTAGATGCAGAAAAAAATTATTTTTAATTTGCAACCTGATGGAGGTCAGTATAGATGGACTAATAGACCAAGTCCCACACACTGCTAGAAGCCCAAATATTTTTTCAGAGCTAGATGCAGAAAAAAATTATTTTTAATTTGCAACCTGATGGAGGTCAGTATAGATGGACTAATAGAACAAGTCCCACACGCTGCTAGAAGCACAAATATTTTTTCAGAGATAAATGAAGAAAAAAATAATTTTTAATTTGCAACCTGATGGAGGTCAGTATAGATGGACTAATAGACCAAGTCCCACACACCGCTAGAAGCCCAAATATTTTTTCAGAGCTAGATGCAGAAAATTTTTTTATTCAATTTGCAACCTGATGGAGGTCAGTATAGATGGACTAATAGACCAAGTCCCACACACTGCTAGAAGCCAAAATATTTTTTCAGAGCTAGATGCAGAAAAAAATTATTTTTAATTTGCAACCTGATGGAGGTCAGTATAGATGGACTAAGAGACCAAGTCCCACACACTGCTAGAAGCCCAAATATTTTTTCAGAGCTAGATGCAGAAAAAAATTATTTTTAATTTGCAACCTGATGGAGGTCAGTATAGATGGACTAATAGAACAAGTCCCAAACGCTGCTAGAAGCCCAAATATTTTTTCAGAGATAAATGAAGAAAAAAATTATTTTTAATTTGCAACCTGATGGAGGTCAGTATAGATGGACTAATAGACCAAGTCCCACACACTGCTAGAAGCCCAAATATTTTTTCAGAGCTAGATGCAGAAAAAAATTATTTTTAATTTGCAACCTGATGGAGGTCAGTATAGATGGACTAATAGACCAAGTCCCACACACTGCTAGAAGCCCAAATATTTTTTCAGAGCTAGATGCAGAAAAAAATTATATTCAGTTTGCAACCTGATGGAGGTCAGTATAGATGGACTAATAGAATGATGCTATGCCCAAAAGATTTTACTTCACTAGGTGCAGTAAAAAAATTGGTATTCTATACACAGGTGGTATATCTTGCAACACAGATAGGCTACTCCACTGACTAACACACTCTGCAATAGGCCAAAAAGGATTAGCTTTGCTAGATTCAGCCAAATGCTGTGAAAAAAACTTGCACAGCACTGGCACAGACCTGCCTGGCAAAAACTGATAGGAACTGATGTAACCTAGTCCTGAAAAGGACTCCAATTACAATTAGTCTTTACTCCCACAATCTATCTATTTAAGAGCACAGACCTGCCTGATAAAAGTCGTAGGAAATGCTGTAACCTAGTCCTGAAAAGGACTGCAATCACAACTATTCCCTACTCCCAAGCTATCTGTATATTTGTGCGAAAATTGGCTTGAAATTAACAAGGTATAGCGCACACAGCAACAGCGGTGCCGTCTAACACGCAGCTGCAGCAGTGAGAAAATGGTGGCGACGGGGAAAATGGCTTGGTCTTATAGGGCAAGGACATGTGACATACACTGCCAATCACACATGCCCTTGCTTGTGTGAAAAAAAGCACTTCGCTCCGTGTGTGCGCTGCTGATAGGCTGACAGATTGCACCTCCCCACTGCAAATGCGGGAAAGAGAAAAAAAAATGGAGATCTTCATTGTTCCTGCAGAGATCCATCCCCTGCCCCTCGCCCCGCCCCGCTGTACACTCAAACTGCGTATTAACATTAATTTTCATCATTACTGAGAAAAAATCCAGTTATGATTTTGGTGCACGAACAGTTATCGAACATAACCTCGAACAGCCGAATTTTTCTCAAATTGTTCGTGTTCGCCGACCGGCTCGAACACCGCCCAAAACAGCTCGAATTTGAGATTGGCGAACAGTTCGAGTAGAACAACGCTCATCTCTAGTCAAGGCATGACTACAATCAACATTGTGCGATGATCAGGATGAAGTGTCTTGGCAATCAAGAAGTATGTAGCTGGTTCACAGTACACACGTGTGCGTGCTGATTAAGGCAAATTGATGACTCTTTCCTACAGGCAATTACGTCAGGTTAAAAGAGCAGTGGCAAAAAAGCCTTGTCATAGCAGCAGACAAGTTTTTGAAGCTGCTGGTGCCTCCAACGTCCCCCGAACAACAAGATGCAGGGTCCTTCAGTGGTTTGCAGCTCTGCATGCGCCATCCTGTCGACCTCCTCTATCCACTTCACACAAGCAGAAACGGCTCCAGTGGGCCAAACATTACATGAAGACTGATTTCAAAACTGTTTTGTTCACCGATGAGTGCCGTGCAGCGCTCGATGGTCCAGATGGATGG
The DNA here is from genome assembly GCF_046119375.1 of Phyllobates terribilis. NCBI lineage: Eukaryota > Metazoa > Chordata > Amphibia > Anura > Dendrobatidae > Phyllobates > Phyllobates terribilis. The sequence continues at coordinate 603,096,765 of NW_027362771.1, forward strand.
AGTGGAGGATGGCTGGTTGATGGACACCCCACGCAAACACGGCCACAGCGCCAACAAGGAGGAGGTGGAGTAATGTTTTGGGCTGGAATCATGGGGAGAGAGATTGTCGGCCCCTTTAGGATCCCTGAAGGGGTAAAGATGAACTCCATAATGTATGTGGATTTTCTCAAACAGCACTTCCTGCCATGGTTCAAGAAGAAGAACCGTGTATTCCACAGCAAGATCATTTTTATGCATGATAATGCACCATCTCATGCTGCACATAAAACATCTGCATCTCTGGCTGATATGGGTATAAAAGGGGACAAACTTATGGTGTGACCCCCATGCTCCCCTGACCTCTACCCCATTCAGAACCTCTGGAGCATCATCAAAAGGAGTGTCTATGATGGCGGGAGGCAGTTCACATCTAAGCAACAGCTCTGGGAGGGTATTCTGTCCTCATGCAAAACAATTGAAGCAGAAACCATCCAAAACCTGACAAATTCAATGGACGAGAGAGTTCAGAAGCTCCTTTCGAACAAGGGGTCCTATGTGAAAATGTAACATCACCTAGAATAAAGTTTTGAGTTGAAAACTGTTTGATTCCAGTTTCTAATAACCTGCTAATGCTTATAATTTCAAAAATGACCATTTTTTTGGTCTTTATTAAAATGAAAAGGTTGATCGAAAAGTTTGGGGGATCTAAGAGTGTGGCAACCCAGTAGTCATGATTACTTCGAATTCTGACAATATGAGGGTCATGTTGCAGGTAGTGCAGCAAGAAGGCACTTATGTGTCTTGCGCATCTCGGAGCCCCAAAATTATTTTCCGGGCTAGATGCAGCTAAAAATTATTATTAATTTTAAATCTGGTGGAGCTTAGTATAGATGGCCTAATAGGATCAGTGCTGCACACTGCTACAAAGCCCAAATTATTTTCCAGTCAAGATACAGATAAACATGATTAGTAATTTTAAATCTGGTGGAGCTTATTATAGATGGCCTAATAAAATCAGTTCTGCACACTGCTACAAAGCCCAAATTATTTTCCAGCCAAGATACAGATAAACATGATTAGTAATTTGAAAGCTTAAAATGGTTGGTAGGGTGATTTTAACCAATCATCAAGCTTTTACTCTCCCCAGGATGACACAGGGGTAGAAAAGTCGTTTCGGATCCATGATTTGTTCATCTTTATGAACGTGAGTCTGTCTACATTATCAGTGGAGAGCCGCGTGCGCTTATCTGTCAGCACACCACCAGCAGCGCTGAACACACATTCTGACAGAACGCTGGCTGCGGGGCATGACAAGATCTCCAAGGAGTAAGTGGCTAGCTCCGGCCATTTATCCAGATTGGAAGCCCAAAAAGAGCAAGGGTCCAGTGACACAGTCATGGCTTCAATGTTTACTTGGAGATACTCCTGTACCATCGTCTCTAGGCGTTGACTATGTGTCAGACTTCTTGTCTCCTGTGGCCTTGCAAAGGATGGGCTAAAAAAGTGGTGAAATGATTCCGCAAAATTGATGTTACCAGCAGATACTGTGGTTCTGTTACGGTTTGAGTGCTGAACACTTGACGGTCCCACGGTTGGCAAGTTGGTTCTGTGAGATTCACTACGTGCACCACTGGTGTTTTGTGGAAAAGCACATGTAAGATTCTGCAACAGTCTCTGCTGATACTCCTGCATGCGTGCATCCCTTTCAATGGCAGGAATAATTTCTGCAAATTTACTTTTGTACCGGGGATCTAACAGTGTGGCAACCCAGTAGTCAGGATTATTTCTAATTCTCACAATTCGAGGGTCATGTTGCAGGTAGTGCAGCAAGAAGGCACTCATGTGTGCTACGCATCCAGGAGCACCAAGTCCCTGTTGTGTTGGTGGCGAGGTAGCAATCATGCTTCCTTCCTCTGTCCTCTCCCCCCAACCTCACACAACAGAAATGTGATCAAGGTCTCCCTCATCTGATGAGTCTTCCATCAGTTCGTCCTCCACTTCTTCCTGGGCTCCTGAACCTTCCTCACTAGTTTGGCTGCTACCATGCGCCCTGGTAAAACCATCTCCCCCACCCTCACATGCCTGTCGCCTTGGTGCTGCCGACCGTCTGGACCTTGCAGATGTTAGCCCTTCCGCATACAACTCCTCCTCTACTTCCTCCACCTCCTCTTGTGCCACCAACTGACTCCAAATTCTGTTTAACATGTGCTCCAGCATGTAAATCACCGGAATAGTCATGCTGATAATGGCATCGTCAGAACTAAACATCTTCGTCGCCATTTTAAAACTGTGCAGAAGGGTGCATAGGTCCCTGATCTGAGACCACTCCTCCAGCGTGATTTGCCCCACCTCTGGATCTCGTTGGCCCAGGCTATACGTCAGAACGTATTGCACCAGGGCTTGTCGGTGCTGCCACAGTCGCTGCAACATGTGCAGAGTTGTATTCCACCGGGTAGGCACATTGCATTTTAGCCAGTGAAGTGGCAGGCCCAACGACTTCTGTAGAGATGTAAGTCGCTGAGCTGAGGGTTGCGAACGGCGTAAGTGAGCACACAGCGACCGTGCCCTCTGCAGAAGGCCATCTAGTCCGGGATAGTGGGCTAAAAATTGCTGGACAAAAAGGTTCAACACATGAGCCATACAAGGCACGTGTGTGACATAGCCCCGACGAAGGGCCGCACCCAGGTTTGCAGCATTGTCGCACAAGGCCTTCCCTGGTTTCAGGTCCAGTGGAGACAACCATTCATGAAATTGGTTCTCCAGAGCTGACCACAACTCCTCAGCTGTGTGACTCACATTTCCCAGACATATCAAAGTAAAAACAGCCTGATGACGTTGAGCCCTACTGCCAGCATAGTAAGGAGGTGTGCAGGATCCCTTCTGCGCAGTTAGAAAGCTTGTGGCATGACCAGACAGGCTTTGGGTGCAGGTGGAGGACCGAGAGGAGGTTGAGGAGGCAGAAGCAGTGGAGGAACTTTGACATAAAGAGGATTGACGCACAACTCGTGGGGACGGCAAGACTTGGACAGCAGCCCCTTGTCCTGCTGTCACCATAGTTACCCAGTGCCCAGTCAGCGACATGTAATGCCCCTGTCCATGCCTACTCGTCCAAGTGTCTGTGGTGAAATGCACCCTGTCACACACAAAGTTTCTCAAAGAAGCGGTGATGTTGTGTGCGACATGCTGGTGGAGCGCAGGCAAACCTTTCTTTGAGAAGTAGTGCCAACTGGGCATCTGGTACTGGGGCACTGCGACGGACATAAGGTCTCGAAAATCCTCTGTGTCCACCAGGCGGAAAGGCAGCATTTCTGTAGCCAAGAGCTTGCAGATGGTGAAATTCAACCTCTTAGATTTCTCATGGCTAGGAGGAAATGGTCTTTTACTTGTCCACATCTGAGGGACCGAGGGCTGGCTATTATGCTTAGACGGGGTTGATAAGGGTGTCCCCGGCAAACTGCCGGTCTGTGAGGAAGATGCAGGCGGACATGTTAGGTTGCCTTGATCCAAAGGTGGTGCTATCGATGTCGGACAGCGCTCAACACCAGCTGGTGTTACCACCTCCAAAGAAAATGATGACCTTACAATCACGCTGGCTGTTGCGGGTAAAGAGGTGGCAGGTCTGCGCCCCAAAACAGGTGTGACTGCTGACCCCAAGTCACAAGGATGAAGAGGCCGCGGATGCACAAGATATGGCAGACGGCGGTTGGCCCGGCCGGCTAGGCCGCATTGTAGCACAGTGAGCTTCCCACTGAAACTTATGCTTCATGTTCATGTGCCGGTTCATGCATGAAGTACTCAAACTATGTATTTTTTGGCCTCTACTTAGCTTTTGCTGACAAATGTTACAGATAACACGAGTTGGGTCATCTTTATCCATCTGAAAAAATGCAAAGGCTATGCAAGGCTTAGCACCCATGCGACCTGAAGAGCCACCACGACTTGTGGTGAGAGGCAGAGTTGTGTTTGAGGATGCAGTTGTTGACGTGCTTCCAGTACTACGTCTCTGTCCAGGAAGGCGCAACCTGACCTCGTCGTCACTAGCATCCTCCTCCACCTCCTCTGCTGACCTCATCTCTTGGCTGACTGTGGGTTGACAGTAAGTGGGATCTCCAACCTCATCATCATCACCCTGTGCGTTATCACACCCGTCGTCCTCAGAGCCAACCTGTTCCTGCCCTGACAAAAAACTAAAATTGTCGCTCCAATCAGGTATTTGAGACTCATCATCGTTTTCCTCATTGTCTCCACCAACAGGAGTTACAGTTTGGGAATGAGGGTCTACATTATGGTCAGAACCTTCTGTGTCTGGTCCTGGTTCCCACTCATAAAGATTCTGGGCATCAGTGCAGTTCATTTCCTCGTCTGGATTCACAGAAGCACTGGAGTCGACCTCTGATTCCCAGGCTATAGTATGAGTAAACAGCTCTGCAGACTCAACCATCTGTTCTACCTCATACTCAGACGGGCAGCTGGAGATGTGGGAGCTGTGAGGAAGCAAGTGCGATTGGGGTGACACCTTTGAGGACTAGAGTATTTGTGATGTTGAAGTTGATGTGGAGGAGAGCCCACTTAAAGGAGCACTTGATATCCGTTGAAGCACCTGCTGTTTTTGTGCCTCATCTGGAATTTGTAGCGATTGGCGTGGCCATGAGAAAGGGATCTTATCACATTGTTCGCTAAAAGAAGTAGACATTTTAGTTTGGCTGGAAGATGGTCTTTCTTCTGCAGATGTTACTGTTGCTTTAACACCTACCCCACGGACACAATCTTTTTTCCCCTTCCCAAAACGCCTATTCCCCTTTCCACCAGCAGAAGGCCTTTTTCCACTCATTTTGGTGGTTAACTAATTCACAACTCTGGAGTTGTTTGCACAAAAAAACAATGGATGGGAACCGAGCAGAGCTGAGTCGCCAAACTGTGGTATTAGGCCAAAACTATTGGCTGGGTTAGATGCAAAAAAAAATTATATTCAATTTGCAACATGATGGAGGTCAGTATAGATGGACTAATAGAACAAGTCCCACACACAGCTAGAAGCCCAAATATTTTTTCAGAGGTAGATGCAGAAAAAAATTATATTCAGTTTGCAACCTGATGGAGGTCAGTATAGATGGACTAATAGAACAAGTCCCACACACAGCTAGAAGCTCAAATATTTTTTCAGAGGTTGATGCAGAAAAAATATATATTCAGTTTGCAACCTGATGGAGGTCAGTATAGATGGACTAATAGAGAAAGTCCCACACACAGCTAGAAGCCCAAATATTTTTTCAGAGGTAGATGCAGAAAAAAATTATATTCAGTTTGCAACCTGATGGAGGTCAGTATAGATGGACTAATAGAACAAGTCCCACACACAGCTAGAAGCCCAAATATTTTTTCAGAGGTAGATGCAGAAAAAAATTATATTCAGTTTGCAACCTGATGGAGGTCAGTATAGATGGACTAATAGAACAAGTCCCACACACAGCTAGAAGCCCAAATATTTTTTCAGAGGTAGATGCAGAAAAAAAATATATTCAGTTTGCAACCTGATGGAGGTCAGTATAGATGGACTAATAGAGAAAGTCCCACACACAGCTAGAAGCCCAAATATTTTTTCAGAGGTAGATGCAGAAAAAAATTATATTCAGTTTGCAACCTGATGGAGGACAGTATAGATGGACTTATAGAATAAGTCCCACACACAGCTAGAAGCCCAAATATTTTTTCAGAGGTAGATGCAGAAAAAATATATATTCAGTTTGCAACCTGATGGAGGTCAGTATAGATGGACTAATAGAGAAAGTCCCACACACTGCTAGAAGGCCAAATATTTTTTCAGAGCTAGATGAAGACAAAAAATTATTTTGAATTTGCAACCTGATGGAGGTCAGTATAGATGGACTAATAGAACAAGTCCCACACACAGCTAGAAGCCCAAATATTTTTTCAGAGGTAGATGCAGAAAAAAATTATATTCAGTTTGCAACCTGATGGAGGACAGTATAGATCGACTTATGGAACAAGTCCCACACACAGCTAGAAGCCCAAATATTTTTTCAGAGGTAGATGCAGAAAAAAAATATATTCAGTTTGCAACCTGATGGAGGTCAGTATAGATGGACTAATAGAGAAAGTCCCACACACTGCTAGAAGGCCAAATATTTTTTCAGAGCTAGATGAAGACAAAAAATTATTTTGAATTTGCAACCTGATGGAGGTCAGTATAGGTGGACTAATAGAACAAGTCCCACACACTTCTAGAAGGCCAAATATTATTTCAGAGGTAGATGCAGAAAAAAATTATATTCAGTTTGCAACCTGATGGAGGTCAGTATAGATGGACTAATAGAACAAGTCCCACACACAGCTAGAAGCCCAAATATTTTTTCAGAGGTAGATGCAGAAAAAAATTATATTCAGTTTGCAACCTGATGGAGGTCAGTATATATGGACTAATAGAAAAAGTCCCACACACAGCTAGAAGCCCAAATATTTTTTCAGAGGTAGATGCAGAAAAAAATTATATTCAGTTTGCAACCTGATGGAGGTCAGTATAGATGGACTAATAGAACAATTCCCACACACAGCTAGAAGCCCAAATATTTTTTCAGAGGTAGATGCAGAAAAAAAATATATTCAGTTTGCAACCTGATGGAGGTCAGTATAGATGGACTAATAGAGAAAGTCCCACACACTGCTAGAAGGCCAAATATTTTTTCAGAGCTAGATGCAGACAAAAAATTATTTTGAATTTGCAACCTGATGGAGGTCAGTATAGGTGGACTAATAGAACAAGTCCCACACACTTCTAGAAGGCCAAATATTTTTTCAGAGCTAGATGCAGAAAAAAATTATATTCAGTTTGCAACCTGATGGAGGTCAGTATAAATGGACTAATAGAACAAGTCCCACACACAGCAAGAAGCCCAAATATTTTTTCAGAGGTAGATGCAGAAAAAAATTATATTCACTTTGCAACCTGATGAAGGTCTGTATAGATGGATTAATAGAACAAGTCCCACACACAGCTAGAAGCCCAATATTTTTTCAGAGGTAGATGCAGAAAAAAAATATATTCAGTTTGCAACCTGATGGAGGTCAGTATAGGTGGACTAATAGAGAAAGTCCCACACACTGCTAGAAGGCCAAATATTTATTCAGAGCTAGATGCAGAGAAAAAAATATTTTTAATTTGCAACCTGATGGAGGTCAGTATAGATGGACTAATAGAGAAAGTCCCACACACTGCTAGAAGGCCAAATATTTTTTCAGAGCTAGGTGCAGAAAAAAATTATATTCAGTTTGCAACCTGATGGAGGTCAGTATAGATGGACTAATAGAACAAGTCCCACACACAGCTAGAAGCCCAAATATTTTTTCAGAGGTAGATGCAGATAAAAAATATTTTTAATTTGCAACTTAATGGAGGTCAGTATAGATGGACTAATAGAGAAAGTCCCACACACTGCTAGAAGGCCAAATATTTTTTCAGAGCTAGATGCAGAAAAAAATTATATTCAGTTTGCAACCTGATGGAGGTTAGTATAGATGGACTAATAGAACAAGTCCCACACACAGCTAGAAGCCCAAATATTTTTTCAGAGGTAGATGCAGATAAAAATTATTTTTAATTTGCAACCTGATGGAGGTCAGTATAGATGGACTAATAGAGAAAGTCCCACACACTGCTAGAAGGCCAAATATTTTTTCAGAGCTAGATGCAGACAAAAAATTATTTTGAATTTGTAACGTGATGGAGGTCAGTATAGATGGACTAATAGAACAAGTCCCACACACTGCTAGAAGCCCAAATATTTTTTCAGAGCTTATTGCAGAAAAAAATTATATTCAGTTTGCAACCTGATGGAGGTCAGTATAGATGGACTAATAGAACAAGTCCCACACACTGCTAGAAGCCCAAATATTTTTTCAGAGCTAGATGCAGAAAAAAATTAAATTATATTCAATTTGCAACCTGATGGAGGTCAGTATAGGTGGACTAATAGAATTATGCTATGCCCAAAAAATTTTACTTCACTAGGTGCAGTAAAAAAATTGGTATTCTATACACAGGTGGTATATCTTGCAACACAGATAGGCTACTCCACTGACTAACACACTCTGCAATAGGCCAAAAAGGATTAGCTTTGCTAGATTCAGCCAAATGCTGTGAAAAAAACTTTCACAGCACTGGCACAGACCTGCCTGGCAAAAACTGATAGCAACTGATGTAACCTCGTCCTGAAAAGGACTGCAATTACAATTAGTCTTTACTCCCACAATCTATCTATTTAAGAGCACAGACCTGCCTGATAAAAGTCATAGGAAATGCTGTAACCTAGTCCTTAAAAGGACTGCAATCACAACTATTCCCTACTCCCAAGCTATCTGTAGATTTGTGCGAAAATTGGCTTGACATTAACAAGGTATAGCGCACACAGCAACAGCGGTGCCGTCTAACACGCAGCTGCAGCAGTGAGAAAATGGTGGCGACGGGGAAAATGGCATGGTCTTATAGGGCAAGGACATGTGACATACACTGCCAATGACACATGCCCTTACTTGTGTGAAAAAAAGCACTTCGCTCCGTGTGTGCGCTGCTAATAGGCTAACAGATTGCACCTCCCCACTGTAAATGCGGGAAAGAGAAAAAAAAATGGAGATCTTCATTATTCCTGCAGAGATCCATCCCCTGCCCCTCTGTACTATCAAACTGCGCATTAACATTAATTTTCATCATTACTGAGAAAAAATTCAGTTATGATTTTGGTGCACGAACAGTTATCGAACATAACCTCAAACGGCCGAATTTTTCTCAAATTGTTCGTGTTCGCCGAACGGCTCGAACACCGCCCAAAACAGCTCGAATTTGAGATTGGCCAAAAGTTCAAGTCGAACAACGGTCATCTCTAATGCCGACGTGCCTAAAATATTCAATGTTTTGATTTTGTTCCCCGATGATTTTTCTCATCAAAGAATTGTTTGTAAGATATTAATCTATAACATTCAACTAAAAGACACTTTTTTAGACACTGCGCTGACAGATAGCAACACAGTTTCAATTTTAATCCAGATATGGGTTAAGTAATGAAAAAGTTGCTTGACCTGGCGTGATTTGAACACGCAAACTTCTCATCTGGAGTAAAACGCATTACCGTAGCGCCACAAGGTCATATGAAACGAAACTTTCCGCCCATAATATAACTCACTTAAAAAGTGCATGAAGAAATCGTGGCACACCTTCTCGAAATTTGCTACTTTTACTTACAGACTGAAAAAGACATAAACAAGGACGAATGAACATCTTGGTATTGGGAATGCAGGGTTTTCCAGTTTAAAATTTAGAGTCTAGTAAAGAACGCTTTTTTCTTATGGATTCAAAGATGACAATGCTATGATCAAAGTGAAAGCAGATCCCAACGTGCCTTAAATATTCAATGATTTGATTTAGCTTGCTGATGATTTTTCTCATCAAATAATTGTTTATCAGATATTAATCTGTAACATTCAACTAAAAGACACTTTTTCAGACACTGTACTGACAGATAGCAACACAGCTTCAATTTTAATCCAGACAATGGTTAAGTAATGAAAAAGTTGCTTGACCCTGGCGTAATTTGAACACACAATCTTCTGATATGGAGTCAGATGCGCTACCGTTGCGCCCCAAGATCATATGAAAAGAAACTTTCCGCCCATAATATAACTCACTTAAAAAGTGCATGAAGAAATCGTGGCACACCTTCTCGAAATTTGCTACTTTTACTTACAGACTGAAAAAGACACAAACAAGGACGACTGAACATCTTGATATTGGGAATGCAGGGATTTCGAGTTTAAAATTTAGAATCTAGTAATGAAAACTTTTTCCTTATGGTTTCAAAGATGACAATGCTATGATCAAAGTGAAAAGACATCCCGAAGTGCATTAAATATTCAATGTTTTGACTTCGTTTCCCGATGATTTTTCTCATCAAAGAATTGTTTATAAGATATTAATCTATAACAATCAACTAAAAGACACTTTTTTAGACACTGCGCTGACAGATAGCAACACAGTTTCAATTTTAATCCAGACATGGGTTAAGTTATGAAAAAATTTTCTGACCCCGATGTGATTTGAACACGCAATCTTCCGATCTGGAGTCAGAAGCGCTAACGTTGCGCCACGAGATCATATAAAAAGAAACGTTCCACCCATAATTCACATGAAAAGTGTATGAAGAAATCGTGCATATCTCGAAATTTGCTACTTTTGCTCACAGACTGAAAATGACATAAACAAGGACGAATGAACATCTTGATATTGGGAATGCAGGGTTTTCCAGTTTAAAATTTAGAATCTAGTAAAGAACCGTTTATTCTTATGGATTCAAAAATGACAATGCTATGATCAAAGTGAAAGGAGATCCCGACGTGCCTTAAATATTCAATGTTTTGATTTTGTTTCCCGATTATTTTTCTCATCAAATAATTGTTTATAAGATATTAATCTATAACTTTCAACTAAAAGACACTTTGCTGAAACATAGCAACACAGTTTAATTATTAATCCAGACATAGGTTAAGATATGAATAACTTTTTTGACTATGATATGATTTGAACACACAACCTTCTGATCTGGAGTCAGATGCGCTACCATTGCGCCACAATGTTATAAGAAAAAGCTTTCCGCCCATAATTCACATGAAAAGTGCATGAAGAAATAGTGGCACACCTTCTCGAACTTTGCTACTTTTACTCACAGACTGAAAAAGACATAAACAAGGACGAATGAACATTTTGATATTGGGAATGCAGGGATTTCCAGTTTAAAATTTAGAATCTAGTAATGAACACTTTTTTCTTATGGTTTCAAAGATGACAATGCTATGATAACAGTGAAAGGAGATCCCGACGTGCCTTAAATATTCAACGTTTTAATTTTGTTTCCCGATGATTTTTCTCATCAAAGTATTGTTGATAATATATTAATGTACAACATTTAACTAAAAGGCTCTGTTTTAGACACTGCGCTGACTGATAGCCACATAGTTTCCAATTTCAGTTTTAATCCAGACATGTGTTAAGTTTTGAAAAATTGTTTTGACCTTGACGTAATTTGAACACACAACCTTCTGATCTGGAGCCAGATGTGCTACCCTTGAGCCACGACATCATATGATAAGAAACTTTCCGCCCATAATTCACATGAATAGTGCATGAAGAAATTGTGGCACACCTTCTCGAAATTTGCTACTTTTGCTCACAGACTGAAAATGACATAAACAAGGACGAATGAACATCTTGATATTGGGAATGCAGGGTTTTGCAGTTTAAAATTTAGAATCTAGTAAAGAACCCTTTATTCTTATGGATTCAAAAATGACAATGCTATGATCAAAGTGAAAGGAGATCCCGACGTGCCTTAAATATTCAATGTTTTGATTTCGCTTCCCGATTATTTTTCTCATCAAATAATTGTTTATAAGATATTAATCTATAACATTCAACTAAAAGACACTTTTTCAGACACTGTGCTGACAGATAGCAACACAGTTTCAATTTTAATCCAGACATGGGTTAAGTTATGAAAAAGTTTTTTGACCCAGACGTGATATGAACACACAACCTTCTGATCTGGAGTCAGGGCTGCTACCGTTGCGCCACAAGGTCATACGAAAAGTAACTTTCCGCCCATAATATAACTCACTTAAAAAGTGCATGAAGAAATCGTGGAACACTTTCTCGAAATTTGCTACTTTTGCTTACAGACTGAAAAAGACATAAACAAGGACGAATGAACATCTTGATATTGGGAATGCAGGGTTTTCCAGTTTAAAATTTAGAATCTAGTAATGAACTATTTATTCTTATGGATTCAAAAATGACAATGCTATGATCAAAGTGAAAGGAGATCCCGACGTGCCTTAAATATTCAACGTTTTAATTTTGTTTCCCGATGATTTTTCTCATCAAAGTATTGTTGATAATATATTAATGTACAACATTTAACTAAAAGGCTCTGTTTTAGACACTGCGCTGACTGATAGCCACATAGTTTCCAATTTCAGTTTTAATCCAGACATGTGTTAAGTTTTGAAAAATTGTTTTGACCTTGACGTAAGTTGAACACACAACCTTCTGATCTGGAGCCAGATGTGCTACCCTTGAGCCACGACATCATATGATAAGAAACTTTCCGCCCATAATTCACATGAAAAGTGCATGAAGAAATTGTGGCACACCTTCTCGACATTTGCTACTTTTGCTCACAGACTGAAAATGACATAAACAAGGACGAATGAACATCTTGATATTGGGAATGCAGGGTTTTCCTGTTTAAAATTTAGAATCTAGTAAAGAACCCTTTTTTTTATGAATTCAAAGATGACAATGCTATGATCAAAGTGAAAGGACATCCCGAAATGCCTTAAATATTCTATGTTTTGATTTCGTTTCCCGATGATTTTTCTCATCAAAGAATTGTTTGTAAGATATTAATCTATAACATTCAACTAAAAGATGCTTTTTTAGACACTGTGCTGACAGATAGCAACACAGCTTCAATTTTAATCCAGACATGGGTTAAGTTATGAAAAAGTTTTTTGACCCTGACATGATTTGAACACGCAACCTTCTGATCTGGAGTCAGACACGCTACCGTTGCACCATGAGGTCATATGAAAAGTAACTTTCCGCCCATAATATAACTCACTTAAATAGTGCATGAAGAAATCGTGGCACACCTTCTCGAAATTTTCTACTTTTACTTACAGACTGAAAAAGACATAAACAAGGACGAATGAACATCTTGGTATTAAGAATGCAGGGTTTTCCAGTTTAAAATTTAGAGTCTAGTAAAGAACCCTTTTTTCTTATGGATTCAAAGATGACAATGCAATGATCAAAGTGAAAAAAGATCCCAACGTGCCTTAAATATTCAATGTTTTGATTTCGCTTCCTGATGATTTTTCTCATCAAATAATTGTTTAGAAGATATTAATCTATAACATTCAACTAAAAGACACTTTTTTAGACACTGTGCTGACAGACAGCAACACAGCTTCAATTTTAATCCAGACATAGGTAAAGTTATGAAAAAGTTTTTGACCCTGAAGTGATTTGATCACACAGCTTTCTGATCTGGAGTCAGACGCGGTACCGTTGCACCACGAGGTCATAATAAAGTAAGCTTTCCGCCCATAATATAACTCACTTAAAAAGTGCATGAAGAAATCGTGGCACACCTCAAAATTTGCTACTTTTTCTTACAGACTGAAAAAGACATAAACAAGGACGAATGAACATCTTGATATTGGGAATGCAGGGATTTCCAGTTTAAAATTTAGAATCTAGTAATGAACACTTTTTTCCTATGGTTTCAAAGATGACAATGCTATGATCAAAGTGAAAGGAGATCCCGACGTGCATTAAATATTCAATGTTTTAATTTTGTTTCCCGATGATTTTTCTCATCAAAGCATTGTTGATAATATATTAGATTTCAAGTTTAAAATTTAGAATCTAGTAATGAACCCTTTTTTCTTATGGAATCAGAGATGACAATGCTATGATCAAAGTGAAAAAGGACACCGAAGTGCATTAAATATTCAATGTTTTGATTTCACGATGATTTTTCTCATCAAAGAATTGTTTACGACATATTAATCTATAACATTCAACTAAAACACACTTTTTTAGACACTGTGCTGAAAGATAGCAAAACAGTTTAAATTTTAATCCAGACATGGGTTAAGATATGAAAAAACAATTTTGAACATGACTTTATGAAGTGATTTGAACACGCAATCTTCTAATCTGGAGTCAGATGCGCTACCGTTGCACCACGAGGTCATATGAAAAGTGGATTTCCACCCATAATATAACTCACTTAAAAAGTGCATGAAGAAATAGTGGCACACCTTCTCGAAATTTGCTACTTTTACTTACAGACTGAAAAAGACATAAACAAGGACGAATGAACATCTTGATATTGGGAATGTAGGGTTTTCCAGCTAAAAATTTAGAATCTAGTAATGAACCCTTTTTTCTTATGGATTCAAAGATGACAATGCTATGATCAAAGTGAAAGGAGATCCCGACGTGCCCTAAATATTCAACATTTTAATTTTGTTTCCCGATGACTTTTCTCATCAAAGTATTGTTGAAGTGGAATTGGAAGTGCATTGAGGTGAAGGGTACATTGCTGGAAAAGGAAGAAAAAAAAAAAAAAACCTCTTTAAATCTCTTAGTTTGCGAGTGTGAACTAGCTGCGTGTGTCCGGAGCGTAAGTGCGAACGAAAGTAAGTGTGTGACTTGTTTTTCAGTGACTTTGGATTCAGGGAGTTTGGAAGGGAGGACTTAGGACTGAATTACTGACTGTATTTCATTAATTCTTTACTTTACTTTTTACTTAACATTTCTGTCTAGTGCAATCCCCATTAGGAAATGAGCTCCATTATTGACAATGCGATCCAGTGTACATCTTGCCACATGTATGTATTCCTTGAACAGCCGGTCGTGGGTGCATACTGCTGTGCGAGATGTGTGCACGTTGTGCGTTTGGAAGCCCAGATACTGGATCTAAATGAGCAGCTGGCAACACTGAGATCCATTGACAATATGGAAAGGAGTCTGCTGCTCACTGCAGGACAGTGAGGTCGCTAGTTGGGTGACAGTTAGAAGGGGTGGTAGAGGGAAGAGTGCCAGGGAGGCTAGTCCTGATCTGGCACACCCCAATAAGTTTGAAAAGTTGGCAGATGAGGGGAGTGATGGTACAGGGGTAGCACTACTGCAGCAAGGCATGTTCCCTGAAAGCCGGAGGAATGTCAGCTCCAGTAAAGAGGGAAATAGGAGAACAGGGCAGGCCAGGCAGGTGCTGGTAGTGGGGGACTCAATTATTAGAGGAACAGATAGGGCAATCTGTCACAAAGACAGGGATCGTCGAACAGTGTGCTGCCTACCTGGCGCTCGAGTCCGGCACATCGCTGATCGGGTTGACAGATTACTGGGAGGGGCTGGTGATGACCCAGCGGTCATGGTGCACATTGGCACAAATGACAAAGTTAGAGGTAGGTGGAAGGTCCTTACAGATGATTTCAGGGATTTAGGCTGCAAGCTGAAAGCAAGGACCTCCAAGGTGGTATTCTCTGAAATACTACCGGTACCACGTGCCACGCCAGAGAGGCAACGGGAGATTAGGGAGATAAATAAGTGGCTCAAGAACTGGTGTAGGAAGGAGGGATTTGGGTTCCTGGAGAACTGGGCCGACTTTTCACTTGGCTACAGACTCTACGCTAGGGACCGTCTGCACCTTAATGGGGAGGGTGCAGCTGTGCTGGGGGAGAAAATGGCTAGAAGGTTGGAGGAGTGTTTAAACTAGGGGTTGGGGGGGGTATTCATTTTATAGGTGGGGAAGATAGTGCAGATAGTGACCTGGGCACAAATAAAGAAATTGGGGGTGGGGTTAGAACAGTCAATAAAGTAAGAAGGAATAGAGGTACAGAGAGATACATAAAATGCATGTACACTAATGCCAGAAGCCTCACCAACAAAATGGAGGAATTAGAATTAATTTTGTTGGAAAATTATTATGACATGGTAGGGATATCTGAGACGTGGCTGGACGAGAGACATGACTGGGCAGTTAATTTACAGGGCTATAGTCTGTTCAGAAATGACCGTACAAACAAGCGAGGGGGGGTGTGTGTTTATATGTAAAATCATCCTTAAAACCTGTCTTGCGGGAGGATATATGTGAATCTAATGAAAATGTAGAGTCCCTGTGGGTGGAGATAAGAGGAGGGGGAAAAAATAATAAATTACTGATAGGAGTTTGTTATAAGTCTCCAAAAATAATGGAGGTAGCAGAGAATATCCTCGTAAAGCAAATAGATGAAGCAGCGACTCAAGGAGAAGTCATTATTATGGGAGACTTCAACTACCCTGAAATACATTGGGGGACAGAAACATGTAGTTCAAGCAAAGTAAATAGGTTTTTGACTACTATGAAAGACAATTACCTTTCACAACTGGTACAGGACCCAACAAGAAGGGGGGCACTGCTAGGCCTAATATTAACCAATAGGCCAGACCGCATATCAAATATACGAATTGGGGGTCACTTGGGTAATAGTGATCACAAAATAATACGTTTTCATGTAACCTTTAATAAGATGTGTAGTAGAGGGGTTACAAGGACACTAAACTTCAGGAAGGCAAATTTTCAACGCTTAAGAGATGATCTTAGTGCAATATACTGGGACGATATCCTGAGACATAAAACTACACAAAGCAAATGGGAGACATTTATTAACATCCTGAATAGGACCTGTGTACAATATATACCCTATGGGAATAAACATGCTAGAAATAGGAGGAAACCACTATGGCTAAATAGAGCTGTAAGGAGCGCAATAAGTGACAAAAAGAAAGCATTTAGAGAACTAAAGCAAGTAGGTAGTGATGAGGCATTAAATAAATATAGAAAATTAAATAAATTATGTAAAAACCAAATCAAGGCAGCAAAGATTGAGGCAGAGAGAATCATTGCCAGAGAAAGTAAAAATAACCCCAAAATATTCTTTAACTACATAAATAGTAAAAAACTAAAAAATGATAGTGTTGGCCCCCTTAAAAATAGTCTGGGTGAAATGGTGGATGAGGATGAGGAAAAGGCCAATATGCTGAATGATTTTTTTTCAACCGTATTTACACAAGAAAATTGCATGACAGAAAACATGATTAGTGATAACAAAAATTCTCCATTAAATGTCACTTGCTTCACCCAGCAGGAAGTACGGCGGCGTCTAAAAATCACTAAAGTTGACAAATCCCCGGGCCCGGATGGGATACACCCGCGAGTACTGCAGGAATTAAGTAACGTCATAGATAGACCATTATTTTTAATCTTTAAAGACTCCATAATAACAGGGTCTGTACCACAGGACTGGCGTATAGCAATATTCAAAAAGGGGACTAAAACTGAACTTGGAAATTATAGGCCGGTAAGCTTAACGTCTACTGTGGGTAAAATCCTGGAGGGTTTCCTAAGAGATGCTATACTAGAGTATCTGAAGAAGAATAACCTCATGACCCAATGTCAACATGGGTTTACGAGGGACCGTTCCTGTCAAACTAATCTGATCAGTTTTTATGAGGAGGCAAGTTCTGGACTGGACCAAGGAAATGCAGTGGATGTTGTGTATATGGACTTTTCAAAAGCTTTTGATACGGTTCCACACAAAAGGTTGATACATAAAATGAGAACAATGGGGATAGGGGAAAATATATGTATGTGGGTTAAGAATTGGCTCAGTGATAGGAAACAAAGGGTGGTTATTAATGGAAAACACTCAGACTGGGTCTCAGTTAACAGTGGGGTACCACAGGGGTCAGTATTGGGCCCCCTTCTTTTTAACATATTTATTAATGACCTTGTAGGGGGCATACAGAGTAATATTTCAATATTTGCAGATGACACTAAACTCTGCAGGGTAATCAATACAGAGGAGGACAATTTTATATTACAGGAGGATCTATGTAAACTAGAAGCTTGGGCTGATAAATGGCAAATGAGCTTTAATGGGGATAAATGTAAGGTAATGCACTTGGGCAGAGGAAATAAAATGTATAATTATATGCTTAATTGTAAAACACTGGGCAAAACTGTAACTGAAAAAGACCTGGGTGTATTGGTGGACAACAAGCTCACGTTTAGTGGCCAATGTCAGGCTGCTGCTGCAAAGGCAAATAAAATAATGGGATGCATTAATAGAGGCATAGATGCTCATGAGGAGAACATAATTTTACCTCTAAACAAGTCACTAGTGCGACCACACTTAGAATACTGTGTACAGTTCTGGTCTCCGGTGTATAAGAAAGACATAGCTGAACTGGAGCGGGTGCAGAGAAGAGCGACCAAGGTTATTAGAGGACTGGGGGGTCTGCAATACCAAGACAGGTTATTACACTTGGGGTTATTTACTGTGGAAAAAAGAAGGCTTAGGGGTGATCTTATTACTATGTACAAGTATATGAGGGGACAGTACAAAGACCTTTCTACTGATCTTTTTACTCTGAGGCCTGAGACGGGGACAAGGGGGCATCTTCTACGTCTGGAGGAAAGAAGGTTTAATCATAATCACAGACGGGGATTCTTTACTGTAAGAGCAGTGAGACTATGGAACTCTCTGCCGCATGATGTTGTAATGAGTGATTCACTGTTAAAATTCAAAGTGATCAAAGTGAAAAGAGATCCCAACATGCCTTAAATATTCAATGTTTTGATTTTGTTTCCCGATGATTTTTCTCATCAAAGAATTGCTTATAAGATGTTACACTATAACATTCAACTAAAAAATGCTTTTTTTAGACACTGTGCAGATAGACAGCAACACAGTTTAAATTTTAATCCTGACATGGATTAAGAAATGAAGAATTTTTTTGAACCTGACGTGATTTGAACACGCGACCTTCTGATGTGGAGTCAGATGCGCTAAAGTTGCACCACGACGTCATATGAAAAGTAACTTTCCGCCCATAATTCACATGAAAAGTGCATGAAGAAATCGTGGCACATCTTCTCCAAATTTGTTACTTTTGCTTACAGACTGAAAAAGACATAAACAAGGATGAATGAACATCTTGATATTGGGAATGCAGGGATTTCCTGTTTAAAATTTAGAATCTAGTAATGAACCCTTTTTTCTTATGGTTTCAAAGATGACAATGCTATGATCAAAGTGAAAAGAGATCCCGTAGTGCCTTAAATATTCAACGTTTTAATTTAGTTTACCGATGATTTTTCTCATCAAAGTATTGTTGATAATTAGCGTTGAGCGATACCTTCCGATATCAGGAAATATCGTATCGGATTGGATCGGACCGATACTCAAAAAGTATCGGATATCGCCGATTCCGATACCGGAAACCAATGCAAGTCAATGGGACAGAAATATCGGAATGAAAATAAACCCTTTCTTTAAAACAACTAAGAATAATGTAGAATGTATTATGCGAAAAGCCGGCAATTCATCAGCGCATACACCGGTACCCGACAATTTACAACAGAAAGAATAGAGCTTCACACATAGATTAGATAGATAGAAACATGTCAGTCACATATATATGAAGCACAGTGACAGTGTTGGTTACTGTACTTGTCATTTAGTGTAAAGGATTTATTTAAAAAAATAATAGTGTTTTCGTGCACCGTCTCTTTAAGAAAGCCGGCCGGCAATTCAGCATCTGTACCCGACAATTTAGAATAGAAGGAATAGAGAATCATACATAGATTAGATAGATAGAAACATGTCAGTCACATATATATGAAGTACAGTGACAGTGTTCATTACTGTACTTGTCATTTAATGTTAAAATAAAGGATTTATTTAAAAAAAAAATTGGTGTGGGGTTCCCCATAATTTTAGTCTCTAGCGGAGGTTAAGCAGACAGCTGGGGCAGATGTTTGAAGCCTGGGAAGGGGGTAATACCCACGGAGCTTCCCAGGCTACTAATATCAGCCCCCAGCTGAATACATAGCCTTTACTAGCTATTAAAATGGGGGACCCCCCAAAAAAATGACGTGGGGTCCCCCCTAATTTAATAGCTAGCAAAGGCTAGGCAGACAGCTGGGGGCTGATATTAATAGCCCAGGAAGGGAGCCATGAATATTGGCCCCCTCCCAGGCTAGAAACACCAGCCGTCAGCCGCCCCAGAAATGGCGCATCCATAGGATGCGCCAATTCTGGCACTTAGCCTCGCTCTTCCCACTGCACTGTAGCGGTGGCAGTGGGGTAATAGGGCTGGGGTTGATGTCAGCTTATAATGCCAGCTGACATCAAGCCCAGGTTAGTAATAAGGAGGCGTCTATAAGACACCCCCATTACTAACCCCATAGTCAAAGTTAAAAAAAACACAAACACCCAGAATAAAGTCCTTTAATTGAAATAAACACACAATTCTTTACTGTTCTAAATTAAACCATACTTACCGTCACGCCCATTCCAGCTGAAGCCAACAATCTCCTGCAATTAAAGTAAAATAATAAATAAACCTCATCCTTACCTTTCCATGGTTCCCACGATGGCTTCAGCTCTGCTACATCGAGATGACAGGCTGGACCACAGCAGAACGCTGCCATCCAGCCTGTCACAGAGAGACACTGAGGAGCGCAAGCATGCCTGCGCTTCTCAGTGTCCGCGGGATGACAGGCTGGATGGCAGCGTTCTGCTGCGGTCCAGCCTGTCATCTCGATGTAGCAGAGCTGAAGCTGTCGTGGGAACCATGGAAAGGTAAGGATGATGTTGCTTTATTATTTTTCTTTTATTGCAGGAGATCGTTGGTAGTGTTGAGCCACCCCCGTAGTGTTCGAGTTCGGTTCGGTTCGTCGAACACCCGTGTGTTCGCCGAACTGTTCGTCGAACTGTTCGTCGAACACCTTCGAACACGGTTAAAACCAATGGCAGGCAAACAAAAACACATAGAAACACATAGAAAACACCTTCAAAGGTGTCCAAAAGCTGACAAACTGCTCAGAAGACACAACTAACACATGGAAAAGTGACAAGTACATATAGTCATGCGAAAAGAAAAGAGGTGGAGGAGTAAAAGGAGGGGGAGACACAGATATAGGCATGTCATGCCCTTCTAAAATCCAAAAAGTGAGAAGCCGAGACGGCCAGTCCGCTCCTGCCCGTGCCACCTCCGTGTCGCCGGGTTTGTGCCAGAGCCGCGGTGAACCCTGACGGCCAGCCCCCCTCTCCCAATACTGGTGCCTGTCCGCTGGTGGGTTGAGAGAGCCCCCCTGTGGTGGAGGCAGCTCTAAGCTTTTTAATTTAAATTGTCCCTCTAATTTGAATGAATACACTTTAAATCCATTTACAAGGATCTATTGGAGGGCAAGTCTCATGCCAGCAGCCGCGTAATTCCAGCTCCAGTAGCGTCCACTAAAGCTGCTGCAGTTAAAAAGCTTTTATAAGGATCGAGCTCGGCTGTCCACCGCAAGGCATCCTAGTGCCAGTCCCAGCCCCTATGCCTTGGGGTGCCTCCTGATGCTCTTCACTAAGTATCCCGTGGTCCCGAAGCATTTCCTTTGAAAAAATTAAGTGTCCAAACTACAGGTGGTGTAGCTTGCTTAACAGCCGGGATAATCCGCTGACTAGCAGACACTGCTACTAGGCACAAAGTATTTCCTGGGCTAGATGCAGTTAAAATTTTGTAAGTAGATACTCTCGTTGGATGCTGAGAAAGCATTCCATAGAGTCTCCTGGCACGCCATATATGATTCTCTTAAAAAGCTTGGGGTAGGGGTCTAGGGGACCCTTTTATAGCCAAAATCACGGCCCTGTATCACAATACGTCACCTAGGCTGAAGATAAATGGAACTGTAGCACCGAGGGCTCGGTTGCTACAGACGTATTGCACCTCACCCAGAGGTGTGATATCTCACTCTCAGATAAGGATGGAGTGTGGATCAGGACCCGACACCTGCATGCATTACACCACATTGCCGTGGGGCAGGGCGACCAATATGCCCCTGAGATGGGCACGACAGTCCCTGTCCCTGGCTGGAGTGGGGGGAGGGAACACTGAGGAAGGGGAACCCTGCAGTGCAGGAGCAGGGAGGAAGCAGTTCCTGGGTGCATTGAGAAGGGAGTATAAAAGGTGGGCACCATCTTAGTTCAGTGCAGAGAAGTCTGAGCAGAAGTGGCAGGGAGCAGGGGCTCTGCATGAGCTCTGCTCCAGAGGCGGGCCTAGTAACAGAGGCCCAGGCCTGCAAGAGGGAGAAGGAAGGAAGAGGAGCGGAGAAGGCTCCAGGAACGAGGAATGAAGGGATCCCAGGGGTGCGGACGGGCGAGTCGCCACCGCACGCCCGAATCCACCTGCGTGGATGGGTCAGGCCAAAGGGGGAGACCGGTCCCCGAACTAGTGGAGGCAGGAAACGACCCTCAGCTAGAAACCGGAGGCTCTGACAATTTATGTGGCGCAGCCCCTTGCTCCACCCGCTAGGAAGGCACCACATAGGGTCAGGGAAACTGGCGCCAAGTTTACCAAGAGGAGGCCCGAGGCAGCCGGACAGAAGTGTTGGTAAGAAAGGCCAGACAAAGGACACACAAAGGGGGTCCTGTGAAGCGCTCCAAAGTTATCTGGGAGTTGTCTGAGCCCTACACCTGGTGAGCACAGTACGACGTGGGCAGCCGTTACCTGCAGACGTGGTCTGGATAATAAGAACTGTGAGTAAAGGCCCTGAACTGCATCACTGACTCCGTGTCGTTACTGCTGCTGCCCTGCACCATCACCCCCATCCTCCGCATACACTGCCCTGAGGCTATACTCCTCCCGTGGGGAGTTATGCTACGCTCTGCTGCACCCACAACACCAGCCTTAGTGGTCTGCCCTGTAGCGGCGGTTCACTCTGACCGCAATCCACGGGTGGCGTAGTCGGACATTTAAACATCAAAACCACATAAATAGTTCCGCCACTGGTTTGACCGCCCTGAGCCACGGAACCGGATCGCCGCCACGAAGACTACAACCACCAGCATCCACCAAAAAGGGTCCGGCTCCGGGTGTCCCAAGGCCCAGGGGGTGCGTCAGAACATTTTCATCACCTTTCACAATCACCAATGGGACAAGGCAGGGATGTCCTCTGTCCCCTCTCTTATACATCCTAGTGACGGAGCACCTGCTCTCATCAATTCGCCATAACCCCAATATTAGGTGGATTGAGGTGGGAGGCACCGAGTACAAGTGCTCTCTATTTGCTGATGATGTCCTAGTATATATCACTCAATCACATATATCCATCCCTGCTGTTATGGCTGAAATAGATCACTTTGTTAAATGGTAAAATTTTAAAATCAATGCAGCGAAGTCTGAGGCCCTTGATGTCTCCCTTCCTAAATCCATATAGGATTCCATCCAGTCCAACTTTCCCTTTGCCTGGCCCTCACAGGGTATCAAATACTTAGGAATTCCTATTCATAGAGACCTCTCCCATCTATGTTATCTTAATTTTGGGCCCTTTATTGAACAATTCCATACAGACCACGGTTGGCAAGTTAGAACTGTAAGATTCACTACGTGAACCACTGGTGTTTTGTGGAAAAGCACATGTACACCGCGTTCCAAATTATTATGCAAAAAGTGTTTAGGAGTGATAAGGGAAGAATTTGTTTGTTTGTCAGTTAAACTCATTGATGGTGATGTGTGTCAGGGCTCTTTATATCACTGTAAGCAATTGCAGACACCTGTGCTAATTAGTTTGGCAGGTGTGTCCAATGAAAGGCAAGACTACTTAAGAAGGCTCTCTCACATTATTAAGCAGCCTACATTTTCTGCCAAAATGGGAAAGAAAAAGGATGTGTCGGCTGCTGAGAAGCAACAAATTGTGGAGTGTTTAGGTCAAGGCATGACTACAATCAACATTGTGCGATGATCAGGATGAAGTGTCTTGGCAATCAAGAAGTATGTAGCTGATTCACAGTACACACGTGTGCGTGCTGATAAGGGCAAATTGAGGACTCTTTCCTACAGGCAATTACGTCAGGTTGAAAGAGCAGCGGCAAAAAAGCCTTGTCATAGCAGCAGACAAGTTTTTGAAGCTGCTTGTGCCTCCAACGTCCCCCGAACAACAAGATGCAGGGTCCTTCAGAGGTTTGCAGCTGTGCATACGCCATCCTGTCGACCTCCTCTATCCACTTCACACAAGCAGAAACGGCTCCAGTGGGCCAAACATTACATGAAGACTGATTTCAAAACTGTTTTGTTCACGGATGAGTGCCGTGCAGCGCTCGATGGTCCAGATGAATGGAGTGGAGGATGGCTGGTTGATGGACACCCCACGCAAACATGGCTACAGCGCCAACAAGGAGGAGGTGGAGTAATGTTTTGGGCTGGAATCATGGGGAGAGAGATTGTCGGCCCCTTTAGGATCCCTGAAGGCGCTAAAGATGAACTCCATAATGTATGTGGATTTTCTCAAACAGCACTTCCTGCCATGGTTCAAGAAGAAGAACCGTGTATTTCACAGCAAGATATTTTTTCTGCATGATAATGCACCATCTCATGCTGCACATAAAACATCTGCATCTCTGGCTGATATGGGCATAAAAGGGGACAAACTTATGGTGTGACCCCCATGCTCCCCTGACCTCTACCCCATTCAGAACCTTTGGAGCATCATTAAAAGGAGTGTCTATGATGGCGGGAGGCAGTTCACATCTAAGCAACAGCTCTGGGAGGGTATTCTGTCCTCATTCAAAACAATTGAAGCAGAAACCATCCAAAACCTGACAAATTCAATGGACGAGAGAGTTCAGAAGCTCCTTTCGAACAAGGGGTCCTATGTGAAAATGTAACATCACCTAGAATAAAGTTTTGAGTTGAAAACTGTTTGATTTCAGTTTCTAACAACCTGCTAATGCTTATAATTTCAAAAATGACCATTTTTTTGGTCTTTATTAAAATGAAAAGGTTGATCGAAAAGTTTGGGGGATCTAAGAGTGTGGCAACCCAGTAGTCATGATTACTTCGAATTCTGACAATATGAGGGTCATGCTGCAGGTAGTGCAGCAAGAAGGCACTTATGTGTCTTGCGCATCTCGGAGCCCCAAAATTATTTTCCGGGCTAGATGCAGCTAAAAATTATTTTTAATTTTAAATCTGGTGAAGCTTATTATAGATGGCCTAATAGGATCAGTGCTGCACACTGCTACAAAGCCCAAATTATTTTCCAGTCAAGATACAGATAAACATGATTAGTAATTTGAAAGCTTAAAACGGTTGGTAGGGTGATTTTAACCAATCATCAAGCTTTTACTCTCCCCAGGATGACACAGGGGTAGAAAAGTCGTTTCGGATCCATGATTTGTTCATCTTTATGAACGTGAGTCTGTCTACATTATCAGTGGAGAGCCGCGTGCGCTTATCTGTCAGCACACCACCAGCAGCGCTGAACACACGTTCAGACAGAACGCTGGCTGCGGGGCATGACAAGATCTCCAAGGCGTAAGTGGCTAGCTCCGGCCATTTATCCAGATTGGAAGCCCAAAAAGAGCAAGGCTCCAGTGACACAGTCGTGGCTTCAATGTTTACTGGGAGATACTCCTGTACCATCGTCTCTAGGCGTTGACTATGTGTCAGACTTCTTGTCTCCTGTGGCCTTGCAAAGGATGGGCTAAAAAAGTGGTGAAATGATTGCGCAAAATTGATGTTACCAGCAGATTCTGTGGTTCTGTTACGGTTTGAGTGCTGAACACTTGACGGTCCCACGGTTGGCAAGTTGGAACTGTGAGATTCACTACGTGCACCACTGGTATTTTGTGGAAAAGCACATGTAAGATTCTGCAACAGTCTCTGCTGATACTCCTGCATGCGTGCATCCCTTTCTATGGCAGGAATAATTTCTGCAAATTTACTTTTGTACCGGGGATCTAACAGTGTGGCAACCCAGTAGTCAGGATTATTTCTAATTCTCACAATTCGAGGGTCATATTGCAGGTAGTGCAGCAAGAAGGCACTCATGTGTGTTGCGCATCCAGGAGCACCAAGTCCCTGTTGTGTTGGTGGCGAGGTAACAATCATGCTTCCTTCCTCTGTCCTCTCCCCCCAACCTCGCACAACAGAAATGTGATCAAGGTCTCCCTCATCTGATGAGTCTTCCATCAGTTCGTCCTCCACTTCTTCCTGGGCTCCTGCACCTTCCTCACTAGTTTGGCTGCTACCATGCGCCCTGGTAAAACCATCTCCCCCACCCTCACATGCCTGAAGCCTTGGTGCTGCCGACCGTCTGGACCTTGCAGATGTTAGCCCTTCCGCATACAACTCCTCCTCCTCTACTTCCTCCACCTCCTCTTGTGCCACCACCTGACTCCGAATTCTGTTTAACATGTGCTCCAGCATGTAAATCACCGGAATAGTCATGCTGATAATGGCATCGTCAGCACTAAACATCTTCGTCGCCATTTCAAAACTGTGCAGAAGGGTGCATAGGTCCCTGATCTGAGACCACTCCTCCAGCGTGATTTGCCCCACCTCTGAATCTCGTTGGCCCAGGCTATACGTCAGAACGTATTGCACCAGGGCTTGTCGGTGCTGCCACAGTCGCTGCAACATGTGCAGAGTTGAATTCCACCGGGTAGGCACATCGCATTTTAGCCGGTGAAGTGGCAGGCCCAACGACTTCTGTAGAGATGTAAGTCGCTGAGCTGCGGGATGCGAACGGCGGAAGTGAGCACACAGCGACCGTGCCCTCTGCAGAAGGCCATCTAGTCTGGGATAGTGGGCTAAAAATTGCTGGACAACCAGGTTCAACACGTGAGCCATACAAGGCACGTGTGTGACATTGCCCCGGCGAAGGGCCGCACCCAGGTTTGCAGCATTGTCGCACACGGCCTTCCCTGGTTTCAGGTCCAGTGGAGACAACCATTCATGAAATTGGTTCTCCAGAGCTGACCACAACTCATCAGCTGTGTGACTCACATTTCCCAGACATTTCAATGTAAAAACCGCCTGATGACGTTGAGCCCTACTGCCAGCATAGTAAGGAGGTGTGCAGGATCCCTTCTGCGCAGTTAGAAAGCTTGTGGCATTACCAGACAGGCTTTGGGTGCAGGTGGAAGACCGAGAGGAGGTTGAGGAGGCAGAAGCAGTGGAGGAACTTTGACATAAAGAGGATTGACGCACAACTCGTGGGGACGGCAAGACTTGGACAGCAGCCCCTTGTCCTGCTGTCACCATAGTTACCCAGTGCCCAGTCAGCGACATGTAACGCCCCTGTCCATGCCTACTCGTCCAAGTGTCTGTGGTGAAATGCACCCTGTCACACACAGAGTTTCTCAAAGAAGCGGTGATGTTGTGTGCGACATGCTGGTGGAGCGCAGGCACACCTTTCTTTGAGAAGTAGTGCCGACTGGGCATCTGGTACTGGGGCACTGCGACGGACATAAGGTCTCGAAAATCCTCTGTGTCCACCAGGCGGAAAGGCAGCATTTCTGTAGCCAAGAGCTTGCAGATGGTGAAATTCAACCTCTTAGCTTTCTCATGGCTAGGAGGAAATGGTCTTTTACTTGTCCACATCTGAGGGACCGAGGGCTGGCTATTGTGCTTAGACGGGGTTGATAAGGGTGTCCCCGGAAAACTGCCGGTCTGTGAGGAAGATGCAGGCGGACATGTTAGGTTGCCTTTATCCAAAGGTGGTGCTATCGATGTCGGACAGCGCTCAACACCAGCTGGTGTTACCACCTCCAAAGAAAATGATGACCTGCCAATCACGCTGGCTGTTGCGGGTAAAGAGGTGGCAGGTCTGCGCCCCAAAACAGGTGTGACTGCTGTCCCCCCAGTCACAGAGGATGAAGAGGCCGCGGATGCACAAGATATGGCAGACGGAGATTGGCCCGGCCGGCTAGGCCGCATTGTAGCACACTGAGCTTCCCACTGCAACTTATGCTTCATGTCCATGTGCCGGTTCATGCATGAAGTACTCAAACTATGTATTTTTTGGCCTCTACTTAGCTTTTGCTGACAAATGTTACAGATAACACGAGTTGGGTCATCTTTATCGATCTGAAAAAATGCCCAGGCTATGCAAGGCTTAGCACCCATGCGACCTGAAGAGCCACCACGACTTGTGGTGAGAGGCAGAGTTGTGTTTGAGGATGCAGTTGTTGACGTGCTTCCAGTACTACGTCTCTGTCCAGGAAGGCGCAACCTGACCTCGTCGTCACTAGCATCTTCCTCCACCTCCTCTGCTGACCTCATCTCTTGGCTGACTGTGGGTTGACAGTAAGTGGGATCTCCGACCTCATCATCATCACCCTGTGCGTTATCACACCCGTCGTCCTCAGAGCCAACCTGTTCCTGCCCTGACAAAAAACTAAAGTTGTCGCTCCAATCAGGTATTTGAGTCTTATCATCGTCTTCCTCATTGTCTCCACCAACAGGAGTTACAGTTTGGGAATGAGGGTCTACATTATGGTCAGAACCTTCTGCGTCTGGTCCTGGATCCGACTCATAAAGATTCTGGGCATCAGTGCAGATCATTTCCTCGTCTGGATTCACAGAAGCGCTGTAGTCGACCTCTGATTCCCAGGCTATAGTATGAGTAAACAGCTCTGCAGACTCAACCATCTGTTCTACCTCATACTCAGACGGGCAGCTGGAGATTTGGGAGCTGTGAGGAAGCAAGTGCGATTTGGGTGACACCTTTGAGGACTGGAGTATTTGTGATGTTGAAGTTGATGTGGAGGAGAGCCCACTTAAAGGAGCACTTGATATCCGTTGAAGCACCTGCTGTTTTTGTGCCTCATCTGGAATTTGTAGCGATTGGCGTGGCCGTAAGAAAGGGTTCTTATCACATTGTCCGCTAAAAGAAGTAGACATTTTAGTTTGGCTGGAAGATGGTCTTTCTTCTGCAGATGTTACTGTTGCTTTAACACCTACCCCACGGACACAACCTTTTTTCCCCTTCCCAACACGCCTATTCCCCTTTCCACCAGCAGCAGGCCTTTTTCCACTCATTTTGGTGGTTAACTAATTCACAACTCTGGAGTTGTTTGCACAAAAAAACAATGGATGGTAACCGAGCAGAGCTGAGTGGCCAAACTGTGGTATTAGGCCAAAACTATTGGCTGGGTTAGATGCAGAAAAAAATATATTCAGTTTGCAACCTGATGGAGGTCAGTATAGATGGACTAATACAAATAGTCCCACACACTGCTAGAAGCCCAAATATTTTTTCAGAGGTACTGTAGATGCAGATAAAAATTATTTTTAATTTGCAACCTGATGGAGGTCAGTATAGATGGACTAATAGAACAAGTCCCACACACTGCTAGAAGCCCAAATATTTTTTCAGAGCTAGATGCAGAAAAAAATTATTTTTAATTTGCAACCTGATGGAGGTCAGTATAGATGGACTAATAGACCAAGTCCCACACACCGCTAGAAGCCCAACTATTTTTTCAGAGCTAGATGCAGTAAAAAATTATATTCAATTTGCAACCTGCTGGAGGTCAGTATAGAAGGACTAATAGAACAAGTCCCACACACTGCTAGAAGCCCAAATATTTTTTCAGAGCTAAATGAAGAAAAAAATTATTTTTAATTTGCAACCTGATGGAGGTCAGTATAGATGGACTAATAGACCAAGTCCCAAACACTGCTAGAAGCCCAAATATTTTTTCAGAGCTAGATGCAGAAAAAAAATATTTTTAATTTGCAACCTGATGGAGGTCAGTATAGATGGACTAATAGACCAAGTCCCACACACCGCTAGAAGCCCAACTATTTTTTCAGAGCTAGATGCAGTAAAAAATTATATTCAATTTGCAACCTGCTGGAGGTCAGTATAGAAGGACT
The DNA here is from genome assembly GCF_046119375.1 of Phyllobates terribilis. Taxonomy (NCBI): domain Eukaryota; kingdom Metazoa; phylum Chordata; class Amphibia; order Anura; family Dendrobatidae; genus Phyllobates; species Phyllobates terribilis. Next base: position 603,126,073 of record NW_027362771.1, read on the forward strand.
AATAGAACAAGTCCCACACACTGCTAGAAGCCCAAATATTTTTTCAGAGCTAAATGAAGAAAAAAATAATTTTTAATTTGCAACCTGATGGAGGTCAGTATAGATGGACTAATAGACCAAGTCCCAAACACTGCTAGAAGCCCAAATATTTTTTCAGAGCTAGATGCAGAAAAAAAATATTTTTAATTTGCAACCTGATGGAGGTCAGTATAGATGGACTAATAGACCAAGTCCCACACACCGCTAGAAGCCCAAATATTTTTTCAGAGCTAGATGCAGAAAAAAATTATTTTTAATTTGCAACCTGATGGAGGTCAGTATAGATGGACTAATAGACCAAGTCCCACACACTGCTAGAAGCCCAAATATTTTTTCAGAGCTAGATGCAGAAAAAAATTATTTTTAATTTGCAACCTGATGGAGGTCAGTATAGATGGACTAATAGACCAAGTCCCACACACCGCTAGAAGCCCAAATATTTTTTTCAGAGCTAGATGCAGAAAAAAATTATTTTTAATTTGCAACCTGATGGAGGTCAGTATAGATGGACTAATAGACCAAGTCCCACACACTGCTAGAAGCCCAAATATTTTTTCAGAGCTAGATGCAGAAAAAAATTATTTTTAATTTGCAACCTGATGGAGGTCAGTATAGATGGACTAATAGACCAAGTCCCACACACTGCTAGAAGCCCAAATATTTTTTCAGAGCTAGATGCAGAAAAAAATTATTTTTAATTTGCAACCTGATGGAGGTCAGTATAGATGGACTAATAGACCAAGTCCCACACACTGCTAGAAGCCCAAATATTTTTTCAGAGCTAGATGCAGAAAAAAATTATATTCAGTTTGCAACCTGATGGAGGTCAGTATAGATGGACTAATAGAATGATGCTATGCCCAAAAGATTTTACTTCACTAGGTGCAGTAAAAAAATTGGTATTCTATACACAGGTGGTATATCTTGCAACACAGATAGGCTACTCCACTGACTAACACACTCTGCAATAGGCCAAAAAGGATTAGCTTTGCTAGATTCAGCCAAATGCTGTGAAAAAAACTTGCACAGCACTGGCACAGACCTGCCTGGCAAAAACTGATAGGAACTGATGTAACCTAGTCCTGAAAAGGACTCCAATTACAATTAGTCTTTACTCCCACAATCTATCTATTTAAGAGCACAGACCTGCCTGATAAAAGTCGTAGGAAATGCTGTAACCTAGTCCTTAAAAGGACTGCAATCACAACTATTCCCTACTCCCAAGCTATCTGTATATTTGTGCGAAAATTGACTTGAAATTAACAAGGTATAGCGCACACAGCAACAGCGGTGCCGTCTAACACGCAGCTGCAGCAGTGAGAAAATGGTGGCGACGGGGAAAATGGCTTGGTCTTATAGGGCAAGGACATGTGACATACACTGCCAATCACACATGCCCTTGCTTGTGTGAAAAAAAGCACTTCGCTCCGTGTGTGCGCTGCTGATAGGCTGACAGATTGCACCTCCCCACTGCAAATGCGGGAAAGAGAAAAAAAAAATGGAGATCTTCATTGTTCCTGCAGAGATCCATCCCCTGCCCCTCCCCCCGCCCCGCTGTACACTCAAACTGCGTATTAACATTAATTTTCATCATTAATGAGAAAAAATCCAGTTATGATTTTGGTGCACGAACAGTTATCGAACATAACCTCGAACAGCCGAATTTTTCTCAAATTGTTCGTGTTCGCCGACCGGCTCGAACACCGCCCAAAACAGCTCGAATTTGAGATTGGCGAACAGTTCGAGTAGAACAACGCTCATCTCTAATCGTTGGCTTCAGCTGGAATGGGTGTGATGGTAAGTATAGTTTAATTTAGAACAATAAAGAATTGTGTCTTTATTTCAATTAAAGGACTTTATTCTGGGTGTTGTGTTTTTTTTAAATACTTTACTAGAAATTCATGGCGGTCATGTCTAATATTGGCGTGACCCCATGAATTTCGGGCTTAGGGCCAGCTGATAATGCCAAGCTGGCCTTAACCCCTTTATTACCAAGTGAGCCACCGCACCAGGGCCCTGGATGAGTTGGGTACAGCGCCAGAAGATGGCGCTTCTATGAACGCGCCATTTTCCGGGGCGGCTGCGGACTGCAATTTGCAGCGGGTGGGGCCCAGAAAGCTTGGGCCTCCCTGCGCTGCAGATTCCAGCCCCCAGCTGCCTAGTTGTACCTGGCTGGACACAAAAATAGGGCGAAGCTCCACGTATTTTATTTTTTAATTATTTCATGAAATTCATGAAATAATTAAGAAAAAAAGGGCTTCCCTTTATTGTTGTGTCCGGCCAGGTACAAATAGGCAGCTGGTGGTTGGGGGCAGCCCGTTCCTGCCTGCTGTACCTGGCTGGACCCAAATATAGTGCGAAGCTCGACGTCAATTTTTTTAAAATTATTTCATGAAATAATTTTAAAAAAAAAGGGCTTCCCTATATTGTTGTGTCCGGCCAGGTACAAATAGGCAGCTGGTGGTTGGGGGCAGCCCGTTCCTGCCTGCTGTACCTGGCTGGACACAAATATAGGGCGAAGCCCCACATCAATTTTTTTTTAATTATTTCATGAATTTCCTGAAATAATTTAAAAAAAAATTGACGTGGGGCTTTGCACTATATTTGTGTCCAGCCAGGTACAGCTGGCAGGAAAGGGCTGCCCCCAACCAACAGCTGCCTATTTGTACCTGGCCGGACACAACAATATAGGGAAGCCCTTTTTTTATTTATTATTTCATGAATTTCATGAAATAATTTTAAAAAAAAATACGTGGGGCTTCTCCCTATTTTTGTGTCCAACCAGGTACAACTAGGCAGCTGGGGGCTGGAATCCGCAGCGCAGGGAGGCCCAAGCTTTCTGTGCCCCCCCGCTGCAAATTGCAGTCCGCAGCCACCCCGGAAAATGGCGCGTTCATAGAAGCTGGATGCTGTACCTGGCTGGCATACAAAAATATAGCAAAGCCCACGTCAAAATTTTTGGGAAAAATTAATTAAAAAATAAATAATAATTTAGGGACTGAATCTTTATTAACTCCTCAAATGTCATTTAGTGTTAAAATAAAGGATTTATTTAAAAAAAAAATTGGCGTGGGATCCCCCATAATTTTAGTCTCCAGCGGAGGTTAAGCAGACGGCTGGAGCAGATGTTTGAAGCCTGGGAAGGGGGTAATACCCACGGAGCTTCCTAGACTACTAATATCAGCCCCCAGCTGAATACCTAGCCTTTACTAGCTATTAAAATGGGGGACCCCCCCAAAAAAATGACGTGGGGTCCCCCCTATTTTAATAGCTAGCAAAGGCTAGGCAGACAGCTGGGGGCTGATATTAATAGCCCAGGAAGGGTGCCATGAATATTGGCCCCCTCCCAAGCTAGAAACACCAGCCGTCAGCCGCCCCAGAAATGGCGCATCCATAGGATGCGCCAACTCTGGCACTTAGCCTCGCTCTTCCACACTGCCCTGGTGCGTTGGCAGGGGGTAATAGGGCTGGGGTTCATGTCAGCGCCAGCTGCCATGAAGCCCAGGTTAGTAATGATGGGCGTCTATAAGACACCCCCATTACTAACCTACAAAGTGTTAAAAAGAAAAAACACACTACACCCAGAAAAAAATTATTTATTTGAAATAAAACACATCATTTTATTTAATTCTTAGTTTACTAAAAAAAAAAAATAGTTACCTGTCCATGTTCCTGCGCTGATCTCCCATGCACAGCTGTCATATCTGGAGATGGTGACAGCTGTGCATGGCTGCTGTAAGCTCACGCTGCCGGGAACACGTCCGCTCCCGGCAGCGGGAGCCACTGACTGAGGTCACCGGAGTGCATTCAGTCAGCGCCGCTCCGGAGACCTCCTTTACGGCAGTGCTGTACCGTGGGAATTTCTCACGATACAGCAGGGCCGTAAAGGAGCTGACCGGAGCAGCGCTGCCTGAACTCCGGTGAACCCGCTTATGCAATGATGGGGCTGCTTTACGGCCCCGTCATTCTAGCGGCGGCAGCGGTTCAGAGCGGTCACATTCTATGTGGCTGCTCTGAACTGGAGATCTTCGTGGGACACTCGTGGACTACTACGGAGGGGTAAGGATAAGGTTGTGGTTTATTATTTTATATTTTATTACAGGAGATCGATGGCTTCGGGGAATTAGGTGTCTAGGTGAGTATAGGTGTAGTTTTTTATTTTTTACTTTATTTTAGTTGGCGATCGGCGGGGACAGGTAATGTATGAACTAATTTATTGTAGGTAACCACTGGCCACCAATGACATGTATTTAAAATGTATTGGGGACACAGTAGGGCAATTTAAATAGCAGGATCAGGCTGATGGGAACTACTGCTCCCATCGAGCTGATCCTGCTGGCAGGAGTGGACGGGGGTCAGACATAGGCCGATGGGAGTAGTAGTGTCACATCGGCCTATGTCTGCCTGCACGCACACACCCGCACACATCGCACAGACACCGCACACATCGCACAGACACAGCGCACACCCGCACACACACCCGCAGACATCGCACAGACACCGCGCACACACACCCGCACACATCGCACAGACACCGCACACACCCGCACACATCGCACAGACACCGCACACACTCGCAGACATCGCACAGACACCGCACACACCCCCGCAGACATCGCACAGACACCGCACACACCCCCTCAGACATCGCACAGACACCGCACACACACTCGCAGACACACGCACAGACAGCCACACACACCAATCATGACGGGCTGATGGTCTGGGAGGTGAGGCTGACCTGTGTGGCCGTGGGAAAGTTCATGTGAGTTCATGCAATGCAGTCAAGCATGAACTCACATGAACCCTCTGAGGGCACCGCGGCGACTTCAAATGAACAGCTGATCGGCATCACCTGATACCTCAGCTGTTCATTTGAAATAACCGGCGGGAAAGCGCAGCACAGAACTGGAAAGCCTGCGGTGAAGTCTTTTCACTGCCGGCTTCCCTGCCCGGGTCCTTCGCTCCCCGCTCCTTGGTGCTGCGCTCCCCGCCCGGTCCTAACTTACGATCGGGATGGGAGGTGGCGAGGGGAGCGGAGGATCGAGGTGGGAGGCTGCCGGGAAGCAGTATGGGGCCGTGTGATTGTTTAAAAGCCGGTGGCTTTTTACCGCGCGCCGGCTTTTAAACAATCATGAGAATTCTCCCACGCTGGGATGGCATTCTGATGACAGGCTGGATCGCAGCTGACCGCTGCCATCCAGCTTGTCATCGTTCAGAGACACTGCAGAGCGCAGGCATTATGGGAATTTCCGATTCCGGTATACGATATTGTAAAAGTATCGGAATTAAGTATCGGAATTCCGATACCCGATATTTCAGTATCGGAATGCTCAACACTATTGATAATATATTAATCTATAACATTTAACTAAAAGACTCTTTTTTAGACACTGCACTGACTGATAGCAACATAGTTTCCAATTTCAGTTTTAATCCAGACATGGGTTAAGTTTTGAAAAATTGTTTTGACCTTGATGTAATTTGAACACCCAACCTTCTGATCTGCAGTCAGATATTCTACCGTTGTGCCATGAGGTCATATGATAAAAAGCTTTTCGCCCATAATCCACATGAAAAGTGCATGAAGAAAACATGCACACCTTCTCGAAATTTGCTACTTTTGCTCACAGACTGAAAAAGACATAAACAAGGACGAATGAACATCTTGATATTGGGAATGCAGGGATTTCCAGTTTAAAATTTAGAGTCTAATAATGAATAGTGTTGAGTGAACATGCACGACACTGTTCGGTACTCGCCCGAGCATCACGCTACTCGGGATGTTCGGCGAGCACCGAGCATTTCCGGGTTACTCGGGCGGGAGCTCGGTCTCCGCCCTGCATGTTTGGCGCTCTTTAAATAGCCAATGAACATGCAGGGATTGCCAGCCAGTCACTGTAATGCTGCAGCCATGTTAGTTGTGGCCATTACAGTGATTGGCTGGCCGCACAGCGTCACCTCGAGTATTTAAAATCGGGCGCCGCCATCATGGACACAGTTGCTCCGGATTAGACAGTGTAGGGACAGCGCTGCTGATTTAGGGAGAGATATAAACTGAAAAATAGTTAGTGTAGGGTCTGTAAAGGCTGCCAGAACAAACAAACAGTCCTTTTCAGGACTAATATCCATCCCAGATACCAGGCAGGCAGGCTGTATAGGAGACACAGTTTTTATACCAGCAAATGCTGCATTACAGTCCTGTGTGCTCCTGTTGCTGAAATTGCTGGACTTAGCACCAGGTGTCGGGGGCCAGGAAAAATCCTTTTTTTTCATCTAAATCCTCCTTTTTTTTTCCTCCTTCACATTGTACAAATACCCGTCTTATTAACCTTTTGGTGTGTCCCCCCCCCCCCAAAAAAAAAGAGTGTCTCTGATTTTTCAGACACAAATATAACTGTTGAAAATAGTCTGGTGTAGGCTAGAGAAACAGAAGTGATGTTTTGCACTTCCACGGTTCAAACCTCTGTATTATCCAGTTTTGGGCTATTTGCATCTAAAAAAAAAAAAAAACAGTTTGAGTGTGTCGCTCACTGTTCAGCCACAAATCTATATATTTAAAAAAGTCTGGTATACCCCAGTAAACAATAACTGTGATTTTGCCATCCCATGGTAAAAAATCTCTATTGTTCAGCTTTTGGTAGTTTTTTCCGTAAAGAAAAACAGTAGTGTCTCCTGACTGTTGTGACACAAAAATATATCTGTTGAAAATAGTCTTGTGTAGGCCCGACATCCCAGTGTGGTTTCGCAGTTCCACGGGTCAAATCGCTGTACTATCCAGTTTTGGACCTTTGGTATCTAAAAAAAAAGCAGTTTGAGTGTGTCGCTCACTGTTCAGCTGCAAATATCTCTATTTAAAAAAGTCTGGTATACCCCAGTAAACAGTAACTGTGGTTTTCCTCTTCCACGGTTCTAATCTACCCTTTATTACCCTTTTTCCATTGATAGTGCAAGTGTAAGCTATTTTACTTCATTTACAATGGGCAAGGTGCGTTGCAAGGGACGTGGAAGTGGACGTTCTGGTGATGGTTCGTGCAGAGGACGGGGCCGTGGCCAAGGTGAAAATGTGCCACAACCAACAGCCACATCTTCTCGCTCCCACTTCTAGACCGAATTACTAGGGAAGCACAGAACAACACCAGTATTGAGAACTGATTAGTGTGAACAGGTTATTAATTGGATAGCAGATAATACTTCCAGTTACCTGTGCACCACCACCTCCGGTCTGTCTTCCACATGGTCAACTCTTAGTAGCCGTGAGTCTCGACCGCATACTCCTCCTCACCCTGATGCTCCTTCCTCCCACCATGCCGAGTGTCGTCAGACAGCAAGTGATCCCACACTTGGACACTCTGAAGAGCTGTTCACTGGTCCATTTCCATATTTGGGCCCCTCGCCTGATACGCTTGAAGTGGTGGAAGAGGAGATCCCATGTTGCGATGCCCAAATATTTGAACAGCCACGGCCACAGGAAGTCGACGTTGGCAATCTGTCACAAGAGGTGGACGATGATGAGACACAATTGCCAGGAAGTGAGGAGGAGGATCTTGGTGCGCAAGTGGAAGAGGAGGAGGTGGTGGATGATCTAGTAACTGACCCAACGTGGAAGGAGGACATGCAGAGTGAGGCCAGCAGCACACAGGGGTAGGGAGGCACAGTACCCCAACAGGCAGGAAGAAGCAGTGTGGTGGCCGCAGACAGAAGGCAGGCAACCGTTCCCCGTAACACCAACACGAGGGACGTTGCCAGTACAAGCAGTAGGTCTTCCAGAGTCTGGAATTTTTTTAAAGACTCTGCTGATAAACCTAAAATGGCCATATGTTCCACCTGCCATGCCAGCATCAGCAGGGGTGACAAAACTACCAGCCTGACCACCACCAGCATGATCAGGCACATGGCAGCAAAGCACCCGACTTTGTGGGGCGAAACCCAGGGTCCACGACCAGTGTCAGTGGGTGTCACCACTGCTTCTTCCACTGTTGTGCTTGCAATAGAACCCCCTGTTGTGTGTGCAAGGCAATCCCCTGTCCATACTGCATGTAAAAATGCCCCCTCCTCTCAGTCTTCACTTGTTATGGCAGTTTCTCAAGAAACAGCATCAACGTCCACGTCCACGTCCCACCGTAGCGTTCAATTGTCCATATCCCAGACCTTTTAATGAAAGCGGAAATTCGCAACTAATGCCCCACAGGACACAGTCCTAAATTCGCACATTTCACGACTGCTTGCGTTGGAAATGCTGCCTTGTAGGCTGGTGGAGACGGAATCCTTCTGCAATATTATGGCGGTGGCCGTCCCTCGGTACTCGGTCCCCAGCCGACACTATTTTGCCAGGTGTGCCATCCCCGCACTACACAAGCACGTGTCCCAAAGCATCTGCCGGGACCTCAACAACGCAATTACTGTGAGGTCCACCTGACAACGGACACGTGGACAAGTGCTTGTGGCCAGGGACGGTATATCTCTCTGACGGCACCCTGGGTAAACATAGTGGAAGCCGGGACCCAGTCGGACCTTGGGACGGAACACATCCTCCCCACACCGAGGATTGCGGGCCCTATGTCAGTCAGAGTTGCCCCCACAGTGTACAGCTCCTGCGCATCCTCCTCCTCCTCCTCCTCATGTTCAGCCTCCATCTCAGATATCACCACATCAGTTACAAGCTGGAAGCATTGCAGTACTGCCTCCACCAAGCGGCAACAGGCTGTGCTGAAACTCATAAGCTTAGGTGATAAACCTCACACTGCTTGTGAGTTGTGGACAGCTGTGAAAGAGCAGGCAGATCTGTGGCTGAGACCGCTGAACCTACATCCCGGCATGGTCGTGTGTGACAATGACCATAACCTGGGGGCGGCTCTGAGGCAAGGTGAGATCACACACCTACCATGCCTGGCTCATGTGCTTAACCTCGTGGTTCAGCGGTTTCTTAAATCGTACCCCGAGTTGCCAGATCTGCTCATCAAAGTACGCCGCCTGTCAGCTCATTTTCGCAAGTCGTCTACAGCTTCCGCCGCCCTTGCTGTGTTGCAGCAGCGTTTGCAGCTTCCGGCACACCGACTGGTGTGTGATGTCCCCACACGTTGGAACTCTACACTCCACATGTTGCAAAGGATTTGTGAGCAGAAGAGAGCAGCTGTGGAGTACCAGCTGCAACAAGGCCATCGATATTCAGGTCAGACTCCACAAATAAGAAATCAGGAGTGTACCTGGATGTCTGACATATGTACCATCCTGACAAACTTTGAGGAGGCTACCAAGATGGTGAGTGGCGATGACGCCATCATTAGTGTCAGCATCCCACTTGTCTGTCTTTTGCAACGCTCTCTGCAGAGAATTAAAGAGGAGGCATTGCAGCCAGAGTATGATGAGATGGATCAAGAAGCCATAGCGGGCGATTACACACAGCCCAGCCTCATCTCATCCCAACGTGCATTGGGGGACAATGAGGGAGAGGAGGAGGAGGAGGAGGAGGAAGAACAGGAGCTGCTATCATGCGTTGTAAACGGTAGTACCTGTACAAGTGTCATACCGTCGGTTCAGTGGGTGGCCTGAGGACGGGGGGAGGAGGAAGAGGAGGAGGAGGAGAGCATGGTCAGTTGTCATCTTGGTGAGGACACGGAAATCTTGCCCGTTACCAGTCTGGCACGCATGGCTGACTTTATGTTACGCTGCCTTAACCGTGACCCTCGCGTTGTCAAAATGTTGGGTGACAGTCATTACTGGTTGGTGACACTTGTAGACCCCCACTACAAGGAGAACTTTCACTCTCTTATTCCTGAGGTGGAGAGGTCTACAAAAATGGGGCAGTACCAGAAGGCCCTTGCTGCAGAACTCTTAAAAAAATTCCCATCTGAACACGCTAGCGGCAGAGGTCACAGTTCGTTGCCCAACCAAGGCATACAGGCAAGAGAGATGCAACTCCAATCCATCAGAGGCAGGGGAACACTGTCAACGTTCTGGGACAGTTTTCTGACACCCGCCCACCTTAAAGGCCCTGAGGCGCGGGGTACTCTCACAAGGAGTGGAAAGTTTCAAAAGATGGTGAGGGAGTACCTTGCCGACCGTACCAGCATCCTCCGTGAGTCCTCTGTGCCTTTTAATTATTGGGTATCCAAGCTGGACACTTGGAATGAACTCGCTCTGTACGCCTTGGAGTTCCTGGCCTGCCCTGCTGCTAGCGTGTTATCGGAACGTGTTTTTAGTGCCGCTGGGGGAATTATAACTGATAAGCGCACTCGCCTGTCAACTGACAATTCTGACAAGCTGACCCTTATCAAAATGAACAAGGGCTGGATTGGGCCAGACTTCTCATCACCACTAAATGACAGCAGAGTAACATAAAGTCAAATCCACCGTGTTATTTCGGGAGGTGTATTCACATGCACCGTTTCACACCCACACATGGGTATACGCTTCCTCGTTTCGGCTGTTTTATCTTCTTCTCCTTATCCTCAGCCTCCACCACCACTATACCACCAGGGTGCCAGCATTGCAAGTTCCTCTGTCCTTATTTTTGGCAGCTTTTGCTTGCAAGGCATAAGCAAATACTATGGGACACCCACTCCCCAATAATGGGACTTATGTTTGTAATATGCTGTACTACATGGCTCTTGTAAGGGGCATTGCAAGTTGCTCCATCCTAATTTTTGGCAGCTTTTGCTTGCAAGGCATAAGCAAATACTATGGGACACCCACTCCCCAAAAATGGGACTTATGTTTGTAATATGCTGTACTGCATGGCTCTTGTAAGGGGCATTGCAAGTTGCTCCGTTCTAATTTTTGGCAGCTTTTGCTTGCAAGGCATAAGCAAATACTATGGGACACCCACTCCCCAATAATGGGACTTATGTTTGTAATATGCTGTACTGCATGGCTCTTATAAGGGGCATTGCAAGTTGCTCTGTCCTAATTTTTGGCAGCTTTTGCTTGGAAAGCATAAGCAAATACTATGGGAGACCCACTCCCCAATAATGGGACTTATGTTTGTAATATGCAGTACTGCATGGCTCTTGTAAGTTGCATTGCAAGTTGCTCCGTCTTCATTTTTGGCAGCTTTTGCTTGCAAGGCATAAGCAAATACTATAGGAGACCCACTCCCCAATAATCGGACTTATGTTTGTAATATGCTGTACTGCATGTGACGCGCCCCCTGGGCCGTGTGTACACGTGTGTGGGATACCCGGGACCGGGTCTCTGGGGTCTGTAGTCTCCGTGGCGGTGACCCGGCCCGTGGCTCAGGCTGGTCAAACCAGTGGCAGTCTTTCTTAGATTTTGAGGTTAATTGTCCGACTGCGCCACCCATGGATTGCGGTTAGGGAGGACCACCGCTGCGAGGCAGACGCTGAGGCTGGTGTTGTGTGCGCAGCAGAGAATGGGATAACTCTCCATGGGAGGAGTATAGCCTCAGGGCAGTGAGTGTGGATGATGGGGGTGATGTTGCATGAGCGCAGCAGTAACGACTCAGAGTCTTTGCAGTGCAGTTCAGGGTCTTTACTGATGATTATAAGGTAGACCCTCCCGGGAGTACTGGCTAGCATAAGAGGCCTGGTCAGTCTGTGAGCAAGCAGGAGTTCCCCTGGCCAGGTGGAGTTGTAGGCCTCCCCGTCTGTCTGCACTCTTCCTGGCTTCCTTGCTGTAAGTGGGTAGAAGTAGCCCACGTCCCTGAGTGTACCATGTTGTGCTCACCCGTATGGCTGGTTCACTTGGGGCCTTCTTTTAGCCTCCGCTCCACGACAGAGGTGTTGGTCCCTTTCTTGTGACTGAGCCTCCGGGCTTCTATGGCCAGAGGACCTGAAATCCCCTGCCGGCTGGTTTCTGCTGCTGGATATATAAGTCATCACAGCCTCGGACTCCTGTGTCCGGTTCCTATTGTCTTCTGCCAGGGCGAGCTCTGCTCAGCTTCCAGCCCCTGGTCTTTAGCTCCTAGCTCCTACAGAGCTCCTTGCTGTTACTTTCCCTTGCTCTCACTCTGACTCTGACTGTTCTCTGTTCTCTGACTCACTCAACTCCACCCCAGATCCAGTTTATAAGGGCAGAATTCTCCCCTCCCAGGACTGGGGCAGGAGGATGTTGCATGTTTAAGGGATCCTGACCAGTAAACCTCCCACTTGCTCTCCGATGTAATATCTCTATTACTGTGGTGACCAGACCCCTGGGGTGCCACACATGGCTCTTGTAAGGGGCATTGCAGTTCCTCATAATTTTTGGAAAGCCTTCCATTCACTGCTTAGGCCAACAGTGCACAGGAGACCCAGTTGCTATAAATGAAAAAAAAAGGTTTAGTTAACGCCCTCTGACCTCCATGTCATTTCCAAGGGGCATTGGAGTGGCTCAAAATTTTTGGTAGGCATTGCACTCACTGTATGCCCTATAACTGTGTAGCCGAACCGCTCCTTTTGTTACAGAAACATATCCTACAAGACATATCTGGTTGACTGGCCTGATATTGATGTGAATGGTCCCTGTTCCTCCTGCTCTTTCTCCTTTGCCACTACCTCATCCATCATTTATCACCTGAAGCTTTGTTTTAATGGGAGTCATAGAACTTGGATAGTAGCAGGAAAACATCCAGCAATCCTCGGAGGAGGTAGGATATGCGCCAAAACGCTGACCACCTCAGGCCTAGCCGCTACTAAATACATGCGCTTGCATTACAACAAAACAAAGCAGATGCTAATTTCTATCATCCTCATCATGCTCCTCACCTTGGCACTCTCAACTCCCCTGATGGAGAAGCCAGGGCCCACCGGAGGAGTCTGATAGTCCGGTGGGCTCGGCCAATGCTGCCCTAAAGCAGGCCAGGCTAAGAAAAGTGTGGGAAAGGTTACCGGGACAAATAGGGGTGGCTGGGGACTGAGTATGGATACCAGGCCTCCGACACAGCCATGGCGTGGTGGACAGATTCCGCCTCCACATGCTTAAAAGGCCCAATTTAAAGTGCAAGCAAGCAAGCAGTATGGTATTGCAGCCTGGGGGTGGGTGGGTGGCAGGGTGCATACTTGCGCTTGCATTGCAAGGAATGGGAGAGATACAATTGAACACTGCCATGGGACAAGGACTTGAATGGGGATAGTTGCAAGTCTGCAACGACAGGTGCAATGTGGGAGGCATCTTCACATGTACCATGAACAGAGGTTTGGCATGCACACACTACAGCGGAATAGGCTCTCCTTCCCACTAAATGCACTGGGGAGGGCACAGGTAATGTTTTGGTATACGCGCTTAATCTTATGTATAAGGCACACCAGGACAAATAGGGGCGGCTGGGCACTGAGTATGGATACCTCGCTGCCGAAGCATCCATGAGGTAGTGGCCAGCTTTGGCCTCCTCCAAACTAAAAGGCCCCATTTCAAGTGCAAGCTAGCAGTATGGAATTGCAGTCTGGGGGTGGGTGGGTGGGTGGCAGGCTGCACACTTACACTTGCATTAAAGTAAGACATAGCAGATGCTAACTTCTGTCATCATCATCATGCTCCTCACCTTGGCACTCTCAACTCCACCGATGGAGAAGTCAGGGCCCACCGGAGGAGTCTGGTTCTCTGGTGGGCTCGTCCAATGCTGCCTAAAGCAGGCCGGGCTAAGAAAAGTGTGTGGAGGGATGTTCCAAGGAGAAATATGGGGCGGCTGGGGACCGTTTATGGACACCCGGCTGCCCCCAGGCGGGTGGGGACCTGGTGTGGACGCCCGGCCGCGGGGCGGCTGGGGACCGAGTATGGACACCCGGCTGCCAGACGGCTGGGAACTGAGTATGGGTTCCAGGCCGCCAACACAGCCATGACGTGGTGGCCAGATTCCGCCTCCACATGCCTAAAAGGCCAAATTTCAAGTTCAAGCAAGCAAGCAGTATGGTATTGCAGCCTGGGAGTGGGTGGGTGGCAGGCTGCATACTTGCGCTTGTATTGCAAGGAATGGGGGAGATACAATTGAACAGTGCCCTGGGACTAGAACTTGCATGGGGATAGTTGCAAGTCTGCATCTTCTAATGTGGCAAGGATCACTTATGATGGGCACACTTTTAGACAGTGACCTGGGAGTCAGAGATGCTTCCAGGGGTCTTCCCCATGCTGTTCCCATGTCTTTTCAGCACTGCATGCATGTGTCACACAGCACATGGCCAGATAAGGTTGTAAAATGTTTAAATGACATTTCCCGGTGAATGCATTTGTCATAGTTGAAAGCAATACAAAAGTGCAAAAACGCATAAAAAATGCTACTTGTGAACATAGCCGAAGGTGTGGAGGAGTATTTTTGTTTTTGGTCATTTATTTTAACTTATACACAAGTCTTTTCCCTGGAAAGAATGCTCCTTAACATATTTCACAGGAAAAAAGTTTCACTTTCGTTTTTGAACGTTTTATTGTGAGCCCGTAAAAGTTGTTTAATACCTCTGACAACGTTGTTGACAGCAGTGACCTGGGGGTCAGAAATGCTTCCTGGGGTGATCCCCAAGCTGTCCCCATGTCACTTGAGCACTGTCACTATCGTTTTGGGCACTTGTTAGGCTTTTAAAAGACTGCCGGGGTGCCACCGCAAAAATGCTCGAGTCTCCCATAGACTAACATTGGGCTCGTTGCTCGGGTCGAGCAACCGAGTATCACGGGGAGCTCGGCCCGAGCTTCAAGCACCCGAGCATTTTAGTGCTCGATCAACACTAGTAATGAACCCTTTTTTCTTATGGATTCAAAGATGACAATGCTATGATCAAAGTGAAAAGAGATCCCGAAGTGCCTTAAATATTCAATGTTTTGATTTTGTTTCCCGATGATTTTTCTCATCAAAGAATTGTTTATAAGATACTAATCTATAACAATCAACTAAAAGACACTTTTTCAGACACTGTGCTGACAGATAGCAACACAGTTTCAATTTTAATCCAGACATGGGTTAAGTTATAAAAAAGTTTTTTGAGCCCGACATGATTTAAACACGCAAACTTCTGATCTGGAGTTAGACGCGCTACTGTTGCAGCACGAAATCATATGAAAGGTAACTTTCCGCCCATAATATAATTCACATGAAAATTGCATGAAGAAATCGTGGCACACCTTCTCGAAATTTGCTACTTTTACTTACAGACTGAAAAAGACATAAACAAGGACAAATGAACATCTTGATATTGGGAATGCAAGGATTTCCAGTTTAAAATTGAGAATGTAGTAATGAACCCTTTTTTCTTATGGTTTCGGAGATGCCAATGCTATGATCAAAGTGAAAAGAGTTCCCGACGTGCCTTAAATATTCAATGTTTTGATTTTGTTTCCCGATGATTTTTCACATCAAAGAATTGTTTATAAGATATTAAACTATAACATTCAACTAAAAGACACTTTTTTAGACACTGTGCTGAAAGATAGCAACACGTTTTAAATATTAATCCACACATGGGTTAAGTTTTGAAAAATTGCCTTGATCTCGACGTGATTTGAACACGCAACCTTCTAATCTGGAGTCAGATGCGCTACCGTTGCACCTCGAGGTCATATGAAAAGTAACTTTCCGCCCATAATATAACTCACGTGAAAAGTGCATGAAGAAATCGTGGCACACCTTCTCGAAATTTGCTACTTTTACTTACAGACTGAAAAAGACATAAACAAGGATGAATGAAAGTTTTGATATTGGGAATGCAGGGATTTCCAGTTTAAAATTTAGAATCTAGTAATGAACACTTTTTTCTTATGGATTCAGAGATGACAATGCTATGATCAAAGTGAAAGGAGATCCCGACGTGCCTTAAATACTCAACGTTTTAATTTGGTTTCCCGATGATTTTTCTCATGAAAGTATTGTTGATAATATAATCTATAACGTTTAACTAAAAAACTCTTTTTTAGACACTGCGCTGACAGATAGCAACACAGTTTCCATTTTCAGTTTTAATCCAGACATGGATTAAGTTATGAAAAAGGTTTTTGATGCCGACATGATTTGAACACGCAACCTTCTAATATAGAGGCAGATGCGCTACCGTTGTGCCACTAGGTCAGCTGAAAAGTACTTTTCCGCCCATAATTCACATGAAAAGTGCATGAAGAAATCGTGGCACACCTCGAATTTTGCTACGTTTACTCACAGACTGAAAAAGACATAAACAAGGACGAATGAACATCTTGGTATTGGGAATGCAGGGATTTCCAGTTTAAAATTTAGAGTCTAGTAATCAACCCTTTTTTCTTATGGATTAAAAGATGATAATGCTATGATAAAAGTGAAAAGAGATGCCTTCAGTATTCAATGTTTTGATTTCGTTTCCTGATAATTTTTCTCATCAAAGAATTGTTTATAAGATGTTAATCTATAATGTTCAACTCAAAGACACTTTTTTTAGACACTGCGCTGACAGATAGCAACACAGTTTCAACTTTATTCCAGACATGGGTTAAGAAATGAAGAAGTTTTTTTTCACCCTGATGTGATTTGAACACACAACTAGTGTTGAGCCACCCCCGTAGTGTTTGAGTTTGGTTCGGTTTGTTGAACAACCGTATGCTCGTCGAACTGTTTGCTGAACGCCGTCGAACACCATTAAAACCAATGGCAGGCAAACAAAAACACACAGAAAGACATAGATAACACATATAAAACTCTTCAAAGGTGTCCAAAAGCTGACAAACTGCTCAGAAGACACAACTAACACATGGAAAAGTGACAAGTACATATAGTCATGTGAAAAGAAAAGAGGTGGAGGAGTAAAAGGAGGGGGAGACACAGATATAGGCATGTCATGCCCTTCTAATATCAAGAAAGGCTGGAGTAAAAATCTAAAATCAGCCTACCAACACTCAGACATCGTGACAAGAAAATTAAAAAAAGAAATATCTTTAGGTAGAATGGCGGTTCCATTCAGAACACTTTCCTTACAAGACGTAGTGATATCCCCGTTGTGAGTTGTGCCAAAAACGGAACCCAATACATTCGGACTAATCCACCATTTGTCATATCCAAGGGGCAGGTCCGTAAACGACAACATCGACGTGGATCCAAGTACAGTAGTATATACTGTACATCCTTTGACAAGGCAATCAGGCAGATCAAGAAGTTGGGAAGGGTCACCCTAATGGCCAAAATAGACATTGAAGCGGCGTTCCGGTTACTTACTACTAGTGCCTCCAAATAGTGTCCACTTATTGGGCTGCTTCTGGGAAGAAGCATACTATATAGATCACTGTTTGCCCATGGGGTGGTCCAGATCCCGCTCACTATTTGAGGCGTTTAGTTGCTTCCTCGAATGGGTTGTAATGGACGTTTCTAAGGGGGCACATATTATCCATTACCTCGACAACTTCTTATGCCTGGGCACAAAAGATTTGCCACAGTGTGAATATATGTGGTAGTCCACCTGTGAGAAGGAGAGAGCTGGAGGGAGAGCGGACACCACAGAGCCGAGGGGTTAGATGGAGAACGGAAGAAGGAAAGAGGGCGAGGGAGGTAAGGGAGTACAGTGGAAGGCCGACCTGAGCTCCCCCACGTTGCTGCTGGGTGGGGAACACCCCTGGGAAGAAAAGCCACTTGCGCATCCCTTTGAGGTTACGGGCGCGAGAGGGCAGCGGGACTATGCTGGAGTGCCAAGCCGACACGGCCAGTCCGTTCCTGCCCGTGCAACCTCCATGTCGCCAGGTTTGTGCTAGAGCCGCGGTGGACCCGGACGGCCAGCCCCCCTCTCCCAATACTGGTGCCTGTCCGCTGGTGGGTCAAGCCCCCTGCGATGGGGGGGAGTAACATCTGAAGAAGAAAGACCATCTTCCAGCCAAACTAAGATGTCTACTTCTTTTCGTGGACAATGTGATATGATCTCTTTCTTACGGACACGCCCATCGCTACAAATTCCAAATGAGGCACAAAAACAGCAGGTGCTTCAACGGATATCAAGTGCTCCTTCAAGTGGGCTCTCCTCCACCTCAACTTCAACATCACAAATACTCCAGTCCTCAGAGGTGTCACCCCAATCGCACTTGCTTTCTCACATCTCCCAAGTCTCCAGCTGCCTGTCTGAGTATGGGGTAAGACAGATGGTTGAGTCTGCACAGCTGTTTGCTCATACTATAGCATGGGAAACGGAGGTCTGCTCCAGAGCTTCTGTTAATCCAGATGAGGAAATGATCTGCACTGATGCCCAGAACCTTTATGAGTCGGATCCAGGACCAGATGAAGAAGGTTCTGAGCATAATGTAGACCCTCGTTCCCAAACTGTAACTCCTGTTGGTGGAGACAATGATGAAGATGATGATGAGACTCAAATACCTGATTGGAGCGACAACTCGACTTTTCGGTCAGGGCAGAAAGAAGTTGGCTCTGAGGACGACGGGTGTGAGAACACACAGAGTGATGATGACGAGGTTGGAGATCCCACTTACTGTAAACCCACAGTCAGCCAGTCGATGAGGTCAGCAGAGGAGGTGGAGGAGAATGTGACTAGCACAGGGGATGGGGATGACTCAGTACCTGGGCCTTTGCCTGGCCTTTGGGATGTCGCGGTGGTCGGATCCCGGGCCCGTACCCTTGGGTCACTCTTTAAAAGTGTGGATAAATGTTAATTTTATAAGAGTTTGTGACGCCACCTGTGGTATCTGGTGAGAAGCACCAGCGCTGCAGTAGTCCACTGAGGCCGGTGATAAGGCAGCTCGATGGTATAGCTCCCCACAGGTGAAGCTAGAACTCAGAAAAGCGTTTGCAGGGGGAATGCAGGACAGGCGAGACCCAGCTGGGTCAGAGCAAGAATGGGAATGGACATGGTAGTCACTTCAGTACCTTTTACTGGTGGGAATTCAGGCACATCCCGGAGCACTGTAGGGTGAAGGGTGCATATTAGGATCCTCCCCAATGAGCGGGTGTGGGGCCTCCTGTTTCTTGCTTCTGCTTAGAAAGTTTCTGAAGTGCCTGGAGCTATGTCTAACTTTGTCTCTGTCCTGCGCAGGCTGACCTTGTGGTAGGGCCTTGTCTTGGCGTTCACGCTCCCAGTATGCGGGGCCTAAGCGTCTCCTGGCTCTGTTACGTATCAGCACCTTAGCGATCCTGGGACTTGTATTTCTCCAGGGATTCCGGTTATGCCTTACTGGGGTGAGCTGGTTAAGCTCCTCTACCCCTTATGTACTAACTCTCCACTCACCTTCGGCCTACTCGGGCCCTCACTAGGCTATACACACTAACGGCAGCTTGCCGCGCTTCACCAATCTTATGGCGCCGGCACACCTTAAGCTCTAACTGGGCTCCCTGAATCTAGCTAACAGGAGCCTCGTGCTCCACTGCTGAACTATTAACTGAGTTCTCTAGAATAGACTGAGCTCCACTGCAGACTGACCTCTCTTAGGCTTCTCTACTGCAGGAACTCGTCAGATGAACTGAACTGCCTAGCTCCACCTTACCTATTTATATCCCTAATGGGCTCCCTCTGCTGGTCTGAGGTGGAAGGTGGAGATGTGTGAATGTTTATGGGGCCTCTTGTGGAGGATTCCATCAATGCACTCTTCTAGGATCTGTGATACCAAGCGCAGCTGGGCATCACAGATGCTATTGACGAAGAGGTTAGTTTCCACCTTCCTGGACAGAGACGGAGTACTGGAAGCACGTCAACAACTGCATCCTCAACCACAACTCTGCCTCTGACCACAAGTCGTAGTGGCTCTTCAGGTCGCATGGGCTCTAAGCCTTGCATAGCCTGGGCATTTTTTCAGATGGATAAGGACGACCCAAATCGTGTTATCTGTAATATTTGTCACCAAAAGCTAAGTAGAGGCCAAAAAATCCATAGTTTGAGTACTTCATGCATGAACCGTCACATGTATATGAAGCATAAGTTGCAGGGGTAAGCTCACTGTGCTACAATGCGGCCTAGCCGGCCGGGCCAACCACCGTCTGCCCCATCTTGTGCATCCGCGGCCTCTTCATCCTCTGTGACTGGGGGGACAGCAGTCACACATGTTTTTGGATGCAGAACTGCCACCTCTTTACCCGCAACAGCCAGTGTGATTGGCAGGTCATCATTTCATTTGGAAGTGGAAACACCAGCTGGTGTTGAGTGCTCTCCGACATCGAGAGCACCACCTTTGGATCAAGGCAACCTAACTTTTCCACCTGCATCTTCCTCACAGACCGGCAAGTTTGCCGGGGACACCCTACTCAACCCCGTCTAAGCACAACAGCCAGCCCTCGGTCCCTCGGATGTGGACAAGTAAAAGATCATTTCCTCCTAGCCATGAGAAAGCTAAGAGGTTGAATTTCACCATCTGCAAGCTGTTGGCTACAGAAATGCTGCCTTTCCGCCTGGTGGACACAGAGGATTTTCGAGACCTTATGTCCGTCTCAGTGCCCCAGTACCAGATGCCAAGTCGGCACTACTTCTCAAAGAAAGGTGTGCCTGCGCTCCACCAGCATGTCGCACACAACATCACCGCTTCTTTGAGAAACTCTGTGTGAGACAGGGTGCATTTCACCACAGACACTTGGGCGAGTAGGCATGGACAGGGACGTTACATGTTGCTGACAGGGCACTGGGTAACTATGGTGACAGCAGGACAAGGGGCTGCTGTCCATGTCTTGCCGTCCCCACGAGTTGCACGTCAATCCTCTTTATCTAGAAGTTCCTCCACTGCTTCTGCCTCCTCAACCTCCTCTCAGTCCTCCACCTGCACCCAAAGCCTGTCTGGTAATGCCACCCTCTTTCTAACTGCGCAGAAGGAATCCGGCACACCTCCTTACTATGCTGGCAGCAGGACTCAATGGCATCAGGCGGTGTTTTCTTTGAAATGTCTGGGAAATGTGAGTCACACAGCTGAGGAGTTGTGGTCAGCTCTGGAGACCCAGTTTCATGAATAGTTGTCTCCACTGGACCTGCAACCATGGAAGGCCGTGTGCGACAATGCTGCAAACCTGGGTGCGGCCCTTCGCCGGGGCAATGTCACACACATGCCTTGTATGGCTCACGTGTTGAACCTGGTTGTCCAGCAATTTTTAGCCCACTATCCCGGACTAGATGGCCTTCTACAGAGGGCACGGTCGCTGTGTGCTGACTTACGCATCCCGCAGCTCAATGACTTACATCTCTACAGAAGTCGTTGGGCCTGCCAGTTCACCGGCTGAAATGCGATGTGCCGACACGGTGGAATTCAACTCTGCACATGTTGCAGCGACTGTGGCAGCACCGACAAGCCTTGGTTCAATACGTTCTGACGTATAGCCTGGGCCAACGAGATCCAGAGGTGAGCAAATCACGCTGCAGGAGTGGTCTCAGATCAGGGACCTATGAAGTTGACGTGCCCCCTGGGCCGTGGGGTACCCGGAGCCGGATCGGTAGACGCTGGGGGTTGTATTCACTGTGGTGGCGACCCGGTCCGTAACCCAGGGCGGTCAATCCAAGGGTAATTAGTATATATGGGTTTTATAATGTCCGACTACGCCACCTCTGGAGTGCGGCCAAAGGTCCTCTGAAGCTGGTGGTTTTGCAGCAATTGTATTATTACTCACCACAGGAAGAGTGTAGCTTCAGGGCAGTGTGGGTGGATGATGGTGGTTGTAATGCAGGGAGTCAGTAATGAACACAGAGTCTATGTGATGCAGTCCCAAGATCTTTACTCACAGTTGTTGCAGTCCAGATTACAAGTACCAGAGCAATCTCCCCCGTCGTGCTGTGCGTACTCAGTGAGGGGCTCAGTCCACCCCCAGATAGTTCTGGAGTACTTAGCAAGACCCCCTTTTGTGTGTCCTTTCTCTGGCCTTCTCCCTGCACCTCACACCCATTGACACTTCTATCCGGTATCCTCAGGCCTTGGCGGGCGACGTGTGTTCCGTCCCCTGGGTCCTATGTGGCTACCTTCTTAGTGAGACTGGTGTGGACTTTGGCCTGCAGTACATGAAATGCTGCAGCCTCCGGTTTCTAGTTGAGCCTTGCTGTTTCTCCGCTAGTTGAGGGACCGGTTCCCCTTATCTGGTCTGACCCCTCTACCTCCTGGTAGCAACGGGCATACGGGTGGCCTTCTGCATGGCCCGTACCACTAGGGTCCCTTCGGTTCCTGGCACCTTCCTGCTCCCACTCCTCTCTTCTCTCCTTCAGTCCTGGGCCTCCCAATCTAGGCCCGTCTCCGGAGCAGAGCTCATGCAGAGCCTCTGCTCCTGTCACTTCTCCTCCTCTGACTGGCTTGCTCTTTCTAAGATGGCTTCCTATTTATACTCTCCCTGTCATGTGCTCCCCTAAGCTGCTTTCTCCACCCACACCCACTACATAGGACCCTCCCGCAAGCTAGGGACCTGGGACTGTGCTCTCCCTTAGGAGCAATCTCGCCCTACCCCCACTGCGGGTATGTGTTGGATGCAGGTGTTAGGGTCCCAAGCCATACTCCTTCCTTACCTGAGGGTGAGATACCACACCTCTGGGTGAGATGCAGAACCTCTGTGGTGATTGAACCCTCAGGGGCGCCACACACCCTTCTGCACAGTTTTGAAATGGCGACGAAGATGTTTAGTGCTGACTAGAGATGAGCGTTGTTCTACTCGAACTGTTCGCCAATCTCAAATTCGAGCTGTTTTGGGCGGTGTTCGAGCCGTTCGGCGAACACGAACGATTTGAGAAAAATTCGGCTGTTCGAGGTTATGTTCGATAACTGTTCGTGCACCAAAATCATAACTGGATTTTTTCTCAGTAATGATGAAAATTAATGTTAATACGCAGTTTGAGTGTACAGCGGGATGGGGGAGGGGCAGGGGATGGATCTCTGCAGGAACAATGAAGATCTCCATTTTTTTTTCTCTTTCCCGCATTTGCAGTGGGGAGGTGCATTCTGTCAGCCTATCAGCAGCGCACACACGGAGCGAAGTGCTTTTTTTCACACAAGCAAGGGCATGTGTCATTGGCAGTGTATGTCACATGTCCTTGCCCTATAAGACCAAGCCATTTTCCCCGTCGCCACCATTTTCTCACTGCTGCAGCTGCGTGTTAGACGGCACCGCTGTTGCTGTGTGCGCTATACCTTGTTAATTTCAAGCCAATTTTCGCACAAATCTACAGATAGCTTGGGAGTAGGGAATAGTTGTGATTGCAGTCCTTTTAAGGACTGGGTTACAGCATTTTCTACGACTTTTATCAGGGAGGTCTGTGCTCTTAAATAGATAGGTTGTGGGAGTAAAGACTAATTGTAATTGGAGTCCTTTTCAGGACTAGGTTACATCAGTTCCTATCAGTTTTTGCCAGGCAGGTCTGTGCCAGTGCTGTGCAAGTTTTTTTCACAGCATTTGGCTGAATCTAGCAAAGCTAATCCTTTTTGGCCTATTGCAGAGTGTGTTAGTCAGTGGAGTAGCCTATCTGTGTTGCAAGATATACCACCTGTGTATAGAATACCAATTTTTTTACTGCACCTAGTGAAGTAAAATCTTTTGGGCATAGCATCATTCTATTAGTCCATCTATACTGACCTCCATCAGGTTGCAAATTAAAACTAATTTTTATCTGCATCTACAGTACCTCTGAAAAAATATTTGGGCTTCTAGCTGTGTGTGGGACTTGTTGTATTAGTCCATCTATACTGACCTCCATCAGGTTGCAAATTAAAAATAATTTTTATCTGCATCTACAGTACCTCTGAAAAAATATTTGGGCTTCTAGCTGTATGTGGGACTTGTTGTATTAGTCCATCTATACTGACCTCCATCAGGTTGCAAACTGAATATATTTTTTTCTGCATCTACCTCTGAAAAAATATTTGGGCTTCTAGCTGTGTGTGGGACTTGTTGTATTAGTCCATCTATACTGACCTCCATCAGGCTGCAAACTGAATATATTTTTTTCTGCATCTACCTCTGAAAAAATATTGGGCTTCTAGCTGTGTGTGGGACTTGTTGTATTAGTCCATCTATACTGACCTCCATCAGGTTGCAAACTGAATATATTTTTTTCTGCATCTACCTCTGAAAAAATATTGGGCTTCTAGCTGTGTGTGGGACTTGTTGTATTAGTCCATCTATACTGACCTCCATCAGGTTGCAAACTGAATATATTTTTTCTGCATCTACCTCTGAAAAAATATTGGGCTTCTAGCTGTGTGTGGGACTTGTTGTATTAGTCCATCTATACTGACCTCCATCAGGTTGCAAACTGAATATATTTTTTTCTGCATCTACCTCTGAAAAAATATTGGGCTTCTAGCTGTGTGTGGGTCTTGTTCAATTAATCCATCTATACTGACCTCCATAAGGTTGCAAACTGAATATAATTTTTTTCTGCATCTAGCTCTGAAAAAATATTTGGCCTTCTAGCAGTGTGTCGGACTTTCTCTATTAGTCCATCTATACTGACCTCCATCAGGTTGCAAATTAAAACTAATTTTTATCTGCATCTACAGTACCTCTGAAAAAATATTTGGGCTTCTAGCTGTGTGTGGGACTTGTTCTATTAGTCCATCTATACTGACCTCCATCAGGTTGCAAACTGAATATATTTTTTTCTGCATCTACCTCTGAAAAAATATTGGGCTTCTAGCTGTGTGTGGGACTTGTTGTATTATTCCATCTATACTGACCTCCATCAGGTTGCAAACTGAATATATTTTTTTCTGCATCTACCTCTGAAAAAATATTGGGCTTCTAGCTGTGTGTGGGACTTGTTGTATTAGTCCATCTATACTGACCTCCATCAGGTTGCAAACTGAATATATTTTTTTCTGCATCTAACCCAGCCAATAGTTTTGGCCTAATACCACAGTTTGGCCACTCAGCTCTGCTCGGTTACCATCCATTGTTTTTTTGTGCAAACAACTCCAGAGTTGTGAATTAGTTAACCACCAAAATGAGTGGAAAAAGGCCTGCTGCTGGTGGAAAGGGGAATAGGCGTGTTGGGAAGGGGAAAAAAGGTTGTGTCCGTGGGGTAGGTGTTAAAGCAACAGTAACATCTGCAGAAGAAAGACCATCTTCCAGCCAAACTAAAATGTCTACTTCTTTTAGCGGACAATGTGATAAGATACCTTTCTTACGGCCACGCCAATCGCTACAAATTCCAGATGAGGCACAAAAACAGCAGGTGCTTCAACGGATATCAAGTGCTCCTTTAAGTGGGCTCTCCTCCACATCAACTTCAACATCACAAATACTCCAGTCCTCAAAGGTGTCACCCAAATCGCACTTGCTTCCTCACAGCTCCCAAATCTCCAGCTGCCCGTCTGAGTATGAGGTAGAACAGATGGTTGAGTCTGCAGAGCTGTTTACTCATACTATAGCCTGGGAATCAGAGGTCGACTCCAGCGCTTCTGTGAATCCAGACGAGGAAATGATCTGCACTGATGCCCAGAATCTTTATGAGTCGGATCCAGGACCAGACGCAGAAGGTTCTGACCATAATGTAGACCCTCATTCCCAAACTGTAACTCCTGTTGGTGGAGACAATGAGGAAGACGATGATAAGACTCAAATACCTGATTGGAGCGACAACTTTAGTTTTTTGTCAGGGCAGGAACAGGTTGGCTCTGAGGACGACGGGTGTGATAACACACAGGGTGATGATGATGAGGTTGGAGATCCCACTTACTGTCAACCCACAGTCAGCCAAGAGATGAGGTCAGCAGAGGAGGTGGAGGAAGATGCTAGTGACGACGAGGTCAGGTTGCGACTTCCTGGACAGAGACGTAGTACTGGAAGCACGTCAACAACTGCATCCTCAAACACAACTCTGCCTCTCACCACAAGTCGTGGTGGCTCTTCAGGTCGCATGGGTGCTAAGCCTTGCATAGCCTGGGCATTTTTTCAGATCGATAATGATGACCCAACTCGTGTTATCTGTAACATTTGTGAGCAAAAGCTAAGTAGAGGCCAAAAAATACATAGTTTGAGTACTTCATGCATGAACCGGCACATGGACATGAAGCATAAGTTGCAGTGGGAAGCTCAGTGTGCTACAATGCGGCCTAGCCGGCCGGGCCAACCACCGTCTGCCATATCTTGTGCATCCGCGGTCTCTTCATCCTCTGTGACTGGGGGGACAGCAGTCACACCTGTTTTGGGGCGCAGACCTGCCACCTCTTTACCCGCAACAGCCAGCGTGATTGGCAGGTCATCATTTTCTTTGGAGGTGGTAACAGCAGCTGGTGTTGAGCGCTGTCCGACATCGATAGCACCACCTTTGGATCAAGGCAACCTAACATGTCCGCCTGCATCTTCCTCACAGACCGGCAGTTTGCCGGGGACACCCTTATCAACCCCGTCTAAGCACAATAGCCAGCCCTCGGTCCCTCAGATGTGGACAAGTAAAAGACCATTTCCTCCTAGCCATGAGAAAGCTAAGAGGTTGAATTTCACCTTCTGCAAGCTCTTGGCTACAGAAATGCTGCCTTTCCGCCTGGTGGACACAGAGGATTTTCGAGACCTTATGTCCGTCGCAGTGCCCCAGTACCAGATGCCCAGTCAGCACTACTTCTCAAAGAAAGGTGTGCCTGCGCTCCACCAGCATGTCGCACACAACATCACCGCTTCTTTGAGAAACTCTGTGTGTGACAGGGTGCATTTCACCACAGACACTTGGACGAGTAGGCATGGACAGGGGCGTTACATGTCGCTGACTGGGCACTGGGTAACTATGGTGACAGCAGGACAAGGGGCTGCTGTCCAAGTCTTGCCGTCCCCACGAGTTGTGCGTCAATCCTCTTTATGTCAAAGTTCCTCCACTGCTTCTGCCTCCTCAACCTCCTCTCGGTCTTCCACCTGCACCCAAAGCCTGTCTGGTCATGCCACAAGCTTTCTAACTGTGCAGAAGGGATCCTGCACACCTCATTACTATGCTGGCAGTAGGGCTCAACGTCATCAGGTGGTTTTTACATTGAAATGTCTGGGAAATGTGAGTCACACAGCTGAGGAGTTGTGGTCAGCTCTGGAGAACCAATTTCATGAATGGTTGTCTCCACTGGACCTGAAACCAGGGAAGGCCGTGTGCGACAATGCTGCAAACCTGGGTGCGGCCCTTCGCCGGGGCAATGTCACACACGTGCCTTGTATGGCTCACGTGTTGAACCTGGTTGTCCAGCAATTTTTAGCCCACTATCCCAGACTAGATGGCCTTCTGCAGAGGGCACGGTCGCTGTGTGCTCACTTCCGCCGTTCGCATCCCGCAGCTCAGCGACTTACATCTCTACAGAAGTCGTTGGGCCTGCCACTTCACCGGCTAAAATGCGATGTGCCTACCCGGTGGAATTCAACTCTGCACATGTTGCAGCGACTGTGGCAGCACCGACAAGCCCTGGTGCAATACGTTCTGACGTATAGCCTGGGCCAACGAGATTCAGAGGTGGGGCAAATCACACTGGAGGAGTGGTCTCAGATCAGGGACCTATGCACCCTTCTGCACAGTTTTGAAATGGCGACGAAGATGTTTAGTGCTGACGATGCCATTATCAGCATGACTATTCCGGTGATTTACATGCTGGAGCACATGTTAAACAGAATTCGGAGTCAGCTGGTGGCACAAGAGGAGGTGGAGGAAGTAGAGGAGGAGGAGTTGTATGCGGAAGGGCTAACATCTGCAAGGTCCAGACGGTTGGCAGCACCAAGGCGGCAGGCATGTGAGGGTGGGGGAGATGGTTTTACCAGGGCGCATGGTAGCAGCCAAACTAGTGAGGAAGGTGCAGGAGCCCAGGAAGAAGTGGAGGACGAACTGATGGAAGACTCATCAGATGAGGGAGACCTTGATCACATTTCTGTTGTGCGAGGTTGGGGGGAGAGGACAGAGGAAGGAAGCATGATTGTTACCTCGCCACCAACACAACAGGGACTTGGTGCTCCTGGATGCGCAACACACATGAGTGCCTTCTTGCTGCACTACCTGCAACATGACCCTCGAATTGTGAGAATTAGAAATAATCCTGACTACTGGGTTGCCACACTGTTAGATCCCCGGTACAAAAGTAAATTTGCAGAAATTATTCCTGCCATAGAAAGGGATGCACGCATGCAGGAGTATCAGCAGAGACTGTTGCAGAATCTTACATGTGCTTTTCCACAAAATACCAGTGGTGCACGTAGTGAATCTCACAGTTCCAACTTGCCAACCGTGGGACCGTCAAGTGTTCAGCACTCAAACCGTAACAGAACCACAGTATCTGCTGGTAACATCAATTTTGCGGAATCATTTCACGACTTTTTTAGCCCATCCTTTGCAAGGCCACAGGAGACAAGAAGTCTGACACATAGTCAACGCCTAGAGACGATGGTACAGGAGTATCTCCAAGTAAACATTGAAGCCACGACTGTGTCACTGGACCCTTGCTCTTTTTGGGCTTCCAATCTGGATAAATGGCCGGAGTTAGCCACTTACCCCTTGGAGATCTTGTCATGCCCCGCAGCCAGCGTTCTGTCTGAACGTGTGTTCAGCGCTGCTGGTGGTGTGCTGACAGATAAGCGCACGCGGCTCTCCACTGATAATGTAGACAGACTCACGTTCATAAAGATGAACAAATCATGGATCCGAAACGACTTTTCTACCCCTGTGTCATCCTGAGGAGAGTAAAAGCTTGATGATTGTTTAAAATCACCCTACCAACCGTTTTAAGCTTTCAAATTACTAATCATGTTTATCTGTATCTTGACTGGAAAATAATTTGGGCTTTGTAGCAGTGTGCAGCACTGATCCTATTAGGCCATCTATAATAAGCTCCACCAGATTTAAAATTAAAAATAATTTTTAGCTGCATCTAGCCCGGAAAATAATTTTGGGGCTCCGAGATGCGCAAGACACATAAGTGCCTTCTTGCTGCACTACCTGCAGCATGACCCTCATATTGTCAGAATTCGAAGTAATCATGACTACTGGGTTGCCACACTCTTAGATCCCCCAAACTTTTCGATCAACCTTTTCATTTTAATAAAGACCAAAATAATGGTCATTTTTGAAATTATAAGCATTAGCAGGTTGTTAGAAACTGAAATCAAACAGTTTTCAACTCAAAACTTTATTCTAGGTGATGTTACATTTTCACATAGGACCCCTTGTTCGAAATGAGCTTCTGAACTCTCTCGTCCATTGAATTTGTCAGGTTTTGGATGGTTTCTGCTTCAATTGTTTTGCATGAGGACAGAATACCCTCCCAGAGCTGTTGCTTAGATGTGAACTGCCTCCCGCCATCATAGACACTCCTTTTAATGATGCTCCAAAGGTTCTGAATGGGGTAGAGGTCAGGGGAGCATGGGGGTCACACCATAAGTTTGTCCCCTTTTATGCCCATATCAGCCAGAGATGCAGATGTTTTATGTGCAGCATGAGATGGTGCATTATCATGCAGAAAAATGATCTTGCTGTGAAATACACGGTTCTTCTTCTTGAACCATGGCAGGAAGTGCTGTTTGAGAAAATCCACATACATTATGGAGTTCATCTTTAGCGCCTTCAGGGATCCTAAAGGGGCCGACAATCTCTCTCCCCATGATTCCAGCCCAAAACATTACTCCACCTCCTCCTTGTTGGCGCTGTAGCCGTGTTTGCGTGGGGTGTCCATCAACCAGCCATCCTCCACTCCATCCATCTGGACCATCGAGCGCTGCACGGCACTCATCCGTGAACAAAACAGTTTTGAAATCAGTCTTCATGTAATGTTTGGCCCACTGGAGCCGTTTCTGCTTGTGTGAAGTGGATAGAGGAGGTCGACAGGATGGCGTATGCACAGCTGCAAACCTCTGAAGGACCCTGCATCTTGTTGTTCGGGGGACGTTGGAGGCACAAGCAGCTTCAAAAACTTGTCTCTGCTATGACAAGGCTTTTTTGCCGCTGCTCTTTCAACCTGACGTAATTGCCTGTAGGAAAGAGTCCTCAATTTGCCCTTATCAGCACGCACACGTGTGTACTGTGAATCAGCTACATACTTCTTGATTGCCAAGACACTTCATCCTGATCATCGCACAATGTTGATTGTAGTCATGCCTTGACCTAAACACTCCACAATTTGTTGCTTCTCAGCAGCCGACACATCCTTTTTCTTTCCCATTTTGGCAGAAAATGTAGGCTGCTGAATAATGTGAGAGAGCCTTCTTAAGTAGTCTTGCCTTTCATTGGACACACCTGCCAAACTAATTAGCACAGGTGTCTGCAATTGCTTACAGTGATATAAAGAGCCCTGACACACATCACCATCAATGAGTTTAACTGACAAACAAACAAATTCTTCCCTTATCACTCCTAAACACTTTTTGCATAATAATTTGGAACACAGTGTACATGTGCTTTTCCACAAAACACCAGTGGTTCACGTAGTGAATCTTACAGTTCTAACTTGCCAACCGTGGTCTGTATGGAGTTGTTCAATAAAGGGCCCAAAATTAAGATAACATAGATAGGAGAGGTCTCTATGAATAGGAATTCCTAAGTATTTAATACCCTGTGAGGACCAGGCAAAGGGAAAGTTGGACTGGATGGAATCCTATATGGATTTGGGGAGGGAGACATCGAGGGCCTCAGACTTCGCTGCATTGATTTTAAAATTTGACCATGTAACAAAGTGATCTATTTCAGCCATAACAGCATGGATGGATATATGTGATTGAGTGATATATACTAGGACATCATCAGCAAATAGAGAGCACTTGTACTCGGTGCCTCCCACCTCAATCCACCTAATATTGTGGTTATGGCGAATTGATGAGAGCAGGTGCTACGTCACTAGGATGTATAAGAGAGGGGACAGAGAACATCCCTGCCTTGTCCCATTGGTGATTGTGAAAGGTGATGAAAATGTTCTGACGCGCCCCCTGGGCCTTGGGACACCCGGAGCCGGACCCTTTTTGGTGGATGCTGGTGGTTGTAGTCTCTGTGGCGGCAACCCGGTTCCGTGGCTCAGGGCGGTCAAACCAGTGGCGGAACTATTTATGTGGTTTTGATGTTTAAATGTCCGACTACGCCACCCGTGGATTGCGGTCAGAGTGAACCGCCGCTCCAGGGCAGACCGCTGAGGCTGGTGTTGTGGGTGCAGCAGAGCGTAGCATAACTCCCCACGGGAGGAGTATAGCCTCAGGGCAGTGTATGCGGAGGATGGGGGTGATGGTGCAGGGCAGCAGCAGTAATGACACGGAGTCAGTGATGCAGTCCAGGGCCTTTACTCACAGTTCTTATTATCCAGACCACGTCTGCAGGTAACGGCTGCCCACGTCGTACTGTGCTCACCAGGTGTAGGGCTCAGACAACTCCCAGATAACTTTGGAGTGCTTCACAGGACCCCTTTTGTGTGTCCTTTGTCTGGCCTTTCTTACCAACCCTTCTGTCCGGCTGCCTCGGGCCTCCTCTTGGTAAACTTGGCGCCAGTTTCCCTGACCCTATGTGGTGCCTTCCTAGCGGGTGTAGCGAGGGGCTGCGCCACATAAAATGTCACAGCCTCCTCTTTCTAGCTGAGGGTCGTTTCCTGCCTCCACTAGTTTCGGGGACCGGTCTCCCCCTTTGGCCTGACCCCTCCACGCAGGTGGATTCTGGCGTGCGGTGGCGACTCGCCCGTCCGCACCCCTGAGATCCCTTCGTTCCTCGTTCCTGGAGCCTTCTCCGCTCCTCTTCCTTCCTTCTCCCTCTTCCAGGCCTGGGCCTCTGTTACTAGGCCCGCCTCCTGAGCAGAGCTCATGCAGAGCCCCTGCTCCCTGCCACTTCTGCTCAGACTTCTCTGCACTGAACTAAGATGGTGCCCACCTTTTATACTCCCTTCTCAATGCACCGAGGAACTGCTTCCTACCTGCTCCTGCACTACAGGGTTCCCCTTCCTCAGTGTTCCCTCCCCCCACTCCAGCCAGGGACAGGGACTGTCGTGCCCATCTCAGGGGCATATTGGTCGCCCTGCCCCATGGCAATGTGGTGTAATGCATGCAGGTGTCGGGTCCTGATCCACACTACATACTTACCTGAGAGTGAGATATCACACCTCTGGGTGAGGTGCAATACCTCTGTAGCAACCGAGCCCTCAGGGTGCTACAGTTCCATTTATCTTCAGCCTAGGTGACGTATTGCGATACAGGGCCGTGATTTTGGCTATAAAAGGGTCCCCTAGACCCCTACCCCAAGCTTTTTAAGAGAATAATATATGGCGTGCCAGGAGACTCTATGGAATGCTTTCTCAGCATCCAACGAGAGTATCTAATTACAAATTTTTAACTGCATCTAGCCCAGGAAATACTTTGTGCCTAGTAGCAGGGTATGCTAGTCAGCGGATTATCCCGGCTGTTAAGCAAGCTACACCACCTGTAGTTTGGACACTTCATTTTTTCAAAGGAAATGCTTCGGGACCACGGGATACTCAGTGAAGAGCATCAGGAGGCACCCCAAGGCATAGGGGCTGGGACTGGCAGTAGGATGCCTTGCGGTGGACAGCTGAGCTCGATCCTTATAAAAGCTTTTTAACTGCAGCAGCTTTAGTGGACGCTACTGGAGCTGGAATTACGCGGCTGCTGGCATGAGACTTGCCCTCCAATAGATCCTTGTAAATGGATTTAAAGTGTATTCATTCAAATTAGAGAGACAATTTAAATTAAAAAGCTTAGAGCTGCCTCCACCACAGGGGGGCTCGCTCGACCCACCAGCGGACAGGCACCAGTATTGGGAGAGGGGGGCTGGCCATCAGGGTTCACCGCGGCTCTGGCACAAACCCGGCGACACGGAGGTGGCACGGGCAGGAGCGGACTGGCCGTGTCGGCTTCTCACTTTTTGGATTTTAGAAGGGCATGACATGCCTATATCTGTGTCTCCCCCTCCTTTTACTCCTCCACCTCTTTTATTTTCGCATGACTATATGTACTTGTCACTTTTCCATGTGTTAGTTATGTCTTCTGAGCAGTTTGTCAGCTTTTGGACACCTTTTGAAGGTGTTTTCTATGTGTTTCTATGTGTTTTTGTTTGCCTGCCATTGGTTTTAACGGTGTTCGAAGGTGTTCGACGAACAGTTCGACGAACAGTTCGGCGAACACACGGGTGTTCGACGAACCGAACCGAACTCGAACACTACGGGGGTGGCTCAACACTAGTGCTGACGAAGCCATTATCAGCATGACTATTCCAGTGATTTACATGCTGGAGCACACGTTAAACAGAATTCAGAGTCAGGTGGTGGGACAAGAGGAGGTGGAGGAAGTAGAGGAGGAGTCGTATACGGAAGGGATAACATCTTCAAGGTCCAGACGGTCGGCAGCACCAAGGCGGCAAGCATGGGAGGGTGGAGGAGAGGGATTAATCAGGGCGCATGGTAGCAGCCAAACTGTTGAGGAAGGTGCAGGAGCCGAGGAAGAAGTGGAGGACGAACTGGCGATGAGCATTGAAGACTCATCAGATGAGGGAGACCTTGATCACATTTCTGTTGTGTGAGGTTGGGGGGAGAGGGTAGAGGAAGGAAGCATGATTCTTACCTCGCTACCAACACAATAAGGACTTGGTCCTCCTGGATGCGCAAGACACATGAGTGCCTTCTTGTTGCACTACCTGCAACATGACCCTTGGATCGTCAGAATTCGAAGTAATCCCGACTACTGGGTTGCCACACTCTTAGATCCCTGGTACAAAAGTAAATTTTCCGAAATAATTCCTGCCATAGAAAGGTATTTAGGCATGGAGAAGTATCAGCAGAGGCTGCTGCAGAATCTTACATGTGCTTTTCCACAAAACACCAGTGGTGCACGTAGTGAATCTCACAATTCTAACTTGCAAACCGTGGGACTGTTGAGTCTTCATCACTCAAACCGTAACAGTAACACAGTATCTGCTGGCAACAGCAATTTTGTGGAATCGTTTCACCACTTTTTTAGACCATCCTTTGCAAGGCCACAGGAGACAAGAAGTCTGACACATAGTCAACGCCTAGAGAGGATGGTACAGGAGTATCTCCAAGTGAACATCGAAGCCATGACTGTGTCACTGGACCCTTGCTCATTTTGGGATTCCAATCTGGAAAAATGTCCGGAACTTACCACTCACGCCTTGGAGATCTTGTCATGCCCCGCAGTCAGCGTTCTCTCTGAATGTGTGTTCAGCGCTGCTGGTGGTGTGCTGACAGATAAGCGCACGCGGCTCTCCACTGATAATGCAGACAGACTCACGTTCATAAAGATGAACAAATCATGGATCCGCAAGGACTTTTCTACCCCTGTGTCATCCTGGGGAGACTAAAAGCTTGAGGATTTGGAAAAATCACCTCACCAACCGTTTTAAGCAACTCTGGGGCAATTGATGCCACTTAAGTGGTGTCTGTGCCACAATTTTTGGAAAAAATGGAGACTCTTTTTGGAGTCCCCTTGCTGTGTTTTACGTGACGTTGGCATCGTCAATTCCAGGTGGTTTGGGTCGCTCCCCCCCCTTTTAACTGTAAGAAACTACATACACTATGGCTTGGGGTAACACAGATGGTTGAGTCTGAAGAGCTGTTTACTCAGAGGTCTGCTCCAAAGTTTCAGTGTCTGCTAGTCAGCGTAGAATTTTTAACTGCATCTAGCCTAGGCAATACTTTGGGCGTAGTAGCCCAG
Source organism: Phyllobates terribilis (assembly GCF_046119375.1). NCBI lineage: Eukaryota > Metazoa > Chordata > Amphibia > Anura > Dendrobatidae > Phyllobates > Phyllobates terribilis. The sequence goes on from NW_027362771.1 coordinate 603,160,550, forward strand.
CTGCAAAGCAAGCTGTACCGCCTGTGTATCTAATAAGAATTTTTAAATGCATCTAGCCTAGGCAGACTGTGGGGACCAACAACCAAACCCAGACGCTTAGCCCCCCTTTCCTTGACTATACAATAATGTAACTCTAACAACTGGATGGGTGAGGATCGGTCACAGCTTTATTAACTCTTTATACTCATTCCATTAGAAAGGCATTTTATTTCTAAAATAATTCAGCTTGTTGCAGCATGCCTTGGATCTCCACACCGGAAAGTTGGCCAACAAGTGTAACTCTCCAACATGTCCTTTCTATTTCCAGGCCATGGATGATCCTGCATACTCGTATGCATTACTCTGACCCCCATCCATCACTCTTAACGCTTGTTCCACTCCGTCCTGGAGTCATGACAGGAATATGTCCAGTCCAATATCCATTAAGTGAACACCGTCGGGCCGTATGAGGCCTGCTTTATCTCCTTCCAGTTGTCGGTGTTGTATCACTACACCGCCTCTGTCTCTTCTAAATATTGCCATACGAATATTTATTACCTGCCTTGTCCATTCGATGGCGGTGATGTCTCGCGCACCTTGCCACACCGCTATCGGCACAATCTCTGACCATACTATAGTTAGTTTTTGGAAAAATTCCCTGAAGCGCTCAGTGTCTAGTTTCATTATTGCCATTAGTTATGCTCTGTTGTGTTGACCTAGGTCGTTTCCCCCGGCCTGTATAACTAAGATGACGGACCTCTTGCCTCTTTCCCTACCTTGATTACCTCCATTAGTACCTGTGGCCATAGCAGGCCTCTAATACCTCTCCAGTTGAAATATGTGTTATGAAATTCTAATTTACTCCCGCCTGGGCGGACTTTCGGCCGTTTTTCTGCCCAATATATATACGAGTGGCCTATCACCCAGACTGTTGGCTTAGCGTCATCTGTAAAAGAAACAAACCACGTTAGGATAACAAGTCCTGTCTTATGTATCTCGCCAAACACGTGGATCGCCATCTCCCTATCCTCTGAACTTCCGTTTCTGACAGTCCTGCTCTTGCTGCTTCCGTGGCCGCGCCTATGCGGAATGAGTGTGTCCCGTAATCTTTGGGGTGGTTCCCTGCCGATGTTATGCATTTATTAAATATATCTTGGAACTGGTATCTTGATAATGGCATTCCATCAATGTGTGATAGGAAGAAATTACTTTGTGATCTGATGGTTATATATGTTTTTACCATTGTTACCCGACTCAGTGTACCGTTTGTGGGTTGTAGAAGTACCCAATACCCCTGCCCGCTGGAACCGTTTTCGTTTGGCGTATGCATAGACATATTGCATTATTGGCTATGACTACGTCCTGGTGTAATAAGCCTCCACTGGTGGTAATTTTAGATTGAGGGACTAATTCGCTTATGCATAGCGCCCTGAATAAGGCGATCGCAAATGCAGTAGACAGTAGTGTTGCTTCAAATTGTGAGTGTCATGTTAATTGTGTTAGGGATATGAAGTGAGAAATCAGTTTTAGTGCACGGGACGGGACGTCTACACTCCTGACTTGGCAGACCCCTTTTCCACCCTTTTATGGATTGTCTGATGATGAATCGCTTTGTCACATCTCCCCAATTCAGTAGTTGGAAGTGAAATGTTACTCCGGTCAGACACCGCTGTGCTGACGCCCCTGATATGCTGGTGGAGAAATTCTATGGTGACTTGTAATCTGGCTTGTTCACATTGGTCAACCCGTCTGCCTGCTACTAGTCATGTCCACTCTTCCCATGCCTTACCATATGCTTGCCACGTCGACGGGGCAACTGACGCTCTGATTAATGGCATCAACTATTCGCCACTAGATCCCATAGGGAGGGTGGGCAACTGTTGCCCGATAGGGGGGCGTTGGGGAGGAGCTCTGTGAAAATCTGCCAATTGAATTGTGATAAAGCGTTAGCACCAGCTTTAGACCCCTCAGCATCGTGGCTAGTGCGGACCCATACATTGTGTTTTAGGCACAGGAATGCTAGCCGGCGTAGTAGGCCTAGCACTGGGAGAGACAATGATGCCATCTTATTAATGCAGTGCACTAGGCTGGTGTTTTTTGTTATGAAGCGTATATTTTTGTTAGCCAGGCGTGCTCCCTATATTTCCATTACTACCACTATTGGGAAGAAAAATTATTTTCTGGGCTAGATGCAGCTAAAAATTATTAGTAATTTGAAAGCTGGTGGAGCTTAGTATAGATGACCTAATAGAATGAGTACCATACACTGCTAATATGCCCAAAATTATTTTACAGGCAAGATGCAGCTAAAAATTATTAGTAATTTCAAAGCTGATGGAGCTTGGTATAGATGGCCTAATACAATGAGTACCACACACTACTACTAGGCCCAAAATTATTTTACAGGCAAGATACAGCTAAAAATTATTAGTAATTTCAAAGCTGGTGGAACTTAGTATAGATGGCCTAATAGAAGTAGCACCACACACTGCTAATATGCCCAAAATTATTTTACAGGCAAGATGCAGCTAAAATTGATTATTAATTTCAAAGCTGGTGGAGCTTGGTATAGATAGCCTAATACAATGAGTACCACACACTACTACTAGGCCCAAAATTATTTTACAGGCAAGATGCAGCTAAAAATGATTATTAATTTCAAAGCTGGTGGAGCTTGGTATAGATGACCTAATATAATGAGTACCACACACTACTACTATGCCCAAATTTATTTTCCAGGCAAGATGCAGCTAAAAATTATTATTAACAAAAAAGCAGTGGCGCTGGTAGGTGGTCAGTTGGGCTTGCAGCAAATTTGGAACAAGAGCCACTACTTGTCCAAAGGTATCAGTGACTGGTACCGAAAAGTGATTAAAATTAAGTAAATTCGGGCTTCCCTTTAGACCAAAATATGATTAGATAATGTGCTGGCTAATGCTAATTAGGTGGATATAATGGAATGTCGGTATAAGTAAATGAATAAATAGATAAATAAATATATAGATAAAAATGTTTTTAAAATATATAAAATAAAGCAGCTGTCATTAAATTAGTATATAAACCCAGAGAGAGTAAATGGACAGATGTCAAGTCACAATAAAAATAATTTTATTTATTATTGTTTAAAAATGAGGGTGAAGGAGTAAAACCAAATGGGGTCTTGGACACAGTTAAAATTTAACAATGGGAGGGCTGAGATAATAATGGAATCCAGGTGGGATCCGCTGTTTGGTTTTTCCGGGGTACACCGAGTAGAGGTTCCCCTGTAAAAGTAGAGAAGGAGGTGGATGAGTATCTATGTGGGATATTATTAGTGTGAACTAGGGCTGGTAATAGTTACCTGTCGGTAGATGGATCTGGAGTAGATTCACAGGTGGCGGAGACGTCCCTGGTGTGACAGTGGGATCTGCTGTTTGGATGGTTTTGTAAAAATGTGGTAGTTCTGTAGGGAATAGAGGGAGGGGTGAGTGAGTACTGTGGTGGAAGTGGTAATAGGGGTCTGGAAGAGTAAGGGTTACCTGATTATAATATGGTCTGGAATTAGTTAAAAGGTGGCGAGTAGTTCTCATATATAGCGGTAGGAGGCTGGTGGGAATAAGATGGGATGGGTTATTACAATGTACGGTCACTTGTGGTAATAGATAGGTGCATGTGAAAATATGGTGTACCTGTAATGATGTCGAGAGAATAGCTGGATGTGGAATTGGGGATTGAATAGACCAGCTGATGTATATAGAAACTGTTGGTAGGTCCTAGATGAATGAAAGGGTAAATGGTATTGTAGATGGTCAGGACAGGTCAATTGAGAAGAGAAATAGAAAGTACCTGAGTCCGGGAGGAGTACCTATAGGTCCCAAGGTGTAGTCATTGCAGTTAACCAAAGGGTGATAGAAGAGGTCTGTGCATCTGCAGGTGTTCATCTAGGACCTACCAACAGTTTCTATATACATCAGCTGGTCTATTCAATCCCCAATTCCACATCCAGCTATTCTCTCGACATCATTACAGGTACACCATATTTTCACATATACCTATCTATTACCACAAGTGACCGTACATTGTAATAACCCATCCCATCTTATTCCCACCAGCCTCCTACTGCTATACATGAGAACTACTCGCCACCTTTGAACTAATTCCAGACCATATTATAATCAGGTAACCCTTACTATTCCAGACCCCTATTACCACTTCCACCACAGTACTCACTCACCCCTCCCTCTATTCCCTACAGAACTACCACCTTTTTACAAAACCATCCAAACAGCGGATCCCACTGTCACACCAGGGACGTCTCCGCCACCTGTGAATCTACTCCAGATCCATCTACCGACAGGTAACTATTACCAGCCCTAGTTCACACTAATAATATCCCACATAGATACTCATCCACCTCCTTCTCTACTTTTACAGGGGAACCTCTACTCGGTGTACCCCGGAAAAACCAAACAGCAGATCCCACCAGGATTCCATTATCTCAGCCCTCCCATTGTTAAATTTTAACTGTGTCCAAGACCCCATTTGGTTTTACTCCTTCACCCTCATTTTTAAACAATACTAAATAAAATTATTTTTATTGTGACTTGACATCTGTCCATTTACTCTCTCTGGGTTTATATACTAATTTAATGACAGCTGCTTTATTTTATATATTTTAAAAACATTTTTATCTATATATTTATTTATCTATTTATTCATTTACTTATACCGACATTCCATTATATCCACCTAATTAGCATTAGCCAGCACATTATCTAATCATATTTTGGTCTAAAGGGAAGCGCGAATTTACTTTATTTTAAAAAATTATTATTAATTTCAAAGCTGGTAGAGCTTGGTATAGATGGTCTAATATAATGAGCATCACTCACTACTACTAGGCCCAAAATTATTTTCCAGGCAAGATGCAGCTAAACATTATTAGTAATTTGAAAGTTGGTGTAGCTTAGTATAGATGGCTTAACAGAATGAGTACCACACACTGCTAATATGCCCAAAATTATTTTACAGGCAAGATGCAGCTAAAAATTATTATTCATTTCAAAGCTGGTGGAGCTTGGTATAGATAGCCTAATACAATGAGTACCACACACTACTACTAAGCTCAAAATTATTTTCCGAGCTAGATGCAGCTAAAAATGATTATTAATTTCAAAGCTGGTGGAGCTTAGTATAGATGGCCTAATACAATCAGTACCATACACTGCTACTAAGCCCAAAATTATTTTCCGAGCTAGATGCAGCTAAAAATTATTATTAATTTCAAAGCTGGTGGAGCTTGGTATAGATGGCCTAATAGAATTGGTACCACACACTGCTAATATGCCCAAAATTATTTTACAGGCAAGATGCAGCTAAAAATTATTATTAATTTCAAAGCTGGTGGAGCTTGGTATAGATGGCCTAATACAATGAGTACCACACACTGCTACTAAGCCCAAAATTATTTTCCAGGCTACATGCAGCTAAAAATTATTATTAATTTCAAAGCTGGTGGAGCTTGGTATAGATGGCCTAATAGATTGAGTACCACACACTGCTACAGGCCCAAAAGGTTTTACTTGGCTAGGTGCAGTAAAAAATTTGTATTACATACACAGGTGGTGTAGCTTGCAACACATATAGGCTACTCCACTGACTAACACACACTGCAAGAGGCCCAAAAAGATTTGCTTAGCTAGATTTAGCCAAATGCTGTGAAAAACACTTGCACAGCACTAAAACAGACCTGCCTGGCAAAAAGTGATAGGAACTGATATAACCGAGCCCTCAAAAGGGCTGGAATTGTTAAGGGAGGGCAATAACCCTTCACGGTTGACCAAGTGAGTGTCAAATTATTATGTTGATTGCAATCCACAGAAAACCAAACGGAAACAATGTTCTGTATTGGGAGGATTCAAAGAATCTCTGATCCCGTTTATTTTGCTTAGCATTTTATATTGTTTTGAGTAAATCAAATAGCCAATCAACTCTACAGCCATACTACAATACTATAGGCTAACTGATATTAGTACAATTATTACGGAAAACACATATATGGTCATATTATCATTGTTAGTTTGAAGCACTATGGAAATTTTACAAGGTCAAACCTGGCCTAAACAAGTTAGATAACAGAGCGTGTCTGACAAAATGTTCTCTTGAGAAAAAGTTAGTGTGAGATAAGTTCTATGGGGAGAGAAAGAAAGAATGGAATGTATGTTATGCAAGGAGTGATAATAACATGATTTTAAAGCGAACAGACAAAATGGAGTTGCTATAGCATGAGTATTGATATGTCCTCTACATTCCCCCCTAAAAATTATGTTATTATCAACAATAGAGGTGCTATCCCAGGGTCATGCTTTGAGTCTGAGGGACAATGGTTTTCACTCAATTAATGCCCTTGTTACCAATTGAGGCTGTCGCGGAATGTCCATCCCCCCTTGTTTGTTGATATAATCACAAAGCTCAGATCTTTAGACATGAGGTTGGTTGGGGCAAGCGGGTAAAGGTCATCATTCCCTTGTCATCCAAGTCCTCAATGCTGGTTACATCTGGGAGGTCCGTGTATAGTAACACTGGATATCGGTTGACAGTGTCCTCCTTGCTCTCTGATGACTGGCAGGTTTTCCTCATGCAGAATGGAATACAAAAAAAAGATTAGTTTTAGTACAACATATATTAACAAAATGCAACAATATGCAACACTCTCTGGTCAATTCGTTATGTTTGTTATACTCTTCCCTAAGTTTCCTAATGTCTTCCATTTTATTCTTTAATCGTATAGTAGAGTCGGGGTCAATATAGTGACAACAGGCTGGCAGGCTGGGCCTATAACCTGACACATCCCTTCTTGAGCTGCTGTCAAATAGTCCAGCACTAAGGTATGTTGATTAGCCACTATGATAAGTTGATTCTGCACTGCAACAGTAGTATTAATTACTTCCAAAATATTCTAAATCGGGTCATCTAAGTAATCAATGATTTCCACTAACTATCTTATCGGGTATACTCATTTGTATTGAGGTCTTTCTGATGGGCGTGGGGAGTTGTCCTTGGCACGTTTATAAATGGTATGAAGAGGGATGGTTCTCAAATCTAATTTAGGTGGGGAATAAGATAAGTGGCTGAAGTTAACCGGGCCAACGTACAAGTCCCCCCTACTCCGACTGGGAGCCATTTGTACGCATTATTCCCACAGATCCAATATGTGGCTGATGGTAAATCCATCCCATAAAGCAGAGTGATGTAATACTAATTTATGTACCAAATCAATAAAAACGGTGTTATTTGATAACATACACCATGAAGGCATTTGTCCCAGGTGGCTACAATATCCAACATCCGGATTACCACATGTTGGATTACTAGGTTTATATTCAGAAAATTCATTACAAGGGATATTACCAGATATTTTATAACGTGTCATTGGTGCCTTTTATAAACAGATTTGCATGTACCCATGAGTGATTATGAATGTATCTTTCCAATAATGACGGCTTGGGACGGACCGCCAGAAAGGGCATACTAGCGGCTGAAACTGGTGAGTGAGTACATATCCAACAGTCACTGATCTGGTTGTTTTCTAATTGTCTTAATTGTTGTACCAAAATCTGATGGTGAGTAATGAACTTATTATTAAAGGGGTCAGTACTCTGTTGCAGGCTATTCCAGGTATTGACTAGTTTAATCATACATATTATCATAAAACATCTCAGCTGTTGGGATTGTCAGGAGCACTTGGTATGGTCCGTCATACAATGGTTCTAGTCCGTGTTTCCGAACATGTCTCTTCACATATACATAATCTCCAGGCCTGAAGGTATGACAACCGACAACCTTCTGCATCAGCTGGATCTGGAATAGAAGATGATACTAATGCATGGGTGTTAGTTAAGGCTTTGGTAAGCTGAATCACATATTACACAACATAATCTGTTTCTTCTGATAATTGTTGTGGGGTAAATCTAACTATGGCTGGTTGTGACCCAAACAGTATCTCATAGGGTGACAGTTTTGGTTTCCCTATGGGTGTGGTGCGTATGTGATATGGTGCAATGGGAAGGAGCTCAGGCCACTGGGCCGTAGTCTCCTGCATCATTTTGGTTAACTGCCTTTTCAGTGTGCCGTTCAATCTCTCCACCTTGCCACTTGACTGTGGATGGTAAGGAGTATGTAACGTCACTGTTGATCCAATCATGGTAAGTATTTCTTTATATACGCATGAGGGAAAGGCTGGTCCTTGATCACTTTTGATAACTTCTGGGACGCCATACCGGCAAACAACTTCAGAGACCAGCTTCTTGGCGGTAGTCTTGGCAGTCATGTTTGGAACAGCGAATGCTTCTAGCCAACTGGAAAACATATTCACTACCACTAAGCAGTCCATGGGCCCAGGCCGCAACGGCTGGATAAAGGAGTCGAGGCAAACAGTACAGTTGTTTCTTCTTCCATAGCCCAGCTATCAACTTAGCACCCGCCTCCTTCCACGACTGGCGTTCTTCTTTAGAGACTTTTTGCTGCGTGGAGCGTAACTTTGTGATTGGAGGGACCGGTTGATGCTCCTCTACAGGTTGATCCTGGGTTGGGACGGAATTTATCTGTTTGGCCTGTTGCCGTGTGACAGCCATGGACATGGATGTCGGAAGAAGAGCTGCTCGCTTAGCATGGAGATCAGCAAGTGCATTACCTTTTGCTTCAGGGGCATTTGGTCGGGTATGAGCTTTTACCTTTATGACAGCCAACTGTCTTGGTAGTTGCACCGCTTCCATCAATTGTCTGACGCTTTCAGCATTTTTCACAGGAGAACCTGCAGTCAGAGCTTTGAGCTCTGCTTCCTGTGCTGACATACTGGAAGGTAAGACTGCAGCCTCTACCAATGTATCTTCAGTTGTGACAGCATATCCAGTATGAAACCTGCCAGAGGTGTCAGCATATCTGGATCCATCCGTATATAACGTAAGTTCTGGGTCATCCAAGGGTACTTCCCCCACTAGAACAAGTGGAGTTGACTCCGCAGTAATTTGTTCCAGACAATCATGCGTGGAGCCTCTTTCCCCTCTCCTTCAGGTGCTGGTAGCAGGGTGGCCGGGTTGATGGTGGTGCACTGATGTAATTTCACATTTTCTGGCAACATCAGCGAACACTGCAACCGCAGGTGTCTCTGTGTGGACAGATGTTTAGGTTGCTGTGTGGCGTGAACCGCTTGTAGACAGCTGGGGGAGAGATGCGCTGGGTAATAACCGACTGGGCGCTGCTTTGTACAGTGTCTCTGTGTGAGTACTCCGGCTGCATGTCCTCCCGTCTCAGAGACATACAAATGGAAAGGTTGAGCATAGTCCGGATTCCCAAGGGCAGGGGCTGTCATTATCCTTGACTTTAGTTGTTCAAAGGCTTGTTGCAACAGTTCTTGGTGCTCCTTGTTGTTTATATCAGCCAGAGTGTCTTCTTTTAATGCATCATATAGGGGCTGCATCAGACGTGAGGCGTCTGCGATCCATTGTCTGCAATATGTACATAGTCTGAGGAAAAGTTGCAGCTCTATGGGATCTTTTGGGAATGGTAGCATAGATGGCCATCTTCCTTTCTTCTGTGAGATGTCTGGCACCCTGCGTAAGGCAGTGGCCTAAGAAGACCACTTGACCGAGGCAAAACTGAAGCTTCGAGGCTGAGACTCGACAATTCAGCTTTGCTAGATACTTGAGGAGACTAACACTGGCCCTGATTGACACTTGCTCCGTGGGGGCACACAAAAGAAGATCATCAACGTATTGTAATAGTACTACCTCAGAGTTGTCCAGCTGCCATGGCAGCAGACAACTAGACATGTTTTTTGCAAACTGATTAGGGCTATTCTGCGCAGTCTGCGGCATGACCACCTCACCGTCCAAGTCATTTGCCTGCCCTGATATGTAAATGCAAACAGAAACTGACAGTCTTTGTGTAGTGGAATGTTAATAAAAAAATCAAAAAAACAAAAACATTTGCTAAATCAATGTGTATGTGCATGTGTATGTGCATCTATTAGAGGCTTAAGGATATATGACCATCTAGAAAATGAATTTACATAAACACATATAATGCTCTGTCACACACTGATCATGATGATCTTCCTCATACACATTCTGGGATTCTGGGTGTAGTGTGTATTGCGGCCTGTATTCCGGGTGTGCTAAGATGGCTACCACCAGAAGGAAGCATACTACAGAAAGGGTGCACCAAGATGGCCACCACCAAAGGGACATGTGGTCAGAGGCTGGAGGTGATGCAATGGGTGTAGCAACATGGCCGCTGCAGGAAGGGTTGGAACTTTGGGCGGACATAGGTATAACAGATGAGGATGGGGCAGTAGGAGTGGCTTGGGTAGTGGCAAGGGGTGGGTCTCCTCGACAGGGCACGTGACATGCAACACAATAATCTGCTGACAATGGATTCTGCTGGACACAATTAGAACATTTCCAACAATTCATTACTCCGCCATTATCGGAGAGCAGTATCTTTGTAATACACATAACATAGCGTTTTTCCCTTATTGTCTGCATTTTCTTCCTCCATTCACCTTTTTTTCCCTCTGCTCTGTATCAAGCCAAGGCCGTTTTGCTATACTAGCAGCTGTAACTGGGCGCTTATCTGGCAGCGCGCATATTTCAGTTAACCATTTAAGTTCCTCCACATATCTACATAAAAACTCAGCGCAACCTTTCCTCACATGTATTCACCACTTTCCAACATTTCAACATTCCATTGGTATCTGATATGTTAATCATAACCGTGGGTAGTGCCCATAAGATGCAGACCTCCTCTATGTGTGCATCAGAGTTTGGATCTTTTAAAGTAAGGATCATCTGACCATTGTCATGGAATTGGATTCGGGATCGGAAATTAGACAAGAGGTCTGCTCCTAAAAGATTTACCGGGCAGATCGGGAATATGCCATTACTTCTGGAAATAGGCCAATTGGAATAGGTTTGGTGAAAGTGTGTTTGTTAGGTCTGCCATCTACACCGATCAATATTAGATTGTCGTTAGAAAATTGGACTGGGTAAGTTCAGTGGATTGATTTTAAAATGGAGTTGGCTGCCCCAGTGTCTACCATGAACTTTACCGGATGGATTCCCTCCCACTGGGAGAACTGCAGATGAACAGAGCCCAGGGGTGATTACGGGCATCATGATGGCAGACTCTGACAAGTCCCGTGGGCCGGGTGTCCTATTTCTGAATAAGGGGACTTGTGTGGTGCACTGACCAGCAGGGGTGTGACAGTCCCTTTGGAAGTGTCGAAGTGTCCTGCTCGGCGACACCTCCAACACTGAAAACGGGACTTCACTACTGGTCTTCTCTCGGGATACATTAGTTGCTGATCAGGTACCACCATGGGGTAATAGTAGGGCTGTAAGGGAGGAGGAGGGGGGAGCAAGGGGGGATACTGTGCTATGGGTACTACGGGTGCAGCAATTACCATTGTACTGATTGTGGGGGGATCTTGAAGGTAGGGGAATACTGGAGGAGACCAGATATCGGGTTTGTTTAATTGAACAGCATAATCAATAAGATCCCTGTCGATGGCCAAGAGTCTTATCTCTCTCAATTTAGCTGGATGCATGGCAATACACTGCTTTATAGCCTTGACTATTATTTTGGCCGCAACCTCTTTTGGGTATCCAAAGATACCAGTGGAAATGAATGGCAGGGCTAGGGTTGGGGCCGCATGAAGCTGTGATGTGTATGCCAGGGTGTTTTGGATTGTTTCTTTAACATAGTAACATAGTTTTTAAGGTTGAAGGAAGACTAAGTCCATCTAGTTCAACCCATAGCCTAACTTGTTGATCCAGAGGAAGGAAAAAAAAAACCCATGTGGCAAACACTAAGTTCCACATTGGGGAAAAAAATTCCTTCCCGACTTCATCCGACAATCAGACTAGTTCCCTGGATTAACGCCCTATCAAGGAATCTAGTATTTATATCCTGTAATATTATACTTTTCAAGAAAGGCATCCATGCCCTTCTTAAATTTTAACAGTGAATCACTCATTACAACATCATGCGGCAGAGAGTTCCATAGTCTCACTGCTCTTACAGTAAAGAATCCCCGTCTGTGATTATGATTAAACCTTCTTTCCTCCAGACGTAGAAGATGCCCCCTTGTCCCCGTCTCAGGCCTCAGAGTAAAAAGATCAGTAGAAAGGTCTTTGTACTGTCCCCTCATATACTTGTACATAGTAATAAGATCACCCCTAAGCCTTCTTTTTTCCACAGTAAATAACCCCAAGTGTAATAACCTGTCTTGGTATTGCAGACCCCCCAGTCCTCTAATAATCTTGGTCGCTCTTCTCTGCACCCGCTCTAGTTCAGCTATGTCTTTCTTATACACCGGAGACCAGAACTGTACACAGTATTCTAAGTGTGGTCGCACTAGTGACTTGTATAGAGGTAAAATTATGTTCTCCTCATGAGCATCTATGCCTCTTTTAATGCATCCCATTATTTTATTTGCCTTTGCAGCAGCAGCCTGACATTGGCCACTAAACGTGAGCTTGTCGTCCACCAATACACCCAGGTCTTTTTCAGTTACAGTTTTGCCCAGTGTTTTACAATTAAGCATATAATTATACATTTTATTTCCTCTGCCCAAGTGCATTACCTTACATTTATCCCCATTAAAGCTCATTTGCCATTTATCAGCCCAAGCTTCTAGTTTACATAGATCCTCCTGTAATATAAAATTGTCCTCCTCTGTATTGATTACCCTGCAGAGTTTAGTGTCATCTGCAAATATTGAAATATTACTCTGTATGCCCCCTACAAGCAGGTGTTGTGACCTGGGTAAATTAAAGGACCATGGTCATGGATGTAATCATTAGATGCAGCTTGTATAGTAGGTCCCCCAATATGACATATCTCTGCAGCTAGCCCCCACCAATGCTGCAGTTTTGCATTTGCTGCGTTTACAATGATCCCAACCTGCTGTTGTGGTATACTCCCCATGCCTATTCTCAGTATAGTGGAGAAATTTGAAGGACTATTCAGTAAAGCAGACGCCACTTCCTGATACTCGCGTCCATGTTCTATTTCCCCAGTTTGGGAGAGGGTGAATAGGGAAGAGTTCAGAGGACCCTGGGTCTCTCTGAATGGAGTATGGACCATGGCAGGGGCAGGTGGGGGTGGTGGTTTATAATGCCCCCCGTATACGTTAAGTAATGGGCAGGTTGGTGCTAAAACACCGGGTTTATGCTCTCCACAATTATAGCACGTCTTGCGCCATCCTGAATTAGTGACCTAACACACATTACAGAGCCAACCGTCTGGGTTATATGATGGTGGCTGGCTCTCAGTGGGAAGTGCAGGGTATTTAATCTCATAAGGTATAAATTGCTCAGTTTCCGGATTCAGGGGCTGGGGTACTGCTACATTTGAGGGAGATGCTTCTTTAGGGGCTTTATATTTGTATTGTGGACACATAAGTACTTCCTCCTGTACTTTTTCAACATATCCTTCATCACAAATCTCATGTGCCACTTTCCTAAACTTCTCAGCGTCTTCCAACAATCCACAGTCAACTAATCTACCCTTTTGATGCCGGATGCCTTCATCCCACAACACAGGCTGAAGCCTCCTCCCCTCCTCAGGAAAATTTAACACTTTTGGTGCATTCTTGCATTCTTAAATGATCTTTTTCCTTCTCGAGACTGATCATGATATTCATCACATCCTCCCCCTCCTGCAGGGGAGACAAAATTCTTTCTGCTCCACGGAAACATTGATTAATCACTACTGCCGCTTCACAACCAACAAAGATTCTTAATTCTTGTGCACAGCGGAGCCTGGACAGAGCTCCCAGCTGTTCCACTACTACCTGCTACCTGCTACCTGCTAACTGCTACCTGCTACCTGCTCCGGACACTCGATATATGTATATCTACTTGCGTGTCCTACTAACTTACTAACTATGTCCAGTCTTTTCTAAGAATCTTTGTTGGAAGTTAAAGAAGGAAAGATTCACACAATATTCACTTGTCAATCCGAGGTGATACTGCTTTGAAGTTAAATAATATCAGACCCCTAATGGGACTACACCCCTTATAGTCTCACCTTTGACTATATCCAACCAGGACGTCCGGAGATACTGCAAACAACCACACACCACGTGGAAACCACGCCAAACGGTCAGTGTCACTAGTGCACTTACCGTGGCTTTTGTGGGGCATGATCAGTCCCAATTCCAGTGGGGGAGGCTGAAAGCAAGTCTCTCTTTGTGGACGTCCAGAGGTGGAGGGGCGTCCCTGGTTAGGGATCCGAGTCACGGCACCAACTATTAAGGGAGGGCAATAACCCTTCACGGTTGACCAAGTGAGTGTCAAATTATTATGTTGATTGCAATCCACAGAAAACCAAATGGAAACAATGTTCTGTATTTGGAGGATTCAAAGAATCTCTGATCCCGTTTATTTTGCTTAGCATTTTATATTGTTTTGAGTAGATCAAATAGCCAATCAACTCTACAGCCATACTACAATACTATAGGCTAACTGATGTTAGTACAATTATTACGGAAAACACATATATGGTCATATTATCATTGTTAGTTTGAAGCACTATGGAAATTTTACAAGGTCAAACCTGGCCTAAACAAGGTAGATAACAGCGTGTCTGACAAAATGTTCTCTTAAGAAAAAGTTAGTGTGAGATAAGTTCTATGGGGAGAGAAAGAAAGAATGGAATGTATGTTATGCAAGGAGTGATAATAACATGATATAAAAGCGAACAGACAAAATGGAGTTGCTATAGCATGAGTATCGATATGTCCTCTACAGAATTACAACTAGTCATTACTCCAACCTATCTGTCGATTTAAGAGCACAGAACTGCCTGCTAAAAGTGCTAAGAACTGCTGTAACCTAGCCCTCAAAAGGGCTGCAATTACAAACTAGTCCCTACTCCCTAAACCTTTCTGTCTATTTAAGAGAAAATTCACTTGCAATTCAGTTACACAATATAGCGCTAACAGCAGCAGCAGTGCCGTCTAACACTCAGCTGCAGCAGTGAGAAAATGGTGGCGACGGGGAAAATGGCTGGGTCTTATAGGGCAAGGACCTGTGACATACACAGCCAATGACACATGCCCTTGCTTGTGTGAAAAAAAGCACTTCGCTCCGTGTGTGCGCTGCTGATAGGCTGACAGACTGCACCTCCCCACTGTAAATGCGGGAAAGAGAAAAAAAAATGGAGAACTTCATTATTTCTGCAGAGATCCATCCCCTGCCCACTCTACAATCAAACTGTGTATTAACATTGATTATCAGCATTATTGTGAAAAAATCCAGTTGCGATTTGGGTGCACGAACAGTTATCGAACATAACCTCGAACAGACGGATTTTTTTCAAATCGTTCGGGTTCGTCGAACACCGCCCAGAACAGCTCAAATTTGAGATTGGCTAACAGTTCGATTCAAACACCACTCATCTCTACTTCCAATCTGGAGTGAGACGCGCTACCGTTGCACCACGAGGTTATATGAAAAGTATCTTTCTGCCCATAATTCACATGAAAAGGGCATGAAGAAATCGTGGCACACCTCGAAATTTGCTACTTTTACTCACAGACTGAAAAAGACATAAACAAGGATGAATGAACATCTTTATATTGGGAACGCAGGGATTTCCAGTTTAAAATTTATAATCTAGGAATGAAGCCTTTTTTTCTTATGGATTCAAAGATGACAATGCTATGATCAAAGTGAAAGGAGATCCCGACGCGCCTTAAATATTCAATGTTTTGATTTTGTTTCCCGATGATTTTTCTCATCAAAGAATTGTTGATAAGATATTAATCTACAACATTCAACTAAAAGACACCTTTTTAGACACTGTGCTGATAGATAACAACACAATTTCAAGTTTAATCCAGATAAGGGTTAAGTTATGAAAAAGTGTTTTGACCCCGACGTGATTTGAACACGATACCTTCTGATGTGGAGCCAGACCCGCTACCGCTTCACCACAAGGTCATATAAAAAGTGACTTTCTGCCCATAATTCTCATGAAAAGTGCATGAAGAAATTGTGGCACACCTGGAAATTTGCTACTTTTACTCACAGACTGAAAAAGACATAAACAAGGACGAATGAACATCATGACATTGGGAATGCAGGGATTTCCAGTTTAAAATCTAGAATCTAGTAAAGAACCCTTTTTTCTTAATGATTCAAAGATGACAATTAGAGTTGAGCCACACCCGTAGTGTTCGAGTTTGGTTCATCGAACACCCGTATGTTCACTGTTAAAACCAATGGCAGGCAAACATTGAAACATAGAAACATATAGAAAACACCTTCAAAGGTGTCCAAAAGCTGACAAACTGCTCAGAAGACACAACTAACACATGGAAAAGTGACAAGTACATATAGTATTGCGAAAAGAAAAGAGGTGGAGGAGTAAAAGGATGGGGAGACACAGATATAGGCATGTCATGCCCTTCTAAAACCAAAAAAGTGCGAAGCCGACACGGCCAGTCTGTTCCTGCCCGTGCGACCTCCGTGTCACCGGGTTTGTGCCAGAGCCACGGTGGACCCTGACGGCCAGCCCCCCTATCCCAATACTGGTGCCTGTCCGCTGGTGGGTCGAGTCTCCCTGCGGTGGGGGGGAGTAACATCTGCAGAAGACGGTGGAGGCAGGTCTAATCTTTTAAATTTAAATTGTCTCTCTTAATTTGAATGAATACACTTTAAATCCTTTTACAAGGATCCATTGAAGGGCAAGTCTCATGCCAGCAGCCGTGGTAATTCCAGCTCCAGTAGCGTCCACTAAAGCTGTTGCAGTTAAAAAGCTTTTATAAGGATCGAGCTTGGCGGTACACCGCAAGGCGTCCTACCGCCAGTCCCAGCCCCTGTGCCTTGGGGTGTATCCCCGATGCTCTTCACTGAGTGTCCCGGGGCATTTCCATTTCCTTTGAAAAAAGTGTCCCGGGGGCATTTCCATTTCCTTTGAAAAAATTAAGTGTCCAAACTACAGGTGGTGTAGCTTGCTTAACAGCTGGGATAATCCGCTGACTAGCAGACACTGCTATTAGGCATAAAGTATTTCCTGGGCTAGATGCAGTTAAAAATTTGTAATTAGATACTCTCATTGGATGCTGAGAAAGCATTCCATAGAGTCTCCTGGCATGCCATTTATTATTCTCTTAAAAAGCTTGGGGTAGGGGTCTAGGGGACCTTTTTATAGCCAAAATCACGGCCCTGTATCTCAATACGTCACCTAGGCTGAAGATAAATGGAACATTTTCATCACCTTTCATAATCACCAATGGGACAAGGCAGGGATGTCATCTGTCCCCTTTCTTATACACCCTAGTGACGGAGCACCTGCTCTCATCAATTCGCCATAACCCCAATATTAGGTGGATTGAGGTGGGTGGCACCGAGTACAAGTGCTCTGCATTTACTGATGATGTCCTAGTATATATCACGCAATCACATATATCCATCCCTGCTGTTATGGCTAAAATAGATCACTTTGTTACATGGTCAAATTTTAAAATCAATGCAGCGAAGTCTAAGGCCCTCGATGTCTCCCTCCCCAAATCCATACAGGATTCCATCCAGTCCAACTTTCCCTTTGCCTGGCCCTCACAGGGTATCAAATACTTAGGAATTCATATTCATAGAGACCTCTCCCGTCTATGTTATCTTAATTTTGGGCCCTTTATTGAACAAATCCATACAGACCACGGTTGGCAAGTTAGAACTGTAAGATTCACTACGTGAACCACTGGTGTTTTGTGGAAAAGCACATGTACACTGTGTTCCAAATTATTATGCAAAAAGTGTTTAGGAATGATAAGGTAAGAAGTTTTTTGTTTGTCAGTTAAACTCATTGATGGTGATGTGTGTCAGGGCTCTTTATATCACTGTAAACAATTGCAGACACCTGTGCTAATTAGTTTGGCAGGTGTGTCCAATGAAAGGCAAGACTACTTAAGAAGGCTGTCCCACATTATTAAGCAGCCTACATTTTCTGCCAAAAATAGGAAAGAAAAAGGATGTGTCGTCTGCTGAGAAGCAACAAATTATGGAGTGTTTAGGTCAAGGCATGACTACAATCAACATTGCCAAGAAAACTTCATCCTGATCATCGCACAATCAAGAAGTATGTAGCTGATTCACAGTACACACGTGTGCGTGCTGATAAGGGAAAATTGAGGACTCTTTCCCACAGCCAATTACGTCAGGTTAAAAAAGCAGCGGCAAAAAAGCCTTGTCATAGCAGCAGACAAGTTTTTGAAGGTGCTGGTGCCTCCAACATCCCCTGAACAACAAGATTCAGGGTCCTTCAGAGGTTTGCAGCTGTGCGTAAGCCATCCTGTCGACCTCCTCTATCCACTGTACACAAGCAGAAACAGCTCCAGTGGGCCAAACAATACATGGAGACTGACTTCAAAACTGTTTTGTTCACCGATGAGTGCCGTGCAATGCACAATGGTCCAGATGGATGGAGTGGAGGATGGCTGGTTGATGGACACCCCATGCAAACACGGCTACGGCGCCAACAAGGAGGAGGTGGAGTAATGTTTTGGGCTGGAATTGTGGGGAGAGAGATTGTCGGCTCCTTTAGGATCCCTGAAGGGGTAAAGATGAACTCCATAATGTATGTGGAGTTTCTCAAACCGTACTTCCTGCCATGGTTCAAGAAGAAGAACCGTGTATTCCACAGCAAGATCATTTTCATGAATGATAATGCACAGTCTCATGCTGCACATAACACATCTGCAACTCTGGCTGATATGGGCATAAAGGGGGACAAACTTATGGTGTGACCCCCATGCTCCCCTGACCTCAACCCCATTAAGAACCTCTGGAGCATCATCAAAAGGAGTGTCTATGATGGCGGGAGGCAGTTCACATCTAAGCAACAGCTCTGGGAGGGTATTCTGTCCTCATGGAAAACAATTGAAGCAGAAACCATCCAAAACCTGACAAATTCAATGGACGAGAGAGTTCAGAAGCTCCTTTCGAACAAGGGGTCCTATGTGAAAATGTAACATCACCTAGAATAAAGTTTTGAGTTGAAAACTGTTTGATTTCAGTTTCTAATAACCCGCTAATGCTTATAATTTCAAAAATGACCATTTTTTTGCTCTTTATTAAAATAAAAAGGTTGATCGAATAGTGTCAGGGATCTAAGAGTGCGGCAACCCAGTAGTCAGGATTATTTCGAATTCTGACAATCTGAGGGTCATGTTGCAGGTAGTGCAGCAAGAAGGCACTCATGTGTCTTGCGCATCTAGGAGCCCAAAAATTATTTTCTGGGCTAGATGCTGCTAAAAATTATTATTAATTTGATAGCTGGTGGAGATTAGTATAGATGGCCTAATAGAATCAGTACTGAAAACTGCTACAAGGCCAAAATTATTTTACAGGCAAGATACAGATAAACATGATTAGTAATAATTAGAAATCTGGAGGAGCTTAGTATAGATGGCCTAATAGAATCAGTACTGCAAACTGCTACAAGGCCAAAATTATTTTACAGGCAAGATAGAGATAAAGATGATTAATAATAATTTGATATCTGGTGGAGCTTAGTGTAGATGGCCTAATAGAATCAGTACTGCACACTGCTACTATGCCCAAAATTATTTTCCAGGCAAGATACAGATAAAAATGATAATTAATTTGAAAGCTTAAAACGGTTGGGTTGATGACGTGATTTTACCAAATCCTCAAGCTTTTACTCTCCCCTGGATGACACAGGGGTTGAAAAGTCCTTGCGGCTCCATGATGAGTTCATCTTTATGAACGTGAGTCTGTCTACATTGTCAGTGGACAGCCGCGTGCGCTTATTTGTCAGCACAGCGCAGTGCTGAACACACGTTCAGAGAGAACAAAAATTATTATTCATTTGAAATCTGGTGGAGCTTAGTATAGATGGCCTAATAGAATCAGTACTGCAAATTGCTACAAGGCCAAAATTATTTTACAGGCAAGATACAGATAAACATGATTATTAATAACGCTGGTGTATAAAAAAAAAAAAAATTCTGGCATGGACTTTAAGAACAGTTTTAGACTAATTTGAGGGTGTTGAATTCAAATCTGATCTTATAATTTCTCTATCACATCATGTTTTTGCGCTATAGGTATATAGCCCATTTTCAATAATTCCAAGAAAAATATAAGTAGTGTATGAAAAGTGCCGGTTTATTCGGTTCACTAAGGTAAATTTAGTTTTCATTTAGTCTCCCAATAAATGTGAGAATATCTTTGTTTTCTTTGAACATGCATAATTCCCATTTGTTAAGATAAGAAAGTAAAAAAACAGTTTCCAAACACCCTTGTTTTTTGTGCTACTGGGACAGTAGAGCTACAGCAGAGCATTGTGTGAAAACTGAATGGCCTCAGCGATAGAGTTTGGCATCTGGCAATAAGAATGTCATCCATGATCCTCTAGTGGATAGGAAGAACATTGTCTTTCCTCCCTTGCACATAAAACTTGGATTGATGAAGCAGTTCGTCAAATCTCTCAATCACAGTGGAGAATGCTTTAACTATATATGTTCAACTTTTCCTGGTCTTAGTGAAGAGAAGAAAAAGGCTGGAATATTTGATGTACCTCAAATAAGAACACTTATGAGAGACCCAAACTTTATCACATCAATGAATGAGACAGAAGAAAGAGCTTGGAATGCATTTTGTAATGTGGTGCAGAATTTTCTAGGGAATAAGAAAGCAGACAACTATGAAGAGATTGTGGAAGAGCTACTAATGAGTCTGCAAAATCTTGGATGTAGAATGAGTATCAAGATTCACTATTTACACAGCCATTTGGACTTTTTTCCAGAGAACCTTGGGGATGTGAGCGAGGAATAAGGGGAGCGTTTTCATCAGGACATTAAAACAATGGAAGAACGGTATCAAGGCCGGTGGGACTCACATATGATGGCTGACTATTGCTGGAGCTTGATGAGAGACAACCCAGAAGCTGAACATCACAGATCAGCCAAAAAAAGAAAGTTCAAATAGCTTCCATTTGCCATTCATCTGTGTGCCATATATATGTGTTTTTTTGTAGTTTAATTTTATAAGTATATTTGATTTGCTGTACACCGACTTTGTAATTTTTGTTATTCCTTGATTAAAAATATACAAAATGTAGTAACGAAAATCATGAGGTTTTAATCAAAAAACATTCGATAGGAGTAATTTCCATCAAAAATATCTCAAATCCTCATGTGATAGCCAAAAACGGAGTTCGTATTAGTAATCAGCAGCCAAAATTGACTTAAAATGTTTTAAAACCTTTTGACAGAAAAATTGCGTTGACCAGTGTAATTTTAAACCTGGTGGAGCTTAGTATAGATGGCCTAATAGAATTAGTACTGCAAACTGCTACAAGGCCCAAATTATTTTCCAGCCAAGATACAGATAAACATGATTAGTAATTTTAAATCTGGTGGCGTTTAGTGTAGATGGCCTAATAGAATCAATACTGAACACTGCTACAAGGCCCAAATTATTTTCCAGCCAAGATACAGATAAACATGATTAGTAATTTGAAATCTGGTGGAGTTTAGTATAGATGGCCTAATAGAATCAGTACTGCACAGTGCTACAAGGCCAAAATTATTATACAGGCAAGATACAGTTAAACATGATTAGTAATTTGAAAGCTTAAAACAGTTGGTGAGGTGATTGTAACAAATCATCAAGCTTTTACTCACCCCAGGATGACACAGGGGTAGAAAAGTCCTTGCGGATCCATGATTTGTTCATCTTTATGAACGTGAGTTTGTCTACATTATCAGTGGAGAGCCGCGTGCGCTTATCTGTCAGCACACCACCAGCAGCGCTGAACACACGTTCAGACAGAACGCTGGCTGCGGGGCATGACAAGATCTCCAAGGCGTAAGTGGCGAGCTCCGGCCATTTATCCCGATTGGAAGCCCAAAAAGAGCAATGGTCCAGTGATACAGTCATGGCTTCAATGTTTACTTGGAGATACTCCTGTACCATCGTCTCTAGGCGTTGATTATGTGTCAGACTTCTTGTCTCCTGTGGCCTTGCAAAGGATGGGCTAAAAAAGTGGTGAAATGATTCCGCAAAATTGATGTTACCAGCAGATACTGTGTTTCTGTTACATTTTGAGTGCTGAACACTCAACGGTCCCACGGTTGGCAAGTTGGAACTGTGAGATTCACTACGTGCACCACTGGTGTTTTGTGGAAAAGCACATGTAAGATTCTGCAACAATCTCTGCTGATACTCCTGCATGCGTGAATCCCTTTCTATGGCAGGAATAATTTCTGCAAATTTACTTTTGCATCGGGGATCTAACAGTGTGGCAACCCAGTAGTCAGGATTATTTCTAATTCTCACAATTCGAGGGTCATGTTGCAGGTAGTGCAGCAAGAAGGCACTCATGTGCCTTGCGCATCCAGGAGCACCAAGTCCCTGTTGTGTTGGTGGCGAAGTAACAATCATGCTTCCTTCCTCTGCCCTCTCCCCCCAACCTCACACAACAGAAATGTGATCAAGGTCTCCCTCATCTGATGAGTCTTCCATCAGTTCGTCCTCCACTTCTTCCTGGGCTCCTGCACCTTCCTCACTAATTTGGCTGCTACCATGCGCCCTGGTAAAACCATCTCCCCCACCCTCACGTTGTTATGATCTGCTACAAGAACTAAGGAAAGATAGGAAAACTGTCCCTATAATAGGACTAAGCTGATTCCCTACGATGCAGTGGGCAACCTGTTCCTTGTGAACAAACCCGCCTTCGTCCTCAGCTAGTCTGAACGCAGACCTATAGATATAAGGGAGGGGTCCCTAAAAGTACTACGGACTGGGACAAAATTGGACACCTCCTAGCAGAATTTGTAGCGGAGCAAAAAGACAAACAGACAAAAATACTTAGTGGTCCAAGGACCAAGCAAACTATAGAGATAGGTACAAAAAACCTGGCTAGATTAGGAGTCAAAGTAACACTGAAGTCCAGCAAAGCCAGAAGGGCGGAGCTGGAATAAATAGGCAGCAGGTCACGTGACCACAATATAGAAAAAAACTAACAGGAGGGTTCTAACAACAGTAGCTTAACAAGACTGTTTTAATGCCCCTTGGAAAAGACGTGGATGTCACAGAAGCTTAACAAGACGGTTTAATGCCCTTCGGAAGAGACGTGGAGGTCACAGTAGCTTAACAAGACGGCTTTAATGCCCCTCAGAAGAGACGTGGAGGTCCCAGTAGCTTAACAAGATGGTTTTAATGCCCCTTGGAAAAGTGGTGGAGGTTGCAGTAGCTTAACAAGACGGTTTTAATGCCCCTTACAAGAGCCATACAGTACAGCATCTTAAAAATATTATTCCCATTATTGGGGAGAGGGTCTCCCACAGTCTTTGCTTACGCCTTCCAAAAAAGCTGACAAAAATAAGGAGGAAATTTCAATAATGGCAACACGGACCACGGTTACCCTGGTGGTATAGTGGTGGTGGAGGCAGAGGATAAGGAGAAGAACATAAAACAGCCGAAAAGAGGAAGCGTATACCCATGTGTGGGTGTGAAGCGGTGCATGTGAATACACCTCCCAAAATAACACAGTGGATTTGACTTTATGTTAATCTGCTGTCATTTGGTGGTGGTGAGAAGTCTGGCCCAATCCAGCCTTTGTTCATTTTGATAAGGGTCAGCTTGTCAGCATTGTCAGTTGACAGGTGAGTGCGCTTATCAGTTATAATTCCCACAGCGGCACTAAAAACACGCTCCGATAACACGCTAGCGGCAGGGCAGGCCAGGACCTCCAAGGCGTACACAGCGAGTTCATTCCAAGTGTCCAGCTTGGATACCCAAAAATTAAAAGGCACAGGGGAATCATGGAGGATGCTGGTACGGTCGGCAAGGTACTCCCTCACCATCTTTTGAAACTTTCCACTCCTTGTGAGAGTACTCCGCGCCTCAGGGTCTGTCCGAAGGGAGGGTCTCATAAAACTGTCCCAGAACGTTGACAGTGTTCCTCTGCCTCTGCTGGATTGGATTTGCATCTCTCTCGCATGTACGCCTTGGTTGGGCAACGAACTGTGACCTCTGCCGCTAGCGTGTTCAGCTGGGAATTTTTTTAACAGCAAGGGTCTTCTGGTACTGCTCCATTTTTGTAGACCTCTCCACCTCAGGAATAAGAGAGTGAAAGTTCTCCTTATAGCGGGGGTCTAAAAGTGTCACCAACCAGTAGTGACTGTCACCCAACATTTTGACAACGCGAGGGTCACGGTTAAGGCAGCGTAACATAAAGTCAGCCATGCATGCCAGACTGGTAACGGGCAAGACTTACGTGTCCTCACCAAGATGACGACTGACCATGCTCTCCTCCTCCTCCTTCTCCCCCCTGTCCTCAGGCCACCCATGCTGAACCGACGATATGACAGTTGTACAGGTACTACTGTCTACAGTGCATGATACAAGCTCCTGTTCTTCCTCCTCCTCCTCCTCTCCCTCATTGTCCCCCAATGCACGTTGGGATGAGATGAGGCTAGGCTGTGTGTAATCGACTGCTATGGCTTCTTGATCCATCTCATCATACTCTGGCTGCAATGCCTCCTCTTTAATTCTCTGCAGAGAGCGTTGCAAAAGACAGACAAGTGGAAAGCTGACGCTAATGATGGCGTCATCGCCACTCACCATCTTGGTGGACTCCTCAAAGTTTGTCAAGATGGTACATATGTCAGACATCCAGGTCCACTCCTGGGGTCTTATGTGTGGAGTCTGACCTGAATATCTACGGCCTTGTTGCAGCTGGTACTCCACAACTGCTCTCTTCTGCTCACAAATCCTTTGCAACATGTGGAGGGTAGAGTTCCAATGTGTAGGGACATCACACACCAGTCGGTGTGCCGGAAGCTGCAAACGCTGCTGCAACACAGCAAGGGCGGCGGATGCTGTAGCCGACTTGCAAAAATGAGCTGACAGGCGGCGTACTGTGACGAGCAGATCTGGCAACTCGGGGTACGATTTAAGAAACCGCTGAACCACAAGGTTAAGCACATGAGCCAGGCTTGGTACGTGTGTGATCTCTCCTCGCCTCAGAGCCACCACCAGGTTGCAGCCATTGTCACACACGACCATGCCTGGAAGTAGGTTCAGCGGTCTCAGCCACAGATATGCTTGCTCTTTCACAGCTGTCCACAACTCACAAGCAGTGTGAGGTTTCTCACCTAAGCTTATGAGTTTCAGCACAGCCTGTTGCTGCTTGGCGGAGGCAGTACTGCAGTGCTTCCAGCTTGTAACTGATGTGGTGATATCTGAGATGGAGGATGGACATAAGGAGGAGGAGGATGATGCACTGGAGCTGTACACTGTGGGGCAACTCTGACTGACATAGGGCCCGCAATCCTGTGGGGAGGATGTGTTCCGTCCCAAGGTCTGACTGGGTCCCGGCTTCCACTATGTTTACCCAGTGTGCTGTCAGGGAGATGTACGGTCTCTGGCACAAGCACTTGTCCACGTGTCTGTTGTCAGGTGGACTCTCCCAGTAACTGCATTGTTGAGGGCACGGCAGATGTTTTGGGACACGTGCTTGTGTAGTGCGGGGATGGCACACCGGGCAAAATAGTGTCGGCTGGGGACTGAGTAACGAGGGACGGCCACTGCCATAAGGTTGCAGAAGGATTCCGTCTCCACCAGCTTAAAAGGCAGCATTTCCAATGCAAGCAGTCGTGAAATGTGTGAATTTAGGACTGTGGCCTGTGGGGTGTTAGCTGCGAATTTCCGCTTTCGTTCAAAGGTCTGGGATATGGACAATTGAACGCTGCGGTGGGACGTGGACGTGGATGCTGTTTCTTAAGAAACTGCCATAACAACTGAAGACTGAGAGGAGGGGACATCTTTGCATGCAGTATGGACAGGGGATTGCTTTACATGCACAACAGGGGAAGAAGCAGTGGTGACATCTGCTGACACTGGTCGTGGACCCTGGGGTTCGCCCCACAAAGTCGGGTGCTTTGCTGCCATGTGCCTGATCATGCTGGTGGTGGTCAGGCTGGTAGTTTTGTCACCCCTGCTGATGCTGGCATGGCAGGTGGTGCAAATGGCCTTTTTGGGGTTATCAGCAGAGTGTTTAAAAAAATTCCAGACTCTGGAAGACCTACAGGTTGTACTGGCAACGTCCCTCGTGTTGGTGTTACGGGGAACTGTTGCCTGCCTTCTGTGTGCGGCCACCACACTGCTTCTTCCTGCCTATTGGGGAACTCTGCCTCCCTCACCCTGTGTGCTGCTGGCCTCGCTCTGCATGTCCTCCTGCCACGTTGGGTCAGTTACTAGATCATCCACCACCTCCTCCTCTTCCACTTGCGCACCACGATCCTCCTCCTCACTTTGTGGCAATTGTGTCTCGTCATCGTCCACCTCTTGTGACAAATTGCCAGCATCGACTTCCTGTGGCCGTGGCTGTTCAAATATTTGGGCATCGCTACATGGGATCTCCTCTTCCACCACTTCATGCGGAGCAGGCGAGGGGCATAAATCTGGAAATGGACCAGTCAACAGCTCTTCAGAGTGTCCAAATGTGGGATCAATTGCTGTCTAACGACACTCGGCATGGTGGGAGGAAGGAACAACAGGGTGAGGAGGAGTATGCGGTCGAGACTCACGGCTACTAAGATTTCACCGTGTGGAATACAGACCGGAGGTGGTGGTGCCCAGGTAACTGGAAGTATTATCTGCTATCCAATTAATAACCTGTTCACACTGATCAGTACGGAATACTGGTGTTGTTCTGTGCTTCTCTAGTAATTCGGTAAAGAAGTGGGAGCGAGAAGATGTGGCTGTTGGTTGTGGCAGATTTTCACATTGGCCCCGACCCCATCCTCTGCACGCACCATCACCAGAACATCCAGTTCCACGTCCCATGCCACGCACCTTGCCCATTGTAAAGGAAGTAAATAGCTTACACTCGCACTATCAATGGTAAAATGGTAATAAAAAGTAGATTAGAACCGTGGAAGAGGAAAACCACAGTTATATTTCTCTGGCCTACACCCGACTCTTTAAAACAATCTGAACAATCAGGGAGAAACTATTACTGTTTTTCTTTACGGAAAAAATAACAAAATCTGGATAATAGAGATTTTTTACCGTGGAACGGCAAAGCCACAGTTATAATTTACTGGTGTATACCAGACTTTTTTAAATATATATATTTGCGGCTGAACAGTGAGCGACACACTCAAACAGTTCTTTCTTTAGATACAAATGGCCCAAAAGTGGATAATACAAAGGTTTGAACCATGGAACTGCAAAACCACACTTCTGTTTCTCTGGCCTACACCAGACTATTTTAAACAGATATATTTGTGTCTGAAAAATCAGGGAGACACTATTAGGTTTTTTTTTATTGGCAAAAAATATATTTAACCACTGTGTCTTCTATACAGCCTGCCTGCCTGCCTGATATCTGGGATGGATATTAGTCCTGAGAAGGACTGTTTGTTCGATCTGGCAGCCTTTACAGACCCTACACTAACTATTTTGCAGCATATATCTCTCCCTAAATCAGCAGCGCTGTCTCTACACTGTCTGATCCCAGCCATCTGTGTCCAAGTTGGCGGCGTCGAGGTGACGCTGTGCGGCCAGCCAATCAATGTAATGCCCACAACCAACATGGCTGCGGCATTACAGTGACTGGCTGGCAATCCCTGCATGTTCATTGGCTCTGTAAAGAATGCCAAACATGCAGGGAGGAGACCCGAGCTCCTGCCCGAGTAACCCGGAAATGCTTGGTGCTCGCCGAACATCCCGAGTAGCGTGATGGTCGGGAGAGTACCGAGCAGTGTCGAGCATGTTCGCTCAACACTAATAGCAACACAATTTCCTCTTTCAGTTTTAATCCAGACATGGGTTAAGTTATGAAAGCATGAAAAAAAGTTACTTGATCCCGACATGATTTGAACACACAACCTCCTGATCTGGAGTCAGAAGGGCTACTGTTGCGCCACAAGGTCATATGAACAAGTAACTGTACGCCCCAGAATTCACATAAAAAGTGCATGAAGAAATCGTGGCACACCTCGAAATTTGCTACTTTTACTCACAAACTGAAAAAGACATAAACAAGGACGAATGAACATCTTGATATTGGGAATGCAGGGATTTTCAGTTTAAAATTTAGAATCTAGTAATGAACCCTTTTTTCTTATGGATTCAAAGATGACAATGCTATGATCAAAGTGAAAGGAGATCCCAAGGTGCCTCAAATATTCAATGTTTTGATTTCGTTTCCCGATGATTTTTCTCATCAAAGAATTGTTGATAAGATATTAACCGGTTCCCGACCGCCCACTGTATATAAACGTCGGCGCTGCCTGGGCTCTGTGCAGCGCCGACGTTTAAAAATGGTGGGTGGTCCCACAGCTCTCAGGACCCCCAAGGGATCCTGACAGGATCCAAAAGAAAAGGATGGCATATAATAGAGAGGGAGCACACCAAATTATATATGCAAAAAATACAAATTTATTTTTTTACAAGTATGTGGACAAAAACAAGATAAAATCATTTAAAAAAACACACGCACAAGAGAACCTCAAATAGTGAGATACAAGATACCAAAATCATGGGAAACACAATTATGACAATAGCATGATCATGAATAAGTTAATTCATCAATAATGCGTGATAAACTCTTAGTAGGTCATGATTATAATAGCAAAATATATGAACACACACTATTAACCCCAGAGGATATGTATCTCAAATTCATGACAATATAGTTGGCGGCCAATAAATTGATCAAAATATGTCACAGAAAATACACAGAGCAGATATGGGCATTATATACAGAGATGTTTCCGAAGTGGGAAGTTACATCCTATGGTGTCTATAAATACCCTACACTACCCTCTGAATTAGCTTGTAAAAAAACCTATATAGGCAAACAAATACCTCATGTAGTTCAATAGGTCTGGATGAGAATCCATGAATGGCATAATCTAAATAACCATAAAAGAATGCATGGGTTTTGATGCAATAGTCTACCACGATATTACCAGCCCCAATTGAGGATATGAGGTCCCCGTGGCCCACCCCCACACGTTCCGCTGCCTAGGGCTGCAGCTTCATCAGGGAATAAACCACATGCTTCTAAAAGGGTTTATATATGTTTATAATTACCGCTCAGTGTTCTCAGCAGTGTTCGTCAAACCGGAAATGCGTCATAAGCATGTGACGCGGTTACTAAGGAGACGCTATTATGCATCGTCAGACAGGAAGTATGTCATGGTCACATGATACGGTTGGTTAGCAACCAGATATACAGATAGGATTATCGTCAAACAGGAAGTATGTCATGGTCACATGATACGGTTGGTTAGCAACCAGATATACAGACAGGGTGGATCAATTCAAACAGCAATGCTGCATATAAGCAAGTATACACAGCCATGTAGTAAAATAATGTCACTCAAACCTCAAGTCCATACATCGGATTATTGACAGAACAATGTCCCATGGCAATTATCAATTACAAGGGTGATTAGTAAAATGTTAATTATATATCAAGTATGACAGCCATAGGTATGGTATAAACATTATTGCACGTACAATTCTACACACAGCACAGCATAACTAAATATGCATCTCAAATAGGGGAAAGGCGTTATATCAGATCTCAATATGATTCAGAATCCACAAATATATATCACTCATAAGTATGTCCCTAAACACAGTAATAGGTGCATGTGCTTAATTTTATTTAAATAACTCAGACATGAACTATGTGCATAGCACACATCTTATATCAAAGCAACTGCATATACCAAGAAACTGTGTGTGTTCAGTAGGCACAGACAGCATCGAACCAAAAAATTACAACATACTCCCACATAAGAATTCACGATGCAAATATAAGGTCCAATTATGTGGAAGATATTTTTAGAGTATCAATAGTATATTTCCTCCCCCTCACTAGAGCCTTTATGATGATATATATGAGAGATTGATATTGGTACATGTAGACACAAAACTATACTATAGAGCAAAAGAAAATCCAATAAATATAGATAATCTGTCTGAAGTGTTCTATTATAATCATTGCCCAACAGGGAAAAGATATGGGTTTAGTATTCAACATCCTCTGCTTCAAAATACACCATTGTCCTGAAAATATAAATGATTGCATCAATAATCATGTGGTTGTAAAAAGAGTCCGATAAGACTAACAGTCCTTAGTCCTCAAGAGTATCTGATGAGTATATCCAATCCATCGCCATGTCTTTTTACAAATCTCATCACATGATCCAATTTCATCCAAGGTATCCCATAAAGAGAAAGTCCTCATTGAGTCCTGTTGGTGACATGGCATCAAGTAGGTAAATCCATCTGGTCTCCAATTGGAGTAATGATTTAGTAATATCCCCTCCACGGATATTTAGATTGATCCGATCCAGACCAATCACTGTTAAACCCCTTGGACTACCACCATGATGGTCCAAAAAATGGGATGTCACGGAAGTCAATTTGATTCCCTTTTCTTGGTTGGAGGAGGCACAATTGATGGTAGATAGATGTTTCTGCATTCTCTTCCTCAATTCCAAAGTCGTCTCTCCCACATATACCCTATTACAGGGGCAAATGAAACAATAAATCACATTATAGGTTTTACAATTGATGAATTGTTTGAGATTATGTTCTTTTAAATCATGGGGGTCTGTGAAATGATTCTGTGTGTGTATCATATATTGACATATATTACAGGATCCACAAGGGAACTCTGGCCCCCAGAGGTCTTTGTTGTGGATCTAGAGTAATGACTGGTAGTCAATTGATCCCGTAAATTAGGTGCCCTCCGTGCTGTCATGAGGGGGTGATCCTCAATTAATGGTCTAATTTTAGGATCTACTGTAAGAATTCTCCAATGCTCCCGAATTATATTACCAACCTTCGTCCACTGATTATTGTAGTCAGTGATAATTCGGATCCTTTTGTCTGCTTCTTTTGGTCGCCCTTGTAATAATGACATTTGGTCCTGTTGGTTAGCACGTTGAAATGCTTCCGAAATCACTTTATTGGGGTAACCTCGATCTCTAAAACGCTCCATTAATAATCTTGCTTGTTTTCTGAAATCCGACATTCTCGTACAGTTACTGTTATGATCTGCTACAGAGACTAAGGAAAGACAGGAGATCTGTCCCTACAATAGAACTAAACTAGATCCCTACGATGTAACGGAGAACCTGATCCTGCGATCAGACCCGCTAAAGTCCTCGGCTAGTCTGTACGAAGACCTATAGATGTGAGGGAGGGATCCCTACAAGATCTAGGGACTGGGATAAGTTGGACACCCCCTAGCAGAAATAGTAGCAGTCAAAGACAAACACACAACAAAAAGCATAGAGGTCAGAAGACCTAGCAAAACTAACAGAGAATGGCAACAGAGCACCAAGCTAGCTCAACAGTAGTAAATAGAATGAAGTCCAGCAATGCCAGGAGGGCGGAGCTGGATTAAATAGGCAAAAATGGTCATGTGACCAGCAAACTAAAAAAAACCTAACAGGAGAGTTGTAACAGTACCCCCTCTTCTAAGAGGATCCTCCGGATCCCCTAGGCCCAGGCTTACCAGGAAACCTACTGTGAAACGCTCTGACAAGTCTGGAAGCAGAAACATCATCCGCCCTCACCCATGAGTTATCCTCAGGTCCGAAACCCTTCCAAGCGACGAGATACTGCAAACTCCCTCTATACCGTCTAGAATTTAGGATGCGGGAAATTTCATATTCCCCGTCCTCCACCACCGGAGGAACAGTGGCAGAGGCGTCACCATCCGACACATCAGCTTTTTTCAACAGAGAAACATGAAACACCGGATTAATCCTCCAGGACGTAGGAACCTCCAGCCTAACAGCAGATTGGTTAACTATCTGAAGCACCTTAAAGGGCCCTACGAACTTGGGACCCAATTTTTTAGAAGGAATCCTCAATCGCAGATTCTTAGAGGACAACCAAACCATGTCACCAACAGCAAACAAAACCTCTTGCTGTTTCCTATCAAAGTACCTCTTAGATTTTTTGTTAGCCTCCTGAAGATTACCACGCACATCCGTCCAATCTCTCTCCAAATCACCGGAAAAACTCTCCTCCTCAGGCACAGCCGAAACCAATTTGGAGAATGACCCAAAAGACGGATGTCTCCCAGAACTAGTGTTGAGCCACCCTCGTAGTGTTCGAGTTCGGTTCGGTTCGTCGAACACCCGTGTGTTCGCCGAACTGTTCGTTGAACACCTTCGAACACCGTTAAAACCAATGGCAGGCAAACAAAAACACATAGAAACACATAGAAAACACCTTCAAAGGTGTCCAAAAGCTGACAAACTGCTCAGAAGACACAACTAACACATGGAAAGTGACAAGTACATATATTCATGCGAAAAGAAAAGAGGTGGAGGAGTAAAAGGAGGGGGAGACACAGATATAGGCATGTCATGCCCTTCTAAAATCCAAAAAGTGAGAAGCCGACATGTTCAGTCCGCTCCTGCCCGTGCCACCTCCGTGTCGCCGGGTTTGTGCCAGAGCCGCGGTGAACCCTGACGGCCAGCCCCCCTCTCCCAATACTGGTGCCTGTCCGCTGGTGGGTCGAGCGAGCCTCCCTGTGGTGGAGGCAGCTCTAAGCTTTTTAATTTAAATTGTCTCTCTAATTTGAATGAATACACTTTAAATCCATTTACAAGGATCTATTGGAGGGCAAGTCTCATGCCAGCAGCCGCGTAATTCCAGCTCCAGTAGCGTCCACTAAAGCTGCTGCAGTTAAAAAGCTTTTATAAGGATCGAGCTCGGCTGTCCACCGCAAGGCATCCTACTGCCAGTCCCAGCCCCTATGCCTTGGGGTGCCTCCTGATGCTCTTCACTGAGTATCCCATGGTCCTGAAGCATTTCCTTTGAAAAAATTAAGTGTCCAAACTACAGGTGGTGTAGCTTGCTTAACAGCCGGGATAATCCGCTGACTAGCAGACACTGCTACTAGGCACAAAGTATTTCCTGGGCTAGATGCAGTTAAAAATTTGTAATTAGATACTCTCGTTGGATGCTGAGAAAGCATTCCATAGAGTCTCCTGGCACGCCATATATGATTCTCTTAAAAAGCTTGGGGTAGGGGTCTAGGGGACCCTTTTATAGCCAAATACGTCACCTAGGCTGAAGATAAATGGAACTGTAGCACCATGAGGGCTCGGTTGCTACAGAGGTATTGCACCTCACCCAGAGGTGTGATATCTCACTCTCAGGTAAGGATGGAGTGTGGATCAGGACCCGACACTTGCATGCATTACACCACATTGCCGTGGGGCAGGGCGACCAATATGCCTCTGAGATGGGCACGACAGTCCCTGTCCCTGGCTGGAGTGGGGGGAGGGAACACTGAGGAAGGGGAACCCTGTAGTGCAGGAGCAGGGAGGAAGCAGTTCCTGGGTGCATTGAGAAGGGAGTATAAAAGGTGGGCACCAACTTAGTTCAGTGCAGAGTAGTCTGAGCAGAAGTGGCAGGGAGCAGGGGCTCTGCATGAGCTCTGCTCCGGAGGCGGGCCTAGTAACAGAGGCCCAGGCCTGGAAGAGGGAGAAGGAAGGAAGAGGAGCGGAGAAGGCTCCAGGAATGAGGAATGAAGGGATCCCAGGGGTGTGGACGGGCGAGTCGCCACCGCACGCCAGAATCCACCTGCGTGGAGGGGTCAGGCCAAAGGGGGAGACCGGTCCCCAAAACTTGTGGAGGCAGGAAACGACCCTCAGTTAGAAACCAGAGGCTGTGACATTTTATGTGGCGCAGCCCCTCGCTACACCCGCTAGGAAGGCACCACATAGGGTCAGGGAAACTGGCGCCAAGTTTACCAAGAGGAGGCCCGAGGCAGCCGGACAGAAGGGTTGGTAAGAAAGGCCAGACAAAGGACACACAAAGGGGGTCCTGTGAAGCGCTCCAAAGTTATCTGGGAGTTGTCTGAGCCCCTCACCTGGTGAGCACAGTACGACGTGGGCAGCCGTTACCTGCAGACGTGGTCTGGATAATAAGAACTGTGAGTAAAGGCCCTGGACTGCATCACTGACTCAATGTCGTTACTGCTGCTGCCCTGCACCATCACCCCCATCCTTCACATACACTGCCCTGAGGCTATACTCCTCCCGTGGGGAGTTATGCTACGCTCTGCTGCACCCACAACACCAGCCTCAGCGGTCTGCCCTGCAGCGTCGGTTCACTCTGACCGCAATCTACGGGTGGCGTAGTCGGAAATTTAAACATCAAAACCACATAAATAGTTCCGCCACTGGTTTGACCACCCTGAGCCATGGAACCGGGTCGTCGCCACGAAGAATACAACCACCAGCATCCACCAAAAAGGGTCCGGCTCCGGGTGTCCCAAGGCCCAGGGGGTGCATCAGAACATTTTCATCAGCTTTCAAAATCACCAATGGGACAAGGCAGGGATGTCCTCTGTCCCCTCTGTTTAAACATCCTAGTGACGGAGCACCTGCTCTCATTAATTCGCCATAACCCCAATATTAGGTGGATTGAGGTGGGAGGCACCGAGTACAAGTGCTCTCTATTTGCTGATGATGTCCTAGTATATATCACTCAATCACATATATCCATCCATGCTGTTATGGCTGAAATAGATCACTTTGTTACATGGTCAAATTTTAAAATCAATGCAGCGAAGTCTGAGGCCCTCGATGTCTCCCTCCCCAAATCCATATAGGATTCCATCCAGTCCAACTTTCCCTTTGCCTGGCCCTCACAGGGTATCAAATACTTAGGAATTCCTATTCATAGAGACCTCTCCCATCTATGTTATCTTAATTTTGGGCCCTTTATTGAACAACTCCATACAGACCACGGTTGGCAAGTTAGAACTGTAAGATTCACTACGTGAACCACTGGTGTTTTGTGGAAAAGCACATGTAAGATTCTGCAACAGTCTCTGCTGATACTCCTGCATGCGTGCATCCCTTTCTATGGCAGGAATAATTTCTGCAAATTTACTTTTGTACCGGGGATCTAACAGTGTGGCAACCCAGTAGTCAGGATTATTTCTAATTCTCACAATTCGAGGGTCATGTTGCAGGTAGTGCAGCAAGAAGGCACTCATGTGTGTTGCGCATCCAGGAGCACCATGTCCCTGTTGTGTTGGTGGCGAGGTAACAATCATGCTTCCTTCCTCTGTCCTCTCCCCCCAACCTCGCACAACAGAAATGTGTTCAAGGTCTCCCTCATCTGATGAGTCTTCCATCAGTTCGTCCTCCACTTCTTCCTGGGCTCCTGCACCTTCCTCACTAGTTTGGCTGCTACCATGCGCCCTGGTAAAACCATCTCCCCCACCCTCACATGCCTGCCGCCTTGGTGCTGCCGACCGTCTGGACCATGCAGATGTTAGCCCTTCCGCATACAACTCCTCCTCCTCTACTTCCTCCACCTCCTCTTGTGCCACCACCTGACTCCGAATTCTGTTTAACATGTGCTCCAGCATGTAAATCACCGGAATAGTCATGCTGATAATGGCATCGTCAGCACTAAACATCTTCGTCGCCATTTCAAAACTGTGCAGAAGGGTGCATAGGTCCCTGATCTGAGACCACTCCTCCAGCGTGATTTGCCCCACCTCTGGATCTCGTTGGCCCAGGCTATACGTCAGAACGTATTGCACCAGGGCTTGTCGGTGCTGCCACAGTCGCTGCAACATGTGCAGAGTTGAATTCCACCAGGTAGGCACATCGCATTTTAGCCGGTGAAGTGGCAGACCCAACGACTTCTGTAGAGATGCAAGTCGCTGAGCTGCGGGATGCGAACGGTGGAAGTGAGCACACAGCGACCGTGCCCTCTGCAAAAGGCCATCTAGTCTGGGATAGTGGGCTAAAAATTGCTGGACAACCAGGTTCAACACGTGAGCCATACAAGGCACGTGTGTGACATTGCCCCGGCGAAGGGCCGCACCCAGGTTTGCAGCATTGTCGCACACGGCATTCCCTGGTTTCAGGTCCAGTGGAGACAACCATTCATGAAATTGGTTCTCCAGAGCTGACCACAACTCCTCAGCTGTGTGACTCACATTTCCCAGACATTTCAAAGTAAAAACCGCCTGATGACGTTGAGCCCTACTGCCAGCATAGTAAGGAGGTGTGCAGGATCCCTTCTGCGCAGTTAGAAAGCTTGTGGCATGACCAGACAGGCTTTGGGTGCAGGTGGAAGACCGAGAGGAGGTTGAGGAGGCAGAAGCAGTGGAGGAACTTTGACATAAAGAGGATTGACGCACAACTCGTGGGGACGGCAAGACTTGGACAGCAGCCCCTTGTCCTGCTGTCACCATAGTTACCCAGTGCCCAGTCAGCGACATGTAACGCCCCTGTCCATGCCTACTCGTCCAAGTGTCTGTGGTGAAATGCACCCTGTCACACACAGAGTTTCTCAAAGAAGCGGTGATGTTGTGTGCGACATGCTGGTGGAGCGCAGGCACACCTTTCTTTGAGAAGTAGTGCCGACTGGGCATCTGGTACTGGGGCACTGCGACGGACATAAGGTCTCGAAAATCCTCTGTGTCCACCAGGCGGAAAGGCAGCATTTCTGTAGCCAAGAGCTTGCAGATGGTTAAATTCAACCTCTTAGCTTTCTCATGGCTAGGAGGAAATGGTCTTTTACTTGTCCACATCTGAGGGACCGAGGGCTGGCTATTGTGCTTAGACGGGGTTGATAAGGGTGTCCCCGGCAAACTGCCGGTCTGTGAGGAAGATGCAGGCAGGCATGTTAGGTTGCCTTGATCCAAAGGTGGTTCTATCGATGTCGGACAGCGCTCAACACCAGCTGGTGTTACCACCTCCAAAGAAAATGATGACCTGCCAATCACACTGGCTGTTGCGGGTAAAGAGGTGGCAGGTCTGCGCCCCAAAACAGGTGTGACTGCTGTCCCCCCAGTCACAGAGGATGAAGAGGCCGCGGATGCACAAGATATGGCAGACGGTGGTTGGCCCGGCCGGCTAGGCCGCATTGTAGCACACTGAGCTTCCCACTGCAACTTATGCTTCATGTCCATGTGCCGGTTCATGCATGAAGTACTCAAACTATGTATTTTTTGGCCTCTACTTAGCTTTTGCTGACAAATGTTACAGATAACACGAGTTGGGTCATCTTTATCTATCTGAAAAAATGCCCAGGCTATGCAAGGCTTAGCACCCATGCGACCTGAAGAGCCACCACGACTTGTGGTGAGAGGCAGAGTTGTGTTTGAGAATGCAGTTGTTGACGTGCTTCCAGTACTACGTCTCTGTCCAGGAAGGCACAACCTGACCTCGTCGTCACTAGCATCTTCCTCCACCTCCTCTGCTGACCTCATCTCTTGGCTGACTGTGGGTTGACAGTAAGTGGGATCTCCAACCTCATCATCATCACCCTGTGCGTTATCACACCCGACGTCCTCAGAGCCAACCTGTTCCTGCCCTGACAAAAAACTAAAGTTGTCGCTCCAATCAGGTATTTGAGTCTCATCATCGTCTTCCTCATTGTCTCCACCAACAGGAGTTA
Source organism: Phyllobates terribilis (assembly GCF_046119375.1). Taxonomy (NCBI): domain Eukaryota; kingdom Metazoa; phylum Chordata; class Amphibia; order Anura; family Dendrobatidae; genus Phyllobates; species Phyllobates terribilis. The sequence continues at coordinate 603,198,025 of NW_027362771.1, forward strand.
CAGTTTGGGAATGAGGGTCTACAATATGGTCAGAACCTTCTGCGTCTGGTCCTGGATCCGACTCATAAAGATTCTGGGCATCAGTGCAGATCATTTCCTCGTCTGGATTCACAGAAGCGCTGGAGTCGACCTCTGATTCCCAGGCTATAGTATGAGTAAACAGCTCTGCAGACTCAACCATCTGTTCTACCTCATACTCAGACGGGCAGCTGGAGATTTGGGAGCTGTGAGGAAGCAAGTGCGATTGGGGTGACACCTTTGAGGACTGGAGTATTTGTGATGTTGAAGTTGATGTGGAGAAGAGCCCAGTTAAAGGAGCACTTGATATCCGTTGAAGCACCTGCTGTTTTTGTGCCTCATCTGGAATTTGTAGCGATTGGCGTGGCCGTAAGAAAGGGATCTTATCACATTGTCCGCTAAAAGAAGTAGACATTTTAGTTTGGCTGGAAGATGGTCTTTCTTCTGCAGATGTTACTGTTGCTTTAACACCTACCCCACTGACACAACCTTTTTTCCCCTTCCCAACACGCCTATTCCCCTTTCCACCAGCAGCAGGCCTTTTTCCACTCATTTTGGTGGTTAACTAATTCACAACTCTGGAGTTGTTTGCACAAAAAAACAATGGATGGGAACCGAGCAGAGCTGAGTGGCCAAACTGTGGTATTAGGCCAAAACTATTGGCTGAGTTAGATGCAGAAAAAAATTATATTCAATTTGCAACCTGATGGAGGTCAGTATAGATGGACTAATAGAACAAGTCCCACACACAGCTAGAGGCCCAAATATTTTTTCAGAGGTAGATGCAGAAAAAAATTGTATTCAGTTTGCAACCTGATGGAGGTCAGTATAGATGGACTAATAGAACAAGTCCTACACACAGCTAGAAGCCCAAATAATTTTTCAGAGGTAGATGCAGAAAAAAATTATATTCAGTTTGCAACCTGATGGAGGTCAGTATAGATGGACTAATAGAACAAGTCCCACACACAGCTAGAAGCCAAAATATTTTTTCAGAGGTAGATGCAGAAAAAAAATATATTCAGTTTGCAACCTGATGGAGGTCAGTATAGATGGACTAATAGAGAAAGTCCCACACACTGCTAGAAGGCCAAATATTTTTTCAGAGCTAGATGCAGACAAAAAATTATTTTGAATTTGCAACCTGATGGAGGTCAGTATAGGTGGACTAATAGAACAAGTCCCACACACTGCTAGAAGGCCAAATATTTTTTCAGAGCTAGATGCAGAAAAAAATTATATTCAGTTTGCAACCTGATGGAGGTCAGTATAGATGGACTAATAGAACAAGTCCCACACACAGCTAGAAGCCCAAATATTTTTTCAGAGGTAGATGCAGAAAAAAATTATATTCAGTTTGCAACCTGATGGAGGTCTGTATAGATGGATTAATAGAACAAGTCCCACACATAGCTAGAAGCCCAATATTTTTTCAGAGGTAAATGCAGAAAAAAAATATATTCAGTTTGCAACCTGATGGAGGTCAGTATAGATGGACTAATAGAGGAAGTCCCAAACACTGCTAGAAGGCCAAATATTTTTTCAGAGCTAGATGTAGATATAAATTATTTTTAATTTGCAACCTGATGGAGGTCAGTATAGATGGACTAATAGAGAAAGTCCCACACACTGATAGAAGGCCAAATATTTTTTCAGAGCTAGATGCAGAAAAAAATTATATTCAGTTTGCAACCTGATGGAGGTCAGTATAGATGGACTAATAGAACAAGTCCCAAACACAGCTAGAAGGGCAAATATTTTTTCAGAGGTAGATGCAGATAAAAATTATTTTTAATTTGCAGCCTGATGGAGGTCAGTATAGATGGACTAATAGGGAAAGTCCCACACACTGCTAGAAGGCCAAATATTTTTTCAGAGGTAGATGCAGATAAAAAATTATTTTTAATTTGCAACCTGATGGAGGTCAGTATAGATGGACTAATAGAGAAAGTCCCACACATTGCTAGAAGGCCAAATATTTTTTCAGAGGAAGATGCAGAAAAAAATTATATTCAGTTTGCAACCTGATGGAGGTCAGTATAGATGGACTAATAGAACAAGTCCCACACACAGCTAGAAGCCCAAATATTTTTTCAGAGGTAGATGCAGAAAAAAAATATATTCAGTTTGCAACCTGATGGAGGTCAGTATAGATGGACTAATAGAGAGAGTCCCACACACTGCTAGAAGGCCAAATATTTTTTCAGAGCTAGATGCAGACAAAAAATTATTTTGAATTTGCAACCTGATGGAGGTCAGTATAGATGGACTAATAGAGAAAGTCCCACACACTGCTAGAAGGCCAAATATTTTTTCAGAGCTAGATGCAGACAAAAAATTATTTTTAATTTGCAACCTGATGGAGGTCAGTATAGATGGACTAATAGAGAAAGTCCCACACACTGCTAGAAGGCCAAATATTTTTTCAGAGCTAGATGCAGATAAAAATTATTTTTAATTTGCAGCGTGATGGAGGTCAGTATAGATGGACTAATAGAACAAGTCCCACACACTGCTAGAAGGCCAAATATTTTTTCAGAGCTAGATGCAGAAAAAAATTATATTCAGTTTGCAACCTGATGGAGGTCAGTATAGATGGACTAATAGAACAAGTCCCACACACTGCTAGAAGGCCAAATATTTTTTCAGAGCTAGATGCAGAAAAAAATTATATTCAATTTGCAACCTGGTAGAGGTCAGTATAGATGGACTAATAGAATGATGCTATGCCCAAAAGATTTTACTTCACTAGGTGCAGTAAAAAAATTGGTATTCTATGCACAGGTGGTATATCTTGCAACACAGATAGGCTACTCCACTGGCTAACCCACTCTGCAATAGGCCAAAAAGGATTAGCTTTGCTAGATTCAGCCAAATGCTGTGAAAAAAACTTGCACATACCTGCCTGGCAAAAACTGATAGGAACTGATGTAAACTTGTCCTGAAAAGGACTGCAATTACAATTAGTCTTTACTCCCACAATCTATCTATTTAAGAGCACAGACCTGCCTGATAAAAGTCGTAGGAAATGCTGTAACCTAGTCCTTAAAAGGACCGCAATCACAACTATTCCCTACTCCCAAGTTATCTGTAGATTTGTGCGAAAATTGGCTTGAAATTAACAAGGTATAGCGCACACAGCAACAGCGGTGCCGTCTAACACGCAGCTGCAGCAGTGAGAAAATGGTGGCGACGGGGAAAATGGCTTGGTCTTATAGGGCAAGGACATGTGACATACACTGCCAATGACACATGCCCTTGCTTGTGTGAAAAAAAGCACTTCGCTCCGTGTGTGCGCTGCTGATAGGCTGACAGATTGCACCTTCCCACTGTAAATGCGGGAAAGAGAAAAAAAAATGGAGATCTTCATTATTCCTGCAGAGATCCATCCCCTGCCCCTCCCCCCACCCCGCTGTACACTCAAACTGCGTATTAACATTAATTTTCATCATTACTGAGAAAAAATCCAGTTATGATTTTGGTGCACGAACAGTTAGCGAACATAACCTCGAACAGCCGAATTTTTCTCAAATCGTTCGTGTTCGCCGAACGGCTCGAACACCGCCCAAAACAGCTCGAATTTGAGATTGGCTAACAGTTCGAGTAGAACAACGCTCATCTCTACCCAGAACAACAAAAAAAAGGCGAACACCCTGCAGAAGAGGATGTATGGTTGTTAAGAGCAAATTCAGAACTGCTCAACATCCTGGTTCTTCCTTTCTGTCTGGCCATTAGACTCAGGATGATATCCGGATGAAAACGACAAATGAACTCCCAACCTGTCACAAAAGGCACGCCAAAAACAAGCCTCGAACTGAGGTCCCCTATCAGAAACAATGTCAGTAGGAACACCATGTAGTCTGACAATTTCCTTGACAAAGGCCTTAGCGAGTGTCTTAGCGCAAGGCAGTTTGATGAAGGGAACCAAGTGACACATCTTGCTAAAACGGTCCACGACCACCCAGATGACCGTGAAACCTTCAGAGGGAGGAAGGTCAGTAATAAAGTCCATAGCCAGATGTGTCCAAGGTGCACTAGGAACCTCCAGAGGGCAAAGCAACCCCGCAGCAGGAGCATGCAAAGACTTAATGACTTCGTTCTGCCATCCAGGCCACCAAAAACTGCGACCCACAAGTCTCTTGGTCTCTGACCTGCTAACCGAGACTCATGACACTCAACAAACAAATCTCTCCTAAAGGTCCTAGGCACAAACAACCTCCCATGGGGAGTGTTAGATGGGGCATTCTCCTGTGCTTTAAGAATCTCATCCTCCAAAACGGAGTCCAAAGCAGCAATCACAACACCTTCTTGTAAAATGGTCTCCTCTTCCTCCTCAGCACCGACCATGGGAGAAAAGCTGCGAGACAAAGCATCCACTTTAACATTCTTGGTACCCGGGATGTAAGTAACGGAAAAATTAAACCGCGAGAAAAAAAGTGCCCACCTAGCCTGACGGGCATTCAAGCGCCTGGCAGCATCAAGATATATCAGATTTTTATGATCAGTGAAAACCTGAATGGGAAATTCAGCACCTTCCAAGAGGTGACGCCAGTGTTCAAATGCGAGTTTAATCGCCAGCAATTCCCGATTACCAATATCGTAATTAAGTTCAGTCTCAGAAAATTTTTTAGAAAAAAAGGCACAGGGATGTACTCCATCCTTGTTTTCCTGAGACAACACCGCACCAACCCCCACCGAAGAAGCATCAACCTCAACCAAAAACGGCTTAGTCACATCAGGCTGCATAAGGATGGGAGCAGAGGTGAACCTCTCCTTTAGAAACACAAAAGCTTCAATGGCCTAAGAAGTCCACTGAACCGCATTAGCACCTTTCCTGGTGAGATCGGTCAGCGGTTTGACAATAATAGAAAAATTTTTTATGAATTTTCTGTAATAATTGGCGAAACCCAAAAACCTCTGTATCGATTTCAAACCAATAGGCCTAGGCCATTCCTGCACAGCTTGAACTTTAACGGGGTCCATCTCAAAACCTTCACTGGAGATAATGTAGCCCAAAAAACTAATTCTCTGTACAACGAACACACATTTCTCCAGCTTAGCAAAAAGCGAATTGTTCATTAATACCTGTAATACCTCACGTACGCTCCGCCAATGAGACTCCAGATCCGGCGAATAAATCAAAATGTCATCCAAATACACAACCACATTTTTGCCGATTAAAGGTCTAAGGATATCATTAATAAGATTCTGAAAAATGCTGGAGCATTGGTGAGACCAAAAGGCATAACCAGATTCTCAAAATGACCCACAGGAGTGTTAAAAGCAGTCTTCCATTCATCACCCTCCTTTATGCGCAACAAATTGTATGCCCCCCAGAGATCAATTTTAGAGAACCTCTTGGCCCCCACTAACTGGTTAAATAAATCAGGAATCAATGGCAGTGGGTAAGGATTGCGTACAGTAATTTTATTAATCTCACGAAAGTCCAGACAAGGACGTAAACCGCCATCTTTTTTTTTTACAAAAAAAAATCCAACAGCCACAGGAGACTTGGAAGGCCTAATGTGACCGGCGGCCAAGCTTGTCTGTATGTATTCCTCCAAAGCCTTTCTCTCAGGAATAGTAAGATTAGGAAGAGTCGCTCCAGGGACAAATTCAATGGTACAATCATATTCTCTATGGGGAGGCAAAACCTGCGACTCCTCCTCAGAAAAAACTCTCCAAAAATCCTGAATAGGTACAGGCAATTCCCCTCTATCCACAGCAGCAATGCGCCCGTTACAACACTTGTCATAACACTTAGGTGCTATAGGACTTAATTTCATTGGTAGACCAATCCAGTACAGGATTGTGCAATTTTAACCAGGGTAACCCCAATATTACTGGAGAAGGCAAATTATCCAATACCACCAAATCCAAATTCTCTTGATGAATACCATTAATAGTGAGGGGAAATTCACAGACCTTGTGAGTAATACTCTTCAAGGGAGAGCCATCGACAGAAACCACAGCAATAGGGGATGACAAAGTTTTAGGTTCTAATCTAAGTTTTTCCAAGAATCCCCCATCAATCACATTCAGAGTAGAACCACAATCCACAAATACCCGAAATTCAATTAATTCATCCTGAGCAGCAGTAGTGGCAGATAGGAATACTCCCTTAGAATTTAAACAGGCAATACGGGCATGACTGACCATTTTTTTTTCTTTCTTCATACGAAGCACACAGCTCTTAATAAAATGACCAGAATTTCCGCAATAGAAGCACAAGCCTTCAGAAAGCCTGCGGTCTTTTTCCTGAGAGCGGGGTGCCATCGCCCCAATCTCCATCGGCCTCCATTGTCAGCACAGACCCTCTCAGGACTCGGAGCTGACATAGCAGAGGATTTGCTCTCATTAACCCTTGCACGCAGTCTCCTGTCCACCCGTATAGCTAATTGCATTGCCTCCTGCAAGTTTCCAGGTGTGGGATAAGCAATCAGTAAATCCTTAACCCTTTCACCTAGCCCTGCAAGAAACAAGCTTTTCAAAGCTGAATCGTTCCACCCCACCTGGGCAGACCACCGACGGAAGTGAGAACAATATTTTTCCACATTACCTGATCCCTGCCTCAAACGTCTTAATTCAGACTCAGCAGATGAGACACGATCAGGATCATCGTACAATAAACCCAAAGCAGAAAAAAAACTATCCACTGATCTAAAGCACGGATCACTAGGTTGGAGAGAGAAGGCCCATCCCTGAGGATCTTTGCGCAAAAGTGACATTATGAACCCTATGCGCTGTGATTCATCACCAGAGGATCCGGGTCTCAAACGAAAATATAATAGACAAGCATTTTTAAAAGAAAAAAAATCTTGTTGTTCGCCAAAAAATAGATCAGGCAGACGTACCTTTGGTTCCACAAAATGCACTCCAGAACAGCTACTCACGTGTTGTTGGAGCTTGGCCACCTCCAGAGAGAGTCCCTGCAAGCGTTGAGCCAAATCTTGCACCGAGACCATGATGGAAAACTGGAGGTCTTTCCTTAGAGAAATTTTTTTTTTTTAAGGCTGGACTTACTGTTATGATCTGCTACAGAGACTAAGGAAAGACAGGAGATCTGTCCCTACAATAGAACTAAACTAGATCCCTACGATGTAACGGGGAACCTGATCCTGCGATCAGACCCGCTAAAGTCCTCGGCTAGTCTGTACGAAGACCTATAGATGTGAGGGAGGGATCTCTACAAGATCTAGGGACTGGGATAAGTTGGACACCCCCTAGCAGAAATAGTAGCAGTCAAAGACAAACACACAACAAAAAGCATAGAGGTCAGAAGACCTAGCAAAACTAACAGAGAACGGCAACAGAGCACCAAGCTAGCTCAACAGTAGTAAATACAATGAAGTCCAGCAATGCCAGGAGGGCGGAGCCAGATTAAATAGGCAAAAATGGTCATGTGACCAGCAAACTAAAAAAAACCTAACAGGAGAGTTGTAACAGTTACGTCTTGTTCATAAGAACTGTCCCACCGGAATTCCTTTCTTCAGATGGTATGGATGAAAACTAGAGAATGTAAGGAGGCTGTTAGTAGCAGTTGGTTTGCGAAATAATTCTGTTCCAATTTTTCCTTCCTCCACAATCACTTCAAGATCAAGAAAGATTGCCCTATCAGATGCAATGGTGTATGTCAAAAAAATATTTAAGGTATTCTGATTCAAAGTAGACAGAAAGTCAACGGCCTCAGACTGAGTGCCATCCCAAAAGAAAATAATATCATCAATGAACCTGTGCCATCCCCACACCCTCCTTTGATACAAGTCTGACGGAAAAACTGATGTGGTTTCCCACCAACCCTAAAACAGGTTGGCAAGAGCCGGCGCACATTTAGCGCCCATAGCCACTCCAGAAACCTGGCGATAAAATGAACGGTCAAAGACTAAATAGTTATGGGTAAGTATGAAATCAAGAAGGTCCACTAAAAATGAGTCATGTATCCTATCAGATCCAATTTGGCCATCCAGAAAATACATGACCGCTCGCATTCCGTCAGTTTGGGAAATATTTGTATATAACGAATCCACATCACAGGTGACTATCAATATACCCTCCGATAAATTGAGGTTTCGTATATTTTGAATAAAATGGGTACTATCCCTTGTATAAGATGGTAAATTTAGTACATGTGGCTGTAAATAAAAGTCCACATACTGACTCGCCTTTTCGCAAAGGCTACCCAAACTGAATACGATAGGCCTGCCCGGTGGTGTTGTTATATTTTTATGTACAGTTATATGAAAAAGTTTGGGCATCTTAAGCTTAATGTTTTATAAAAAATGGTGTTTTTGCAACAGCTATTTCAGTTTGATATATGTAATAACTGTTGGACACAGTAATGTTTCTGCCTTGAAATGAGGTTTATTGTATTAACAGAAAATGTGCAATCTGCATTCAAACAAAATTTGACAGGTGCATAAGTATGGGCACCTCACCAGAAAAGTGACATTAATATTTTGTAGATCCTCCTTTTGCAAGGGGTCCTCGTCTTCTTCGGGGTGGTCTTCAGGGTCGTCGTCTTCAGGGTTGTCGTCTTCAGGGTCTTCGTCTTCAGGGTCCTCGTCTTCTTTGGGGTAGTCTTCAGTGTCGTCATCTTCAGGGTCGTCGTCTTCAGGGTCGTCGTCTTCAGGGTCATCGTCAGGGAGATCCAGAGTGATTACCAAAAACCATTTCAAAAAGCTTAAACTTGGAAATGTAGCAGAAGGTACAAGAAGGCTGAAGAACTGCCGAGAACCAACTGACGGTACTCGAACCCGGATGGGTAGCAGAAGGTACAAGAGCCAATGGAACTACCGAGGACCAGCTGATGGTACTGGAACCCTGTTACTAAGCAGGAGGTACCTGTGCCAGAAAGCACTACCAAGGACCAGCAGATGTTGGTGGCTACCGAGAAGGCTGCACCTAAGCCAAAGGCACTGCCGAGAACCAGCTGACGGTACTGGAACTCGGATAGGTAGCAGAAGGTACCCATGAAAAAAAAAGTTGCAAGGCCGTGAGCCTGCCGGAGTTACCGAAACCCACAGTCCTACAGGGGGTGCTTGTCCTATTGGCACTATGGAACCAGCCTTCATTGCGAGATCCCGCAGCCCACATAGGAGTCACCTAAACTGCAGGCACCATAGAGTCGGCTAACCCGACCGCAACACGACAGGACAACGTATTGGAGGCAAAGTGACGTTGACACTACCTGGAAACAGCTGGTGTGCTGGAACCAGGCTGGGCAGGCGGGAGTACCCGTGCCAAATACACTGCCGAGAACCAGCTGACGGTACTGGAACCCGGATGGGTAGCAGAAGGTACAAGAGCCAATGGAACTACCGAGGACCAGCTGACGGTACTGGAACCCGGATGGGTAGCAGAAGGTACAAGTGCCAATGGAACTACCGAGGACCAGCTGACGGTACTGGAACCTGGATGGGTAGCAGAAGGTACAAGAGCCAATGGAACTACCGAGGACCAGCTAATGGTACTGGAACCCGGATGGGTAGCAGAAGGTACAAGTGCCAATGGAACTACCGAGGACCAGCTGACGGTACTGGAACCCGGTTACTAAGCAGGAGGTACCTGTGCCAGAAAGCACTAAAAAGGACCAGCAGACGTTGGTGGAACTCAGATACCGAGAAGGAGGCACCTAAGTCAAAGGTACTGCCGAGAACCAGCTGACGGTACTGAAACTTGGATGGGAAGCAGAAGGTACCCATGAAAAAAAAGTTGCAAGGCCACGAGCCGGCTGGAGTTACCAAAACCCACAGTCCTACAGGGGGTGCTTGTCCTATTGGCAATATGGAACCAGCCTTCATTGCCAGATCCCGCAGCCCACATAGGAGTCACCTAAACTGCAGGCACCATAGAGTCGGCTAACCCGACCGCAACACAACAGGACAACGTATTGGAGGCAAAGTGACGTTGACACTACCTGAAAACAGCTGGCAGTGCTGGAACCCAGGGTAAATACTAAAAACAGAGTGGAGCCAGAGGCCTAATTGGAGCAACTTTAAAATCAGTAGTAGTGTGGATGTGGACAGAGCAGAAGAATTTGCCAGACACACAGCAGGGGATCAGCTGACTTTACTGAATCCCAATAACACTGGATCAAGCGTTGACTGTGCAGACGGCACTTCTGAGCAGCAACTGGCGGTGTTGGAGCTCAGGGTAAATACTAAAACAGAGTGGAGCCAGAGGCCTAATTGGAGCAAGTTTAAAATGTGTAGTAGTGTGGATGTGGACAGAGCAGGAGAATTTGCTGGGCACACAGCAGTCCCACACACTGCTAGAAGGCCAAATATTTTTTCAGAGCTAGATGCAGATATAAATTATTTTTAATTTGCAACCTGATGCAGGTCAGTATAGATGGACTAATAGAACAAGTCCCACACACTGCTACAAGCCGAAGCCCAAATATTTTTTCAGAGCTAGATGCAGATAAAAATTATATTGAATTTGCAACCTGGTGGAGGTTAGTATAGATGGACTAATATAACAAGTCCCACACACTGCTACAAGCCGAAGCCCAAATATTTTTTCAGAGCTAGATGCAGATAAAAATTATATTGAATTTGCAACCTGGTGGAGGTTAGTATAGATGAACTAATAGAATGATGCTAGGCTCAAAAGGTTTTACTTCACTAGGTGCAGTAAAAAAATTGGCATTCTATACACAGGTGGTGTAGCTTGCAACACAGATAGGCTACTCGACTGACTAACACACACTGCAAGAGGCCAAAAAGGATTTGCTTTGCTAGATTTAGCCAAATGCTGTGAAAAAAACTTGCACAGCACTGGCACAGACCTGCCTGGCAAAAAGTGATAGGAACTGATGTAACCTAGCCCTCAAAAGGACTGCAATTACAATTAGTCTTTACTCCCAACCTATCTATTTAAGAGCACAGACCTGCATGATAAAAGTGATAGGAACTGATGTAACCTAGCCCTGAAAAGGACTGCAATTACAATTAGTCTTTACTCCCAACCTATCTATTTAAGAGCACAGACCTGCCTGATAAAAGTCATAGGAAATGCTGTAACTTAGTCCTAAAAAGGACTACAATCACAACTATTCCCTACTCCCAAGCTATCTGTAGATTTGTGCGAAAATTGGCTTGAAATTAACAAAGTATAGTGCACACAGCAACAGCGGTGCCATCTAATGGTGGCGACGGGGAAAATGGCTGGGTCTTATAGGGCAAGGACATGTGACATACACTGCCAATGACACATGCCCTTGCTTGTGTGAAAAAAAGCAGTTCGCTCCGTGTGTGCGCTGCTGATAGGCTGACAGACTGCACCTCCCCACTGTAAATGCGAGAAAGAGAAAAAAAAATGGCGATCTTCATTATTTCTGCACAGATCCATTCTCTGCCCCTCCCCCCCGCCGCGCTGTACACTCAAACTGCGTATTAACATTAATTTTCAGCATTACTGAGAAAAAATCCAGTTATGATTTTGGTGCACGAACAGTTATCAAACATAACCTCGAACAGCTGAATTTTTTTCAAATCGTTAGTGTTCGCCGAACGGCTCGAACACCGCCCAAAACAGCTCGAATTTGAGATTGGCGAACAGTTCGATTCGAACACCGCTCATCTCTAATTGCAAGTTCCTCCATCCAATTTTTGGCAGCTTTTGCTTGGAGGGCATAAGCAAATACTATGGTAGACCCACTCCTCAATAATGGAATAATGTTTGTAATATGCTGTACTGCATGGCTCTTGTAAGGAGCATTGCAAGTTCCTCCGTCCTAATTTTGGCAGCTTTGCTTGGAAGGCATAAGCAAAGACTATGAGAGACACACTCCCCAATAATGGGAATAATGTTTGTATTATTCTGTACTGCATGGCTCTTGTAAGGGGCAATGCAAGTTCCTCCGTCCTAATTTTTGGCAGCTTTTGCTTGGAAGGCATAAGCAAATTCTATGGGAGACCCACTCCCCAATAATGGGAATAATGTTTGCAATATGCTGTACTGCATGGCTCTTGTAAGGGGCATTGCAAGTTCCTCCGTCCTAATTGTTGGCAGCTTTTGCTTGGAAGGCATAAGCAAAGACTATGAGAGACACACTCCCCAATAATCGGAATAATGTTTGTAATATGCTGTACTGTACGGCTCTTGGAAGGGGCATTAAAAGCGTCTTGTTAAGCTACTGCGACCACCACCACTTTTTTGAGGGGCATTAAAACCGTCTTGTTAAGCTACTGTGACCTCCACGTCTCTTCCAAGGGGCATTCAAACCGTCTTGTTAAGCTACTGGGACCTCCACGTCTTTTCTGAGGGGCATTAAAACCGTCTTCTTAAGCCACTCTGAACTCCACAACTCTTCCAAGGGGCATTGAAATGTTGTTTTTAATTACCTCTAACCTTCACGACTCTTCCAACGGGCATTGCATTTCCTCCTAATTTTAGTCAGCTTTTGCTTTTCAATGCATAGGCGAAAACTAAGGGAGACCCACTCCCCAATAATGGGTAGAAGGTTTTTAGTACGCTGTAATCCACGTCTGTTTCCAGGGGCATTGCAGTTCCTCATAATTTTTACAAAGCCTTCCATTCACTGCTTAGGCCAACAGTGTACAGGAAACCCAGTTGCTATTAATGGAAAAAATGGTTTAGTTAAGGCCCTCTGACCTCCATGTCGTTTCCAAGGGGCATTGGAGTTTGCCTCAAAATTTTTCGTAGGCATTGCACTCACTGTATGCCCTATAACTGTGTAGCCAAACCGCTCCCTTTGTCTCAGAAACATATCCTACAAGACATATGTGGTTGACTGGCCTGATATTGATGTGAATGGTCCCTGTTCCTCCTGCTCTTTCTTCTTTGCCTCTACCTCATCCATCATTTATCACCTGAAGCTTTGTGTTAACGGGAGTCATAGAACTGGGATAGTAGCAGGAAAACATCCAGCAATTCTCGGAGGAGGTAGGATATGCGCCAAAACGCTGACCACCTCAGGCCTAGCCGCTACTATATACATGCGCTTGCATTCCAAGAAAACAAAACAGATGCTAACTTGTATCATCATAATCATGGTCCTCACCTTGGCACTCTCAACTCCCCTGATGGAGAAGCCAGGGCCCACCTGAGGAGTCTGGTTCTCTGGTGGGCTTGTCCAATGCTGCCCTAAAGCAGGCCAGGCTAAGAAAAGTGTGTGGGGGAATGCTCCAAGGAGAAATAGGGGCGGCTGGGGACCGTTTATGGACATCCGGCTGCCCCTAGGTGGCTGGGGACCGTGTGTGGACTCCTGGCTGCGGGGTGGCTGGGGACCGAGTCTGGACACCCGGCCGCCCCCTGGTTGCTGGGGACCGAGTGTGGACACCCGGCCGCCAGGCGGCTGGGGACTGAGTATGGATTCCAGGCCACAAACGCAGCCATGACCTTGTGGACAGATTCCACCTCCACATGCCTAAAAGGCCCAATTTCAAGTGCAAGCAAGCAGTATGGTATTGCAGCCTGGGGTTGGGTGGGTGGGTGGCAGACTCCATACTTGCACTTGCATTGCAAAGAATGGGAGAGGTACAATTGAACACTACACTGGGACAAAGACTTGAACGGGGATAGTTTCAAGTCTGCAACGACAGGTGCAGGGTGGGAGTACCATGAACAGGGGTTTGGCATGCACACACTACAGCGGAATAGGCTGTCCTTCCCATTAAATGCACTGGGGAGGGCACAGGTGATGTTTTGGTATGCGCGCTTAATCATATGTACACCGGGACAAAGGCACACCAGTACAAATAGGGGCGGCTGGGGACTGAGTATGGATACCTTGCTGCCGAAGCAGCCATGAGGCAGTGGCCAGCTTCGGCCTCCTCCAAACTAAAGGTCCCCATTTCAAGTGCAAGCTAGCAGTATGGCATTGCAGCCTGGGGGTGGGTGGGTGGCAGGCTGCACACTTACGCTTGCATTAAAAGAAAACAAAGCAGATGCTAACTTCTATCATCATCATCATGCTCCTCACCTTGGCACTCTAAACTCCCCTGATGGAGAAGCCAGGGCCCACCAGAGGAGTCTGGTTCTCTGGTGGGCTAGTCCAAAGCTGCCCTAAAGCAGGCCGGGCTAAGAAAAGTGTGTGGGGGGATGTTCCAAGGAGAAACAGGGGTGGCTGGGGACCATTTATGGATACCCGGCTGCCTCCAGGGGGCTGGGGATCGTGTGTGGACACCAGGCTGCAGGGCAGCTGGGGACCGAGTATGCACACCCGGCCGCCCCCTGGTGGCTGGGGACCGAGTGTGGACATCCGGCCGCCGGGCGGCTGGGGACTGAGTATGGATTCCAGGCCGCCAACGCAGCTGTTATGATCTGCAATATAAACTAGGGAAAGATGGGGAGAGCTGTCCCTACAGTAAGACTAAGCTGAGTCCCTACGTTGTAGCGGGCAACCTGTTCCTTGTGAACAGACCCGCCTTTGTCCTCGGCTAGTCTGAACAGAGACCTATAGAGAAAGGGAGGGGTCCCTAAAAGAACCAAGGACTGGGACAAAAATGGGACACCTCCCAACAGAAGTTGTTGCAGAGCAAAAGATAAACTGACAAAAGTACTAGAGGTCCCAGAGGACCAAGCAAACTAGAGATAGATAGGCACAGAAGCACCTGGCTAGAGAGACAGTCAAAACAACACTGAAGTCCAGCAAAGCCAGAATGGCGGAGCTAGAATATATAGGAAGATGGTCACGTGACCGCAAAACCCAAGATAGAAACAAAAGCAAATAGGAGGGTTCTAACAGTACCCCCTCTTTTATGAGGATCCTCCGGATCCTCCAGGCCCAGGCCTATCCGGAAATCTCCAGTGGAAAGCTCTGACAAGTCTAGGGGCAGAGACATCATCCGCCTTTACCCAGGAAATATTCTCGGGACTGAAACCTTTCCAAGCGATGAGATACTGCAATCTCCCTCTATGCCCTCTGGAATTCAGGATACGAGAAATTTCATATTCGCCGTCTTCCACCACCGGAGGAACTGCGACAGAGGCCTCCCTATCCGATACATCAGCCTTTTTCAACAAGGAAACATGAAACACAGGATTAATCTTCCAGGAGGTGGGAACCTCCAACCTAACAGCAGACTGGTTAACCACCTGAAGCACCTTAAATGGCCCCACAAACTTCGGACCCAATTTTTTTGAGGGAATCCTCAACCGCAGATTCTTTGAGGACAACCAAACCATGTCACCCACAGTGACCAAAACCTCTTTATGTTTCCTGTTAAAATACTTCTTTGACTTTTTGTTAGCCTCTGGAAGGTTACAACGTACATTAGTCCAAACTCTCTCCAAATCACCGGAAAAAATCTCCTCCTCCGGCATCGCAGACGCCAATTTGGAGAACGAACCAAAAGACGGATGTCTCCCAGTACAACAAAAATAAGGAGAACACCCAGCAGAGGAGGATGTATGGTTGTTAAGAGCAAATTCTGCGAGTGGAAGAAACTCAGACCACCCCTCTTGATTGTCTACCACAAATCAAAGCAAAAACTGTTCAACATCCTGGTTCTTTCTTTCAGTCTGTCCATTAGACTCAGGATGATAACCAGACGAAAATGACAAATGGACTCCCAACCTGTCACAAAAAGCACGCCAAAAGTGAGCCACAAACTGAGGTCCCCTATCAGAAACAATGTCGGTGGCAACACCATGGAGCCTGGCAATTTCCTTAACAAATGCCTTAGCGAGTGTCTTAGCGCAGGGTAGCTTAATGAATGGAACCAAATGACAAATCTTGCTAAAACGGTCCACGACCACCCAGATGACAGTGAAACCCTCGGACACAGGAAGGTCAGTACTAAAATCCATTGCCAGATGCGTCCAAGGCGCACTAGGAACCTCCACAGGGCAAAGCAACCCCGCAGCAGGGGTATATGAAGCCTTTGACCTAGCACACACCGTACATTGACGCACCCACTTGATGACTTTCTTCTGCCACCCAGGCCACCAAAAACTGCGACTGATAAGTCTCTTAGTCTCAGAAATTCCTGGATGACCTGCCAACCGAGACTCATGATACTCCACAAACAAATCTCTCCTAAAGGTTCTAGGCACAAACAACCTCCCATGAGGAGTGTTAGATGGGGCATCCTCTTGGGCATTCAGAATCCCATCTTCCAAAACGGAGTCCAATGTTGCTACCACAACTCCTCCTGTAAAATTCTCTCCTCCTCCTCGGTACCAACCATGGGAGAAAAGCTGCGAGATAAAGCATCGGCTTTAACATTCTTAGTACCAGGGATATAGGTAACAGAAAAATTAAACCGAGAAAAAAAAAGTGCCCACCTAGCTTGACGGGAATTCAAGCGTTTGGCAGCATCCAGATAGATCAAATTCTTATGATCTGTGAAAACCTGAATAGGGAATTTAGCACCTTCCAAGAAATGACGGCAATGTTCAAACGCGAGTTTAATAGCCAGCAATTTCCGATTACCAACATTGTAATTAAGCTCGGTTTCTGAAATTTTTTTCGAAAAAAAAGCACAGGGATGTACTCCATCCTTGTTCTCCTGAGATAAAACTGCACCGACCCCCACCGACGAAGCATCAACCTCGACCAAAAAAGGCTTGGTCTCATCAGGCTGCATAAGGATAGGGGCAGAACTGAACCTCTCCTTGAGATACACAAAAGCTTCAATGGCCTCAGTAGTCCACTGGACCGTATGCGCACCTTTCCTGGTGAGATCGGTCAGCGGCTTAACAATTATAGAAAAATTCTTAATGAATTTCCTGTAATAATTGGCGAAGCCCAAAAATCTCTGTATCGATTTCAAGCCAATAGGCCTAGGCCATTCCTGCACCGCCTGAACCTTCACCGGGTCCATCTCAAAGCCCTCGCTGGAGATAATGTAGCCCAAAAAACTAATTTTCTGCACAGCAAACTCACATTTCTCCAGCTTAGCAAAAAGTGAATTATCACTCAATAACTGCAACACCTCACGTACGCTCTGCCAATGGGATTCCAGATCTGGTGAATAAATCAGAATGTCATCCAAATACACAACCACATTCTTACCAATCAAAGGACTCAGGATGTCATTAATAAGGTTCTGAAAAAACACGGGTGCATTGGTAATACCAAAAGGCATCACCAGATTCTCAAAATGACCTACCGGAGTGTTGAAGAAAAAAGCAGTTTTCCATTCATCACCCTCCTTCATTCGTAACAAGTTGTATGCCCCCCCAGATCAATTTTAGAGAACCACTTGGCCCCCACTAACTGGTTAAACAAGTCAGGAATTAACGGCAATGGGTAGGAATTGCGTACGGTAATCTTATTAATTTCACGAAAGTCCAGACATGGACGTAAACCGCCGTCCTTTTTATAACAAAGAAAAATCCAACGGCCACAGGCGACTTAGAAGGTCTAATGTGACCAGCAGCCAAGCTCGTCTGTATGTACCCCTCCAAGGCCTTTCTTTCAGGGATAGTCAGATTAAATAAGTGACTCTTGGGAAGAGTAACTCCAGGAACAAACTCAATGGTGCAATCATAGTCCCTATGAGGAGGTAAAAGTTGCGACTACTCCTCTGAAAAAAACTTCCAAAAATCCTGAATAGGTACAGGTAATTCCCCTTTTTCCACAGCCAGAATGCGACCATTACAACATTTATCATAGCACTTAGGACTCCAAAACTTAATCTCATTAATAGACCAGTCCAGTAAAGGATTGTGCAGTTTTAACCAAGGCAAACCTAAAACGACTGGAGAGGGTAAATTATTTAATACCACCAAATCCAAATTTTCTTGGTGAATGCCATTAATAGTGAAGGGAAATGCAGCAACCTTGTGAGTAATACATTTCAAAGGAGTGTTATCAAGTGCAATCACAGAAATAGGTGATGACAAAGGTTTGGATTCCAATTTAAGTTTTTCCAAAAACGCCTTATCAATCACATTAACTGCTGAACCACAATCCACAAATACCTGAAATTCAATCAAATATTCCTGCAATGAGGTACTCCCTGAGAGAAATACTCCCTTAGAGCTCAAACAAGCAATACGGGCGTAATTGACCTTTTTTTTTTCTTTACTTAAACGAAGCTCACAGTTCTTAATCAAATGGTCAGGTTTATCACAATAAAAACACAATCCCTTGGAAAACCTGCGGTCTCTTTCCTGAGAGCGGAGTGACATTGCCCCAACCTCCATCAGTTCTCCGCCGTCCGAGCAGACCCTCTGGGGACTAGGAGCTGCGATTGCAGGAATTTTTTCATCATTAACCCTGGCACGCAGTCTCCTGTCCACACGTATAGTTAATTGCATGGCTTCCTGCAAGGTCTCAGGTGCAGGAAATGCAATCAGCAGATCCTTAACCCTTTCACTTAGACCAGCAAGAAAAAAAACATTTAAACATTGAATCATTCCATTTTACTTCTGAGGACCACCTTCTGAAGTGTGTCATACAATAGCCCCATAGCAGAAAAAAAATCTTCCACTGACCTAAAACACGGATCATTAGGTTGGAGAGAAAAGGCCCACCCCAGTGGTTCCTTGCGCAAAAGTGACATGATAAACCCAATGCGCTGTGATTCATTCCCAGAGGACCTTGGTCTCAAACGAAAATATAATAAACAAGCATTTTTAAAGGAAATAAAATCTTGTTGTTTACCATAAAAAATATCAGGGAGTCCAACCTTGGGTTCGACAAAATGCACTCCAGAACAGCTACTTATGTGTTGCCGGAGCTCGGACACCTCCAGAGACAATCCCTGCAGGCGTTGAGCCAAATCTTGAACAGAAGCCATACTGATCCCCGGATTTCTTTCCTTAAGGTTTTTGTTTGGGCTGGACTTACTGTTATGATCTGCAACATAAACTAGGGAAAGATGGGGAGAGCTGTCCCTACAGTAAGACTAAGCTGAGTTGTAGCAGGCAACCTGTTCCTTGGGAACAGATCCGCCTTCGTCTTCAGCTAGTCTGAACGGAGACCTATAGAGAAAGGGAGGGGTCCCTAAATGAAGCAAGGACTGGGACAAAAATGGGTCACCTCCCAACAGAAGTTGTTGCAGAGCAAAAGATAAACTAACAAAAGTACTAGAGGTCCCAGAGGACCAAGCAAACTAGAGATAGATAGGCACAAAAGCACCTGGCTAGAGAGACAGTCAAAACAACACTGAAGTCCAGCAAAGCCAGAAGGGCGGAGCTGGAATATATAGGAAGATGTTCACGTGACCGCAAAACACAAGATAGAAACAAAAACAAACAGGAGGGTTCTAACTAGAGATGAGCGTTGTTCTACTCGAACTGTTCGCCAATCTCAAATTCGAGCTGTTTTGGGCGGTGTTCGAGCCGTTCGGCGAACACGAACAATTTGATAAAAATTCGGCTGTTCGAGGTTATGTTCGATAACTGTTCGTGCACCAAAATCATAACTGGATTTTTTCTCAGTAATGATGAAAATTAATGTTAATACGCAGTTTGAGTGTACAGCGGGGTGGGGGGAGGGGCAGGGGATGGATCTCTGCAGGAACAATGAAGATCTCCATTTTTTTTTCTCTTTCCCGCATTTGCAGTGGGGAGGTGCAATCTGTCAGCCTATCAGCAGCGCACACACGGAGCGAAGTGCTTTTTTTCACACAAGCAAGGGCATGTGTCATTGGCAGTGTATGTCACATGTCCTTGCCCTATAAGACCAAGCCATTTTCCCCGTCGCCACCATTTTCTCACTGCTGCAGCTGCGTGTTAGACGGCACCGCTGTTGCTGTGTGCGCTATACCTTGTTAATTTCAAGCCAATTTTCGCACAAATATACAGATAGCTTGGGAGTAGGGAATAGTTGTGATTGCAGTCCTTTTAAGGACTAGGTTACAGCATTTCCTACGACTTTTATCAGGGAGGTCTGTGCTCTTAAATAGATAGGTTGTGGGAGTAAAGACTAATTGTAATTGGAGTCCTTTTCAGGACTAGGTTACATCAGTTCCTATCAGTTTTTGCCAGGCAGGTCTGTGCCAGAGCTGTGCAAGTTTTTTTCACAGCATTTGGCTGAATCTAGCAAAGCTAATCCTTTTTGGCCTATTGCAGAGTGTGTTAGTCAGTGGAGTAGCCTATCTGTGTTGCAAGATATACCACCTGTGTATAGAATACCAATTTTTTTACTGCACCTAGTGAAGTAAAATCTTTTGGGCATAGCATCATTCTATTAGTCCATCTATACTGACCTCCATCAGGTTGCAAATTAAAACTAATTTTTATCTGCATCTACAGTACCTCTGAAAAAATATTTGGGCTTCTAGCTGTGTGTGGGACTTGTTGTATTAGTCCATCTATACTGACCTCCATCAGGTTGCAAATTAAAAATAATTTTTATCTGCATCTACAGTACCTCTGAAAAAATATTTGGGCTTCTAGCTGTGTGTGGGACTTGTTGTATTAGTCCATCTATACTGACCTCCATCAGGTTGCAAACTGAATATATTTTTTTCTGCATCTACCTCTGAAAAAATATTGGGCTTCTAGCTGTGTGTGGGTCTTGTTCTATTAATCCATCTATACTGACCTCCATCAGGTTGCAAACTGAATATAATTTTTTTCTGCATCTAGCTCTGAAAAAATATTTGGCCTTCTAGCAGTGTGTCGGACTTTCTCTATTAGTCCATCTATACTGACCTCCATCAGGTTGCAAATTAAAACTAATTTTTATCTGCATCTACAGTACCTCTGAAAAAATATTTGGGCTTCTAGCTGTGTGTGGGACTTGTTGTATTAGTCCATCTATACTGACCTCCATCAGGTTGCAAATTAAAAATAATTTTTATCTGCATCTACAGTACCTCTGAAAAAATATTTGGGCTTCTAGCTGTGTGTGGGACTTGTTGTATTAGTCCATCTATACTGACCTCCATCAGGTTGCAAACTGAATATATTTTTTTCTGCATCTGACGCGCCCCTGGGCCTGTGTCGCGCTGCGATGCGCACGCGGGAGCTTACCCGGAGCCGGATCTCTTGAGGGTTGTAGTCTCGTGGCGGCGACCCGGTCCGTGCCCAGGGAGTCAAACTGAGCGGCGATGTACTAGCAGTAGATGGTTGGTGACTACGCCACCCGTTGAATGCAGCTATGGAGCTGCCGCTGCAGGGCAGACCGCTGAGGCCGGTGGAAGGATGGTGCAGCGTGGATGGTATAACCCCCAACGGGAGGGGTATGGCCTCAGGGCAGCCGACGTGGATGATGGGGGTAGCAGGAACCACTCAGAGACGGTGCGGTGTAGTTCAGGGTCTTTACTGGTGACAAAGATAGACCCTCCCGGAGTACTTGCTAGTGATAGGGGCCTGGTCAGTCCTTGAGCAGATGGGATCTCCCCTGGCCAGGCGGAGTTGTAGGCCTTCCCAACTAACTGTACTCTTCTGGCTACCTTGCTAGAGGCAGGAATAAGTAGCCCACGTCCCTGAGTGTACCGTGTGGTGCTCACCCGTATGGCCGGTGACTCGGGGCCTTCTAATGGCTTCCGCTCCACGATGGCGGTGCTGGTCCCACGCGTGTGACCGTGCCTTCGGGCTTCTGGGCCAGAGGACCTGAAATCCTCTGCCGGACGGTTTCTGCTGCTGGGTAGGAGTTAGTCCCCACAGCCTCGGACTCCGGGTCCGGTAAGAAATCTTCTCAGTCAGGGCGAGCTCTGCAGCTGCCAGCCCCTGACTCCTTGTAACACTGCTCCCCACAGAGCTCCTGATGTTTCTTGCTATGCTGCTTCTCTTCTCTACTCTTGTTCTGTCTTCTTTCTCCCTCACCCTGCCTCAGCCCCCGGGTTTATATAGGGGAAGTCCTTCCCCTCCCAAGACTGGGCAGGAGGTGTGGCATGCACAGGATCCCTGACCAAAGGACCTCCCACCTGCTCTCAGACGTAATATCTCTATCACTGTGGCAACCAGACCCCTGGGGTGTCACATTCCCCCCTAGTGAAATTTAATACTCCGGGACTAAACATATTTTTTTTTTTAGAAAAACATAACAAGGTATAACAATAACAATACAATAAGAAAAACACATAAGATGGTTACGGCGTGTCCGCAACCGGGTGCAGTTTTGAAAAGCAAGGTGTCCATTTCACCAAAACAGGAAGACGTAACCAGGTAGGGGCCTGTCCTGCCCCGAGTCCTTAACAGTCTTTAGTCCATCCTGGGTTACGCTCCAACTATGTACAAGGATTCCCGGTAAATCCACCAAGGACTCCTAAAAAGAACTAGAAACACAAAATTATACACAAGCAACTATAAACAAGTAAACATTATAAGATAGCTTAAACATTTAGATCCTCCAACGTGCGGGTAGCTGGCCTCTAGTGGCCCTAGTGGACCTACGGAGCTGACTGTCTGGCCCTGAACTACAGGGTGTAGGAGCTGTCAAGGGTAAACTGGTCAGCTGTCTATGGGCCCTCTGGCTCACTAGGGGTATGGCAGGCTCACTATAAGCAGAGGGTTGATTTTCCGGGTCTGCTTGTGTAGAGTCTTCTGCCTCCTGGACCGGCTGTTCTTCCAGCTCTACAGGTTGCTCCGTAGGTTCTTGGGATGATGGTTGGAGGAAGGTGAGTACGGGTACCACAACTACACCATTGACTTGAGTCCAAGACCGAGGGAAGTCCCCGAGCACGGTACTAACCATATCTTCCCTTTCCTCTACGGGTCGATGGTCTTCTTGTTCCTCTTCAGGGTTCCTCAGTTGTTCGGGACACTTCTTCAGGTGGTCCCGGGATACAATGGCTGTGGTTTCCCCTCCGTCTTTACTGATGGTACAGACCTTCGGGTTTTCGTGGCTTGAGGGCAGTACGGTGTACGGGTCCTTCTCCCACTGGTCGTCCAACTTGTGGAGCCGTCTCTTCCTCTTCAAGACCTGCTCTCCGGGTACCAGGGGAACAGCGGGAGCATACTGGTTGTAAGTTTTCTCTTGTCTTTCCCTAGCCTGACAGAGACTTCGCTCCACGCTCTCCTGTACTCTCCGGTACTGCTGCTGCCTCTCTGTGTCCCAGTCTGTTTCTGGTGAAGTGTCCTCGGGTGTCAGGACTCCCATTTCCAGGTCAACAGGTAACTTACCAGGTCTTGCCCTCATTAGGTAAGCCGGGGTACAGTTGGTGGAACCTACCGGGATGTGGTTGTATAGGTCCACCAGATCGGGTAACTTTTCAGGCCACAGACTGCGTTCTTCCAGGGGCAACGTTTTTAGAAGATCCATTACCACCTGGTTCATTTTTTCACAAAGTCCATTAGTCTGCGGATGGTAGGGTGTCGTCCTTATCTTCCGGCAGCCATACAGATTGCAGAATTCCTGGAAGACCTCCGCTTCAAAGGCAGGTCCCTGGTCCGTCAGCACTTGGTCCGGGTACCCGTGTGGACGGCAAAAGTGCTGCTGGAAGGCTCTAGCTGCTGTTCGAGCCGTTAAGTCCTTGACGGGGACGACAACCAGAAACCATCCACGATGGTTAACGCGTAGACGTAGCCACTTCTGCTTGGGGTCAGTTTTACATGATCCAAGGCTACCAGTTCCAACGGTTGCCGGGTGACGATGGACTGCAGGGGAGTCTTCTGGCTGGCGCGGTCCTTCCTTCTCAGGTTGCACGGGCCACAGTCTCTGCACCACTTCTCAATGGTTCCCCTCATGCCTACCCAGTGGAATCGCTCGCGCAGCAGGAACTCCAGCTTTTTCCACCCGAAGTGTCCAGCTCCGTCGTGGTATGCCTCCATCACCATGGCTGCGTCTCTTCGTGGCACCACTACTTGCCAGAGTAATTCATGCGTCCGGGAGTTAACCATTCTGCGGCACAACTTCCCTTTGTAAAGGAACAGTCGACTCTTCTCTGCCCATAGTTGTTTGGCTTCCTCCGGAGCGTCTGGTTCAAGGCGAGCCTCCGGCCGAGTCAGCATCTCCTTCACCAGTCGGACGGCAGGGTCGCTGTCTTGCGTTTCCGCCCAGTTGTAGTGAGGTAAGGGGTTCAACGTAGCAGCCTGCTTACTCCTTACCCGGTGGGAATACTGGATAGTCCCATGACGGTGGAACGCAGGGAGTTCAATCTCTTCCAGTCCCTCCGGATCTTCTCCTTCGTCCGGCAGGTTGGGCATCCTGGACAGGGCGTCCGCGTTAGTATTGGAGCGCCCTGCCCGGTATTTGATTATGAACTCTTAGTTGGACAGACGGGCCATCCACCTCTGCTCCAGGGCACCGAGTCTTGCCGTGTCCAGGTGTGTCAACGGGTTGTTATCCGTGTACACGGTGAACCGGGAAGAAGCAAGGTAATGCTTAAAGCGCTCAGTGACTGCCCATACCATGGCCAGGAACTCTAGCTTAAATGAGCTATAATTCTCGGGGTTCCTTTCGGTGGGTCGCAGTTTTCGGCTGGCGTAGGCGATTACTCGTTCTTTCCCCTGCTGGATCTGGGACAGTACGGCTCCTAGCCCGATGTTACTGGCGTCGGTGTAGAGGATGAAGGGCTGGCTATAATCCGGGTACGCCAAGATTTCATTCCCCGTGAGGGCCATCTTCAGCTGGCGGAAGGACTCTTCTTCTAGCTCTTCCCATTTGAAGGGCGGCTTCTGGTTCTTGGCCTTCCGGGACTGGCCTATCAGGAGGTCCTGCATAGGCGCTGCCTTTTTGGTGAAACCGGGAATAAACCTTCGGTAGTAGCCTACCAACCCGAGGAACTGCCGCACTTCTTTTACGCTGGAGGGGCTTGGCCATCCCTTAATTGCGGTGATCTTATCGGGGTCGGGAGCCACTCCGTCAGCGCTCACCACGTGTCCCAGGTACTGCACCTTTGGTTTCAGGAGGTGACACTTGGAGGGTTTCACCTTTAGGCCGTAACTCGCCAGAGCTTCGAACACCTCCGCCAGGTGTTTCAGGTGGTCCTCATAAGTTTTGGAGTATACGATGACATCGTCCAGGTACAACAGGACCGTCTCGAAGTTTCTGTGGCCCAGACAGCACTCCATTAATCGTTGGAAGGTTCCTGGGGCGTTGCAGAGTCCGAACGGCATGCAGGTGAACTCGCTAAGTCCCATCGGGGTGGTGAATGCGGTCTTCTCCCGGTCCGCCTCTGCTACAGGAACCTGCCAGTACCCGCTAGTGAGATCCAAGGTAGAGAAGAAGTTAGCAGACCTTAAAGCAGCCAATGACTCCTCTATCCTTGGTAAGGGGTACGCATCCTTGTGTGTGATACGGTTGATTTTCCGGTAATCTACACACATCCTCATGGTGTTGTCTTTCTTTTTGACTAAAACTAGCGGGGCTGCCCAGGGGCTACAGCTATCCCGGATTACCCCAGCCTCCTTCATGTCTCTAAGCATCCCCTTGGCGTGTTGGTAATGTGCAGGGGGTACGGGTCGATACCTCTTTTTTATGGGAGGATGATCTCCCGTGGGGATGCGGTGTTCTACCCCCTTGACTCGCCCGAAGTCTAACGGGTGTTTACTAAACACTCTTTCATACTCTTGAACCACCCGGTAGACTCCCTGTTTCTGGTGGGAGGGAGTGGAGTCAGTTCCCAAGTGTAGTTGCTGACACCAATCCTCCATTACTTTCTTAGAGCCGTTACCTTCCTCCGGGTGAGATGGAGGCAAGGGTTCCACAGACTGTATAGAGTTTTGGTTGATGGTATATAATTTTGCTAGCGTGGCATACCGGGGCAGGTACACTTCCCTCTCCCCGATATTGATTATGCGAACGGGCACCCTCCCATGGCGTACATTGACCACCCCCCGTGCTGTCAAAATGGTGGGCCTACTGTCTGAGTAAACTGGTTCTACCATTGCCTGGTAATCTCTACCTCTCAGACCAATAGCTGCCCGGCACCAAATCATCATTTCACTTTTTGGGGGCATGGCAATAGGGAAAGGGTCACACATTCTTACGCTACCAATCTCACCGCCGGAGAGTTCCACCTGTTGCCGTCGCATCAGTGCCCGGATCTCTTTCTGGAGCACTCGCTGCTCGCCGGAGCTGGCGTTCTTGGCAACCTGCTGTAGAAGGAAAATCACCTCTGCAAGACAATTTTCAATTACATTAGTTCCTAGAGTTATTTTTGGGTGGCTCTCATGTTTGTCAATGTCTACAATGATCAGTCCCTGTGCTGCCAGTTCGACTCTACCGATTTTGATGGTCACCTCTTTAAATCCGATCTGTGGCACGGGCTGGCCATTGCTGGCGATGATACTCAAGTCGTCGTCAGGGTAGCGGGTAATATCCGAGTCATTCCAGTACTGCTTAAAGAGCACGTACGGGATGGTGGTGACCTGTGACCCGGTGTCCAGTAGGGCACTCATGGGAATGCCATCCAGTACCACAGGCAAGACTGGACGTCCTCCCACATATCTGTCGCGCCAGTTCGATGGGCCTGGTGATCTTTTTCCTGGGGGTTGGCCCTCTACCCCAGGTTGTGCCCGTTTAAAGAACAGTACCTTTCCATATGTCCGGGTTGATTGCAGCGGCGGCAGATGGGTCGTCCGTCCTCGCTGTATCGGTCACTGGGTCTTCCTCTGGCCGGTGGGGTCCTCCTTGGTCGACGCCACGGGATGTCCTCCGGTCCGGATGCCAGCTGGATCTTCCCTGGGGTGGAAACCTGTAAAGACTGCACAGTTCGGGTTAGCGCAGCAACGCTCTTAGCTAGCTCTTGGACCTGATGGCGTAGGTCTGGAGCCGGGTCATTGTCCAAAGCCTGCGCATCAGCTCCCACAGGCCCTGCCGACAAGGGCGCCGCCTCCTGGTGGTAAGTGATAGCTGGGCGCCTGTGGGTCACAACGCCACCCGGTGCCGGTTCTCGGAGCACCCGGATGGCTCTGTCCTTGAACTGTGCAAAGTCCAGATGGGGATCCTGTAAGGCCATTGCCCGCAACTGGGTTCGGTGGGCATTGCAATATAAACCCTCTATAAATTGTTCAGTCAACAGCCTGTCCTCGTTTCCCACCCCATCAGGGTCGGTCTGCTTTATGGCCCTCAGGGCCTCTTGTAGGTTTAGTGCATAGTCCCTTATACTCTCATGCGCTCGCTGCTTGCACCCGTAGAATCTAAGCTTAATCTCGGCTGAGGTGCGGGTATCAAAGGTGTCCTTCAGCCGGGTTAGTATCCCTGCGACAGTCTTCCTCCCAGGTGGCCAGGATTTTACTTCCCTTTTGGCTGCCCCAGTTAGTTGGGCCACCAGGATGCTCACTTTTTGCTCTTCTGTGAGGGGGTACACCTGGAAGAGGCTATCCAGCTTTTCTCTAAAGTCATGCAGGGTATGAGACTCCCCTGAGTACTGGGGTAGCCAGGCTGCCCCCGGGATATAGGGCATGGTGAAGGGCATAACTGCAGTAGCGGTGGCGCTGGCGGGGGTTGAGGCAGTGAAGCTCTCCTCCGTATCCGACATCTTCCTCCCCCCTAGTGGACCGTGGCCTACCTTGCGATGATCCTGTTCCGTAGGCCGCGGCTCCGCAGTGGATCGTCAGGGTTGAGGACCTTCCGTCGCGCTCCGGTGACGTCGGCGTCTGCTGGGCTCCTTCCAGGACCTTACGCAACGTCCGGACGTGAGGCGGGGCTTCAGTTCTCGCGCGCTTTCGGAGTCCACGCCCCTCTTCTTCCCGCGCGGCGTCCTCAAGATGGCGTCCAATGGCGGGAAAACTCCACGGATGGCGGGAAGAAGGTCGAAGATGGCGCCGGATGGCGGGAAAACTTTCGGATGGCGGGAAGAAGGTAGAAGATGGCGCCGGATGGCGGGAAACCTCCACGGATAGCGAAAATCTTCACCACTGGTAAGTTTGAACAGTCTTTGCTTTTCAGGCACGCAGTACCCGGTGGTTGCGGGCACGAGATCCTGCCGACTACGCCAAAATTGACGCGCCCCTGGGCCTGTGTCGCGCTGCGATGCGCACGCGGGAGCTTACCCGGAGCCGGATCTCTTGAGGGTTGTAGTCTCGTGGCGGCGACCCGGTCCGTGCCCAGGGAGTCAAACTGAGCGGCGATGTACTAGCAGTAGATGGTTGGTGACTACGCCACCCGTTGAATGCAGCTATGGAGCTGCCGCTGCAGGGCAGACCGCTGAGGCCGGTGGAAGGATGGTGCAGCGTGGATGGTATAACCCCCAACGGGAGGGGTATGGCCTCAGGGCAGCCGACGTGGATGATGGGGGTAGCAGGAACCACTCAGAGACGGTGCGGTGTAGTTCAGGGTCTTTACTGGTGACAAAGATAGACCCTCCCGGAGTACTTGCTAGTGATAGGGGCCTGGTCAGTCCTTGAGCAGATGGGATCTCCCCTGGCCAGGCGGAGTTGTAGGCCTTCCCAACTAACTGTACTCTTCTGGCTACCTTGCTAGAGGCAGGAATAAGTAGCCCACGTCCCTGAGTGTACCGTGTGGTGCTCACCCGTATGGCCGGTGACTCGGGGCCTTCTAATGGCTTCCGCTCCACGATGGCGGTGCTGGTCCCACGCGTGTGACCGTGCCTTCGGGCTTCTGGGCCAGAGGACCTGAAATCCTCTGCCGGACGGTTTCTGCTGCTGGGTAGGAGTTAGTCCCCACAGCCTCGGACTCCGGGTCCGGTAAGAAGTCTTCTCAGTCAGGGCGAGCTCTGCAGCTGCCAGCCCCTGACTCCTTGTAACACTGCTCCCCACAGAGCTCCTGATGTTTCTTGCTATGCTGCTTCTCTTCTCTACTCTTGTTCTGTCTTCTTTCTCCCTCACCCTGCCTCAGCCCCCGGGTTTATATAGGGGAAGTCCTTCCCCTCCCAAGACTGGGCAGGAGGTGTGGCATGCACAGGATCCCTGACCAAAGGACCTCCCACCTGCTCTCAGACGTAATATCTCTATCACTGTGGCAACCAGACCCCTGGGGTGTCACACATCTACCTCTGAAAAAATATTTGGGCTTCTAGCTGTGTGTGGGACTTGTTGTATTAGTCCATCTATACTGACCTCCATCAGGTTGCAAACTGAATATATTTTTTTCTGCATCTACCTCTGAAAAAATATTGGGCTTCTAGCTGTGTGTGGGACTTGTTGTATTAGTCCATCTATACTGACCTCCATCAGGTTGCAAACTGAATATATTTTTTTCTGCATCTACCTCTGAAAAAATATTGGGCTTCTAGCTGTGTGTGGGTCTTGTTCTATTAATCCATCTATACTGACCTCCATCAGGTTGCAAACTGAATATAATTTTTTTCTGCATCTAGCTCTGAAAAAATATTTGGCCTTCTAGCAGTGTGTCGGACTTTCTCTATTAGTCCATCTATACTGACCTCCATCAGGTTGCAAATTAAAACTAATTTTTATCTGCATCTACAGTACCTCTGAAAAAATATTTGGGCTTCTAGCTGTGTGTGGGACTTGTTGTATTAGTCCATCTATACTGACCTCCATCAGGTTGCAAATTAAAAATAATTTTTATCTGCATCTACAGTACCTCTGAAAAAATATTTGGGCTTCTAGCTGTGTGTGGGACTTGTTGTATTAGTCCATCTATACTGACCTACATCAGGTTGCAAACTGAATATATTTTTTTCTGCATCTACCTCTGAAAAAATATTTGGGCTTCTAGCTGTGTGTGGGACTTGTTGTATTTGTCCATCTATACTGACCTCCATCAGGTTGCAAACTGAATATATTTTTTTCTGCATCTACCTCTGAAAAAATATTGGGCTTCTAGCTGTGTGTGGGACTTGTTGTATTAGTCCATCTATACTGACCTCCATCAGGTTGCAAACTGAATATATTTTTTTCTGCATCTAACCCAGCCAATAGTTTTGGCCTAATACCACAGTTTGGCCACTCAGCTCTGCTCGGTTACCATCCATTGTTTTTTTGTGCAAACAACTCCAGAGTTGTGAATTAGTTAACCACCAAAATGAGTGGAAAAAGGCCTGCTGCTGGTGGAAAGGGGAATAGGCGTGTTGGGAAGGGGAAAAAAGGTTGTGTCCGTGGGGTAGGTGTTAAAGAAACAGTAACATCTGCAGAAGAAAGACCATCTTCCAGCCAAACTAAAATGTCTACTTCTTTTAGCGGACAATGTGATAAGATCCCTTTCTTACGGCCACGCCAATCACTACAAATTCCAGATGAGGCACAAAAACAGCAGGTGCTTCAACGGATATCAAGTGCTCCTTTAAGTGGGCTCTCCTCCACATCAACTTCAACATCACAAATACTCCAGTCCTCAAAGGTGTCACCCAAATCGCACTTCATAGAATCATAGAATCATAGAATGGTAGAGTTGGAAGGGACCTCCTGGGTCATCTGGTCCAACCCCCTGCTCAAAGCAGGATTCACTAAATCATCTCAGACAGATGTCTGTCCAGCCTCTGTTTGAAGACGTCCATTGAAGGGGAACTCACTTGCTTCCTCACAGCTCCCAAATCTCCAGCTGCCCGTCTGAGTATTAGGTAGAACAGATGGTTGAGTCTGCAGAGCTGTTTACTCATACTATAGCCTGGGAATCAGAGGTCGACTCCAGTGCTTCTGTGAATCCAGACGAGGAAATGATCTGCACTGATGCCCAGAATCTTTATGAGTCGGATCCAGGACCAGACGCAGAAGGTTCTGACCATAATGTAGACCCTCATTCCCAAACTGTAACTCCTGTTGGTGGAGACAATGAGGAAGACGATGATAAGACTCAAATACCTGATTGGAGCGACAACTTTAGTTTTTTGTCAGGGCAGGAACAGGTTGGCTCTGAGGACGAAGGGTGTGATAACACACAGGGTGATGATGATGAGGTTGGAGATCCCACTTACTGTCAACCCACAGTCAGCCAAGAGAGGAGGTCAGCAGAGGAGGTGGAGGAAGATGCTAGTGACGACGAGGTCAGGTTGCGCCTTCCTGGACAGAGACGTAGTACTGGAAGCACGTCAACAACTGCATCCTCAAACACAACTCTGCCTTTCACCACAAGTCGTGGTGGCTCTTCAGGTCGCATGGGTGCTAAGCCTTGCATAGCCTGGGCATTTTTTCAGATCGATAAAGATGACCCAACTCGTGTTATCTGTAACATTTGTCAGCAAAAGCTAAGTAGAGGCCAAAAAATACATAGTTTGAGTACTTCATGCATGAACCGGCACATGGACATGAAGCATAAGTTGCAGTGGGAAGCTCAGTGTGCTACAATGCGGCCTAGCCGGCCGGGCCAACCACCGTCTGCCATATCTTGTGCATCCGCGGCCTCTTCATCCTCTGTGACTGGGGGGACAGCAGTCACACCTGTTTTGGGGCGCAGACCTGCCACCTCTTTACCCGCAACAGCCAGCGTGATTGGCAGGTCATCATTTTCTTTGGAGGTGGTAACAGCAGCTGGTGTTGAGCGCTGTCCGACATCGATAGCACCACCTTTGGATCAAGGCAACCTAACATGTCCGCCTGCATCTTCCTCACAGACCGGCAGTTTGCCGGGGACACCCTTATCAACCCCGTCTAAGCACAATAGCCAGCCCTCGGTCCCTCAGATGTGGACAAGTAAAAGACCATTTCCTCCTAGCCATGAGAAAGCTAAGAGGTTGAATTTCACCATCTGCAAGCTCTTGGCTACAGAAATGCTGCCTTTCCGCCTGGTGGACACAGAGGATTTTCGAGACCTTATGTCCGTCGCAGTGCCCCAGTACCAGATGCCCAGTCGGCACTACTTCTCAAAGAAAGGTGTGCCTGCGCTCCACCAGCATGTCGCACACAACATCACCGCTTCTTTGAGAAACTCTGTGTGTGACAGGGTGCATTTCACCACAGACAATTGCACGAGTAGGCATGGACAGGGGCGTTACATGTCGCTGACTGGGCACTGGGTAACTATGGTGACAGCAGGACAAGGGGCTGCTGTCCAAGTCTTGCCGTCCCCACGAGTTGTGCGTCAATCCTCTTTAAGTCAAAGTTCCTCCACTGCTTCTGCCTCCTCAACCTCCTCTCGGTCTTCCACCTGCACCCAAAGCCTGTCTGGTCATGCCACAAGCTTTCTAACTGCGCAGAAGGGATCCTGCACACTTTCTTACTATGCTGGCAGTAGGGCTCAACGTCATCAGGCGGTTTTTACATTGAAATGTCTGGGAAATGTGAGTCACACAGCTGAGGAGTTGTGGTCTGCTCTGGAGAACCAATTTCATGAATGGTTGTCTCCACTGGACCTGAAACCAGGGAAGGCCGTGTGCGACAATGCTGCAAACCTGGGTGCGGCCCTTCGCCGGGGCAATGTCACACACGTGCCTTGTATGGCTCACGTGTTGAACCTGGTTGTCCAGCAATTTTTAGCCCACTATCCCAGACTAGATGGCCTTCTGCAGAGGGCACGGTCGCTGTGTGCTCACTTCCGCCGTTCACATCCCGCAGCTCAGCGACTTACATCTCTACAGAAGTCGTTGGGCCTGCCACTTCACCGGCTAAAATGCGAAGTGCCTACCCGGTGGAATTCAACTCTGCACATGTTGCAGCGACTGTGGCAGCACCGACAAGCCCTGGTGCAATACGTTCTGACGTATAGCCTGGGCTAACGAGATTCAGAGGTGGGGCAAATCACGCTGGAGGAGTGGTCTCAGATCAGGGACCTATGCACCCTTCTGCACAGTTTTGAAATGGCGACGAAGATGTTTAGTGCTGACGATGCCATTATCAGCATGACTATTCCGGTGATTTACATGCTGGAGCACATGTTAAACAGAATTCGGAGTCAGGTGGTGGCACAAGAGGAGGTGGAGGAAGTAGAGGAGGAGGAGTTGTATGCGGAAGGGCTAACATCTGCAAGGTCCAGACGGTCGGCAGCACCAAGGCGGCAGGCATGTGAGGGTGGGGGAGATGGTTTTACCAGGGCGCATGGTAGCAGCCAAACTAGTGAGGAAGGTGCAGGAGCCCAGGAAGAAGTGGAGGACGAACTGATGGAAGACTCATCAGATGAGGGAGACCTTGATCACATTTCTGTTGTGCGAGGTTGGGGGGAGAGGACAGAGGAAGGAAGCATGATTGTTACCTCGCCACCAACACAACAGGGACTTGGTGCTCCTGGATGCGCAACACACATGAGTGCCTTCTTGCTGCACTACCTGCAACATGACCCTCGAATTGTGAGAATTAGAAATAATCCTGACTACTGGGTTGCCACACTGTTAGATCCCCGGTACAAAAGTAAATTTGCAGAAATTATTCCTGCCATAGAAAGGGATGCACGCATGCAGGAGTATCAGCAGAGACTGTTGCAGAATCTTACATGTGCTTTTCCACAAAATACCAGTGGTGCACGTAGTGAATCTCACAGTTCCAACTTGCCAACCGTGGGACCGTCAAGTGTTCAGCACTCAAACCGTAACAGAACCACAGTATCTGGTGGTAACATCAATTTTGCGGTATCATTTCACCACTTTTTTAGCCCATCCTTTGCAAGGCCACAGGAGACAAGAAGTCTGACACATAGTCAACGCCTAGAGACCATGGTACAGGAGTATCTCCAAGTAAACATTGAAGCCACGACTGTGTCACTGGACCCTTGCTCTTTTTGGGCTTCCAATCTGGATAAATGGCCGGAGCTAGCCACTTACGCCTTGGAGATCTTGTCATGCCCCGCAGCCAGCGTTCTGTCTGAACGTGTGTTCAGCGCTGCTGGTGGTGTGCTGACAGATAAGCGCACGCGGCTCTCCACTGATAATGTAGACAGACTCACGTTCATAAAGATGAACAAATCATGGATCCGAAACAACTTTTCTACCCCTGTGTCATCCTGGGGAGAGTAAAAGCTTGATGATTGTTTAAAATCACCCTACCAACCGTTTTAAGCTTTCAAATTACTAATCATGTTTATCTGTATCTTGACTGGAAAATAATTTGGGCTTTGTAGCAGTGTGCAGCACTGATCCTATTAGGCCATCTATAATAAGCTCCACGAGATTTAAAATTAAAAATAATTTTTAGCTGCATCTAGCCCGGAAAATAATTTTGGGGCTCCGAGATGCGCAAGACACATAAGTGCCTTCTTGCTGCACTACCTGCAGCATGACCCTCATATTGTCAGAATTCGAAGTAATCATGACTACTGGGTTGCCACACTCTTAGATCCCCCAAACTTTTCGATCAACCTTTTCATTTTAATAAAGACCAAAAAAATGGTCATTTTTGAAATTATAAGCATTAGCAGGTTGTTAGAAACTGAAATCAAACAGTTTTCAACTCAAAACTTTATTCTAGGTGATGTTACATTTTCACATAGGACCCCTTGTTCGAAACGAGCTTCTGAACTCTCTCGTCCATTGAATTTGTCAGGTTTTGGATGGTTTCTGCTTCAATTGTTTTGCATGAGGACAAAATACCCTCCCAGAGCTGTTGCTTAGATGTGAACTGCCTCCCGCCATCATAGACACTCCTTTTAATGATGCTCCAAAGGTTCTGAATGGGGTAGAGGTCAGGGGAGCATGGGGGTCACACCATAAGTTTGTCCCCTTTTATGCCCATATCAGCCAGAGATGCAGATGTTTTATGTGCAGCATGAGATGGTGCATTATCATGCAGAAAAATGATCTTGCTGTGAAATACACGGTTCTTCTTCTTGAACCATGGCAGGAAGTGCTGTTTGAGAAAATCCACATACATTATGGAGTTCATCTTTAGCGCCTTCAGGGATCCTAAAGGGGCCGACAATCTCTCTCCCCATGATTCCAGCCCAAAACATTACTCCACCTCCTCCTTGTTGGCGCTGTAGCCGTGTTTGCGTGGGGTGTCCATCAACCAGCCATCCTCCACTCCATCCATCTGGACCATCGAGCGCTGCACGGCACTCATCCGTGAACAAAACAGTTTTGAAATCAGTCTTCATGTAATGTTTGGCCCACTGGAGCCGTTTCTGCTTGTGTGAAGTGGATAGAGGAGGTCGACAGGATGGCGTATGCACAGCTGCAAACCTCTGAAGGACCCTGCATCTTGTTGTTCGGGGGACGTTGGAGGCACAAGCAGCTTCAGAAACTTGTCTGCTGCTATGACAAGGCTTTTTTGCCGCTGATCTTTCAACCTGACGTAATTGCCTGTAGGAAAGAGTCCTCAATTTGCCCTTATCAGCACGCACACGTGTGTACTGTGAATCAGCTACATACTTCTTGATTGCCAAGACACTTCATCCTGATCATCGCACAATGTTGATTGTAGTCATGCCTTGACCTAAACACTCCACAATTTGTTGCTTCTCAGCAGCCGACACATCCTTTTTCTTTCCCATTTTGGCAGAAAATGTAGGCTCCTGAATAATGTGAGAGAGCCTTCTTAAGTAGTCTTGCCTTTCATTGGACACACCTGCCAAACTAACTAGCACTGGTGTCTGCAATTGCTTACAGTGATATAAAGAGCCCTGACACACATCACCATCAATGAGTTTAACTGACAAACAAACAAATTCTTCCCTTATCACTCCTAAACACTTTTTGCATAATAATTTGGAACACAGTGTACATGTGCTTTTCCACAAAACACCAGTGGTTCACGTAGTGAATCTTACAGTTCTAACTTGCCAACCGTGGTCTGTATGGAGTTGTTCAATAAAGGGCCCAAAATTAAGATAACATAGATGGGAGAGGTCTCTATGAATAGGAATTCCTAAGTATTTGATACCCTGTGAGGGCCAGGCAAAGGGAAAGTTGGACTGGATGGAATCCTATATGGATTTGGGGAGGGAGACATCAAGGGCCTCAGACTTCGCTGCATTGATTTTAAAATTTGACCATGTAACAAAGTGATCTATTTCAGCCATAACAGCATGGATGGATATATGTGATTGAGTGATATATACTAGGACATCATCAGCAAATAGAGAGCACTTGTACTCGGTGCCTCCCACCTCAATCCACCTAATATTGGGGTTATGGCGAATTGATGAGAGCAGGTGCTCCGTCACTAGGATGTATAAGAGAGGGGACAGAGAACATCCCTGCCTTGTCCCATTGGTGATTGTGAAAGGTGATGAAAATGTTCTGACGCGCCCCCTGGGCCTTGGGACACCCGGAGCCGGACCCTTTTTGGTGGATGCTGGTGGTTGTAGTCTCCGTGGCGGCAACCCGGTTCCATGGCTCAGGGCGGTCAAACCAGTGGCGGAACTATTTATGTGGTTTTGATGTTTAAATGTCCGACTACGCCACCCGTGGATTGCGGTCAGAGTGAACCGCCGCTCCAGGGCAGACCGCTGAGGCTGGTGTTGTGGGTGCAGCAGAGCGTAGCATAACTCCCCACGGGAGGAGTATAGCCTCAGGGCAGTGTATGCCGAGGATGGGGGTGATGGTGCAGGGCAGCAGCAGTAATGACACGGAGTCAGTGATGCAGTCCAGGGCCTTTACTCACAGTTCTTATTATCCAGACCACGTCTGCAGGTAACGGCTGCCCACGTCGTACTGTGCTCACCAGGTGAGGGGCTCAGACAACTCCCAGATAACTTTGGAGTGCTTCACAGGACCCCCTTTGTGTGTCCTTTGTCTGGCCTTTCTTACCAACCCTTCTATCCGGCTGCCTCGGGCCTCCTCTTGGTAAACTTGGCGCCAGTTTCCCTGACCCAATGTGGTGCCTTCCTAGCGGGTGTAGCGAGGGGCTGCGCCACATAAAATGTCACAGCCTCCTGTTTCTAGCTGAGGGTCGTTTCCTGCCTCCACTAGTTTCGGGGACCGGTCTTCCCCTTTGGCCTGACCCCTCCACGCAGGTGGATTCTGGCGTGCGGTGGCGACTCGCCCGTCCGCACCCCTGAGATCCCTTCATTCCTCGTTCCTGGAGCCTTCTCCGCTCCTCTTCCTTCCTTCTCCCTCTTCCAGGCCTGGGCCTCTGTTACTAGGCCCGCCTCCGGAGCAGAGCTCATGCAGAGCCCCTGCTCCCTGCCACTTCTGCTCAGACTTCTCTGCACTGAACTAAGATGGTGCCCACCTTTTATATTCCCTTCTCAATGCACCCAGGAACTGCTTCCTCCCTGCTCCTGCACTATAGGGTTCCCCTTCCTCAGTGTTCCCTCCCCCCACTCCAGCCAGGGACCGGGACTGTCGTGCCCATCTCAGGGGCATATTGGTCGCCCTGCCCCACGGCAATGTGGTGTAATCCATGCAGGTGTCGGGTCCTGATCCACACTACATCCTTACCTGAGAGTGAGATATCACACCTCTGGGTGAGGTGCAATACCTCTGTAGCAACCGAGCCCTCAGGGTGCTACAGTTCCATTTATCTTCAGCCCAGGGGACGTATTGCGATACAGGGCCGTGATTTTGGCTATAAAAGGGTCCCCTAGACCCCTACCCCAAGCTTTTTAAGAGAATCATATATGGCGTGCCAGGAGACTCTATGGAATGCTTTCTCAGCATCCAACGAGAGTATCTAATTACAAATTTTTAACTGCATCTAGCCCAGGAAATACTTTGTGCCTAGTAGCAGGGTCTGCTAGTCAGCAGATTATCCCGGCTGTTAAGCAAGCTACACCACCTGTAGTTTGGACACTTCATTTTTTCAAAGGAAATGCTTCGGGACCACGGGATACTCAGTGAAGAGCATAAGGAGGCACCCCAAGGCATAGGGGCAGGGACTGGCAGTAGGATGCCTTGCGGTGGACAGCCGAGCTCGATCCTTATAAAATCTTTTTAACTGCAGCAGCTTTAGTGGACGCTACTGGAGCTGGAATTACGCGGCTGCTGGCATGAGACTTGACCTCCAATAGATCCTTGTAAATGGATTTAAAGTGTATTCATTCAAATTAGAGAGACAATTTAAATTAAAAAGCTTAGAGCTGCCTCCACCACAGGGGGGCTCGCTCGACCCACCAGCGGACAGGCACCAGTATTGGGAGAGGGGGGCTGGCCATCAGGGTTCACCGCGGCTCTGGCACAAACCCGGCGACACGGAGGTGGCACGGGCAGGAGCGGACTGGCCGTGTCGGCTTCTCACTTTTTGAATTTTAGAAGGGCATGACATGCCTATATCTGTGTCTCCCCCTCCTTTTACTCCTCCACCTCTTTTATTTTCGCATGACTATATGTACTTGTCACTTTTCCATGTGTTAGTTATGTCTTCTGAGCAGTTTGTCAGCTTTAGGACACCTTTGAAGGTGTTTTCTATGTGTTTCTATGTGTTTTTGTTTGCCTGCCATTGGTTTTAACGGTGTTCGAAGGTGTTCGACGAACAGTTCGACGAACAGTTTGGCGAACACACGGGTGTTCGACGAACCGAACTCGAACACTACTGGGGTGGCTCAACACTAGTTCTAACAGCAGCCATGACGTGGTGGCCAGATTCCGCCTCCACAAGCCTAAAAGGCCCAATTTCAAGTGCAAGCAAGCAAGCAGTATGGCATTGCAGCCTAGGGGTGGGTGGGTGGCAGGCTGCATGCTTGCATTCCAAGAAAACAAAGCAGATGCTAACTTGTGTCATCATCATCATGGTCCTCACCTTGGCACTCTCAACTCGCATGATGGGGAAGCCAGGGCCCACCGGAGGAGTCTGGTTCTCTGGTGGGCTCGTCCAATGCTGCCCTAAAGCAGGCTGGGCTTAGAAAAGCATGTGGGGGGATGTTCCAAGGAGAAATAGGGGCGGCTGGGGACCGTTTATGGACACCCGGCTGTCCCCAGGTGGCTGGGGCTGCGTGTGGACGCCTGGCCGCGGGGCGGCTGGGGACCGAGTATGGACACCCGGCTGCCCCCTGGTGGCTGGGGACCGAGTGTGGACACTCGGCCGCCGGGCGGCTGGGGACTGAGTATGGATACCAGGCCACCAACGCAGCCATGATGTGGTGGCCAGATTCCTCCTCCACATGCCTAAAAGGCCCAATTTCAAGTGCAAGCAAGCAGTATGGTATTGCAGCCTGAGGGTGGGTGGGTGGTTGGCTGCATATTTGCTCTTGCATTGCAAAGAATTGGGGAGGTACAATTGAACACTGCCCTGGGACAAGAACTTGCATGGGGATAGTTGCAAGTCTGCATCTTCTGATGCGACAAGGATGACTTCTGATGGGCACACTTTTAGGCAGTGACCTGGGTGTCAGAGATGTTTCCAGGGGTCTTCCCCATGCTGTTCCCATGTCTTTTCAGCACTGTATGCATGTGTCACACAGCACATGGCCAGATAAGGTTGTAAAATGTTAAAATGACATTTCCAGGTGAATGCATTTGTCACGGTTGAAAGCAATACAAAAGTGCAAAAACAGATAAAAAATGCTACTTGTGAACAAAGCCCAAGGTGTGGAGGAGTATTTTTTGGGGGGGGGGTATTTATTTTACCTTATACACAAGTCTTTACCCTGGAAAGGATGTTCCTTAAGATATTTCACAGGAAAGCAGTTTCAGTTTCGTTTTTGAACGTTTTATTGTGAGCCCTTAAAAGTGGCTTAATACCTCTGACCACGTTGTTGACAGCAGTGACCTGGGGGTCAAAAATGCTTCCTGGCGCGATCCACATGCTGTCCCCATGTCATCTGAGCACTGTCACTATCGTTTTGGGCACTTGTTAGGCTTTTAAAAGACTGCCGGGAGTGAAGCTGCAAAAATGCTCGGGTCTCCCATAGACTAACATTGAGCTCGTTGCTCGGGTCAAGCACACGAGGATCACGGCGAGCTCGGCCCGAGCTTCGAGCAACCGAGCATTTTAGTGCTCGCTCAAAACTAGTAATGAACCATTTTTTCTTATGGATTCAAAGATGACAATGCTATGATCAAAGTGAAAGGAGATCCCGACGTGCCTTAAGTATTAAATGTTTTGATTTCATTTCCCAATGATTTTTCTCATCAAAGAATGGTTTATAAGATATTAATCTATAACATTCAACTAAAAGACACTTTTTTAGACACTGTGCTGACAGATAGCAACACAGCTTCAAATTTAATACAGACATGGGTTAAGTTATGAAAAAGATGTTGGACCCTGAAGTGATTTGAACACAAAACTTTCTGTTCTGGAGTCAGACGCACTACCGTTGTGCCACGAGGTCATATGAGAAGTAACTTTCCGCCCATAATTCACATGAAAAGTGCATGAAGAAATCGTGTCACACCTCGAAATTTGCTACTTTCACTCACAGACTGAAAAAGACATAAACAATGACGAAT
Source organism: Phyllobates terribilis (assembly GCF_046119375.1). Classification (NCBI taxonomy): domain Eukaryota; kingdom Metazoa; phylum Chordata; class Amphibia; order Anura; family Dendrobatidae; genus Phyllobates; species Phyllobates terribilis. The sequence continues at coordinate 603,237,975 of NW_027362771.1, forward strand.
GAACATCTTGATATTGGGAATGCAGGGATTTTCAGTTTAAAATTTAGAATCTAGTAATGAACCCTTTTTTCTTATGGATTCAAAGATGACAATGCTATGATCAAAGTGTAAGGAGATCCCGACGTGCCTTAAATATTCAATGTTTTGATTTTGTTTCCCGATGATTTTTCTCATCAAAGTATTGTTGATAATATATTAATGTATAAAATTTAACTAAAAGACTTTTTTTCAGATACTGTGCTGACAGATGGCAACACAGTTCTCATCCAAACATGGGTTAAGTTATGAACATGTTTCTTGACGCCACCATTATTTGAACATGTAACCTTCTGATCTGGAGTCAGACGTGCTACCATTGCACCACTATGGCATTTGACAAGTAAGTTTTCGCCAATAATTCACATGAAAAGTGCATGAAGAAATCGTGGCACACCTCGAAATTTACTACTTTTACTCACAGACTGAAAAAGACATAAACAAGGATGAATGAACATCTTGACATTGTGAATGCAGGGATTTTCAGTTTAAAATTTAGAATATAGGAATGAATAGTGTTGATCGAGCACTAAAATGCTCGGTGCTTGAAGCTCGGGCCGAGCTCACTGTGATACTCGCGAGCTCGACCCGATCAACGAGCCCAATGTTAGTTTATGGGAGACCCGAGCATTTTTGCGGTGCCCCCCCGGCAGTCTGTAGAAAGCCTAAAAAGTGCCGAAAATGATAGCGACAGTGCTCAAATGACATGGGGACAGCAGTTGGACACTGGGAAGCAACACGTCCTCCATACATAGAGGATTGCGGGTCCTGGGTCAATAAGGCTTCAACACAAAGTTCAGAAGGTAGACAGCAGCAGTGGTCGGCCTCCTACACAACGAGTAAATTATTCATGATCATGAGGCCATCCATTTCCTTAGCTTTCTGTTCCTTGGAATGCAAGCGCATGTATGTAGTAGCACCTAGGCCTGAGGTGGTCAGTGTTTTGGTGCATATCCTACCTTCTCCGAGGATTGCTGGATGCTTTCCTGCTACTTTCCCAGTTCTATGACTCCCGTTAAAACAAAGCTTCAGGTGATGAATGATGGATGAGGTGGTGGCAAAGGAGAAGGAGCAGGAGGAACAGGGACCATTCACATCAATATCAGGCCAGTCAACCAAACATGTCTTGTAGGATATGTTTTTGTACCAAAAGGAGCAGTTCGGCTACACAGATACAGGGCATACAGTGAGTGCAATGCCTACCAAAAATTTCGAGGCACTCCAATGCCCCTTGGAAGTGACATGGAGGTCAGAGGGCCTTAACTAAACCATTTTTTCCATTTATAGCAACTGGGTCTCCTGTACACTGTTGGCCTAAGCAGTGAATGGAAGGCTTTCCAAAAATTATGAGGAACTGCAATGCCCCTTGAAACAGACGTCGATTACAGCGTACTAAAAACCTTCTACCTATTATTGGGGAGTGGGTCTACCTTAGTGTTCGCCTATGCATTGAAAAGCAAAAGCTGACTAAAATTAGGAGAAAATGCAATGCCCGTTGGAAGAGTCGTGGAGGTTAGAGGTAATTAAAAACAACATTTCAATGCCCCTTGGAAGAGCTGTTGAGTTCAGAGTGGTTTAACAAGATGGTTTTAATGCCCCTTGGAAGAGACGTGGAGGTCACAGTAGCTTAACAAGATGGTTTTAATGCCCCTTGGAAGAGAAGTGAAGTTCAGAGTGGTTAAACAAGACGGTTTTAATGCCCCTTGGAAGAGACGTGGAGTTCAGAGTGTTTTAACAAGACGGTTTTAATGCCCCTTGGAAGAGACGTGGAGTTCAGAGCGGTTTGACAAGATGGTTTTAATGCCCCTTGAAAGAGACGTGGAGTTCAGAGTGGTTTAACAAGACGGTTTTAATGCCCCTTGGAAGAGACGTGGAGTTCAGAGTGGTTTTACAAGACGGTTTTAATGACCCTTGGAAGAGACGGGGAAGTCCCAGTGGAATAAAAAAACAATATCAATGCCCCTTGGAAGAGTGGTGGAGGTCCCAGTGGAATAAAAAGACAATATCAATGCCCCTTGGAAGAGTGGTGGAGGTCGCAGTGGAATAAAAAGACAATATCAATGCCCCTTTGTAGAGTGGTGCAGGTCCCAGTGGAATAAAAAGACAATATCAATGACCCTTGGTAGAGACGTGGAAGTCACAGGAGTTTAACAAGACGATTTTAATGCCCCTTACAAAAGCCATGCACTACAGCATATTAAAAACATTAATCCCATTATTGGGGAGTCGGTCTCCCATAGTCTTTGTCTATGCCTTCCATGCAAAAGATGCCAAAAATTTTGACGGAGGAACTTGCAATGCCCCTTACAAGAGCCATGCAGTACAGCATAATAAAAACATTATTCCCATTATTGGGGAGTTGGTCTCCCATAGTCTTTGTCTATGCCTTCCAAGCAAAAGCTGCCAAAAATTAGGATGGAGGAACTTGCAATGCCCCTTACAAGAGCCATGCAGTATAGCATATTATAAACATTATTCCTATTATTGGGGAATGGGTCTCACATAGTCTTTGCCTATGCCTTCCAGGCAAAAGTTACCAAAAATTAAGAAGGAGGAACTTGCAATGCCCCTTACAAGAGCCATGCAGTACAGCATATCAAAAACATTATTCCCATTATTGGGGAGTGGGTCTCCCATAGTCTTTGCCAATGACTTCCAAGCAAAAGCTGCCAAAAATTAGGACGGAGGAACTTGCAATGCTGGCAACACTGACTACGGTAACCTTGGTGGTATAGTGGTGGTGGAGGCTGAGGATAAGGAGAAGAGCAAAAAACATCCAAAATGAGGAAGCGTATACCCATGTGTGGGTGTGAAGCGGTGCATGGGAATACACCTTCCGAAATAACACAGTGGATTTGACTTTATGTTACTCTGCTGTCATTTGGTGGTGATGAGAAGTCTGGCCCAATCCAGCCCTTATTCATTTTGATAAGAATCAGCTTGTCAGCATTGTCAGTTGACAAGCGAGTGCTCTTATCAGTTATAATTCCCCCAGCGGCACTAAAAACACTCTCCGATAACACGCTAGGGGCAGGGCAGGCCAAGACCTCCAAGGCGTACAGAGCGAGTTCATTCCAAGTGTCCAGCTTGGATACCCAATAATTAAAAGGCACAGAGGAATCATGGAGGACGCTGGTAAGGTCGGCAAGGTACTCCCTCACCATCTTTTGAAACTTTCCACTCCTTGTGAGAGTACCCTGCACCTCAGGGCCTATAAGCTGGGCGGGTCTCAGAAAACTGTCCCAGAACGTTGACAGTGTTCCCCTGCCTCTGCTGGATTGGAGTTGCGTCTCTCTCGCCTGTATACCTTGGTTGGTCAACGAACTGTGACCTCTGCCGCTAGCGTGTTCAGATGGGAATTTTTTTAAGAGTTCTGCAGCAAGGGCCTTCTGGTACCACCCCATTTTTGTAGACCTTTCCACCTCAGGAATAAAAGAGAGAAAGTTCCCCTTGTAACGGGGGTATAAAAGTGTCACCAACCAGTAAAGACTGTCACCCAACATTTTGACAATACGAGGGTCACGGTTAAGGCAGCGTAACATAAAGTCAGCCATGCGTGCCAGACTAGTAATGGGCAAGACTTCCGTGTCCTCACCAAGATGAAGACTGACCATGCTCTCGTCCTCCTCCTCCTCCTCCCCCCTTTTTTCAGGCCGCCCACGCTGAACCGATGGTATGACAGTTGAACAGGCACTACCGTCTACAGCGCATGATACCAGCTCCTGTTCTTCCTCCTCCTCCTCCTCTCCTTCATTGTCCCCCAATACACGATGGGATGAGATGAGGCTGGGCTGTGTGTAATCTCCCGCTATGGCTTCTTGATCCATCTCATCATACTCTGGCAGAGAGTGTTGCAAAAGACAGACAGGTGGGACGCTAATGATGGCGTCATCGCCACTCACCATCTTGGTGGATTCCTCAAAGTTTGTCAGGATGGTACATATGTCAGACATCCATGTCCACTCCTGAGGTCTTAAGTGTGGAGTCTGACCTGAATATTGACGGCCTTGTTGCAGCTGGTTCTCCATAACTGCTCTCTTCTGCTCACAAATCCTTTGCAACATGTGGAGAGTAGAGTTCCAACGTGTGGGGACATCACACACCAGTCGGTGTGCCGGAAGCTGCAAACACTGCTGCAATACAGCAAGGGTGGCGAAAGCTGTAGCCGACTTCAGAGAATGAGCTGAAAGGCGGCGTACTTTGACGAGCAGATCTAGCAAGTCGGGGTACGATTTAAGAAACCGCTGGACCACGAGGTTAAGCTCATGAGCCAGGCATGGTACATATGTGATCTCGCCTCGCCTCAGAGCCGCCACCAGGTTACGGCCATTGTCACACACAACCATGCCTGGATGCAGGTTCAGCGGTCTCAGCCACAAATCTGCCTGCTCTTTCATAGCTGTCCACAACTCACAAGCTGTGTGAGGTTTATCACCTAAGCTTATGAGTTTCAGCACAGCCTGTTGCCGCTTGTCTGAGGCAGTACTGCAGTACTTCCAGCTTGTAACTGATGTGATATCTGAGATGGAGGCTGAACATGAGGAGGAGGAGGAGGATGATGATGCGCAGGAGCTGTACACTGTGGGGGCAACTCTGACTGACATAGGGCCCGCAATCCTCGGTGTTGGGAGGATGTGTTCAATCCCAAGGTCTGACTGGGTCCCGGCTTCCACTATGTTTACCCAGTGTGCCGTCAGGGAGATGTACCGTCCCTGGCCACAAGCACTTGTCCATGTGTCCGTTGCCAGGTGGACTCTCCCAGTAACTGCGTTGTTGAGGGCACGGCTGATGTTTTGGGACACATGCTTGTGTAGTGCGGGGATGGCACACTGGGCAAAATAGTGTCGGCTGGGGACTGAGTACCGAGGGACGGCCACCGCCATAAGGTTTCAGAAGGGTTCTGTCTCCACCAGCCTAAAAGGCAGCATTTCCAACGCAAGCAGTCGTGAAATGTGCGAATTTAGGACTGTGGCCTGTGAGGTGTTGGCTGCGAATTTACGCTTTCATTCAAAGGTCTGGGATATGGACAATTGAACGCTGCGGTGGGACGTGGACTTGGACATTGATGCTGTTTCTGTTATGATCTGCAACATGTACTAAGGAAAGATAGGGGAAGGCTGTCCCTACAGACCTATAGAATTAAGGGAGGGGTCTCTAAAAGAACTAAGGACTGGGACAAAAATGGGACAAGTCCTAAACAGAGAAGTTGTTGCAGAACACAAAAAGACAAACTGACAAAAATGTACTAGAGGTCCCAGAGGACCAAGCGAACTTGACAGAGAAAGACACCAAAGCACCAGGCTAGAGAATCAGTCAAACACTGAAGTCCAGCACAGCCATATGTAACATCCCCGGTGGCATGCTTGCATAGTGCACCACCTCCCACTATGCAATGCAAGACCGCAATCTTACCTGTCAGTCCAGCCTACAAACCTTGCTCCAGTTCATGCTGTGTGCATGTCTCTTGACTGACTGCTTAGGGCAGCGGCCCGGTTACTTTCTGATTCTTATAACTGCTGTGGGCACACCCCTAATGCAACTCCAGCCTATTGCTGTGAGTCACTAGATATTTAAACCCCCTCCACCCAGAAGGAGGTGCCTGAGCAACACCTTCTCTCAGTTAGTCTTTGCTACTGAATTGCCAGGTCCTGTCCTGTTTCTTCTGTTTGTGAGTTTTGTGTCCACTCGCTACTTCATAGGAAGTACCTTGTGTGTATCTGGTTCTGCTTGTCCCTTTTCCCTTCCTCCGTATCTTCCTCCTGTGTTCTAGCCATCTTCCTGTATTTTCCAGTCTGTTCCATGTGAACAGAGCCCTGTCCTCTCTGCCTTGTCCACCGCACCTGCGGTTTAACTCCGCTCTGTCTTGCCCACCGCTTCGGCAGTTTCTCTCTGCTCTGACTTTTCCATCGCTTTACTCTGCTTGTCTTCCGCATCTGCGGCTCTGTACCTGTCTCCCAGTCTGTACTGGACCCTATCCAGCCTGCGCTCCAACCTGCTAGTACCTCCCTGTCTGCACTCCAGCCGTGCTTGCCAGTATTTCCCTGCCTGCATACCAGCCGTGCTTGCCAGTACACACCTGTCTTCATACCAGCCGTGCTTGCCAGTGCCCACCTGTCTGCATACCAGCCGTACTTGCCAGTACCCAACTGTCTGCATATCAGCCGTACTTGCCAATACACCCACCTGCCTGTATGCCAGTCTAACCTGACTGCTCCTGCATTCCCCGGTGCGGGTCAACAACTGTGGCCGGGGCCTGACCTGGAGTCACACCTGGTCCCTCTGCTCTGTTCCTCCTTGGTCCACGAAGTCAACTAAGCCACCGTGCGACCTTGGTTGGATCGGGTTGATACTTATTTACGCCCCTCCTGGCACTCCTCGGTTCATGGTACAGTGGGATCACTAATCACCCTCACGCCAGTCAGTCCGGGCGCGAGCGTAACACCATAAGGGCGGAGCTGGAATATAAAGGCAGATGGTCACGTGACCGCAAACATAAGAGGGAAAAAACAAACAGTAGGGTTCTAACAGTACCCCCTCTTTTATGAGGAGCCTACAGGCCAAGGCCTATCCAGAAACCTCCTGTGGAAAGCTTTAACAAGCCTAGGAGCAGAGTAATCATCCGTCCTTACCCAGGAGTTGTCTTCGGGACGAAACAAGATACTGTAATCTCCTTCTATGCCATCTAGAATTCAACATAAGAGAAATTTCATATTCGCCGTCTTCCACCACAGGAGGAACTGTGACAGTGGCGTCCCTATCAGATACATCAGCCTTTTTCAACAAGGAAACATGAAACACAGGATTAATCTTCCAGGAAGTAGGGACATCCAACCTAACAGCAGACGGGTTAACAACCTGAAGCACTTTAAATGGACCCAAAAACTTAGGACCTAGCTTTTTAGAGGGAATTCTGAACCGCAGGTTCTTCTAGGACAACCAAACCATGTCACCAACAGTAAACAAAACCTCTTTACGTTTCCTGACAAAATACTTCTTGGACTCCTTGTTAGCCTCTTGAAGGTGGCAATGTACATTAGTATAAACTCTCTCCAAATCACTGAAAAAATTCTCTTCCACCGGCACAGCCGACCCCAATTTGGAGAACGAACCAAAAGACAGATGTCTCCCAAAACAAAAAAAAAAAGGAGAACACCCAGCAGAGGAGGATGTATGATTGTTAAGTGCAAATTCTACAAGTGGCAAAAACTCAGACCACACCTCTCGATTGTCCACCACAAAACAATGCAAAAACTGTTCAACATCCTGGTTCTTTCTTTCAGTCTGTCCATTAGACTCAGGATGATAAAATGACAAATGGACTCCCAACCAAAAAGCACGGCAAAAGCGAGCCACAAACTGAGGTCCTCTATCAGAAACAATATCCGTGGGAACGCCATGGAGCTTGACAATCTCATTAACAAACACCTTAGCGGGTGTCTTGGCGCAGGGCAACTTAATGAATGGAACCAAATGACACATCTTACTAAAATGGTCCACGACCTCCCAGATGACAGTAAAACCCTCGGACACAGTAATAAAATCCATTGTGACATGCGTACAAGGCGCACTAGGAACCTCCAGAGGGCAAAGCAACCCCGCAGCAGGAGTATGTGAAGCTTTTGACCTAGCACACACAGTACACTGACGCACCCACTTGATGACTTAATTCTGCCATCCAGGCCACCAAAAACTGCGACTCATAAGTCTCTTAGTCTCCAAAATTCCTGGATGACCTGCCAACCGAGACTCATGACACTCCACAAACAAATCTCTCCTAAAAGCTCTAGGCATGAACAACCTCCCATGGGGAGTGTTAGATGGAGCATCATCTTGAGCTTTCAGAATCCCATTCTCCAAAACGGAGTCTAAAGCCGCCACCACAACTTCTTTCTGTAAAATGCTCTCCTCCTCCTCGGCACCGACCACAGGAGAGAAGCTGCGAGATAAAGCATCGGCTTTAACATTCTTAGTACCAGGTATATAGGTAACAGAAAAATGAAACCGATAAAAAAAAAGTGCCCACCTAGCTTGACGGGCATTCAAGCGCTTGGCAGAATCCAGATAGATCAAATTCTTATGATCTGTGAAAACCTGAACAGGAAATATAGCCCCTTCCAAAAAATTACGCCAATGTTCAAACGCGAGTTTAATAGCCAGCAACTCCCGATTTCCAACATCATAATTCAGTTGGGTTTCTGAAAATTTTTTCGAAAAGAAGGCACAAGGATGTACTCCATCCTTGTTCTCCTGAGACAAAACTGCTCCGACCCCCACCGATGAAGCATCGACCTCAGCCAAAAATGGCTTGGTCTCATCGGGCTGCATAAGGATAGGGGCAGAACTGAACCTCTCTTTGAGATACTCAAATGCTTCAATGGCCTCAGTAGTCCACTTGGCCGTATTCGCACCTTTCCTGGTGAGATCGGTTAGAGGTTTAACAATTACAGAAAAATTCTTAATGAATTTCCTGTAATAATTGGCAAAACCCAAAAATCTCTGTATAGATTTCAAACCAATAGGCCTAGGCCATTCCTGCACAGCCTGAACCTTCACAGGGTCCGTCTCAAAGCCCTCACTGGAGACAATGTAGCCCAAAAAACTAATTTTCTGCACAGCAAACTCACATTTCTCCACCTTAGCAAAGAGTGAATTATCACTCAATAACTGCAAAACTTCACGTACGCTCTGCCAATGGGACTCTGGTGAATAAATCAAAATGTCATCCAAATACACAACCACATTCTTACCAATCAAAGGTCTCAGGACGTCATTAATAAGGTTCTGAAAAAATGCAGGTGCATTGGTAAGACCAAAAGGCATCACCAGAATCTCAAAATGACCTACTGGAGTGTTAAAAGGAGTTTTCCATTCATCACCCTCCTTCACTCGTAACAAATTGTATGCCCCCCGGAGATCAATTTTGGAGAACCACTTGGCTGCTACTAACTGGTTAAATAAGTCAGGAATTAACGGCAATGGGTGGGAATTGCGTACGGTAATCTTATTAATTTCACGAAAATCCAGACATGGACGTAAACCGCCGTCCTTTTTTTTAACAAAGAAGAATCCAACTGCCACAGGCGACTTAGAAGGTCTAATGTGAACAGCAGCCAGGCTAGTCTCTATGTACTCCTCCAAGGCCTTTCTTTCAGGGATAGACAGATTAAACAAGCGACTTTTGGGAAGAGTAGCACCCGGAACAAACTCAATGGCGCAATCATAATCCCTATGAGGAGGTAAAACTTACAACTCCTCCAAAAAAAAAGCCCTCCAAAAATCTTGAATAGGTACCGGTAATTCCCCTTTTTCCACAGCCGCAAAGCTACCAATACAACATTTATCATAGCACTTTGGACTCCAAGACTTAATCACATTACTAGATCAGTCAGATAAAGGATTGTGCAGTTTTAACCAAGGCAATCCTAGAACAACTGGAGAGGGCAAATTATCCAAAACAACCAAGTCCAACATTTCTTGGTGAACTCCATTGACAGTGAGGGGAAATGCAGCAGTCTTGTGAGTAATACATTTCAAAGGAGTGTTATCAATTGCAATCACAGAAATAGGTGATGACAAAGGTTTGGATTTCAATTTAAGGTTTTCCTAAAACCGTTTATCAATCACATTAAGTGTGAACCACAATCCAAAAATACCTGAAATTCAATCAAATCTCCATGCAAAGTAGTACTCTGAGAAAGAAATACTCCTGCAGAGTGTAAACACGCTATACAGGCGTAACTGACCTTTTTTTTTCTTTACTTAAACGACGCTCACAATACTTAATCAAATGGTCTTCTTTACCACAATAAAGACACAATCCCTCAATAAACCTCCGGTCTCTTTTCTGAGAGCGGAATAACATCCCCCCAACCTCCATCTGTTCTCCGCCATCAGAGCAGATTTTCTGGGGACTAAGACCTGACATAACAGGAGTCTTTACCTCATTAAGCCTGCATCTCAGTCTCCTGTCTATACGAACAGGTAACTGCATAGCATCCTGCAGAGTCTCAGGTCCAGGGAAAGCAATTAGCAAATCCTTAACCCTTTCACTCAGACCAGCAAGAAATAAACATCTCAGTGCAGGATTATTCCATTTAACTTCTGAAGCCCATGTCCTGAAGTGTGTGCAATAATTTTCAACATCATCTAACCCCTGATTCAAATGTCTGAGTTCTGATTCAGCAGAGGAGATTTGATCAGGATCGTCAAATAGTAGACCCATAGCATAAAAAAAATCTTCAACAGACCTTAAACATGGATCATTAGGCTGGAGAGAAAAGGCCCACCCCTGTGGTTCATTGCGCAAAAGTGACATAATAAAACCAATGCGCTGTGATTCATTTCCAGAGGACCTTGGTCTCAAACAAAAATATAAATAACAAGCATTTTTAAAGGAAAAAAAATCTTGCTGTTTACCATAAAAAATATCAGGAAGTCCTACCTTTGGTTCGACAAAATGTGCTCCAGAACAGCTACTCACGTGTTGCCGGAGCTTGGACACCTCCAGAGACAATCCCTGCAGGCGTTGAGCCAAATCTTGAACCGAAACCATACTGATTCCCGGATTTCTTTCCTTAAAGTTTTTGTTTGGGCTGGACTTACTGTTATGATCTGCAACATAAACTAGGGAAAGATGGGGAGAGCTGTCCCTACAGTAAGACTAAGCTGAGTACCTACATTGTAGCGGGCAACCTGTTCCTTGTGAACAGACCCGCCTTCGTCCTTGGATAGTCTGAATGGAGACCTATAGAGAAAGGGAGGGGTCATTAAAAGAACTAAGGACTGGGACAAAAATGGGACACCTCCTAACTAGTGTTGAGCCACCCCCGTAGTGTATGAGTTCGGTTCGGTTCGCCGGACACCCGTGTGTTCGCCGAACTGTTCGTCGAACTGTTCGTCGAACACCTTCGAACACCGTTAAAACCAATGGCAGGCAAACAAAACACATAGAAACACATAGAAAACACCTTCAAAGGTGTCCAAAAGCTGACAAACTGCTCAGAAGACTTAACTAACACATGGAAAAGTGACAAGTACATATAGTCATGCGAAAAGAAAAGAGGTGGAGGAGTAAAAGGAGAGGGAGACAAAGATATAGGCATGTCATGCCCTTCTGAAATCCAAAAAGTGAGAAGCCGACACGGCCAGCCGTTCCTGCCCGTGCCACCTCCGTGTCGCCGGGTTTGTGCCAGAGCCGCGGTGGACCCTGACGGCCAGCCCCCCTCTCCCAATACTGGTGCCTGTCCGCTGGTGGGTCGAGCGAGCCCCCCTGTGGTAGAGGCAGCTCTAAGCTTTTTAATTTAAATTGTCTCTCTAATTTGAATGAATACACTTTAAATCCTTTTACAAGGATCTATTGGAGGGCAAGTCTCATGCCAGCAGCCGCGTAATTCCAGCTCCAGTAGCGTCCACTAAAGCTGCTGCAGTTAAAAAGCTTTTATAAGGATCGAGCTCGGCTGTCCACCGCAAGGCGTCCTACCGCCAGTCCCAGCCCCTATGCATTGGGGTGCCTCCTGATGCTCTTCACTGAGTATCCCATGGTCCCGAAGCATTTCCTTTGAAAAAATTAAGTGTCCAAACTACAGGTGGTGTAGCTTGCTTAACAGCCAGGATAATCCGTTGACTAGCAGACACTGCTACTAAGCACAAAGTATTTCCTGGGCTAGATGCAGTTAAAAATTTGTAATTAGATACTCTCGTTGGATGCTGAGAAAGCATTCGATAGAGTCTCCTGGCAAGCCATATATTATTCTCTTAAAAAGCTTGGGGTAGGGGTCTAGGGGACCCTTTTATAGCCAAAATCACGGCCCTGTATCGCAATACGTCACCTAGGCTGAAGATAAATGGAACTGTAGCACCCTGAGGGCTCGGTTGCTACAGAGGTATTGCACCTCACCCAGAGGTGTGATATCTCACTGTCAGGTAAGGATGGAGTGTGGATCAGGACCCGACACCTGCATGCATTACACCACATTGCCGTGGGGCAGGGCGACCAATATGCCCCTGAGATGGGTACGACAGTCCCTGTCCCTGGCTGGAGTGGGGGGAGGGAACACTGAGGAAGGGGAACCCTGTAGTGCAGGAGCAGGGAGGAAGCAGTTCCTGGGTGCATTGAGAAGGGAGTATAAAAGGTGGGCACCATCTTAGTTCAGTGCAGAGAAGTCTGAGCAGAAGTGACAGGGAGCAGGGGCTCTGCATGAGCTCTGCTCCGGAGGCGGGCCTAGCAACAGAGGCCCAGGCCTGGAAGAGGGAGAAGGAAGGAAGAGGAGCGGAGAAGGCTCCAGGAACGAGGAACGAAGGGATCCCAGGGGTGCGGACGGGCGAGTCGCCACCGCACGCCCGAATCCCCCTGCGTGGAGGGGTCAGGCCAAAGGGGGAGATCGGTCCCCGAAACTAGTGGAGGCGGGAAACGACCCTCAGCTAGAAACCGGAGGCTGTGACATTTTATGTGGCGCAGCCCCTCGCTACACCCGCTAGGAAGGCACCACATAGGGTCAGGGAAACTGGCGCCAAGTTTACCAAGAGGAGGCCCGAGGCAGCCGGACAGAAGGGTTGGTAAGAAAGGCCAGACAAAGGACACACAAAGGGGGTCCTGTGAAGTGCTCCAAAGTTATCTGGGAGTTGTCTGAGCCCCTCACCTGGTGAGCACAGTACGACGTGGGCAGCCGTTACCTGCAGAAGTAGTATGGATAATAAGAACTGTGAGTAAAGGCCCTGAACTGCATCACTGACTCCATGTCATTACTGCTGCTGCCCTGCACCATCACCCCCATCCTCTGCATACACTGCCCTGAGGCTATACTCCTCCCGTTGGGAGTTATGCTACGCTCTGCTGCACCCACAACACCAGCCTCAGCGGTCTGCCCTGCAGCGGCGGTTCACTCTGACCGCAATCCACGGGTGGCGTAGTCGAATATTTAAACATCAAAACCACATAAATAGTTCCGCCACTGGTTTGACCACCCTGAGCCACGGAACCGGGTCGCCGCCACGGAGACTACAACCACCAGCATCCACCAAAAAGGGTCCGGCTCCGGGTGTCCCAAGGCCCAGGGGGCGAGTCAGAACATTTTCATCACCTTTCATAATCACCAATGGGACAAGGCAGGGATGTTCTCTGTCCCCTCTCTTATACATCCTAGTGACGGAGCACCTGCTCTCATCAATTCGCCATAACCCCAATATTAGGTGGATTGAGGTAGGAGGCACCGAGTACAAGTGCTCTCCATTTGCTGATGATGTCCTAGTATATATCAATCAATCACATATATCCATCCCTGCTGTTATGGCTGAAACAGATCACTTTGGTGCATGGTCAAATTTTAAAATCAATGCAGCGAAGTCTGAGGCCCTCGATGTCTCCCTCCCCAAATCCATACAGGATTTCATCCAGTCCAACTTTCCCTTTGCCTGGCCCTCACAGGGTATCAAATACTTAGGAATTCCTATTCATAGAGTCCTCTCCCGTCTATGTTATCTTAATTTTGGGCCCTTTATTGAACAACTCCATACAGACCACGGTTGGCAAGTTAGAACTGTAAGATTCACTACGTGAACCACTGTTGTTTTGTGGAAAAGCACATGTACACTGTGTTCCAAATTATTATGCAAAAAGTGTTTAGGAGTGATAAGGGAAGAATTTGTTTGTTTGTCAGTTAAACTCATTGATGGTAATGTGTGTCAGGGCTCTTTATATCACTGTAAGCAATTGCAGACACCTGTGCTAATTAGTTTGGCAGGTGTGTCCAATGAAAGGCAAGACTACTTAAGAAGGCTGTCTCACATTATTAAGCAGCCTACATTTTCTGCCAAAATGGGAAAGAAAAAGGATGTGTCGGCTGCTGAGAAGCAACAAATTGTGGAGGGTTTAGGTCAAGGCATGACTACAATCAACATTGTGCGATGATCAGGATGAAGTGTCTTGGCAATCAAGAAGTATGTAGCTGATTCACAGTACAAACGTGTGCGTGCTGATAAGGGCAAATTGAGGACTCTTTCCTACAGGCAATTACGTCAGGTTAAAAGAGCAGCGGCAAAAAAGCCTTGTCATAGCAGCAGACAAGTTTTTGAAGCTGCTGGTGCCTCCAACGTCCCCCGAACAACAAGATGCAGGGTCCTTCAGAGGTTTGCAGCTGTGCGTACGCCATCCTGTCGACCTCCTCTATCCACTTCACACAAGCAGAAACGGCTCCAGTGGGCCAAAAATTACATGAAGACTGATTTCAAAACTGTTTTGTTCACGGATGAGTGCTGTGCAGCGCTCGATGGTCCAGATGGATGGAGTGAAGGATGGCTGGTTGATGGACACCCCACGCAAACACGGCTACAGCGCCAACAAGGAGGAGGTGGAGTAATGTTTTGGGCTGGAATCATGGGGATAGAGATTGTCGGCCCCTTTAGGATCCCTGAAGGGGTAAAGATAAACTTCATAATGTATGTGGATTTTCTCAAACAGCACTTCCTGCCATGGTTCAAGAAGAAGAACCGTGTATTCCACAGCAAGATCATTTTTATGCATGATAATGCATCATCTCATGCTGCACATAAAACATCTGCATCTCTGGCTGATATGGGCATAAAAGGGGACTGTAATGGGTCTGGGAGGCGGAACCTCTGAGCAACTTATACAAGGGGGCGGTCCTTGTAAGGAAGCGGGTGGCGACCAGGGAAGACAGGCAGGTAGTCACAGCAGGTGACCGGGACAGTCTCTGGGTAAACGGGCAGGAGGTCACAGCAAGTGACCGGGACAGTCTCTGGGTAAACGGGCAGAAGGTCACAGCTAGTGACCGGGACAGTCTCTGGGTAAAGGGTAGGTACGACCTGTGACGGCTGAGCCTCCAGGTAGGCTAGCAGGCAGATGGCAGATGTGTGCTCCCAGGTGAGCAGGCGAGAGTCTCTGGATAAGCAGGTGGTCACAGCATGTGACGGCGGAGCCTCCAGGTAGGCTAACAGGCAGGTAGCAGATGAGCGCTCCCAGGTGAGCGGGCAAGAGTCTCTGGACAGGCAGGTGGTCACAGCACGTGACGGCGGAGCCTCCAGGTAGGCTAGCAGACAGGTAGCAGGTGAGCGCTCCCAGGTGAGCGGGCAAGCTGGTCCATAAACAGACTGACAGGTGTCGGAAGGCAGACCGTCGGACCTCAGGCTAGCAAGCAGGTAAGCGGATAACAGGCAGGAATCAGACAGCAAACTGGCAGGAAACTGGCAGGTAACTGGCAGGTAACTGGCAGGTAACTGGAAACGGGACCTGAGGGCTGAAGCAGAGTAGTGAATAGTGCAACAACATTGCTCGGGCACCTCCATTTTGGAGGAGGTGCCTTATATATGGTAAAGTCCTCCGGCCATTTGCCGGGGACTCCTTAGGACAGCGCACGCGGCCCCTTTAAGCACCGTGGCCGGGAAGGAGCGCGTACTGCCAGCAGAGCGGGAGGAAGACGCCGGGCTCGGAGCGGAGAGGTGAGGGGAACAGCGTCCCTGCCTAGCAGGAGGCAGGGACGCCGACGCTACAGTACCCCCCCTTTAGGCCCCCCTTTTTTAGGCCAGACAGAAATTTAGCAAGGATGAGAGGGGCATGGATGTTCTCCCGGGGCTCCCACGTTCTCTCCTCAGGACCAAACCCCTTCCAATCTACTAGAAAAAAGGTCTTTCCTCTTACCCTTTTGGTGGCCAGAATGTTCTCTACCTCAAACTCGTTTTCAGCGGAAACCAGAGCAGGAGGCGTTAAGTACCACGGGTTTGAGGAGAGATACATGGAAGGAGTTAGGGATCCGCAAGTTGGCCGGGAGTTTCAATTTATAGGCCACCGGGTTGATCTGACTGATGACCTCCAGAGGACCGATGAACCGAGGCCCTAACTTATAGGAAGGAATCTTGAGCCGGACATACTTGGACAAGAGCCAGACTTTATCTTCAGGACGGAATTGAGGAGGATCCAGACGTTTTTTGTCAGCGTGTCTTTTCATACGCTCGGACGACTGAAGGAGTGCGGACCGGGTACTCTCCCACATGGAGGAAAATTTAACAAGAGATTCCGCAGCCGGATTATTCACCAAGGTGGAGACGGGAAATGGGATCCGAGGATGCTGACCGAAGACTACAAAAAACAGGGATTTGGAAGAAGATTCGCTCTCGTGATTGTTGTAGGAGAATTCGGCCCATGGCAGGAGATCCACCCAGTCAGAATGGTGGGCATTAACAAAGTGCCGGAGGTAACTGGTCAGGATCTGATTGATCCGCTCCACTTGACCATTAGACTGAGGGTGGTAAGCGAAGGAGAAGTCCAGGGTGACGCCTAGCAGTTTACAAGTGGCTCTCCAGAAGCGTGAGGTGAACTGTACCCCACGATCCGACACGATGTGGAGGGGCAGGCCATGAAGGCGGAAGATGTGGTGGATAAAGTCTTTAGCCAGCTCGGGTGCAGATGGGAGGCCTGGCAGGGGAACGAAATGAGCCATCTTGGAAAAGCGGTCAGCGACCACCCAAATGACCGTACAACCGGCAGAGACGGGGAGATCGGTTATGAAGTCCATAGCTATATGCTGCCAGGGGGCAGCAGGTACTGGCAGAGGAAGGAGGCGACCGGCTGGCAGGTGTCTCAGAACCTTGTTGCGGGCGCAGGACACACAGGCAGAAACAAAGTCTATTACGTCCTTGTGCAGGGTAGGCCACCAGTAGTGCCGGGTAATAAGCTGGAGGGTCTTTTTCTGACCGGCGTGGCCAGCTAGTTTAGACGAGTGACCCCAGTGTAGGATCTTCTCCCGATCAGGTACGGATACGAACGTCTTACCGGGAGAGAGACGATTTAGACTCACGGGAGCCACCTGCATTACTCTGGCGGGATCGATGATATGTTTAGGTTCTTCCTCGAGATCAGACACCAGAAAGGATCGGGACAAGGTGTCCGCTTTGATGTTTTTGTCAGCCGGGCGAAAATGAAGAACAAAATCAAAGCGAGCAAAAAACAAGGACCACCGGGCTTGGCGCGGGTTAAGTCTCTGGGCATCCTGGAGGTAAGCCAAGTTCTTGTGGTCAGTGTAAATTATTACCGGGTGAAGAGCCCCCTCGAGCAGGTAACGCCACTTCTCCAATGCCAGCTTGATGGCCAATAACTCTCGGTCTCCTATGGAATAGTTGCGCTCAGAAGAGGAGAAGAGTTTGGAGAAGAAGCCACAAGTTACCATTCTCCCGGAAGATGATATTTGGGTAAGTACCGCTCCGGCTCCAGAGGAGGAGGCGTCAACTTCCAGGAAAAACTGCTTGTTGCCGTCCGGACGATGCAGCACCGGGGCGGAAGAGAAGGCCTGTTTTAAGGAAAGAAAGGCCTCCTCTGCTTCGGGCGGCCACTCTCTGGGATTAGTGCCCTTACGAGTGAGCGTGGAAATTGGGGCAGTCCGGGAAGAGAAGTGCGGTATGAAGAGACGGTAGTAGTCGGCGAAGCCCAGGAACCGCTGAATAGCCTTCAACCCCTCCGGTCAAGGCCACTTCTCGATGGCAGACAGTTTCTCAGGATCCATTCGTAGGCCGGTCTGAGAAATTATGTAGCCCAAAAACGGAAGCGAGGTCTGCTCAAAGAGGCACTTCTCATATTTAGCGAAGAGGTGGTTCTGCCTGAGCCTGAGCAGGACCTGACGAACATCCCTCCGGTGAGTCTGGAGATCCGGAGAGAAGACCAAGATGTCGTCCAGGTACACCACTACGCAGGAGTAGAGAAGGTCCCGGAAGATGTCATTGACCAACTCTTGAAAGACGGCGGGAGCGTTACAAAGACCAAAGGGCATTACCAGATATTCATAGTGGCCATCCCGGGTGTTGAATGCAGTCTTCCATTCATCCCCCTGAAAGATACGGACCAGGTTGTACGCCCCACGGAGGTCCAGTTTGGTGAAGATTCTAGCCCCCCTCAGACGATCAAATAATTCCGGAATGAGCGGAAGGGGGTACTTATTCTTCACCGTGATCTGGTTAAGGCCTCTATAGTCTATACAGGGACGGAGAGAGCCGTCCTTCTTTTTAACGAAAAAGAAGCCTGCTCCCGCCGGGGAGGTAGATTTCCGGATAAATCCCCGGGCCAGATTCTCCTCAATATATTCGGACATAGACCGGGTCTCAGCAGCGGACAACGGGTAAATACGCCCACGGGGAGGAGTAGTACCGGGTAACAGGTCGATAGGACAGTCGTATGGTCTATGAGGGGGTAATGTCTCTGCCTCCTTTTTATTAAAGACATTAGCATATGACCAATAAGGAATCGGAAGTCCAGGTAGATTAGTTGGGGTAGGAGAAGGACAAACGGGATGAACGGGAACCAAACAAGTCTTATGGCAGTCCTGTCCCCAGCGAAGGACTTCTCCGGTCTGCCAGTCAAGCACGGGTGCATGTTTCTGGAGCCAAGGTAGGCCTAGTAAGAGGGCGTGAGAGAGTCCAGGCAGAACATGAAAGGAGATGCTCTCAGAATGCAGCATTCCCACCTGCAGATTAATGGATTCGGTGATGAGTTGGATGGGACGTGGTAAGAGGCCCCCATCCACGGCAGCGACAGATAAGGGTACAGCCAGAGGTTTGGTGGGAATGCGGTATTTTTCTACCAGGGACAGTGAAATAAGATTCCCGGCTGCTCCAGAGTCAAGTTGGGCTAGTTCGAAATAACGGTTCTCCCCGCAGATGATTGAGACTGACAGCAGCTGAGATGGAGAGGGTTTATTCTTGTCTAGGACGACCTCTCTGAGCGATCCTAGACACAGGCGTTTCCCGACCTCTCTGGGCAGGTACGGATCCGGTGCTCCTTACTGCCACAGTAGAAGCAGCTCCCCTCGGCACGGCGTAAGTCTTGACGGGTTTTGACCATCTTGATCTGGTCGACCTGCATAGGCTCAGGAGAGTGTGCCTGGGGAGTAACGGAGGGAGTGACGGGTTTCTGGAAGGTAGGAGCTAGACGTGGAAACCTCCTCTCATGGGTGACCTCTTTGGCGCGCTCCTGGAACCGTAGGTCAATCCGGGTGTCAAGAGTTATTAAGTCGTCGAGAGTGGTAGGAACGTCCCGACCGGCGAGTTCATCTTTAATACGGCCGGACAGACCCTCCCAGAAGACAGATACCAGAGCGTCGTTATCCCAGGCCAGCTCCGAGGCAAGGGTACGGAACCGTATGGCATTTTGGCCCACGGTAAGACTTCCCTGACGGAGGCGTAGCAGAGGCGAAGCCGATGAGGTCTTCCGTCCGGGTTCATCGAAGACTTTCCGGAAAGCCGTGAGAAAGGCTGACAAGTCGGCCACCAGGGGGTATCTTCTCTCCCATAGAGGATTTAGCCAAGCCAGAGCCTCCCCCGTGAGGTGGGACATGATAAAGGCCACTTTGGACCGGTCGGAGATAAACTGGTGGGACAAGAGTTCAAAGTGCAGGGTGCACTGGTTTATGAAGCCCCAAGCTTGGGCGGAGTCACCTCCGAAGTGAGGAGGTGCGGAAAGCCGGGGTCCAGGACAGGATACCATGGTGTTGGTGGGCAGCGGCGCTGCCGGGTTGCGGTGGTTGCTGGTGGAGCAGTCAGTGTGTCCAGGCGGGAGTTGACATTCCGCAAATGACTCAGGATGGACTCCTGTTGGGACCTCTGACGGGACAGTTCATGACATAGGTCCGAGAGCGAGGGAGCTTGGGTGCCACCGGGTTCCATGGCCCGAGCAAACTGTAACGGGTCTAGGAGGCAGAACCTCTGAGCAACTTATACAAGGGGGCGGTCCTTGTAAGGAAGCGGGTGGCGACCAGGGATGACAGGCAGGTAGTCACAGCAGGTGACCGGGACAGTCTCTGGGTTAACGGGCAGGAGGTCACGGCAAGTGACCGGGACAGTCTCTGGGTAAACGGGCAGGAGGTCACAGCAAGTGACCGGGACAGTCTCTGAGTAAACGGGCAGGAGGTCACGGCAAGTGACCAGGACAGTCTCTGGGTAAAGGGTAGGTATGACCTGTGACGGCTGAGCCTCCAGGTAGGCTAGCAGGCAGATGGCAGATGTGTGCTCCCAGGTGAGCAGGCGAGAGTCTCTGGATAAGCAGGTGGTCACAGCATGTGACGGCGGAGCCTCCAGGTAGGCTAACAGGCAGGTAGCAGATGAGCGCTCCCAGGTGAGCGGGCAAGAGTCTCTGGACTGGCAGGTGGTCACAGCATGTGACGGCGGAGCCTCCAGGTAGGCTAACAGGCAGGTAGCAGATGAGCGCTCCCAGGTGAGCGGGCAAGAGTCTCTGGACAGGCAGGTGGTCACAGCACGTGACAACGGAGCCTCCAGGTAGGCTAACAGACAGGTAGCAGGTGAGCTCTCCCAGGTGAGCGGGCAAGCTGGTCCATAGACACACTGACAGGTGTCGGAAGGCAGACCGTCGGACCTCAGGCTAGAAAGCAGGTAAGCGGATAACAGGCAGGAATCAGACAGCAAACTGGCAGGAAACTGGCAGGTAACTGGCAGGTAACTGGAAACGGGACCTGAGGGCTGAAGCAGAGTAGTGAACAGTGCAACAACATTGCTCGGGCACCTCCATTTTGGAGGAGGTGCCTTATATATGGTGAAGTCCTCCGGCCATTGGCCGGGGACTCCTTAGGACGGCGCGCGCGGCCCCTTTAAGAGGGGGGGAGCGCGCGCGCGCCCCAAGCACCGTGGCCGGGAAGGAGCGCGTGCTGCCAGCAGAGCGGGAGGAAGACGCCGGGCTCAGAGCGGAGAGGTGAGGGGAACAGCGTCCCTGCCTAGCAGGAGGCAGGGACGCCGACGCTACAGGGACAAACTTATGGTGTGACCCCCATGCTCCCCTGACCTCTACCCCATTCAGAACCTCTGGAGCATCATCAAAAGGAGTGTTTATGATGGCGGGAGGCAGTTCACATCTAAGCAACAGCTCTGGGAGGGTATTCTGTCCTCATGCAAAACAATTGAAGCAGAAACCATCCAAAACCTGACAAATTCAATGGACGAACAAGGGGTCCTATGTAAAAATGTAACATCACCTAGAATAAAGTTTTGAGTTGAAAACTGTTTGATTTCAGTTTCTAATAGCCTGCTAATGCTTATAATTTCAAAAATGACCATTTTTTTGGTCTTTATTAAAATGAAAAGGTTGATCGAAAAGTTTGGGGGATCTAAGAGTGTGGCAACCCAGTAGTCATGATTACTTCGAATTCTGACAATATGAGGGTCATATTGCAGGTAGTGCAGCAAGAAGGCACTTATGTGTCTTGCGCATCTCGGAGCCCCAAAATTATTTTCCGGGCTAGATGCAGCTAAAAATGATTATTAATTTTAAATCTGGTGGAGCTTAGTATAGATGGCCTAATAGGATCAGTGCTGCACACTGCTACAAAGCCCAAATTATTTTCCAGCCAAGATACAGATAAACATGATTAGTAATTTTAAATCTGGTGGAGCTTATTATAGATGGCCTAATAGAATCAGTGCTGCACACTGCTACAAAGCCCAAATTATTTTCCAGCTAAGATACAGATAAACATGATTAGTAATTTGAAAGCTTAAAACGGTTGGTGAGGTGATTTTAACCAATCATCAAGCTTTTACTCTCCCCAGGATGACACAGGGGATAGAAAAGTCGTTTCGGATCCATGATTTGTTCATCTTTATGAACGTGAGTCTGTCTACATTATCAGTGGAGAGCCGCGTGCGCTTATCTGTCAGCACACCACCAGCAGCGCTGAACACACGTTCAGACAGAACGCTGGCTGCGGGGCATTACAAGATCTCCAAGGCGTAAGTGGCTAGCTCCGGCCATTTATCCAGATTGGAAGCCCAAAAAGAGCAAGGGTCCAGTGACACAGTCATGGCTTCAATGTTTACTTGGAGATACTCCTGTACCATCGTCTCTAGGCGCTGACTATGTGTCAGACTTCTTGTCTCCTGTGGCCTTGCAAAGGATGGGCTAAAGAAGTGGTGAAATGATTCCGCAAAATTGATGTTACCAGCAGATACTGTGGTTCTATTACGGTTTGAGTGCTGAACACTCAACGGTCCCACGGTTGGCAAATTGGAACTGTGAGATTCACTACGTGCACCACTGGTGTTTTGTGGAAAAGCACATGTAAGATTCTGCAATAGTCTCTGCTGATACTCCTGCATGCGTGCATCCCTTTCTATGGCAGGAATAATTTCTGCAAATTTACTTTTGTACTGGGGATCTAACAGTGTGGCAACCCAGTAGTCAGAATTATTTCCAATTCTCACAATTCGAGGGTCATGTTGCAGGTAGTGCAGCAAGAAGGCACTCATGTGTGTTGCGCATCCAGGAGCACCAAGTCCCTGTTGTGTTGGTGGCGAGGTAACAATCATGCTTCCTTCCTCTGTCCTCTCCCCCCAACCTCGCACAACAGAAATGTGATCAAGGTCTCCCTCATCTGATGAGTCTTCCATCAGTTCGTCCTCCACTTCTTCCTGGGCTTCTGCACCTTCCTCACTAGTTTGGCTGCTACCATGCGCCCTGGTAAAACCATCTCCCCCACCCTCACATGCCTGCCGCCTTGGTGCTGCCGACCGTCTGGACCTTGCAGATGTTAGCCCTTCCCCATACAACTCCTCCTCCTCTACTTCCTTCACCTCCTCTTGTGCCACCACCTGACTCCGAATTCTGTTTAACATGTGCTCCAGCATGTAAATCACCAGAATAGTCATGCTGATAATGGCATCGTCAGCACTAAACATCGTCGCCATTTCAAAACTGTGCAGAAGGGTGCATAGGTCCCTGATCTGAGACCACTCCTCCAGCGTGATTTGCCCCACCTCTGGATCTCGTTGGCCCAGGCTATACGTCAGAACGTATTGCACCAGGGCTTGTCGGTGCTGCCACAGTCGCTGCAACATGTGCAGAGTTGAATTCCACCGGGTAGGCACATCGCATTTTAGCCGGTGAAGTGGCAGGCCCAACAACTTCTGTAGAGATGTAAGTCGCTGAGCTGCGGGATGCGAACGGCGGAAGTGAGCACACAGCGACCGTGCCCTCTGCAGAAGGCCATCTAGTCCGGGATAGTGGGCTAAAAATTGCTGGACAACCAGGTTCAACACGTGAGCCATACAAGGCACGTGTGTGACATTGCCCCGGCAAAGGGCCGCACCCAGGTTTGCAGCATTGTCGCACACGGCCTTCCCTGGTTTCAGGTCCAGTGGAGACAACCATTCATGAAATTGGTTCTCCAGAGCTGACCACAACTCCTCAGCTGTGTGACTCACATTTTCCAGACATTTCAAAGTAAAAACCGCCTGATGATGCTGAGCCCTACTGCCAGCATAGTAAGAAGGTGTGCAGGATCCCTTCTGCACAGTTAGAAAGCTTGTGGCATGACCAGACAGTCTTTGGGTGCAGGCGGAGGACCGAGAGGAGGTTGAGGAGGCAGAAGCAGTGGAGGAACTTTGACATAAAGAGGATTGACGCACAACTCGTGGGGACGGCAAGACTTGGACAGCAGCCCCTTGTCCTGCTGTCACCATAGTTACCCAGTGCCCAGTCAGCGACATGTAACGCCCCTGTCCATGCCTACTCGTCCAAGTGTCTGTGGTGAAATGCACCCTGTCACACACAGAGTGTCTCAAAGAATCGGTGATGTTGTGTGCGACATGCTGGTGGAGCGCAGGCACACCTTTCTTTGAGAAGTAGTGCCGACTGGGCATCTGGTACTGGGGCACTGCGACGGACATAAGGTCTCGAAAATCCTCTGTGTCCACCAGGCGGAAAGGCAGCATTTCTGTAGCCAAGAGCTTGCAGATGGTGAAATTCAAACTCTTAGCTTTCTCATGGCTAGGAGGAAATGGTCTTTTACTTGTCCACATCTGAGGGACCGAGGGCTGGCTGTTGTGCTGAGACGGGGTTGATAAGGGTGTCCCCAGCAAACTGCCGGTCTGTGAGGAAGATGCAGGCGGACATGTTAGGTTGCCTTGATCCAAAGGTGGTGCTATTGATGTCGGACAGCGCTCAACACCAGCTGGTGTTACCACCTCCAAAGAAAATGATGACCTGCCAATCACGCTGGCTGTTGCGGGTAAAGAGGTGGCAGGTCTGCGCCCCAAAAAGGTGTGACTGCTGTCCCCCCAGTCACAGAGGATGAAGAGGCCGCGGATGCACAAGATATGGCAGACGGTGGTTGGCCCGGCCGGCTAGGCCGCATTGTAGCACAGTGAGCTTCCCACTGCAACTTATGCTTCATGTCCAAGTGCCGGTTCA
Source organism: Phyllobates terribilis (assembly GCF_046119375.1). Classification (NCBI taxonomy): domain Eukaryota; kingdom Metazoa; phylum Chordata; class Amphibia; order Anura; family Dendrobatidae; genus Phyllobates; species Phyllobates terribilis. Next base: position 603,262,204 of record NW_027362771.1, read on the forward strand.
TGCATGAAGTACTCAAACTATGTATTTTTTGACCTCTACTTAGCTTTTGCTGACAAATGTTACAGATGACCCAACTCGTGTTATCTTTATCGATCTGAAAAAATGCCCAGGCTATGCAAGGCTTAGCACCCATGCGACCTGAAGAGCCACCACGACTTGTGGTGAGAGGCAGAGTTGTGTTTGAGGATGCAGTTGTTGACGTGCTTCCAGTACTACGTCTCTGTCCAGGAAGGCGCAACCTGACCTCGTCGTCACTAGCATCCTCCTCCACCTCCTCTGCTGACCTCATCTCTTGGCTGACTGTGGGTTGACAGTAAGTGGGATCTCCAACCTCATCATCATCACCCTGTGCGTTATCACACCCATCGTCCTCAGAGCCAACCTGTTCCTGCCCTGACAAAAAACTAAAGTTGTCGCTCCAATCAGGTATTTGAGTCTCATCATCGTCTTCCTCATTGCCTCCACCAACAGGAGTTACAGTTTGGGAATGAGGGTCTACATTATGGTCAGAACCTTCTGCGTCTGGTCCTGGATCCGACTCATAAAGATTCTGGGCTTCAGTGCAGATCATTTCCTCGTCTGGATTCACAGAAGCGCTGGAGTCGACCTCTGATTCCCAGGCTATAGTATGAGTAAACAGCTCTGCAGACTCAACCATCTGTTCTACCTCATACTCAGACGGGCAGCTGGAGATTTGGGAGCTGTGAGGAAGCAAGTGCGATTGGGGTGACACCTTTGAGGACTGGAGTATTTGTGATGTTGAAGTTGATGTGGAGGAGAACCCACTTAAAGGAGCACTTGATATCCATTAAAGCACCTGCTGTTTTTGTGCCTCATCTGGAATTTGTAGCGATTGGCCGTAAGAAAGGGATCTTATCACATTGTCCGCTAAAAGAAGTAGACATTTTAGTTTGGCTGGAAGATGGTCTTTCTTCTGCAGATGTTACTGTTGCTTTAACACCTACCCCACGGACACAACCTTTTTCCCCTTCCCAACACGCCTATTCCCCTTTCCACCAGCAGCAGGCCTTTTTCCACTCATTTTGGTGGTTAACTAATTCACAACTCTGGAGTTGTTTGCACAAAAAAACAATGGATGGGAACCGAGCAGAGCTGAGTGGCCAAACTGTGGTATTAGGCCAAACTATTGGCTGGGTTAGAGGCAGAAAAAAATTATATTGTTAATAGAACAAGTCCCACACACAGCTAGAAGCACAAATATTTTTTCAGAGGTAGATGCAGAAAAAAATTGTATTCAGTTTGCAACCTGATGGAGGTCAGTATAGATGTTCTAATAGAACAAGTCCCACACACAGCTAGAAGCCCAAATATTTTTTCAGAGGTAGATGCAGAAAAAAATTATATTCAATTTGCAACCTGATGGAGGTCAGTATAGATGGACTAATAGAACAAGTCCCACACACAGCTAGAAGCCCAAATATTTTTTCAGAGGTAGATGCAGCAAAAAAATATATTCAGTTTACAACCTGATGGAGGTCAGTTTAGATGGACTAATAGAGAAAGTCCCACACACTGCTAGAAGGCCAAATATTTTTTCAGAGCTAGATGCAGATAAGAATTATTTTGAATTTGCAACCTGATGGAGGTCAGTATAGATGGACTAACAGAGAAAGTCCCACACACTGCTAGAAGGCCAAATATTTTTTCAGAGCTAGATGCAGATAAAAATTATTTTTAATTTGCAACCTGATGGAGGTCAGTAAAGATGGACTAATAGAGAAAGTCCCACACACTGCTAGAAGGCCAAATACTTTTTCAGAGCTAGATGCAGAAAAAAATTATATTCAGTTTGCAACCTGATGGAGGTCAGTATAGATGGACTAATAGAACAAGTCCCACACACAGCTAGAAGCCCAAATATTTTTTCAGAGGTAGATGCAGAAAAAAATTATATTCAGTTTGCAACCTGATGGAGGTCTGTATAGATGGATTAATAGAACAAGTCCCACACACAGCTAGAAGCCCAATATCTTTTCAGAGGTAGATGCAGAAAAAAAATATATTCAGTTTGCAACCTGATGGAGGTCAGTATAGATGGACTAATAGAATGATGCTATGCCCAAAAGATTTTACTTCACTAGGTGCAGTAAAAAAATTGGTATTCTATACACAGGTGGTATATCTTGCAACACAGATAGGCTACTCCACTCACTAACACACTCTGCAATAGGCAAAAAAGGATTAGCTTTGCTAGATTCAGCCAAGTGCTGTGAAAAAAACTTGCACAGCACTGGCACAGACCTGCCTGGCAAAAACTGATAGGAACTGATGTAACTTAGTCCTGAAAAGGACAGCAATTACAATTAGTCTTTACTCCCACAATCTATTTAAGAGCACAGATAAAAAGTCGTAGGAAATGCTGTAACCTAGTCCTTAAAAGGACTGCAATCACATTCTCACATTCAAGCACATTCACATTCGTGCACACATTCTCGAAATTTTCTTCTTTTGCTCACAGACTGAAAAAGACATAAACAAGGACGAATGAATATCTTGATATTGGGAATGCAGGGATTTCCAGTTTAAAAATTTAGAATCTAGTATTGAACCCTTTTTTTCTTATGGATTCAAAGATGACAATGCTATGATCAAAGTGAAAAGAGATCCCGAAGTGCATTAAATATTCAATGTTTTGATTTCGTTTCCCAATGAATTTTCTCATCAAAGATTTGTTTATAAGATATTAATCTATAACATATATCTAGAAGACTCTATTTCAGACACTGCGCTGACAGACTGCAACACAGTTTCCAATTTCAGTTTTAATTCAGACATGGGTTAAGTATTGGAATATTGTTTTGACCTCAACATGATTTGAACACGTAACTTTCTGATCTGGAGTCAGACGCGCTACCGTTGCGCCATAAGGTCACATGAAAAGTAACTTTCCGCCAATAATTCACATGAAAAGTGTATGAATAAATTGTGGCACACCTTGAAATTTGCTTCTTTTGCTCACAGACTGAAAAAGACATAAACAAGGACGAATGAATATCTTGATATTGGGAATGCAGGGTTTTCCAGTTTAAAATTTAGAATCTAGTAAAGAACCCTTTTTTCTTATGGATTCAAAGATGACAATGCTATGATCAAAGTGAAAGGAAATCCAGACGAGCCATAAGTACTCAACGTTTTAATTTCGTTTCCCGATGATTTTTGTCAACAATGTATTGTTTATAAGATATTAATCTATAACATTTATCTAAAAGACTCTATTTTAGACACTGCGCTGACAGATAGCAACACAGTTTATAATTTCAGTTTTAATTCAAACATGGGTTAAGGTTTGAAAAATTGTTTTGACCTCGATGTGATTTGAACACACAACCTTCTGATCTGAAGTCAGACGCGCTACCGTTGCGCCACAAGGTCACATGAAAAGTAACATTCCCCCCATAATTCACCTGAAAAGTGCATGAAGGAATCGTGGTACACCTTCTTGAAATTTGCTACTTTTACTCACAGACTTAAAAAGACATAAACAAGGACAAATGAACATCTTGATATGGGGAATGCGGGGATTTCCAGTTTAAAATTTAGAATCTAGTAATGAACCCTTTTTTCTTATGGATTCAAAGATCACAATGCTCTGATCAAAGTGAAAGGAGATCCCGCCGTGCCTTAAATGCTCAACGTTTTAATTTCGTTTCCCGAAGATTTTTCTCATCAAAGTATTGTTGATAATATATTAATCTATAACATTTAACTAAAAAACGCTTTTTAAGACACTGCGCTGACAGATAGCAACACAGTTTCCAATTTCAGTTTTAATCCAGACATGGGTTAAGTTATGAAAAATTAAATTTGACCCCGGTGTGATTTGAACACGCAACCTTCTGATCAGGAGTCAGATGCGCTACCGTTGCGCCACGCGGTCACATGAAAAATAACTTTCCGCCCATAATTCACGTGAAAAGTGCATGAAGAAATCGTGCACACCTTCTTGATATTTGCTACTTTTACTCACAGACTGAAAAAGACATAAACAAGGACGAATGAACATCTTGGTATTGGGAACGCAGGGAATTCCAGTTTAAAATTTAGAATCTAGTAATGACTAGTGTTGAGCGATACCTTCCGATATCGGGAAATATCGGATCGGATTGGATCGGACCGATACCGAAAAAGTATCGGATATCGCCGATTCCGATACCGGAAACCAATGCAAGTCAATGGGACATAAATATCGGAATTAAAATAAACCCTTTCTTTCCTTGTAGGTTATTTCTACATGAAGGAAAACAACTAAGAATAATGTAGAATGTATTGGGGGAGGTGGGGGAGACAATAAAGGCATAGAGGTTTAGCCCAGTCAAATGGAATAGCAGGAATTAATATTTTTTTATTATGTTCTGAGTTACGGAAATATTAACTATGTTAAGTATTTTTATATTTTGTCAGATATTTATGTTTCACTACTTCCATGCTCTTCACCTTCTTTTTTACTTCTCCCACACTTTCTCCTTCATCATCCTCAGCATCTTTTTCATCCACTTCTTCTTCACCTTCTTCTTCTTCACCTTCTTCGTATTATTCTTTTTTTTACATTCTTCATATTCTACTTCTTCATCTTCTTCATATTCTTCTTCTTCATCATATTCTTATTTGTGACAGGCATTCCTGTAGTTGTTATCTATAAAAGGTTGGACATTACACCTTTCGTTCTGCCCGTCACAAAAGATTTACAACAGGATTTGTCCGCGTTCAGTTTGGCCTGCAGCAGCAGGTCTTTTCCAGGGGCACCACGAGGAGGAACGGACTCACCCCCATACACTGCTTAGTCATCTTCTGCTTATAATTTAGATATTATCTTTTGCTCTGATTTTTAGTCTTATGCTTAATGTTCTTCCGCTTTTTGTTCTGCAGCTTCTTGTATTTCTGCTTCTTGGTTTTCTGTCTCTTGTTTTTCTGTATCTTGGTGCTTGTCTTCTCTTCTTTGTCTTCTTGGTCAACTTCTTCAGGGTCATCTTCTTGGTCTTCTTCGGGGTGGTCTTCAGGGTCGTCGTCTTCGGGGGTCCTCGTCTTCGGGGTCCTCGTCTTCTTCGGGTTGGTCTTCTGGGTCCTCGTCTTCGGGGTCCTCGTCTTCTTCGGGGTGGTCTTCAGGGTCCTCGTCTTCTTCGGGGTGGTCTTCAGGGTCCTCGTCTTCTTCGGGGTGGTCTTCAGGGTCCTCGTCTTCAGGGTCATTGTCTTCGGGGTCCTCGTCTTCTTAGGGTTGGTCTTCAGGGTCCTCGTCTTCAGGGTCCTCGTCAGGGAGATCCAGAGTGATTACCAAGAACCATTTCAAAAAGCTTGAACTTGGAAATGTAGCAGAAGGTACAAGAAAGCTGAGGAACTACCGAGGACCAGCTGACGGTACTGGAACCCGGATGGATAGCAGAAGGTACAAGAGCCAATGGAACTACCGAGGACCAGCTGATGTTACTGGAACTCGGTTACTAAGCAGGAGGTACCTGTGCCAGAAAGCACTACCAAGGACCAGCAGACGTTGGTGGAACTTGGATACCGAGAAGGAGGCACCTAATCCAAAGGCACTGCCGAGAACCAGCTGACGGTACTGGAACCCGGATGGGTAGCAGAAGGTACAAGAGCCAATGGAACTACCGAGGACCAGCTGATGTTACTGGAACCCGGATGGGTAGCAGAAGGTACAAGAGCCAATGGAACTACCGAGGACCAGCTGATGTTACTGGAACTCGGTTACTAAGCAGGAGGTACCTGTGCCAGAAAGCACTACCAAGGACCAGCAGACGTTGGTGGAACTTGGATACCGAGAAGGAGGCACCTAATCCAAAGGCACTGCCGAGAACCAGCTGACGGTACTGGAACCCGGATGGGTAGCAGAAGGTACCCATGTAAAAAAAAAGTTCAAGGCCGCGAGCCGGCCGCAGTTACCAAAACCCACAGTCCTACAGAGGGTGCTTGTCCTATTGGCACTATGGAACCAGCCTTCATTGCCAGATCCCGCAGCCCACATAGGAGTCACCTAAACTGCAGGCACCATAGAGTCGGCTAACCCGACCGCAACACGACAGGACAACGCATTGGAGGCAAAGTGACGTTGACACTACCCGGAAACAGCTGGCGTGCTGGAACCAGGCTGGGCAGGAGGGAGTACCCGTGCCAAAGACACTGCCGAGAACCAGCTGACGGTACTGGAACCCGGATGGGTAGCAGAAGATACAAGAGCAAATGGAACTACCGAGGACCAGCTGACGGTACTGGAACCCGGATGGGTAGCAGAAGGTACAAGAGCCAATGGAACTACCGAGGACCAGCTGATGTTACTGGAACTCGGTTACTAAGCAGGAGGTACCTGTGCCAGAAAGCACTACCAAGGACCAGCAGACGTTGGTGGAACTTGGATACCGAGAAGGAGGCACCTAATCCAAAGGCACTGCCGAGAACCAGCTGACGGTACTGGAACCCGGATGGGTAGCAGAAGGTACCCATGTAAAAAAAAAGTTCAAGGCCGCGAGCCGGCCGCAGTTACCAAAACCCACAGTCCTACAGAGGGTGCTTGTCCTATTGGCACTATGGAACCAGCCTTCATTGCCAGATCCCGCAGCCCACATAGGAGTCACCTAAACTGCAGGCACCATAGAGTCGGCTAACCCGACCGCAACACGACAGGACAACGCATTGGAGGCAAAGTGACGTTGACACTACCCGGAAACAGCTGGCGTGCTGGAACCAGGCTGGGCAGGAGGGAGTACCCGTGCCAAAGACACTGCCGAGAACCAGCTGACGGTACTGGAACCCGGATGGGTAGCAGAAGATACAAGAGCAAATGGAACTACCGAGGACCAGCTGACGGTACTGGAACCCGGATGGGTAGCAGAAGGTACAAGAGCCAATGGAACTACCGAGGACCAGCTGATGTTACTGGAACTCGGTTACTAAGCAGGAGGTACCTGTGCCAGAAAGCACTACCAAGGACCAGCAGACGTTGGTGGAACTTGGATACCGAGAAGGAGGCACCTAATCCAAAGGCACTGCCGAGAACCAGCTGACGGTACTGGAACCCGGATGGGTAGCAGAAGGTACCCATGTAAAAAAAAAGTTCAAGGCCGCGAGCCGGCCGCAGTTACCAAAACCCACAGTCCTACAGAGGGTGCTTGTCCTATTGGCACTATGGAACCAGCCTTCATTGCCAGATCCCGCAGCCCACATAGGAGTCACCTAAACTGCAGGCACCATAGAGTCGGCTAACCCGACCGCAACACGACAGGACAACGCATTGGAGGCAAAGTGACGTTGACACTACCCGGAAACAGCTGGCGTGCTGGAACCAGGCTGGGCAGGAGGGAGTACCCGTGCCAAAGACACTGCCGAGAACCAGCTGACGGTACTGGAACCCGGATGGGTAGCAGAAGATACAAGAGCAAATGGAACTACCGAGGACCAGCTGACGGTACTGGAACCCGGATGGGTAGCAGAAGGTACAAGAGCCAATGGAACTACCGAGGACCAGCTGATGTTACTGGAACTCGGTTACTAAGCAGGAGGTACCTGTGCCAGAAAGCACTACCAAGGACCAGCAGACGTTGGTGGAACTTGGATACCGAGAAGGAGGCACCTAATCCAAAGGCACTGCCGAGAACCAGCTGACGGTACTGGAACCCGGATGGGTAGCAGAAGGTACCCATGTAAAAAAAAAGTTCAAGGCCGCGAGCCGGCCGCAGTTACCAAAACCCACAGTCCTACAGAGGGTGCTTGTCCTATTGGCACTATGGAACCAGCCTTCATTGCCAGATCCCGCAGCCCACATAGGAGTCACCTAAACTGCAGGCACCATAGAGTCGGCTAACCCGACCGCAACACGACAGGACAACGCATTGGAGGCAAAGTGACGTTGACACTACCCGGAAACAGCTGGCGTGCTGGAACCAGGCTGGGCAGGAGGGAGTACCCGTGCCAAAGACACTGCCGAGAACCAGCTGACGGTACTGGAACCCGGATGGGTAGCAGAAGATACAAGAGCAAATGGAACTACCGAGGACCAGCTGACGGTACTGGAACCCAGATGGGTAGCAGAAGGTACAAGAGCCAATGGAACTACCGAGGACCAGCTGATGTTACTGGAACTCGGTTACTAAGCAGGAGGTACCTGTGCCAGAAAGCACTACCAAGGACCAGCAGACGTTGGTGGAACTTGGATACCGAGAAGGAGGCACCTAATCCAAAGGCACTGCCGAGAACCAGCTGACGGTACTGGAACCCGGATGGGTAGCAGAAGATACAAGAGCAAATGGAACTACCGAGGACCAGCTGACGGTACTGGAACCCGGATGGGTAGCAGAAGGTACAAGAGCCAATGGAACTACCGAGGACCAGCTGATGTTACTGGAACTCGGTTACTAAGCAGGAGGTACCTGTGCCAGAAAGCACTACCAAAGACCAGCAGACGTTGGTGGAACTTGGATACCGAGAAGGAGGCACCTAATCCAAAGGCACTGCCGAGAACCAGCTGACGGTACTGGAACCCGGATGGGTAGCAGAAGATACAAGAGCAAATGGAACTACCGAGGACCAGCTGACGGTACTGGAACCCGGATGGGTAGCAGAAGATACAAGAGCAAATGGAACTACCGAGGACCAGCTGACGGTACTGGAACCCGGATGGGTAGCAGAAGGTACAAGAGCCAATGGAACTACCGAGGACCAGCTGATGTTACTGGAACTCGGTTACTAAGCAGGAGGTACCTGTGCCAGAAAGCACTACCAAGGACCAGCAGACGTTGGTGGAACTTGGATACCGAGAAGGAGGCACCTAATCCAAAGGCACTGCCGAGAACCAGCTGACGGTACTGGAACCCGGATGGGTAGCAGAAGGTACCCATGTAAAAAAAAAGTTCAAGGCCGCGAGCCGGCCGCAGTTACCAAAACCCACAGTCCTACAGAGGGTGCTTGTCCTATTGGCACTATGGAACCAGCCTTCATTGCCAGATCCCGCAGCCCACATAGGAGTCACCTAAACTGCAGGCACCATAGAGTCGGCTAACCCGACCGCAACACGACAGGACAACGCATTGGAGGCAAAGTGACGTTGACACTACCCGGAAACAGCTGGCGTGCTGGAACCAGGCTGGGCAGGAGGGAGTACCCGTGCCAAAGACACTGCCGAGAACCAGCTGACGGTACTGGAACCCGGATGGGTAGCAGAAGGTACAAGAGCCAATGGAACTGCCGAGAACCAGCTGGCGGTGCTGGAGCCCAGGGTAAATACTAAAAACAGAAGAGCCAGAGGTGTATTTGGAGGAGGTTTTAAATCCGTACTACAGTGGATGTGGACAAAGCAGGAGAATTTGCCGGACACACAGCTGGGGATCAGCTGACGTTACTGAATCCCAATAACACTGGAGCAAGCGTTGACTGTGCAGACGGCACTTCTGAGCAGCAACTAGCGGTATTGGAGCCCAGGGTAAATACTAAAAACGGAGGAGCCAGAGGTGTAATTGGAGCAAGTTTTAAATAAGTAGCACAGTGAATATGGACAGAGCAGGAGAAATTGCCGTGAACACAGCAGGGGAACAGCTGACGTTACCGAACCCCAATAACACCGCAGCAAGTGTTGACTGTGCAGACGGCACTTCCGAGCGCCAACTGGCGGTGCTGGAGCCCAGGGATAAGAATGAAAACAGAGGAGCCAGAGGTGTAATTGGAGCAACTTTAAAATCTGTAGTAGTGAGAATGTGGACAGAGCAGGAGAAATTGCCGTCCGCACAGCAGGGGAACAGCTGACGTTACTGAACCCCAATAACATGGTAGCAAGTGTTGACTGTGCAGACAGCACTTCCGAGCGCCAACTGGCGGTGCTGGAGCCCAGGGATAAGAATGAAAACAGAGGAGCCAGAGGTGTAATTCGAGCAACTTTAAAATCTGTAGTAGTGAGAATGTGGACAGAGCAGGAGAAATTGCCGTCCGCACAGCAGGGGAACAGCTGACGTTACTGAACCCCAATAACACGGCAGCAAGTGTTGACTGTGCAGACAGCACTTCCGAGCGCCAACTGGCGGTGTTGGAGCCCAGGGTAAATACTAAAAACGGAGGAGCCAGAGGTGTAATTGGAGCAAGTTTTAAATAAGTAGCACAGTGAATATGGACAGAGCAGGAGAAATTGCCGCGAACACAGCAGGGGAACAGCTGACGTTACTGAACCCCAATAACATGGTAGCAAGTGTTGACTGTGCAGACGGCACTTCCGAGCGCCAACTGGCGGTGCTGGAGCCCAGGGATAAGAATGAAAACAGAGGAGCCAGAGGTGTAATTCGAGCAACTTTAAAATGTGTAGTACAGTGGATGTGGACAAAGCAGGAGAAATTGCCGTCCGCACAGCAGGAGAACAGCTGACGTTACTGAACCCCAATAACACGGCAGCAAGTGTTGACTGTGCAGACGGCACTTCCGAGCGCCAACTGGCGGTGCTGGAGCCCAGGGATAAGAATGAAAACAGAGGAGCCAGAGGTGTAATTCGAGCAACTTTAAAATGTGTAGTACAGTGGATTTGGACAAAGCAGGAGAAATTGCCGTCCGCACAGCAGGAGAACAGCTGACGTTACTGAACCCCAATAACACGGCAGCAAGTGTTGACTGTGCAGACGGCACTTCCGTGCGCCAACTGGCGGTGTTGGAGCTCAGGGATAATACTGAAAACAGAGGAGCCAGAGGTGTAATTGGAGCAACTTTAAAATCTGTAGTAGTGAGAATGTGGACAGAGCAGGAGAAATTGCCGTCCGCACAGCAGGGGAACAGCTGACGTTACTGAACCCCAATAACATGGTAGCAAGTGTTGACTGTGCAGACAGCACTTCCGAGCGCCAACTGGCGGTGCTGGAGCCCAGGGATAAGAATGAAAACAGAGGAGCCAGAGGAGTAATTGGAGCAACTTTAAAATGTGTAGTACAGTGGATGTGGACAAATCAGGAGAAATTGCCGTCCGCACAGCAGGAGAACAGCTGACGTTACTGAACCCCAATAACACGGCAGCAAGTGTTGACTGTGCAGACGGCACTTCCGAGCGCCAACTGGCGGTGCTGGAGCCCAGGGATAAGAATGAAAACAGAGGAGCCAGAGGTGTAATTGGAGCAACTTTAAAATCTGTAGTAGTGAGAATGTGGACAGAGCAGGAGAAATTGCCGTCCGCACAGCAGGGGAACAGCTGACGTTACTGAACCCCAATAACATGGTAGCAAGTGTTGACTGTGCAGACAGCACTTCCGAGCGCCAACTGGCGGTGCTGGAGCCCAGGGATAAGAATGAAAACAGAGGAGCCAGAGGTGTAATTGGAGCAACTTTAAAATCTGTAGTAGTGAGAATGTGGACAGAGCAGGAGAAATTGCCGTCCGCACAGCAGGGGAACAGCTGATGTTACTGAACCCCAATAACACGGCAGCAAGTGTTGACTGTGCAGACGGCACTTCCGAGCGCCAACTGGCGGTGCTGGAGCCCAGGGATAAGAATGAAAACAGAGGAGCCAGAGGTGTAATTCGAGCAACTTTAAAATGTGTAGTACAGTGGATTTGGACAAAGCAGGAGAAATTGCCGTCCGCACAGCAGGAGAACAGCTGACGTTACTGAACCCCAATAACACGGCAGCAAGTGTTGACTGTGCAGACGGCACTTCCGTGCGCCAACTGGCGGTGTTGGAGCTCAGGGATAATACTGAAAACAGAGGAGCCAGAGGTGTAATTGGAGCAACTTTAAAATCTGTAGTAGTGAGAATGTGGACAGAGCAGGAGAAATTGCCGTCCGCACAGCAGGGGAACAGCTGACGTTACTGAACCCCAATAACATGGTAGCAAGTGTTGACTGTGCAGACAGCACTTCCGAGCGCCAACTGGCGGTGCTGGAGCCCAGGGATAAGAATGAAAACAGAGGAGCCAGAGGAGTAATTGGAGCAACTTTAAAATGTGTAGTACAGTGGATGTGGACAAATCAGGAGAAATTGCCGTCCGCACAGCAGGAGAACAGCTGACGTTACTGAACCCCAATAACACGGCAGCAAGTGTTGACTGTGCAGACGGCACTTCCGAGCGCCAACTGGCGGTGTTGGAGCTCAGGGATTACAGTTCAGGTGGTAGAAACATGAACAGAACAGGAGACCTGGATACTGTTGCCAACCAATTATTTATTCTGGAAGAGGACTGGCAAATTCATGAGAGATCCAGGCCTTGTTCATTTTGAGAAAAGTAAGCCGGTCAACGTTATCGGAGGATAGTCGCATGCGACGGTCTGTTAGTACACCACCTGCGGCACTAAAGACGCGTTCCGATAATACACTAGCAGCAGGGCAAGCTAGCACCTCCAGTGCATACTGACTAAGCTCTGGCCATGTATCCAGCTTACAGACCCAAAACTTGAAGGGAGAAGAGCCGTCTGGGAGTACACTAAGAGGGCAAGACATGTAGTCTGTCACCATCTGACGGAAACGTTGCCTCCTGCTGACTGGAGCTGTCTGTGATGGTGTAGACATTTGTGGCGGCGGGGACACAAAACTTTGCCACATTTCGGCCATACTGGTCTTGCCTTGTGCTGAGGCGCTGCTTCTGCTCCCTCTTTGTGCAGAGCTTCCTCCACTGCCTCGACGCACTGAGCTGCTTTGTAAAGCACTAGCAGCACTGCTCTCGGTTGGAATGGAGAACATGATGGAATGCACCAGTGCGTCTTGGTACTCCCGCATTTTACGCTCCCGGTTCAATGGTGTTATGAGGCTTTGTAAGTTGTCCCGGTAGCGAGGATCTAGGAGGGTGGACACCCAATAATCAGCCGTGTTGAGAATGTGGGCGATGCGGCGGTCGTTTCTGAGGCACTGCAGCATGAAATCAACCATGTGCTGCAGACTGCCAACTGGCCAAGAAACGCTGTCCCCTGCTTGAGGCGTGATCTCTGCCTGCTCTGCATCACCCCACCCTCGCTCTAGATACTGACTACTAGAGCATTGTGTACCTCCCTCCTCTGGACAGATGTCTTCCTCATCCATTGACTCCTCCTCATCCTCCTCACAAAGTGTCCCCTGCCTAGGCCTTTGTGAGGAACCACATTGCGCAGACTGTAGAGAAGCAGATGGCATTTGTGACTCCTCATCCTCCACCTCTTCCAAAACCTCGTCCCTTAGTGCTTGCAGTGTTTTTTCAAGCAGGCAGATAAGGGGGATAGTCATGCTGACTAGTGCATCATCTGCACTCGCCATCCGCGTGGAATAATCGAAGGCACGCAAAACGTGGCAAATGTCCTTCATAGAGGCCCACTCAGTGGTGGTGAAGTGTGAACGGCGCGCACTGCGACTTGTTTGCGCCTGCTGCAGCTGGTACTCCATTACTGCTGCCTGCTGCTCACACAACCTCTCCAACATATGTAACGTTGAATTCCACCTGGTGGGTAGGTCACATATGATGCGATGTTCCGGAAGACATAATCGGCGCTGCAGAGCTGCAATGCGTGATCTTGCATTGCTGGAACGCCGCAAGTGAGCGCACTCTATGCGGACCTTGTGAAGCAGGGCATCAAGATCCGGATAGTCCCTCAAAAAACTCTGCACGACCAAGTTGAGCACATGTGCCAGACATGGGATGTGAGTGAGGTTGCCTAGGCCCAGAGCTGCCACCAGATTTCGGCCATTGTCACACACTACCATGCCTGGCTGGAGATTCGCTGGCACAAACCACACGTCACTCTGCTGCTTGATGGCATTCCAGAGCTCCTGCGCTGTGTGGCTTCGATTCCCCAAAGAAATTAATTTTAATACGGCCTGTTGACGTTTGGCCACGGCTGTGCTCATATCGGTCATCATAACAGGTAACCGTTCACGGGTCGATGTGGAGGTAGACCGTGACGGCTCCTGCAGCGCTGATTCAGAGGAACTGGAGTATGAGGAGGAGTCAATGTGTACAGACTGGATTCCTGCAATCCTTGGAGTTGGCAGAACACGTACAGCGCCACTCTCAAGATCTGTACCCGGCTCCACAACATTTACCCAATGGGCAGTGAGGGAAAGGTATCGTCCCTGTCCATGCTTACTGGTCCACGCATCAGTGGTCAGGTGGACCTTGCTACTGACGGCGTTTTGTAGCGCATGTTTAATTTTTCCCTCCACATTATGTTGCAGGGCAGGGACGGCTTGCCTGCTGAAATAAAAGCGGCTGGGCACGTTGTATTGTGGGACTGCCAATGCCATAAAGTTACGGAATGTGTCAGTCTCCACCAGCCTGAATGATAGCATTTCAAGGGCCAGTAGTTTAGCAATGCCAGCATTCAGAGCCTGTGCTCGGGGGTGGTTTGCCGAGTATGGGCGCCTTTTCTCCCATGCCTGTGCTAACGATGGCTGTAGACTGGCCTGGGAGTGTGAGGATGACTGGGAAAGTGGTGCTGTGGGTGGAATTACACTGTGTCTCTGTACAACAGTGCCAGAGATTCTTCCATGGCGATCCTGTGAGGAAGCCGAACCAGCTGTGTGTGAGCTGGAGGAAGAGGCTACAACACGAGCTGAAGAGGTGGTAGGTGGCGCTGTAGGTTGGCCTAGGTCTTCAGTGTGTTTGTGTAACTCCACCACGTGCTTGGTCCGCACATGTTTCCACATATTTGTGGTATTGAGGTTGCTGACACTTTTCCCTCTTTTCACCTTCTGATTACACAGCTTGCATTTGACAAAGCAAATGTCATCTGCAACTGTGTCAAAAAAGGACCAGGCACTGCAAGTCTTGGGAGCGCCCGCTTTGGATTTTGGAAGAGCCATGCTCCTAATGGGTGCCGAAGTGGAGGCTACAGGCAACCAAGTCTGCCCCCTCCCTCTCCCTCCTTTTTGGGCCGTTCGGGGAATCTCTTCCTCAGAGCTGCTCCCACCACCTTCCTGTCCCTCACGCCATGATGGGTCAAGGACCTCATCATCTACACCACCCTCTTCAAACAACTGCTTCTCCTGGGTAGTCTCGACAGCACAGTACGCACCAGAAAGTGGCACCTGAGTCTCATCATCAGATGCGTACTGAGGTGTGCTGCTGACCATAGGCACTGGCCCACCCGCCTCTTCAGATTCAGAGAGACAAAACGGTTGCGCATCACTGCATACTACCTCTTCTTCAAATTCTCGAATTCTGCTTGGCTGGCCCCCTCTTTCCAAGCCAAGAGATTCAGAGAACAGAAGTAGAGATGGCTCCTGTCCAGGGCTCTCTGACTGCCTGGGCAATTTGGCAGGTGGTGAAGAGACAGATGGGTGCTCTTCAGTGCTCAGGACCTGAGAGGATCTGGAACTAATTGAAGTCGATGCGTTAGCTGCCATCCATCCGACAACGGCTTCAATTTGGTCCTCGCGCAGCAGTGGGGTACGGCTAGCTCCTACAAAGCTGCGCATAAAGGACTGTTCCCTGGTAAAACTGGGGGATGCTGAGTCACTGGTGCCCGCAGCAGGCACAGAATCCCCACGTCCTCTCCCTGCAGGCACAGAATCCTCACGTCCTCTCCCTGCAGAAACTCCACGCCCACGCCCACGACCACGACCACATGCCTTACTCCCTGCCTTCTTCATCTTGGTAGACTGATAAAGATAGGCAGAAAAGTACTAAGGGCTTAGTGTGCTTATTCCTGAACAGCTGCTAACAGGTATAAGAAACACTAATTTTATAAAGTGTGGACTAGACTTTAATATGAGCTAATGTGGCCTACACAACTGTAAAGTGGAGTGTTTGGTGAACTTTATTTAGGTTTTTTTTGTCACAAAAAGACACTGGATGTGCCTAAAGATGTAATAACGATAGTATCACAAACTTTTTGTAGCTATTACAATGTAGGAAGGTAACCTACAATGCAATAGATGAGGCTGCAAAAAATAGGCTAATACTAATCTGGCTGGGGCTGCAGGGCCCAATGCTGCAGAAAGGCTCCTCTATCTACTCCTATATAGTGTGTTTGGAATCAATTTAGCTGAATATGGATGGAACCACCACACTAATAGGAGATATCAGGAAAAATTATGAATTGGCAATAAAGGACAATGTATGAGGCAGTGACACACACTGAGTGCACTACAACCAGACGGGGTTGAAGCACACACTACAGGGTGAGCTGCACTCACACACCAGACCTTGCAGACAGCGGTGAACAGTACAGATGCAGAGCACTGTGCACTAGTGCTGCAAGACGGAAAAAAAATTCTCTATCTACTCCTATATAGTGTGTTTGGAACCAATTTAGCTGAATACAGATGGAACCACCACACTAATAGGAGATATCAGGAAAAATTATGAATTGGCAATAAAGGACAATGTATGAGGCAGTGACACACACTGAGTGCACTACAACCAGACGGGGTTGAAGCACACACTACAGGGTGAGCTGCACTCACACACCAGACCTTGCAGACAGCGGTGAACAGTACAGATGCAGAGCACTGTGCACTAGTGCTGCAAGACGGAAAAAAATTTCTCTATCTACTCCTATATAGTGTGTTTGGAACCAATTTAGCTGAATACAGATGGAACCACCACACTAATAGGAGATATCAGGAAAAATTATGAATTGGCAATAAAGGACAATGTATGAGGCAGTGACACACACTGAGTGCACTACAACCAGACGGGGTTGAAGCACACACTACAGGGTGAGCTGCACTCACACACCAGACCTTGCAGACAGCGGTGAACAGTACAGATGCAGAGCACTGTGCACTAGTGCTGCAAGACGGAAAAAAATTTCTCTATCTACTCCTATATAGTGTGTTTGGAACCAATTTAGCTGAATACAGATGGAACCACCACACTAATAGGAGATATCAGGAAAAATTATGAATTGGCAAAAAAGGACAATGTATGAGGCAGTGACACACACTGAGTGCACTACAACCAGACTTGGCTGAAGCACACACTACAGGGTGAGCTGCACTCACACACACAGACCTTGCAGATAGCGGTGAACAGCACAGGGAACTGTGCACTAGCACTGCAAGGCACAGTGATTTAGAAAGTAGCTTGGGTAAAGCAGTATAGAGCAAATAGGTAGCTAAAACTGTCCCTCAGAACAACAGCGTCCTATCCCTAACTGAATTCACAGCAGAGTGAGCTCAAAATGGCGGCGGTGGCTTTTATAGTGCATCATGACATCATTTCAGCAGCCAATCACAGCCATGCCATTAGTTAAGATGCCTACATGCCTAACAGGATGTGCCCACACTTCTTAGGATCCTCATTGGCTGAATAAAATGAAAATGTCTCATTGCATTATGGGAACTTCCGATTCCGGTATACGATATTGCAATAGTATCGGAATTAAGTATCGGAATTCCGATACCGCGAATATCGGCCGATACCCGATATTTCAGTATCGGAATGCTCAACACTAGTAATGACCCCTTTTTTCTTATGGATTAAAAGATGACAATGCTATGATCAAAGTGAAAGGAGGTCCCAACGTGACTTAAATATTCAATGTTTTGATTTCGTTTTCCGATGGTTTTTCTCATCAAAGAATTGTTTGCAAGATATTAATCTATAACATTTAACTAAAAGAGACTTTATTAGACACTGTGCTGAAAGATAGCAACACAGTTTAAACTTTAATTAAGACATAGCTTGAGATATGAATAAGTGTTTTGACCCCGACGTGATTTGAACACACAACCTTCTGATCTGGAGTCAGACGCGCTACCGTTGCGCCACGAGGTCATATGACAAAAAAAGCTTTCCTCCGATACTTCACATGAAAAGTGCATGAAGAAATCGTGCACACCTTGAAATTTCCTACTTTTGCTCTCAGACTGAAAAAGACATAAACAAGGACGAATGAATATCTTGATATTGGGAATGCAGGGATTTCCAGTTTAAAATTTAGAATCTAGTATTGAACCCTTTTTTCTTATGGATTCAAAGATGACAATGCTATGATCAAAGTGAAAGGAGATCCCGACGTGCCTTAAATATTCAATGTTTTGATTTCGTTTCCCAATGATTTTTCTCATCAAAGAATCGTTGATAATATATTAATCTATAACATTTAACTAAAAGACACTTTTTTAGACACTGCGCTGACAGATAGCAACACAGTTTCCAATTTCAGTTTTAATCCAGACATGTGTTAAATTATGTAAAAGTAATTTAACCGCAGCATGATTTGAACACGCAACCTTCTGATCTGGAGTCAGACGCGCTACTGTTGCACCACAAGGTCACATTAAAAGTAACTTTACGCCCATAATTCACATGAAAAGTGCATGAAGAAATCGTGGCACACCTTCTTGAAATTTGCTAATTTTGCTCACAGACTCTTTTTTAGACACTGCGCTGACAGATATCAACACAGTTTCCAATTTCAGTTTTAATCCAGACATGGGTTAAGTAATGAAAAATTAATTTAACCCCGGCATGATTTGAACTCGCAACCTTCTGATCTGGAGTCAGACACGCTACAGTTGCGCCATGAAGTTTCATGAAAAGTGTATTTCCGCCCATAATTCACATGAAAAGTGCATGAAGAAATCGTGCACACCTTCTCGAAATTTCGTACTTTTGCTCACAGACTGAAAAAGACATAAACAAGGACGAATGAACATCTTGATATTGGGAATGCAGGGATTTCCAGTTTAAAATTTAGAATCTAGTAATGAACACTTTTTTCTTATGGATTCAAAGATCACAATGCTATGATCAAAGTGAAAGGAGATCCCAACGTGACTTAAATATTCAACGTTTTAATTTCGTTTCCCGATGATTTTTCTCAACAAAGTATGGTTTATAAGATATTAATCTATAACATTTATCTAAAAGACTCTTTTTTAGACACTGCGCTGACAGATAGCAACACAGTTTCCAATTTCAGTTTCAATCCAGACATGTGTTTAATTATGGAAAAGTAATTTAACCGCAGCATGATTTGAACACGCAACCTTCCAATCTGGAGTCAGACGTGCTACTGTTGCACCACAAGGTCACATGCAAAGAAGCTTTCCGCCCATAATTCACATGAAAAGTGCATGAAGAAATCGTGGCACACCTTGAAATTTGCTACTTTTGCTCATAGACTGAAAAAGACATAAACAAGGACGAATGAACATCTTGATATTGGGAATGCAGGGATTTCCAGTTTAAAATTTAGAATTTAGTGATGAACGCTTTTTTTTTATGGATTCAAAGATGACAATGCTATGATCAAAGTGAAAGGAGATTCCAACGTGACTTAAATATTCAATGTTTTAATTTCATTTCCCGATGATTTTTCTCATCAAAGTATAGTTTATAAGATAATAATCTATAACATTTATTTAAAAGACTCTTTTTTTAACACTGCGCTGACAGATAACAACACAGTTTCCATTTTAATTTTTAATCCAGACATGGGTTAAGTTTTGACCTCAACGTGATTTCAACACGCAACCTTCTAATCTGGAGTCAGACGCGCTACAGTTGCGCCACGGGGACATATAAAAAGAAGCTTTCCGCCCATAATTCACATGAAAAGTGCATGAAGAAATCGTGCTCACCTCGAAATTTGCTTGTTTTGCTCACAGACTGAAAAAGACATAAACAAGGACGAATGAACATCTTGATAATGGGAATGCAGGGATTTCCATTTTAAAATTTAGAATCTAGTAATGAACCCTTTTTTCTTATGGATTCAAAGATCACAATGCTATGATCAAAGTGAAAGGAGATCCCAACGTGACTTAAATATTCAACGTTTTAATTTCGTTTCCCGATGATTTTTCTCATCAAAGTTTGGTTTATAAGATATTAATCTATAACATTTATCTAAAAGACTCTTTTTTAGACACTGCGCTGACAGATAGCAACACAGTTTCCAATTTAAGTTTTAATTCAGGTATGGGTTAAGTTTTGAAAAATTGTTTTGACCTTGAAGTGATTTGAACACGCAACCTTCTGATATGAAGTCAGACACGCTACCGTTGCTCCACGAGATCATATGAAAATAAACTTTCCGCCCATAACTCACATCAAAAGTGCATGAAGAATTCGTGCACACGTTTTCGAAATTTGCTACTTTTGCTCACAGACTGAAAAAGACATAAACAAGGACGATTGAACATCTTGATATTGGGAATGCAGAGATTTCCAGTTTAAAATTTAGAATCTCGTAATGAACGCTTTTTTTTTATGGATTCAAAGATGACAATGCTATGATCAAAGTGAAAGGAGATCCCAACATGACTTAAATATTCAACGTTTTAATTTCGTTTCCCGATGATTTTTCTCATCAAAGTATAGTTTATGAGATATTAATCTATAACATTAATTTAAAAGACTGTTTTTTTAACACTGCGCTGACAGATAACAACACAGTTTCCAATTTAATTTTTAATTCAGACATGGGTTAAGTTATGAAAAATTAATTTGACCACGGCGTGCTTTGAACACACAACCTTCTCATCTGGAGTCAGATGCGCTACCGGTACGACACGAGGTCACATGAAAAGAAACTTTCCGCCCATAATTCACATGAAAAGTGTATGAAGAAATCGTGGCACACCTTGAAATTTGCTACTTTTACTCACAGACTGAAAAAGACATAAACAAGGACGAATGAACATCTTGATATTGGGAATGCAGGGATTTCCATTTTTAAATTTAGAATCTAGTAATGAACCCTTTTTTCTTATGGATTCAAAGATGACAATGCTATGATAAAAGTGAAAAGAGAACCCGACGTGCCTTAAATATTCAACGTTTTAATTTCATTTCCCAATGATTTTTCTCATCAAAGTATTGTTGATAATATATTAATCTATAACATTTAACTAAAAGACTCTTTTTTAGACACTGCGCTGACAGATAGCAACACAGTTTCCAATTTCAGTTTTAATCCAGACATGGGTTAAGTAATGAAAAATTAATTTAACCGTGGCATGATTTGAACTCGCAACCTTCTGATCTTGAGTCAGATGCGCTACCGTTGCGCCACGAGGTTTCATGAAAAGTGTATTTCCGCCCATAATTCACATGAAAAGTGCATGAAGAAATCGTGCACACCTTCTCGAAATTTCATAGTTTTGCTCACAGACTGAAAAAGACATAAACAAGGACGAATTAACATCCTGATATTGGGAATGCAGGGATTTCCAGTTTAAAATTTAGAATCTAGTAATGAACGCTTTTTTTTATGGATTCAAATATGACAATGCTATGATCAAAGTGAAAAGAGATCCCAAAGTGCATTAAATATTCAATGTTTTAATTTTGTTTCCCGATGATTTTTCTCATCAAAGTATAGTTTATAAGATATTAATCTATAACATTTATTTAAAAGACTCTTTTTTTAACACTGCGCTGACAGATAACAACACAGTTTCCAATTTAAGTTTTAATTCAGACATGGGTTAAGTTTTGAAATATTGTTTTGACCCTGGCGTGATTTGAACACGCAACCTTCTGATCTGGAGTCAGATGCGCTACCGTTGCGCCACAAGGTCATATGTAAAGAAACCTTCCGCCCATAATTCACATGAAAAGTGCATGAAGAAATCGTGCACACCTTCTCGAAATTTGCTTGTTTTGCTCACAGATTGAAAAAGACATAAACACGGATGAATGAACATCTTGATATTGGGAATGCAGGGATTTCCAGTTTAAAATTTAGAATCTAGTAATGAACCCTTTTTTCTTATGGATTCAAAGATGACAATGCTATGATCAAAGTGAAAGAAGATCCCGACGTGCCTTAAATATTCAACGTTTTAATTTCGTTTCCCGATGATTTTTCTCATCAAAGTATTGTTGATAATATATTAATCTATAACATTTAACTAAAAGACTCTTTTTAAGACACTGCGCTGAAAGATAGCAACACATTCTCCAATTTCAGTTTTAATCCAGACATGGGTTAAGTTATGAAAAATTAAATTTGACCCCGGTGTGATTTGAACACGCAACCTTCTGATCTGGAGTCAGACGCGCTACCGTTGCGCCACGAGGTCACATGAAAAGTAACTTCCGCCCATAATTCACGTGAAAAGTGCATGAAGAAATCGTGCACACCTTCTCGAAATTTGCTACTTTTACTCACAGACTGAAAAAGACATAAACAAGGACGAATGAACATCTTGGTATTGGGAACGCAGGGATTTCCAGTTTAAAATTTAGAATCTAGTAATGACCCCTTTTTTCTTATGGATTAAAAGATGACAATGCTATGATCAAAGTGAAAGGAGATCCCAAGGTGCCTTAAATATTCAATGTTTTGATTTCGTTTTCCGATGATTTTTCTCATCAAAGAATTGTTTATAACATATTAATCTATAACATTTAACTAAAAGACACTTTTATAGACACTGTGCTGACAGATAGCACCTAGTGTTGAGCATTCCGATACTGAAATATAAGGTATCGGCCGATATTCGCGGTATCGGAATTCCGATACTTAATTCCGATACTTTTAGAATATCGTATACTGGAATCGGAAGTTCCCATAATGCCTGCGCTCTGCAGTGTCTCTGAAGGATGACAAGCTGGATGGCAGCGCTCAGCTGCAATCCAGCCTGTCATCAGAATGCCATCCCAGCATGAGAGAATTCTCCTGATTGTTTTAAAGTCGGCGGGCGGTAAAATGCTGCCGGCTTTTAAACAATCACACAGTCCCATGCTACTTCCCCGCAGCCTCCCACCCTGATCCTCCGCTCCCCCAATCCTGATCGTAAGTTAGGACCGGGCGTGGAGCGCAGCACCAAGGAGTGGGGAGTGAAGGAACCGGGCGGGGAAGCCGGCAGTGAAAAGACTTCACCGCTGGTTTTCCCGTTCTGTGCTGCACTTTACCCCCGGTTATTTCAAATGAACAGCTGAAGTATCAGGTGATGCCTATCAGCTGTTCATTTGAAGTAGCCGCTGTGCCCTCAGAGGGCTCATGGGAGTTCATGCTTGACTGCATTGCATAAACTCACATGAACTTTCCCACGGCCACACAGGTCAGCCTCACATCCCAGACCATCAGACCCGTTATGACTAGTGTGTGCGCGGTGTCTGTGCGATGTCTGCGAGTGTGTGCGGGGTGTCTGTGCGATGTCTGCGGGTGTGTGCAATGTCTGCAGTGTCTGTGCAATGTCTGCAGGTGTGTGTGGGTGTGCGCAGTGTCTGTGCGATGTCTGCGGGTGTCTGCGGGTGTGCGCGGTGTCTGTGTGATGTCTGCGGGTGTGTGCGTGCAGGCAGACATAGGCCGATGTGACACTACTACTCCCATCGATCTATGTCTGTCCCCCGTCCGCTTGTGCCAGCAGGATCATCTTGATGGGAGCAGTAGTTCCCATCAGCCTGATCCTGCTATTTAAACTGCCCCCTTTTTTTCTTAATTATTTCATGAATTTCATGAAATAATTTAAAAAATAAAATACGTGGGGCTTAGCCCTATTTTTGTGTCCAGCCAGGTACATCTAGGCAGCTGGGGGCTGGAATCTGCAGCGCAGGGAGCCCAAGCTTTCTAGGCCCCACCCGCTGCAAATTGCAGTTCGCAGCCACCCCGGAAAATGGCGCGTTCATAGAAGCGCCATCTTCTGGCGCTGTACCCAGCTCATCCAGGGCCCTGGTGCGGTGGCTCACTGAGTAATAAAGGGGTTAGGGCCAGTTTGGCATTATCAGCTGGCCCTAAGCCCAAAATTCATGGGGTCAAGCCAATATTAGACATGACCGCCATGAATTTCTAGTAAAGTATTTAAAAAAAAACACAACACCCAGAATAAAGTCCTTTAATTGAAATAAACACACAATTCTTTTTTGTTCTAAATTAAACCATACCTACCATCACACCCATTCCAGCTGAAGCCAAAGATCTCCTGCAATAAAAGAAAAATAATAAACCAACCTCATCCTTACCTTTCCATGGTTCCCAGGACAGCTTCAGCTCTGCTATATCGAGATGACAGGCTGGACCACAGCAGAAAGCTGCCATCCAGCCTGTCATCCCGCAGACACTGAGAAGCGCAGGCATGCTTGCGCTCCTCAGTGTCAGGCTGTGACAGCATCCAGATGAGCCAAGTCTCTCACGCTCACCGCATGCGCAGGAGAATTCTCCCACGCTGTCAGTGACGTGCATGAGGTGAGCTGAGTTCATTGTCGGTTCATCTGGATGCCGTCACAGCCAGACACTGAGGAGCGCAAGCATGCCTGCACTTCTCAGTGTCTGCGGGATGACAGGCTGGATGGCATCTTTCTGCTGAGGTCCAGCCTGTCATCTCGATGTAGCAGAGCTGAAGCTGTCCTGGGAACCAAGGAAAGGTAAGGATGATGTTGCTTTATTATTTTTCTTTTATTGCAGGAGATCGTTGGCTTCAGCTGGAATGGGCGTCATGGTAAGTATGGTTTAATTTAGAACAATAAAGAATTGTGTGTTTCTTTTAATTAAAGGACTTTATTCTGGGTGTTTGTGTTTTTTTTTTAACTTTGACTATGGGGTTAGTAATGGGGGTGTCTTATAGATGCCTCTCCATTACTAACCTGGGCTTGATGTCAGCTGGCATCCTGTGGATGCGCCATTTCTGGGGCAGCTGATGGCTGGTGTTTCTAGCCTGGGAGCGGGCCAATATTCATGGCACCCTTCCTGGGCTATTAATATCAGCCCCCCCAAAAAAATGACGTGGGGTCCCCCCTATTTTAATAGCTAGCAAAGGCTAGGCAGACAGCTGGGGGCTGATATTAATAGCCCAGGAAGCGTGCCATCAATATTGGCCCCCTCCCAGCCTAGAAACACCAGCCGTCAGCCGCCCCAGAAATGGCGCATCCATAGGATGCGCCAATTCTGGCACTTAGCCTTGCTCTTCCCACTGCCCTGTAGCGGTGGCAGTGGGGTAATAGGGCTGGGGTTGATGTCAGCTTATAATGCCAGCTGACATCAAGCCCAGGTTAGTAATGGAGAGGCGTCTATAAGACAACCCCATTACTAACCCCATAGTCAAAGTTAAAAAAAAAAACACAAACACCCAGAATAAAGTCCTTTAATTGAAATAAACACACAATTCTTTATTGTTCTAAATTAAACCATACTTACCGTCACGCCCATTCCAACTGAAGCCAACGATCTCCTGCAATAAAAATAAAATAATAAACCAACATTATCCTTACATTTCCATGGCAGGCTGGATCACAGCAGAAAGCTGTCATCCAGCTTGCCTTGCCGCTGACACTGAAAAGCGCAGGCATGCTTGCGCTCTGCAGTGTCTCCCTGTGACGGCATCCAGATGAGCCGAGGTCATGTCCAATGAACTCAGCTCACCTCATGCACGTCACTGACAGCGTGGGAAAATTCTCCTCTGCTCAGCGCTTCAGCAGGAGAATTCTCCCATGCTGGGATGGCATTGAGATGACAGGCTGCATCGCAGCTGAGCGCTGCCATCCAGCATGCCATCCTTCATAGACACTGCAGAACGACTCGAACACCACCCTAAACAGCTCGAATTTGAGATTGGCGAACAGTTCTAGTCGAACAACGCTCATCTCTAATCCAGACATGGGTTAAGTTATGAAAAAGTATTTTGACCCCAACAATATTTGAACACACAACCTTTTGATGAAAAGTCAAACGCGCTACCGATGCACCACAAGGTCATATGACAAGTAACTTTCCGCCCATAACTCACATGAAAAGTGCATGAAGAAATCATGGCACACCTCAAAATTTGATACTTTTACTCACAGACTGAAAAAGATATTAACAAGGATGAATGAACATCGTGATATTGGGAATGCAGGGATTTCCAGTTTAAAAATTAGAATCTAGCAATGAACCCTTTTTTCTTATGGATTCAAAGATGACAATGCTATGATCAAAGTGAAAGGAGATACCTACGTTCCTTAAATATTCGATGTTTTGATTTCATTTCCCGATGATTTTTCTCATTAAAGAATTGTTTCTAAGATATTAATCTATAACATTCAACTAAAAGACACTATGCTGACAGATGACAACACAGTCTCAATTTAATCCAGACATGGGTTAAGTTATGAGAAAGTTTTTAGACCCCGATGTGATTTGAACACGCAAACTTCTAATATGGAGTCAGACACGCTACCGTTGTGCCACGAGATCACATAAAAAAACAGCTTTCTGCCCATAATTCACATGAAAAGTGCATGTAGAAATCATGGCACACATGCTCGAAATTTGCTACTTTTAATCAGAGATTGAAAAAGACATAAACAAGGACGAATGAACATCTTGATATTGGGAATGCAGGGATTTCTAGTTTAAAATTTAGAATCTAGTAATGAATAGAGATGAGCGTTGTTCTACTCGAACTGTTCGCCAATCTCAAATTCGAGCTGTTTTGGGCGGTGTTCGAGCCGTTCGGCGAACACGAACAATTTGAGAAAAATTCGGCTGTTCTAGGTTATGTTCGATAACTGTTCGTGCACCAAAATCATAACTGGATTTTTTCTCAGTAATGATGAAAATTAATGTTAATACGCAGTTTGAGTGTACAGCGGGGTGGGGGGAGGGGCAGGGGATGGATCTCTGCAGGAACAATGAAGATCTCCATTTTTTTTTCTCTTTCCCGCATTTACAATGGGAAGGTGCAATCTGTCAGCCTATCAGCAGCGCACACACGGAGCGAAGTGCTTTTTTTCACACAAGCAAGGGCATGTGTCATTGGCAGTGTATGTCACATGTCCTTGCCCTATAAGACCAAGCCATTTTCCCCGTCGCCACCATTTTCTCACTGCTGCAGCTGCGTGTTAGACGGCACCGCTGTTGCTGTGTGCGCTATACCTTGTTAATTTCAAGCCAATTTTCGCACAAATATACAGATAGCTTGGGAGTAGGGAATAGTTGTGATTGCAGTCCTTTTAAGGACTAGGTTACAGCATTTCCTACGACTTTTATCAGGCAGGTCTGTGCTCTTAAATAGATAGGTTGTGGGAGTAAAGACTAATTGTAATTGGAGTCCTTTTCAGGACTAGGTTACATCAGTTCCTATCAGTTTTTGCCAGGCAGGTCTGTGCCAGTGCTGTGCAAGTTTTTTTCACAGCATTTGGCTGAATCTAGCAAAGCTAATCCTTTTTGGCCTATTGCAGAGTGTGTTAGTCAGTGGAGTAGCCTATCTGTGTTGCAAGATATACCACCTGTGTATAGAATACCAATTTTTTTACTGCACCTAGTGAAGTAAAATCTTTTGGGCATAGCATCATTCTATTAGTCCATCTATACTGACCTCCATCAGGTTGCAAACTGAATCTAATTTTTTTCTGCATCTAGCTCTGAAAAAATATTTGGCCTTCTAGTAGTGTGTCGGACTTTCTCTATTAGTCCATCTATACTGACCTCCATCAGGTTGCAAATTAAAAATAATTTTTATCTGCATCTACAGTACCTCTGAAAAAATATTTGGCCTTCTAGCAGTGTGTCGGACTTTCTCTATTAGTCCATCTATACTGACCTCCATCAGGTTGCAAATTCAAAATAATTTTTATCAGCATCTACAGTACCTCTGAAAAAATATTTGGGCTTCTAGCTGTGTGTGGGACGTGTTGTATTAGTCCATCTATACTGACCTCCATCAGGTTGCAAACTGAATATATTTTTTTCTGAATCTACCTCTGAAAAAATATTGGGCTTCTAGCTGTGTGTGGGTCTTGTTCTATTAATCCATCTATACAGACCTCCATCAGGTTGCAAACTGAATATAATTTTTTTCTGCATCTAGCTCTGAAAAAATATTTGGCCTTCTAGCAGTGTGTCGGACTTTCTCTATTAGTCCATCTATACTGACCTCCATCAGGTTGCAAATTCAAAATAATTTTTATCTGCATCTACAGTACCTCTGAAAAAATATTTGGGCTTCTAGCTGTGTGTGGGACTTGTTGTATTAGTCCATCTATACTGACCTCCATCAGGTTGCAAACTGAATATATTTTTTTCTGCATCTACCTCTGAAAAAATATTGGGCTTCTAGCTGTGTGTGGGTCTTGTTCTATTAATCCATCTATACAGACCTCCATCAGGTTGCAAACTGAATATAATTTTTTTCTGCATCTAGCTCTGAAAAAATATTTGGCCTTCTAGCAGTGTGTCGGACTTTCTCTATTAGTCCATCTATACTGACCTCCATCAGGTTGCAAATTCAAAATAATTTTTATCTGCATCTACAGTACCCCTGAAAAAATATTTGGGCTTCTAGCTGTGTGTGGGACTTGTTGTATTAGTCCATCTATACTGACCTCCATCAGGTTGCAAACTGAATATATTTTTTTCTGCATCTACCTCTGAAAAAATATTGGGCTTCTAGCTGTGTGTGGGATTTGTTGTATTAGTCCATCTATACTGACCTCCATCAGGTTGCAAACTGAATATATTTTTTTCTGCATCTACCTCTGAAAAAATATTGGGCTTCTAGCTGTGTGTGGGACTTGTTGTATTAGTCCATCTATACTGACCTCCATCAGGTTGCAAACTGAATATATTTTTTTCTGCATCTACCTCTGAAAAAATATTGGGCTTCTAGCTGTGTGTGGGACTTGTTGTATTAGTCCATCTATACTGACCTCCATCAGGTTGCAAATTGAATATAATTTTTTTCTGCATCTAACCCAGCCAATAGTTTTGGCCTAATACCACAGTTTGGCCACTCAGCTCTGCTCGGTTACCATCCATTGTTTTTTTGTGCAAACAACTCCAGAGTTGTGAATTAGTTAACCACCAAAATGAGTGGAAAAAGGCCTGCTGCTGGTGGAAAGGGGAATAGGCGTGTTGGGAAGGGGAAAAAAGGTTGTGTCCGTGGGGTAGGTGTTAAAGCAACAGTAACATCTGCAGAAGAAAGACCATCTTCCAGCCAAACTAAAATGTCTACTTCTTTTAGCGGACAATGTGATAAGATCCCTTTCTTACAGCCACGCCAATCGCTACAAATTCCAGATGAGGCACAAAAACAGCAGGTGCTTCAACGGATATCAAGTGCTCCTTTAAGTGGGCTCTCCTCCACATCAACTTCAACATCACAAATACTCCAGTCCTCAAAGGTGTCACCCAAATCGCACTTGCTTCCTCACAGCTCCCAAATCTCCAGCTGCCCGTCTGAGTATGAGGTAGAACAGATGGTTGAGTCTGCAGAGCTGTTTACTCATACTATAGCCTGGGAATCAGAGGTCGACTCCAGCGCTTCTGTGAATCCAGACGAGGAAATGATCTGCACTGATGCCCAGAATCTTTATGAGTCGGATCCAGGACCAGACGCAGAAGGTTCTGACCATAATGTAGACCCTCATTCCCAAACTGTAACTCCTGTTGGTGGAGAAAATGAGGAAGAC
This sequence comes from Phyllobates terribilis, assembly GCF_046119375.1. Classification (NCBI taxonomy): domain Eukaryota; kingdom Metazoa; phylum Chordata; class Amphibia; order Anura; family Dendrobatidae; genus Phyllobates; species Phyllobates terribilis. The sequence continues at coordinate 603,291,444 of NW_027362771.1, forward strand.
GATGATAAGACTCAAATACCTGATTGGAGCGACAACTTTAGTTTTTTGTCAGGGCAGGAACAGGTTGGCTCTGAGGACGACGGGTGTGATAACACACAGGGTGATGATGATGAGGTTGGAGATCCCACTTACTGTCAACCCACAGTCAGCCAAGAGATGAGGTCAGCAGAGGAGGTGGAGGAAGATGCTAGTGACGACGAGGTCAGGTTGCGCCTTCCTGGACAGAGACGTACTACTGGAAGCACGTCAACAACTGCATCCTTAAACACAACTCTGCCTCTCACCACAAGTCGTGGTGGCTCTTCAGGTCGCATGGGTGCTAAGCCTTGCATAGCCTGGGCATTTTTTCAGATCGATAAAGATGACCCAACTCGTGTTATCTGTAACGTTTGTCAGCAAAAGCTAAGTAGAGGCCAAAAAATACATAGTTTGAGTACTTCATGCATGAACCGGCACATGGACATGAAGCATAAGTTGCAGTGGGAAGCTCAGTGTGCTACAATGCGGCCTAGCCGGCCGGGCCAACCACCGTCTGCCATATCTTGTGCATCCGCGGCCTCTTCATCCTCTGTGACTGGGGGGACAGCAGTCACACCTGTTTTGGGGCGCAGACCTGCCACCTCTTTACCCGCAACAGCCAGCGTGATTGGCAGGTCATCATTTTCTTTGGAGGTGGGAACACCAGCTGGTGTTGAGCGCTGTCCGACATCGATAGCACCACCTTTGGATCAAGGCAACCTAACATGTCCGCCTGCATCTTCCTCACAGACCGGCAGTTTGCCGAGGACACCCTTATCAACCCCGTCTAAGCACAATAGCCAGCCCTCGGTCCCTCAGATGTGGACAAGTAAAAGACCATTTCCTCCTAGCCATGAGAAAGCTAAGAGGTTGAATTTCACCATCTGCAAGCTCTTGGCTACAGAAATGCTGCCTTTCCGCCTGGTGGACACAGAGGATTTTCGAGACCTTATGTCCGTCGCAGTGCCCCAGTACCAGATGCCCAGTCGGCACTACTTCTCAAAGAAAGGTGTGCCTGCGCTCCACCAGCATGTCGCACACAACATCACCGCTTCTTTGAGAAACTCTGTGTGTGACAGGGTGCATTTCACCACAGACACTTGGACGAGTAGGCATGGACAGGGGCGTTACATGTCGCTGACTGGGCACTGGGTAACTATGGTGACAGCAGGACAAGGGGCTGCTGTCCAAGTCTTGCCGTCCCCACGAGTTGTGCGTCAATCCTATTTATGTCAAAGTTCCTCCACTGCTTCTGCCTCCTCAACCTCCTCTCGGTCTTCCACCTGCACCCAAAGCCTGTCTGGTCATGCCACAAGCTTTCTAACTGCGCAGAAGGGATCCTGCACACCTCCTTACTATGCTGGCAGTAGGGCTCAATGTCATCAGGCGGTTTTTACTTTGAAATGTCTGGGAAATGTGAGTCACACAGCTGAGGAGTTGTGGTCAGCTCTGGAGAACCAATTTCATGAATGGTTGTCTCCACTGGACCTGAAACCAGGGAAGGCCGTGTGCGACAATGCTGCAAACCTGGGTGCGGCCCTTCGCCGGGGCAATGTCACACACGTGCCTTGTATGGCTCACGTGTTGAACCTGGTTGTCCAGAAATTTTTAGCCCACTATCCCAGACTAGATGGCCTTCTGCAGAGGGCACGGTCGCTGTGTGCTCACTTCCGCCGTTCGCATCCCGCAGCTCAGTGACTTACATCTCTACAGAAGTCGTTGGGCCTGCCACTTCACCGGCTAAAATTCGATGTGCCTACCCGGTGGAATTCAACTCTGCACATGTTGCAGCGACTGTGGCAGCACCGACAAGCCCTGGTGCAATACGTTCTGACGTATAGCCTGGGCCAACGAGATTCAGAGGTGGGGCAAATCACGCTGGAGGAGTGGTCTCAGATCAGGGACCTATGCACCCTTCTGCACAGTTTTGAAATGGCGACGAAGATGTTTATTGCTGACGATGCCATTATCAGCATGACTATTCCAGTGATTTACATGCTGGAGCACATGTTAAACAGAATTCGGAGTCAGGTGGTGGCACAAGAGGAGGTGGAGGAAGTAGAGGAGGAGGAGTTGTATGCGGAAGGGCTAACATCTGCAAGGTCCAGACGGTCGGCAGCACCAAGGCGGCAGGCATGTGAGGGTGGGGGAGATGGTTTTACCAGGGCGCATGGTAGCAGCCAAACTAGTGAGGAAGGTGCAGGAGCCCAGGAAGAAGTGGAGGACGAACTGATGGAAGACTCATCAGATGAGGGAGACCTTGATCACATTTCTGTTGTGCGAGGTTGGGGGGAGAGGACAGAGGAAGGAAGCATGATTGTTACCTCGCCACCAACACAACAGGGACTTGGTGCTCCTGGATGCTGCACTACCTGCAACATGACCCTCGAATTGTGAGAATTAGAAATAATCCTGACTACTGGGTTGCCACACTGTTAGATCCCCGGTACAAAAGTAAATTTGCAGAAATTATTCCTGCCATAGAAAGGGATGCACGCATACAGGAGTATCAGCAGAGACTGTTGCAGAATCTTACATGTGCTTTTCCACAAAATACCAGTGGTGCACGTAGTGAATCTCACAGTTCCAACTTGCCAACCGTGGGACCGTCAAGTGTTCAGCACTCAAACCGTAACAGAACCACAGTATCTGCTGGTAACATCAATTTTGCGGAATCATTTCACCACTTTTTTAGCCCATCCTTTGCAAGGCCACAGGAGACAAGAAGTCTGACACATAGTCAACGCCTAGAGACGATGGTACAGGAGTATCTCCAAGTAAACATTGAAGCCACGACTGTGTCACTGGACCCTTGCTCTTTTTGGGCTTCCAATCTGGATAAATGGCCGGAGCTAGCCACTTACGCCTTGGAGATCTTGTCATGCCCCGCAGCCAGCGTTCTGTCTGAACGTGTGTTCAGCGCTGCTGGTGGTGTGCTGACAGATAAGCGCACGCGGCTCTCCACTGATAATGTAGACAGACTAACGTTCATAAAGATGAACAAATCATGGATCCGAAACGACTTTTCTACCCCTGTGTCATCCTGGGGAGAGTAAAAGCTTGATGATGGGTTAAAATCACCCTACCAACCGTTTTAAGCTTTCAAATTACTAATCATGTTTATCTGTATCTTGACTGGAAAATAATTTGGGCTTTGTAGCAGTGTGCAGCACTGATCCTATTAGGCCATCTATAATAAGCTCCACCAGATTTAAAATTAAAAATAATTTTTAGCTGCATCTAGCCCGGAAAATAATTTTGGGGCTCCGAGATGCGCAAGACACATAAGTGCCTTCTTGCTGCACTACCTGCAGCATGACCCTCATATTGTCAGAATTCGAAGTAATCATGACTACTGGGTTGCCACACTCTTAGATCCCCCAAACTTTTCGATCAACCTTTTCATTTTAATAAAGACCAAAAAAATGGTCATTTTTGAAATTATAAGCATTAGCAGGTTGTTAGAAACTGAAATCAAACAGTTTTCAACTCAAAACTTTATTGTAGGTGATGTTACATTTTCACATAGGACCCCTTGTTCGAAAGGAGCTTCTGAACTCTCTCGTCCATTGAATTTGTCAGGTTTTGGATGGTTTCTGCTTCAATTGTTTTGCATGAGGACAGAATACCCTCCCAGAGCTGTTGCTTAGATGTGAACTGCCTCCCGCCATCATAAACACTCCTTTTGATGATGCTCCAGAGGTTCTGAATGGGGTAGAGGTCAGGGGAGCATGGGGGTCACACCATAAGTTTGTCCCCTTTTATGCCCATATCAGCCAGAGATGCAGATGTTTTATGTGCAGCATGAGATGGTGCATTATCATGCAGAAAAATGATCTTGCTGTGAAATACACGGTTCTTCTTCTTGAACCATGGCAGGAAGTGCTGTTTGAGAAAATCCACATACATTATGGAGTTCATCTTTAGCGCCTTCAGGGATCCTAAAGGGGCCGACAATCTCTCTCCCCATGATTCCAGCCCAAAACATTACTCCACCTCCTCCTTGTTGGCGCTGTAGCCGTGTTTGCGTGGGGTGTCCATCAACCAGCCATCCTCCACTCCATCCATCTGGACCATCGAGCGCTGCACGGCACTCATCCGTGAACAAAACAGTTTTGAAATCAGTCTTCATGTAATGTTTGGCCCACTGGAGCCGTTTCTGCTTGTGTGAAGTGGATAGAGGAGGTCGACAGGATGGCGTATGCACAGCTGCAAACCTCTGAAGGACCCTGCATCTTGTTGTTCGGGGGACGTTGGAGGCACAAGCAGCTTCAAAAACTTGTCTGCTGCTATGACAAGGCTTTTTTGCCGCTTCTCTTTTAACCTGACGTAATTGCCTGTAGGAAAGAGTCCTCAATTTGCCCTTATCAGCACGCACACGTGTGTACTGTGAATCAGCTACATACTTCTTGATTGCCAAGACACTTCATCCTGATCATCGCACAATGTTGATTGTAGTCATGCCTTGACCTAAACACTCCACAATTTGTTGCTTCTCAGCAGCCGACACATCCTTTTTCTGTCCCATTTTGGCAGAAAATGTAGGCTGCTGAATAATGTGAGAGAGCCTTCTTAAGTAGTCTTGCCTTTCATTGGACACACCTGCCAAACAAATTAGCACAGGTGTCTGCAATTGCTTACAGTGATATAAAGAGCCCTGATACACATCACCATCAATGAGTTTAACTGACAAACAAACAAATTCTTCCCTTATCACTCCTAAACACTTTTTTCATAATAATTTGGAACGCAGTGTACATGTGCTTTTCCACAAAACACCAGTGGTTCACGTAGTGAATCTTACAGTTCTAACTTGCCAACCGTAGTCTGTATGGAATTGTTCAATAAAGGGCCCAAAATTAAGATAACATAGATGGGAGAGGTCTCTATGAATAGGAATTCCTAAGTATTTGATACCCTGTGAGGGCCAGGCAAAGGGAAAGTTGGACTGGATGGAATCCTATATGGATTTGGGGAGGGAGACATCGAGGGCCTCAGACTTCGCTGCATTGATTTTAAAATTTTACCATGTAACAAAGTGATCTATTTCAGCCATAACAGCAGGGATGGATATATGTGATTGAGTGATATATACTAGGACATCATCAGCAAATAAAGAGCACTTGTACTCGGTGCCTCCCACCTCAATCCACCTAATATTGGGGTTATGGCGAATTGATGAGAGCAGGTGCTCCGTCACTAGGATGTATAAGAGAGGGGACAGAGGACATCCCTGCCTTGTCCCATTGGTGATTGTGAAAGGTGATGAAAATGTTCTGACGCACCCCCTGGGCCTTGGGACACCCGGAGCCGGACCCTTTTTGGTGGATGCTGGTGGTTGTAGTCTTCGTGGCGGCGACCCGGTTCCGTGGCTCAGGGCGGTCAAACCAGTGGCGGAACTATTTATGTGGTTTTGATGTTTAAATGTCCGACTACGCCACCCGTGGATTGCGGTCAGAGTGAACCGCCGCTACAGGGCAGACCGCTGAGGCTGGTGTTGTGGGTGCAGCAGAGCGTAGCATAACTCCCCACGGGAGGAGTATAGCCTCAGGGCAGTGTATGCGGAGGATGGGGGTGATGGTGCAGGGCAGCAGCAGTAACGACACGGAGTCAGTGATGCAGTCCAGGGCCTTTACTCACAGTTCTTATTATCCAGACCACGTCTGCAGGTAACGGCTGCCCACGTCGTACTGTGCTCACCAGGTGAGGGGCTCAGACAACCCCCAGATAACTTTGGAGCACTTCACAGGACCCCCTTTGTGTGTCCTTTGTCTGGCCTTTCTTACCAACACTTCTGTCCGGCTGCCTCGGGCCTCCTCTTGGTAAACTTGGCGCCAGTTTCCCTGACCCTATGTGGTGCCTTCCTAGCGGGTGTAGCGAGGGGCTGCGCCACATAAAATGTCAGAGCCTCCGGTTTCTAGCTGAGGGTCGTTTCCTGCCTCCACTAGTTCGGGGACCGGTCTCCCCCTTTGGCCTGACCCCTCCACGCAGGTGGATTCGGGCGTGCGGTGGCGACTCGCCCGTCCGCACCCCTGGGATCCCTTCATTCCTCGTTCCTGGAGCCTTCTCCGCTCCTCTTCCTTCCTTCTCCCTCTTCCAGGCCTGGGCCTCTGTTACTAGGCCCGCCTCCGGAGCAGAGCTCATGCAGAGCCCCTGCTCCCTGCCACTTCTGCTCAGACTTCTCTGCACTGAACTAAGATGGTGCCCACCTTTTATACTCCATTCTCAATGCACCCAGGAACTGCTTCCTCCCTGCTCCTGCACTACAGGGTTCCCCTTCCTCAGTGTTCCCTCCCCCCACTCCAGCCAGGGACAGGGACTGTCGTGCCCATCTCAGGGGCATATTGGTCGCCCTGCCCCACGGCAATGTGGTGTAATGCATGCAGGTGTCGGGTCCTGATCCACACTCCATCCTTACCTGACAGTGAGATATCACACCTCTGGGTGAGGTGCAATAGGTCTGTAGCAACCGAGCCCTCAGGGTGCTACAGTTCCATTTATCTTCAGCCTAGGTGATGTATTGCGATACAGGGCCGTGATTTTGGCTATAAAAGGGTCCCCTAGACCCCTACCCCAAGCTTTTTAAGAGAATCATATATGGCGTGCCAGGAGACTCTATGGAATGCTTTCTCAGCATCCAACGAGAGTATCTCATTACAAATTTTTAACTGCATCTAGCCAAGGAAATACTTTGTGCCTAGTAGCAGTGTCTGCTAGTCAGCGGATTATCCCGGCTGTTAAGCAAGCTACACCACCTGTAGTTTAGACACTTAATTTTTTCAAAGGAAATGCTTCGGGACCATGGGATACTTAGTGAAGAGCATCAGGAGGCACCCCAAGGCATAGGGACTGGGACTGGCAGTAGGATACCTTGCGGTGGACAGCCGAGCTCGATCCTTATAAAAGCTTTTTAACTGCAGCAGCTTTAGTGGACGCTACTGGAGCTGGAATTACCGCGGCTGCTGGCATGAGACTTGCCCTCCAATAGATCCTTGTAAATGGATTTAAAGTGTATTCATTCAAATTAGAGAGACAATTTAAATTAAAAAGCTTAGAGCTGCCTCCACCACAGGGGGGCTCGCTCGACCCACCAGCGGACAGGCACCAGTATTGGGAGAGGGGGGCTGGCCGTCAGGGTTCACCGCGGCTCTGGCACAAACCCAGCGACACGGAGGTGGCACGGGCAGGAGCGGACTGGCCGTGTCGGCTTCTCACTTTTTGGATTTTAGAAGGCCATGACATGCCTATATCTGTGTCTCCCCCTCCTTTTACTCTTCCATCTCTTTTATTTTCGCATGACTATATGTACTTGTCACTTTTCCATGTGTTAGTTATGTCTTCTGAGCAGTTTGTCAGCTTTTGGACACCTTTGAAGGTGTTTTCTATGTGTTTCTATGTGTTTTTGTTTGCCTGCCATTGGTTTTAACGGTGTTCGAAGGTGTTCGACGAACAGTTTTACGAACAGTTCGGCGAACACACGGGTGTTCGACGAACCGAACTCGAACACTACGGGGGTGGCTCAACACTAGTAATGAACCATTTTTTCTTATGGATTCAAAGATGACAATGCTATGATCAAAGTGAAAGGAGATAACGACGTGCCTTAAATATTTAATGTTTTGATTTCGTTTCCCGATGATTTTTCTAATCAAAGAATGGTTTATAAGATATTAATCTATAACATTCAACTAAAAGACTATGACACTTTTTAAGAGACTGTGCTGACACATAGAAATACAGTTTCAATTTTATTCAAGACATGGGTTAAGTTATGAAAAAGCTTTTTGACCCCGACGTGATTTAAACACGCAATCTTCTAATTAAGAGTTATACGCGCTACCGTTGCGCCAATAAGTTATATGATTAGAAACTTTCCGCCCATAATTCACATGAAAAGTGCATGAAGAAATCGTGGCACACCTTCTCAAACTTTTCTACTTTTACTCACAGACTGAAAAAGACATAAACAAGGACGAATGAACATCTTGATATTGGGAATGCAGGGAATTCTAGTTTAAAATTTAGAATCTAGTAATGAACCCTTTTTTCTTATGGATTCAAAGATGACAATGCTATGATCAAAGTGAAAGGAGATCCCAACGTGCCTTAAGTATTCAATGTTTAGATTTCGTTTCCCGATGATTTTTCTCATCAAAGAATTGTTTATATGATTTAATCTATAACATTCAACTAAAAGACACTTTTTCACTCACTGTGCTGACAGATCGCAACACAGTTTCAATTTTAATACAGACATGGGTTAAGTTGTGAAAAAGTGTTTTGACCCCGACGAGATTTAAACACGCAACCTTCTGATATGGAGTCAGACGTGCTTCTGTAGCGCCACGAGGTCATATGAAAAGAAACTTCCCGCCCATAATTTCCATGAAAAGTGCATGAAGAAATCGTGCACACCTTCTCGAAATTTGCTACTTTTACTCACAGACTGAAAAAGACATAAACAAGGACTAATGTACATCTTGACATTGGGAATGCAGTAATTTCCAATTTAAAATTTAGAATCTAGTTATGAACCCTTTTTTCTTATGGATAGTGTTGAGCCACTACCGTAGTGTTTGAGTTCGGCTCAGTTCGTCGAACACCCGTATGTTCGTCGAACTGTTCGTCGAACACCTTCGAATACCGTTAAAACCAATGGCAGGCAAACAAAAACACATAGAAACACATAGAAAACACATAGAAAACACTTCAAATGTGTCCAAAAGCTGACAAACTGCTCAGAAGACACAACTAACACATGGAAAAGTGACAAGTACATATAGTCAAGAAAAGAGGTGGTGGAGTAAAAGGAGGGGGAAACACAGATATAGGCATGTCATGCCCTTCTAAAATCAAGAAAGGCTGGAGTAAAAATCTAAAATCAGCCTACCAACACCCAGACGTCGTGACAAGAAAATTAAAAAAAGAAATATCTTTAGGTAGAATGGCGGTTCCATTCAGAACACTTTCCTTACAACATGTAGTGGTATCCCCGTTGGGAGTTGTGCCAAAAACGGAACCCAATACATTCGGACTAATCCACCATTTGTCATATCCAAGGGGCAGGTCCATAAACGACAACATTGACGCGGAACCAAGTACAGTAGTATATACTGTACATCCTTTGACAAGGCAATCAGGCAGATCAAGAAGTTGGGAAGGGTCACACTAATGGCCAAAACAGACATTGATGAGGCGTTCCGGTTACTTACTACCTGTGCCTTCGAATAGTGTCCACCTATTGGGCTGCTTCTGGGAAGGAGCATACTATATAGATCGCTGTTTGCCCATGGGGTGCTCCAGATCCTGCTCACTATTTGAGGCATTTAGTTGCTTCCTCGAATGGGTTGTAATGGACGTTTCTAAGGGGGCACATATTATCAATTACCTCAACAACTTCTTATGCCTGGGCCCATGTTGTAGTCCACTTGTGAGAAGGAGAGAGCTGGAGGGAGAGAGGACACCACAGAGCCGAGGTGTTAGATGGAGAACGGAAGAAGGAAAGAGGGCGAGGGAGGTAAGGGAGTACAGTGGAAGGCCGACCTGAGCTCCCCCCACGTTCCTGCTGGGTGGGGAACAGCCCTGGGAAGAAAAGCAGCTTGCGCATCCCTTTGAGGTTACGGGCGCGAGCGGGCAGAGGGACTACACTGGAGTGCCAAGCCGACACGGTCAGTCCGTTCCTGCCCGTACGACCTCCGTGTCACCGGGTTTGTGCCAGAGCCGCGGTGGACCCTGATGGCCAGCCCCCCTCTCCCAATACTGGTGCCTGTCCGCTGGTGGGTCGAGCCCCCCCGCGGTGGGGGGGAGTAACATCTGCAGAAGAAAGACAATCTTCCAGCCAAACTAAGATGTCTACTTCTTTTCGTGGACAATGTGATACGATCCCTTTCTTACGGACACGCCCATCGCTACAAATTCCAGATGAGGCACAAAAACAGCAGGTGCTTCAAAGGATATTAAGTGCTCCTTCAAGTGGGCTCTCCTCCACCTCAACTTCAACATCACAAATACTCCAGTCCTCAGAGGTGTCACCCCAATCGCACTTGCTTCCTCACATCTCCCAAGTCTCCAGCTGCCCGTTTGAGTATGGGGTAACACAGATGGTTGAGTCTGCACAGCTGCTTACTCATACTATAGCATGGGAAACGGAGGTCTGCTCCAGAGCTTCTGTTAATCCAGACGAGGAAATGATCTGCACTGATGCCCAGAATCTTTATGAGTCGGATCCTGGACCAGATGAAGAAGGTTCTCACCATAATGTAGACCCTCGTTCCCAAACTGTAACTCTTGTTGGTGGAGACAATGATGAAGACGATGATGAGACTCAAATACCTGATTGGAGTGACAACTTGACTTTTTGGTCAGGGCAGGAAGAGGTTGGCTCTGAGGACGACGGGTGTGAGAACACACAGGGTGATGATGATGAGGTTGGAGATCCCACTTACTGTCAACCCACAGTCAGCCAGTCGATGAGGTCAGCAGAGGAGGTGGAGGAGAATGTGACTAACCCAAGGGATGGCGATGACTCGGTACCCGGGCCTTTGCCTGGCCTTTGGGATGTCGCTGTGGTCTGCTCCCTGGCCGGTACCCTGGGGTCACTCTTTAAAAGGGTGGATAATTGTTAATTTTATAAGAGTTCGTGACGCCACCTGTGGTATCTGGTGAGAAGCACTAGCGCTGCAGTAGTCCACTGAGGCCGGTGATAAGGCAGCTCGATGGTATAGCTCCCCACAGGTGGAGCTAGGCCTCAGAAAAGCGTATGCAGGGGGAATGCAGGACAGGCGAGACCCAGCTGGGTCAGAGCAAGAACGGGAACGAACACGGTAGTCACTTCAGTACCTTTTACTGGTGGAAATTCAGGCACATCCCGGAGCACTGTAGGGTGAAGGGTGCATATCAGGATCCTCTCCAATGAGCGGGTATAGGGCCTCCTGTTTCTTGACTCTGCGTAGTAAGTTTCTGACCTGCCTGGAGATAGGCCTAACTTTGTGTCTGTCCTGCGCTGGCTGACCTTGTGGTAGGGCCTTGTCTTGGAGTTCATGCTCCCAGTATGCAGGGCCTAAGCGTCTCCTGGCTCAGTTACGTATCAGCACCTTAGCGAACCTGGGACTTGTATTTCTCCAGGGATTCCGGTTATGCCTTACTGGGTCATAGAGATCCCGGTAAGCTTGGATCCGGTGTCCGGTAAATGCTTCGGGTGAGCTGGTTAAGCTCCTCTGCCCCCTATGTACTAACTCTCCACTCGCCTTCAGCCTCCTCGGACCCTCACTAGGCTATACACACTAACGGCAGCTTGCCGTGTTTCACCGATCTTATGGCACCGGCACACCTTAAGCTCTAATTGGGCTTCCTGAATTTAGCTAACAGGAGCCTCGTGCTCCACTGCTGAACTATTAACTGAGTTCTCTAGACTAGACTGAGCTCCACTGCAGACTGACCTCTCTTAGGCTTCTCTACTGCAAGAACTCTTCAGAGTAACTGAACTGCCTAGCTCCACCTTCCCTATTTATATCCCTAACGGGCTCCCTCTGCTGGTCTGAGGTGGAAAGTGGAGATGTGTGAATGTTTATGGGGGCCTCTTGTGGAGGATTCCATCAATGCACTCTTCTAGGATCTGTGATACTAAGCGCAGCTGGGCGTCACAGATTCTATTGACGACGAGGTTAGGTTGCGCCTTCCTGGACAGAGACGGAGTACTGGAAGCACGTCAACAACTGCAGCCTCAACCACAACTCTGCCTCTGACCACAAGTCGTAGTGGCTCTTCAGGTCGCATGGGCTCTATGCCTTGCATAGCCTGGGCATTTTTTCAGATCGATAAGGATGACACAACTCGTGTTATCTGTAATATTTGTCACCAAAAGCTAAGTAGAGGCCAAAAAATCCATAGTTTGAGTACTTCATGCATGAACCGTCACATGGATATGAAGCATAAGCTGCAGTGGGAAGCTCACTGTGCTACAATGCAGCCTAGCGGGCTGGGCCAGCCACCATCTGCCCCATCTCGCGCATCCGCGGCCTCATCATCCTCTGTGACTGGGGGGACAGCAGTCACACATGTTTTTGGACGCAGACCTGCCATCTCTTTGCCCGCAACAGCCAGTGTGATTGGCAGGTCATCATTTCATTTGGAAGTGGAAACACCAGCTGCTGTTGAGCGCTCTCCAACATCGAGAGCACCACCTTTGGATCAAGGCAACCTAACATGTCCGCCTGCATCTTCCTCACAGACTGGCTGTTTGCCGGGGACACCCTACTCAACCCCGTCTAAGCAAAACAGCCAGCCCTCGGTCCCTCAGATGTGGACAAGTAAAAGACCATTTCCTCCTAGCCATGACAAAGCTAAGAGGTTGAATTTCACCATCTGCAAGCTGTTGGCTACAGAAATGCTGCCTTTCCGCCTGGTGGACACAGAGGATTTTCGAGACCTTATGTCCATCGCAGTGCCCCAGTACCAGATGCCCAGTCGGCACTACTTCTCAAAGAAAGGTGTGCCTGCGCTCCACCAGCATGTCGCACACAACATCACCGCTTCTTTGAGAAACTCTGTGTGTGACAGGGTGCATTTCACCACAGACACTTGGGCGAGTAGACATGGACAGGGGCATTATATGTCGCTGACTGGGCACTGGGTAACTATGGTGACAGCAGGACAAGGGGCTGCTGTCCAAGTCTTGCCGTCCCCACGAGTTGTACGTCAATCCTCTTAATCTAGAAGTTCCTCCACTGCTTCTGCCTCCTCAACCTCCTCTCGGTCCTCCACCTGCACCTAAAGCCTGTCTGGTAATGCCACCCGCTTTCTAACTGCGCAGAAGGAATCCTGCATACCTCCTTACTATTCTGGCAGCAGGGCTCAATGTCACCAGGCGGTGTTTACTTTGAAATGTCTGGGAAATGTGAGTCACACAGCTGAGAAGTTGTGGTCAGCTCTGAAGACTCAGTTTCATGAATGGTTGTCTCCACTGGACCAGCAACCATGGAAGGCCGTGTGGGACAATGCTGCAAACCTGGGTGCGGCCCTTCGCCGGGGCAATGTCACACACATGCCTTGTATTGCTCACGTGTTGAACCTGGTTGTCCAGCAATTTTTAGCCCACTATCCCGGACTAGATGGCCTTCAGGGGAGGAGTCCTGAGGAGATAATTTGCATATTCCCACTGCATTTTGGGGTAAGTGAAGAGTCTCCGCGAGCTCAAAGAACACTGGATTTTGGCTGTTGGAGCTGAAAAGAGGACATCGGTAAACCAGGGGAGGAGTCCTGAGGAGATAATTTGCATATTCCCACTGCATTTTGGGGTAAGTGAAGAGTCTCCGCGAGCTCAAAGAACACTGGATTTTGGCTGTTGGAGCTGAAAAGAGGACATCGGTAAACCAGGGGAGGAGTCCTGAGGAGATAATTTGCATATTCCCACTGCATTTTGGGGTAAGTGAAGAGTCTCCGCGAGCTCAAAGAACACTGGATTTTGGCTGTTGGAGCTGAAAAGAGGACATCGGTAAACCAGGGGAGGAGTCCTGAGGAGATAATTTGCATATTCCCACTGCATTTTGGGGTAAGTGAAGAGTCTCCGCGAGCTCAAAGAACACTGGATTTTGGCTGTTGGAGCTGAAAAGAGGACATTGGTAAACCTTTTTTTTTAAGCTTTTTTCACTGTTTTCAGAACATTAACAATAAGAACATGGTAGAGTCCAGGAGCCATTTGGTGAGCTGCATATCCTGCTACATGTTCACAGACTTGCCAGTGGAAAAGCCAAACTTCACATGCCAGAAATGCAAGCTTGTGTCCCTGTTGGAGGAAAAGTTGCGAAATCTAGAAGAGAGGTTAACTACCTTGAAAATCATTAAGGAAGGTGAAGAGTTCTTAGACAGAGCAGAATTATCTCTTCATGATTCAGAAAGAGAAGAAATTCGAACTACACCTGACGAAACCGAGGAATGGAAGCATGTGACCCACAGAAGCAGGAGGATCGAGAGGCAGTCAGCACCCATACTGCTCAGGAGCCAGTACCAGGCTCTCACGCAGGAGAACCATGAAGAAATACAGCAAAATAAGACTTTGCCAGCAATGAATAACCTTGTAAGCCCTCAGAATCCTCCTGGATGGAGAAAGAAGAATGTTGTGAAGAAAAAACGGAAAATGGTGGTTATGGGGGATTCCCTGTTAAGAGGAACAGAGGCCGCTATCTGCAGACCAGACATAACCTCAAGAGAAATGTGCTGTCTTCCAGGAGCAAAAATTAAAGATGTGTCTGACAGGATATCAAGACTCTTCAGACCTACAGATCACTACCCATTCCTGCTAATACATGTGGGGACAAATGACACCGCAAGAAAGGACCTGGAAACCATCTGCAGTGACTTTGAAGACTTAGGCAAGAAAGTGAAAGAATTGGGAGCGCAGGTGGTCTTCTCATCCATCCTCCCAGTGGATGGCCATGGAACAATGAGGTGGAATAAGATTCTACAGGTGAACAACTGGCTACGTCGATGGTGCTGTCAACAAGGATTTGGATTTCTGGATCACGGAATGAATTACCTATACGATGGACTACTTGCTAGAGATGGGGTGCACCTTACGAAGACTGGAAAACATGTATTTGGAAGTCGCCTTGCTACACTCATCAGAAGAGCTTTAAACTAGAACAATGTGGGAAGGGAAGCAAAAGGCCAGAAAAAGCCATACAGCTGACAAATACTATTGAGATCTCTGCTACTGGAAGTGGAAAAGAAGAACAAAGACAAAACAATTTAAATAATAAAAATATGGGAGGAAGAGAAACCAATCACAAACTAAAATGTTTTTATACAAATGCACAAAGCATGGGCAACAAACAAGGAGAATTGGAACTACTAATGCAGGAAAAGGAATATGATGTCATTGGAATCACTGAAACTTGGTGGGACGATACACATGATTGGAATAAAAGGCTAAAAGGATACAACTTATTTGCAAGAAACAGACTTGATAAACGAGGAGGAGGTGTTGCATTGTATGTTAGAAAAGCGTATATCTGCACAGAGATTGAAGCTTCAGAGACTGGGAGTTCTGTGGAAACTGTTTGGGTAAGAATACAAGAAGAGAACAACGGAAAAGACACCATTGTAGGCATTTACTACAGGCCACCTGGGCAAGCTGAAGATATGAATGAACTCTTTATGTATCAAATGACCAAGTTCTCCAAAAAATATGACGTAGTGGTCATGGGAGATTTCAACTATCCAGACATTTGTTGGGAATCTCTCTCAAGTAAAACTAACAGGTCAAGCAAATTCTTATCCTCTCTTGCTGACAACTTTATCTTCCAAAAGGTAGGGGAGAAAACAAGGGGATCTGCTACTTTGGATCTAATCCTTATAAACAGGGAGGAAATGGTTGAGGAGGTAAAGGTGGCTGGGACCCTAGGAGGCAGCGATCATGCTATTATAGAATTTTGGATAACTAGAGGAGGAAGACATGTGAAGACTCAAACTTCAAGGTTAGATTTTAGAAAGGCAGATTTTAAGAGACTCAGAAAGAGAATAGGAGGGATCCAATGGCTGGATGTCCTTAAGGACAAAAATGTCCAGGAAGGATGGGAAATTTTTAAAAATGAGATTCTCAAAGCACAATCGTTAACAATCCCAAAAAGTAGGAAGAATGGGAAGCTTTTAAGGAAACCAGGATGGATGAACACAGAACTTAAACACATGCTAAAAAGAAAGAAAGAAATGTTTATTAAATGGAAAGAGGGAGGCATATCTAAAGAAGATTATAATGCAGTCTGCAGATCCTGCAGGGCACGTATCAGGTTAGCTAAAGCTGACAATGAATTAAGGCTTTCAAGAGATGTCAAAAGCAATAAAAAAGGATTTTGGGGGTATGTCAAAAGTAAAAGAAAAGTCAAAGATGCTATAGGATTTTTACAGGATGAAAATGGAGAAATGGTAAGAGAGGATGTTGAGAAGGCCAAACTTTTTAATTCCTATTTTGCATCTGTTTTCTCTCAGAAAGAAAATGTAACATCAACTGATCTTCACTGTCCTTTTAAAGGAATAGAGGAATCCAAGTTATCTGTAAACAGAAAGATTGTGAGGGAATATTTAGCTAACATAAATGAGTTCAAGTCTCCAGGTCCAGATGAATTACACCCCAGAGTACTGAAGGAGATCGTAGAAGAAATTTTAGAACCACTCTCCATAATCTTTGAAAATTCTTGGAGAACAGGAGAAGTCCCAGAAGACTGGAGAAGAGCAAATGTTGTTCCTATCTTCAAAAAGGGGAAGAAGGTGGACCCAGGGAACTATAGGCCGGTGAGTCTGACTTCTATACCAGGAAAGATCTTTGAACAAATTATTAAACAACATGTATGTAAGTACATGGATATGAATGAAGTGATTAACCAGAGTCAGCATGGGTTTGTAACTAACAAGTCATGTCAGACTAACTTAATTTCCTTCTATGACAGAATCACTGACTGGGTGGATCAGGGAAATGCTGTAGATATAGTATATCTTGACTTCAGCAAAGCATTTGACAAAGTATCTCACACCATCCTTATTGAAAAAATGACCAAGTATGCAATGGACCAGGCAACTGTTAGGTGGATTCATAACTGGCTTAGTGATCGGACTCAAAGGGTGGTTGTAAATGGCTTCACATCCAGCTGGATGAATGTCTCAAGTGGGGTACCACAGGGCTCCGTCCTGGGACCTGTATTGTTCAACATCTTTATCAATGATTTAGATGAAGGAATTGAGGGTAAGCTGATTAAATTTGCTGATGACACAAAGCTAGGAGGGATAGCTAATACTAGAGAAGAGAGAGAGAGGATTCAAAAAGACCTAAATAAACTGGAGCAGTGGGCAGCAACCAACAGAATGGTTTTTAACAGGGAAAAATGCAAAGTACTACATCTGGGCAATAAAAATGAAAAAGGCATATACAGAATGGGAGGAATAGAGCTAAGCAACAGTACATGTGAAAAAGACTTAGGTATACTAATAGATCATAGACTGAACATGAGTCAACAGTGTGATGCAGCAGCAAAAAAGGCAAATACAATTCTGGGATGTATTAGCAGAAGCATACAGTCTAGATCACGTGAAGTCATTATCGGTCTTTACTCCTCTTTGGTCAGACCTCATCTGGAATACTGTGTACAGTTTTGGGCACCACATTTTAAAAAAGACATAGACAAACTGGAGCAAGTTCAGAGAAGAGCGACCAGAATGGTGACTGGTCTGCAAACCATGTCCTATGAGGAACGGTTGCAGGATTTGGGAATGTTTAGCTTGCAAAAAAGAAGACTGAGAGGAGACTTAATAGCTGTCTACAAATATGTCAAGGGCTGTCACATTGTAGAAGGATCATCTTTATTCTCATTTGCACAAGGAAAGACTAGAAGCAATGGGATGAAACTAAATGGGAGGAGACACAGATTAGATATTAGAAAAAACTTTTTGACAGTTAGGGTGATTAATGAGTGGAACAGGCTGCCACGAGAGGTGGTGAGTTCCCCTTCAATGGACGTCTTCAAACAGAGGCTGGACAGACATCTGTCTGAGATGATCTAGTGAATCCTGCTTTGAGCAGGGGGTTGAACCAGATGACCCAGGAGGTCCCTTCCAACTCTACCATTCTATGATTCTATGATTCTATGATTCTATGATTCTGCAGAGGGCACGGTCGCTCTGTGCTCACTTCCGCCGTTCGCATCCCGCAGCTCAACGACTTACATATCTACAGAAATCGTTGGGCCTGCCAGTTCACTGGTTGAAATGTGATGTGCCGACACGGTGGAATTCAACTCTGCACATGTTGCAGTGACTGTGGCAGCACCGACGAGCCTTGGTGCAATACGTTCTGATGTATAGCCTGGGACAATGAGATCCAGAGGTGGGGCAAATCACGCTGCAGGAGTGGTCTCAGATCAGGGACCTATAAAGTTGACGTGCCCCCTGGGCCGTGGGGTACCCGGAGCCGGGCCGGTAGACGCTGGGGGTTGTAGTCACTGTGGCGGCGACCCGGTCCGTAATCCAGAGCGGTCAATCCAAGGGTAATTTGTATATATGGGCTTTATAATGTCCGACTACACCACCTGTGGAGTGCGGCCAAAGGGGGCGCCGCTGCGGAACAGTCCTCTGAAGCTGGTGGTTTTGCAGCAATGGTATTATTACTCCCCACAGGAAGTGTGTAGCTTCAGGGCGGTGTGGGTGGATGATGGTGGTTGTAGTGCAGTGAGTCAGTAATGAACACAGAGTCTGTGTGATGCAGTCCCAAGATCTTTACTCACAGTTGTTGCAGTCCAGATTACAGGTACCAGAGCAATCTCCCCCGTGGTGCTGTGAGTACTCAGTGAGGGGCTCAGTCCACCCCCAGATAGCTCCGGAGTACTTAGCAGAATCCTGTTCTGTGTGTCCTTTCTCTGGCCTTTTACCTGCACCTCACACCCAGTGACACTTCTATCCGGTATCCTCGGACCTTGGCGGGCGAAGTGTGTTACGTCCCCTGGGTCCTATGTGGCTACCTTCTTAGTGAGACTGGTGTGGACTTTGGCCTGCAGTACATGAAATTCTGCAGCCTCCAGTTTCTAGTTGAGCCTTGCTGTTTCTCCGCTAGTTGAGGGACCGGTTCCCCTTATCTGGCCTGACCCCTCTACCTCCTGGTAGCAGTGGGAGTATGGGTGGCCTTCTGCACCGCCCGTACCCCTAGGGTTCCTTCGGTTCCTGGATCCTTCCTGCTCCCACTCCTCTCTTCTCTCCTTCAGTCCTGGGCCTCCCAGGCTAGGCCCGCCTCCAGAGGAGAGCTCATGCAGAGCCTCTGCTCCTGTCACTTCTCCTCTGACTGGCTTGCTCTTTCTTTCTTTCAAACATCTTTTTTATTAAGATTTTTTAAAGAAGGTTAACAATTGAACAAAGAAAATTCACAATTGTTAATGAAACAATTCAAAAATTTCAATATCACATAGATTATAAGAAAAGAAATTATACAGACTGCATAAATTTCAGCCAAACATTGACACGTTTCAGAAAAGAAAAAAAAGTATATATATAAAAGAGAGGTTCAATTCTTTTGAACATGTCGTAGTACAAAATTGTGGTCATATAACTTGTTTTCATATTCAAGAAGGCTTATTGTGATATCCAGGAAATAAAGCTTCAGAAAGGGAAAAAAACCTGGAGAAAAGGGGAAGATTAAAGGGAAGTGGGACAAACAGGGAGATGAGATGGGGGGGGGGGACTACAAAGATATAGATGATGGGAAGGGGGGGGGGATTGGGGTTAGACTGGGCTAACGATCTAAGTATTTTAGGTTAGTATTGTGCGGTCTGTAATACATTTGTGCCAGGGACACCATATCAACGAGAATTGTTTATGCCTTTTTTCATCCCAACTAGCCAGTTCCTCCAGCCTGTATATTTGTTCGACCTTCATTTCCCAGAGTGAGATATTTGGGGTCTTCGCAGATTTCCATAAGGATGTCACAAGTAACTTAGCCGAGGCCAGGAGCTGTCTAAGAAGGGTTAATTTTATTTTAGGGATGTTGTCTGGGAACAGAAAAAGAAGACATATCTCCGGCGAGGTCAAGAGTTGCAAGTTTAAAATTTTATTAATAGTTTGAATTATTTTTGTCCAGAAGGGCTTAATCAGTGTGCAGTTCCACCACATGTGGAGCATAGTGCCCACATCTGAAGAGCATCTCCAGCAGTTAGGATCAAGTCCTTTGTAAAATTTCTGAAGTTTTGATGGAGTCATATACCACCTGGAGAGAACTTTATAGCCATTCTCTTGTACTCTATCACATCTAGAGGAGACTTTAGGTGCTAGTAGTATTCTTTTAATTTCAGATGGGGTGAAAGATCTATTCAGATCTTGTTCCCACTTCGTTACATATGGTAGTTTCTTAGGGGTTCTGGCTGAGCATAATTGTTTTTGTAGAGCAGATAACGTTCTTTTTTGGGGGTTTTTTGCAGCTATAAGTTTCTCAAAATCAGTCATTTCCCTAGTATAATTTGGAGTTTTAAAGACTAGTTTTAAGTTAGACATAAATTTCTGGTACATAAAGGGGTGAAAAGAGATTGTATCTAGCATTTGATTGAGTTCTGCCAAGGAGGGCATGACCCCATTATCTGTAATTTTTTGGAGTGGAGTTGTCAAGTTGCGAATTGAGTTATGCATTGTGGCATTATGGGCTGGAGAAGTGGAGAGAACTAGATCTCTAACTTGTAGGAGAGGGGAGGGAAACGGGGAGCATATTTGTCTTATATGGGGATTGGACCAGATTTTAAAAGTAGTGGCTGTGAAAGGGTTTTTAATTGATGTATGGCTAATACTACTTGGGGGCGTGAGGATGAGTTGTCTAAGGGGGAATTTAAGGGTTGTTTCTTCTACTTTAATCCATTGCTTCTGTGGTGGGAGTCTGATCCAATCCACGACTCTCTGGAGATGAGTGGCTTGTTGAAGTATCTTTAGATCTGGCAGGTCTATACCTCCTTCAGAATGTGGGAGGGATAATATTTGTAAAGGAAGTCTGGGTTTTTGGTTGTGCCACAAAAAACGGCTGAGGAATTTTCGTATGTCAACGAAGAAAGAATTAGGTAGGTGGATTGGAAGGGCTTGCACTAGGTAGGTTATTTTTGGCCATATCATACATTTAAGGAGATTTTTCCTACCCAACCAGGAGATGTATGAGATATTCCAGTTGGGGGTAAGTTTCTGGATTTTCTGTAATAGCGGTGGGAAGTTTAACTTATAAAGTTCTTGTAGGTTTGGAGAAATCTCAACTCCCAAGAAACGTATTGATGGGGGGACCAGTTAAAGGGGGACCCAATTGCCATTTGAGTTTTTTGCGGTTCTGGGATATTTATATTTAAGACTTGAGATTTGCTAAGGTTCACCTTAAAATTTGATAGTGCACCATATTCCTTGAGTAATGTCAGGATAACTGGAACAGATATTCTCGGGTTAGAGGTCATGATAAGTAGATCGTCTGCGTATGCTGCGACTTTATGTTCAGCACCAGCTGATTTGATGCCAACGATCCTCCCCTCCTCTCTGAGCTTTTGTAATAAAGGTTCTAGTGTTAGAATAAAAAGGAGAGGGGAAAGCGGGCATCCCTGCCTAGTGCCGTCAGAAATATTAAAAGATGAAGACATAACATCGTTAACTAAAACTTTCGCGGTTGGCTTGTTATACATTGAGAAGATTGCTTCAGTAAACTGATTGGGGATATTAAATGCTGCCAGCGTTTCCCGCATAAACAGCCAGTCCACACTATCAAATGCCCTTTCTGCATCCGTCCCCAGTAGAATTAATGGTGAGGAAGTGGATTGGGAAAGGTGTATTATTTGAATTACACGGTGAATGTTATCTTTACCCTCTCTGCCAGGAACGAAGCCGACTTGATCTATATTGATAATATCTGGGAGTATGGCCCTCAGCCTATTGGCAAGAATCTTAGCGAAAAGTTATAGATCTGTGTTTAACAGGGATATGGGCCTATAACTACTACACAAGGTACTGTCTTTGCACTCTTTAGGGATTATAGAAATTTTAGCAGATAGCGTTTGAGGATGGAAAGGGATCCCATTGAGGGCTTCATTAAATAATTTTACTAAATAAGGGCGAAGAATTTGGCCAAATTCATTATAATAAAAGGAAGAGAGACCATCCGGTCCAGGAGATTTGTTCTTAGGAGCTGCGATTATTATGTCTGCAACTTCCTTTTCTGTAATTGGGGCGCAGAGGGTATTCTTGTGGGATTCTGAGATCTGTGGTAATGAAATTGATTTAAGGAATTTTTGAGTATTTGATCTCTGATCCTCTGACCGATCTTGAGAGGGGGTTTTCAGGTTATATAACTTCTCGTAATATTTCCTGAACTCAGATGCTATCTCCTCTGTTTTATAGATAATAGATCCAGCATCTGATTTTAGTCGTGATATAAATGATTTTGCTTTCCTCTGTTTAATTTGTGCCATCATAAATCTCGTCGGTTTGTCACCGTGAGCGTAATATTTGAACTTGGAGAATAAATAATTCTTGGCAGACTGAAGGTTTAGTAGGTTGCTCAATTTGGATCTTAGTTCATTGAGTTGGGAAAGTTGGGAGACGAGCACAGATTGTTTATGTTGTTTTTCTATGTGTTGGATTTTATTTAGCAGATCTTGTTGTTCTTTCCCTTTTTGTTTTTTAATATGGGCTGCTAATGAGATAAATTCTCCCCTGATGAATGCTTTGTGGGCTTCCCATATTGTTTGTGTTGGGACTTCCCCATTGTCGTTAATCTCAAAGAATTCGAGAAGCTTATGGGAAATTTTTTTACTATTATCTGTTTCTTTGAGAATATAATCATTAAGCTTCCAGCTGAATTCTTTTTTTGGTAAGTGAGCGATATTCAGACTAACTTCTACTGGAGAGTGATCTGAAAATATATGAGAACCTATTTTTGGATCAATGAATTGGTTTAGATATTGCGATTGAACTAGGAAATAATCCAACCTTTGGTAAGAGCTATGGGGGGCTGAGAAGTGGGTGTAGTCTTTCACAGTGGGGTTGGTTAATCTCCAGAGGTCTATTAAGTGCGATTTCTGTAGTTTATGTTTAAGTTTAGCAAGTGCTCTCTGGGAGATAGCGGATTTCCCTGAAGAGGTGTCTAAGTTTGGTTCTAATGCAATGTTTAAATCCCCTCCCAGAACGAGGATCCCATCTGTAAAATCTTGTAAAATATCAAGGGTTTCAATAAGCCAATTAATCTGGTCGGTGTTTGGTGCATATATGTTAGCGATGGTGAGGGGAGTCAAACCAATTTTGCCCTTTAGAAAGATATATCTGCCCTCATTGTCTCTCAGTTGATCAGAGAGGGTGAATGGGACTTGGTTGCTTATTCGGATACTAACTCCTTTCGATTTACCGGAGTCAGAGGGACTATGTACCCATTTAGAGAAGGGTGAGTTATGAAAAGAGGGTATATGTCCATCTCTAAAATGTGTTTCTTGTATCAGGCAGAAATCAACCTTGCTCTTTTTGAGAAATTTGATGACTTGACCTCTTTTTGAAGGGGAGTTGATTCCCCTGATATTATATGACAAAATCTTAATGCGGGACATACTCACAAAAATATGGATCAGTGGGTTTTTTGATCAGCTGGATGAACTCTCCATGCGGCGGTGAAGAGGACGGAGGAGGGCAAGAGATGGTGAAGGCTCTGGCTGTCCGCAAGTACACTGCTCCTGGAGGGAGCCATGAGAGTCTGTTTATGTAGACCGGCTGCTCTATTTGGGGAAAAAGGAGAAGGGGGGGGGGAGAGAAGAAGATAGGAGTACTGAAAATTAGGGGGGAGAGAAACATTAAGATGTTCAACAGGAACATCTATTATGTCAAGTGAACAAGTGAACCTTATTCTTATGTTGTTAAAGGCACATAAAAATACATTGTACAACATTTATATGAATACAATGAGAACATTGTCAACACTAGAACTCAATCTAGTAGCAACTTATGTCAAAGGAGATTATTACAAATTGGACCGGAAGGTCTAAGGGGGAAACCAGAAAGGCCCAATAGAGTATAGACACTAGTTTTTTTCTCTAAAAAGGAGAGTAGTGTCAGGAACTCCGGGTGGTTTGCCCACAGATAGAGTCTCCGGTCCAATTATTTAGAAACTGGGGTAAGGTTTTCTAAATGGGTCCCGTAATGAGTTAATCAGTGATAAGACGCTTAGGTGCTAACTTTTCTTGACGCTTTCTTTGTTTGCCCGGGCGTCCAGTCGGTGCTGCTTCCCATGAAGGTGGAGGAGGTACAGCTTGTATTGTCGATAAATCTTGTACGAAGCTCCAGTCTTCAATGCGTATATCCGGGATGTCCAAAAGTATTAGGGCTTCATTTAGTTCTGTTCTGTTATGAATGGTCAGTCTTTTCCCTTCGATGGAAAATGAAATACCAAAAGGGAACAACCAAGAGTATAGGATTTTCTTTTGCCTTAAGACATCCGTGAGCGGTTTTAGAATCCTTCTCTTTTGAAGAGTCTGAGGGGAGATATCTTGGAAAATTAAGATACGAGTTTCTTCGAAAAAGATACCCTCTGGGCTTCTGGAGCTTTTAAGGATGTCTTCTTTGACTTTGTAATTCAGAAGGCGACAAATTACATCTCTGGGTGGTTCAGAGGGTCTAGGTTTTTTTCTGAGGGCTCTGTGAGCTCTTTCCATGATAATCTCCTCCCGGTATTCTCCTCCTAAAATCTGAATAAAGAGAGTTTTAATCGTAGAGGGAATGGTTTCCGGCAGGACAGTTTCAGGTAGGCCTCTGATACGAAGGTTATTGCGGCGACCACGGTTTTCTTGATCCTCGAGAGCCTCAAAAGCTGAGTTTAGGTAGTGCTGGCATTTCTTAAGGCCATCTGAAGTATCTACTGAAAATTTGCACAGTGACTCTTGTGTTGTTTCTAGTGAGTCAACCCTAGATCCAACTTGTGTAATTTCTTGTTTTAAGTCCTTTAGCTCTTTAATAAGTGGATCCAGTGCCGACTGTAGCGCCTTATGAATAAATGAGCGAGACACTGGTCTTGTGTCCTGTAGAGTATCTTCTGCATCACTATTTTGCTCTTCATTTAAGAGGGTCTTTGAGGATGGGTTAGAGGCCTTTGAGGATGGCGATGTTCTATTAGAAGAAATAGAACTAGAAGGGGGGTTGTTATTTTTATTGATAAATTTCTCCATTTCCCCTTTCAAATTTTTTGGATGTGTGCTTGTATTTCTGGAAGGGCCGCCTCCAATTTTGACCATTTTTCAAGAAATTCCTTAGATATAGATTTAAATTTAGAGTTCAGTGTTGAGCTACTTGTAAAGATTACATATTATTCGCTGAGGAAATAATGTTTAATTAAGTGGATGGTTTTGGCACACCAGCCCCAGACCTTTAGAGAAAGATCCACAACTGGAAAATTATTATAGAAATGAAGTTGCTGTTTTAATTTTCAGCCACTAGGTGTTGCTATTATACAGCCATTAATTGGCATATAGTGTTCTCTCTCTCTCTCTTTTTTTTTTTTTTTTGAAAGTATGAGAGAAAAGAAAAAGAAAAAAAAAAGGGCAGAAAAAATAAACCGGTCTCTTCACATAAGGTATTGTGTCCAGTCCAGGGAGGGGCAGGTAGCTATAGATAGGTATATATTGGGCTGTAAAGCTGTGCAGATTATAAGATTGAGGGGAGACCGGAATTTAGATTAAAAGCGAGTCTGTGTTCTATAACTGGGTCTCCTTTTCTCTCTTATCTTCCTTCTCTGCAGCTTTCTTTGAGGGGGGGGGGAGGATGTCTGTGCCAGATCTGGGCTCTGTCTCTAGGGCCCGACAGTTCACTGTCAATGTGCAACAAGGCAAGATAGTGGAGGCCGCTGCGGGGTTAAACCTCGGACAGGTCTATGACAGGTACACACAAGGGGCTCACAGTCTTTGGTGCACGGGAGCGACACGTCCCAGATCCCAGGGGGGCCACTGCACTAGCCACCACAACACTACAAGGGACCTCCAGAAGCAGAGTCCTGGGCTGTGAGTACCGCCGGCTCTCCCCCTCCGTTCTATGAATGTCACTGGGTGTCGCCGACGGGGGGCTGTAGTACCTTACAGTCAGATCCGCAGCTCTCTCCTGTGCCCCTTTGTCCCAGCCGGGTTTAGCGGTGTGGCCTCCGTCGCAGTCCAGGAAAAACTGCAGGCCCCAGCGTGACACGTGCCGAGCCCTCTCTCGCAGCTCCGCTCACAGCGGCCTCGGCTCTACGTGGGTATCGGGTCCTGTCGCAGCAGGAACTCACCGCCGGTGCTCGTCTGGATACCAGAGGGAGAGTCAGGTAGCGCCCGGCTTGCTGCTCCAAATCGCGCTCCTCGGGTCCGTCGTGCACACGTGGGGAGGGCCGCAGGTCCCAGCCGACCAGCAGGCTTCAGCTCTCTGTGCACGAGTGGACCAGGTTAGAGCTTCAGTTCTGGGCCAGATGGGTTGGGGGGAACCTCTGGTGGATATAAATGAGTCAGGGAGAGAGAAAGAACCCGAAGGAATAAGGGGATTGAAGTGGATTTTTCCCTGGCACAGGAGCTCTCTGAGATACGTCCTTCTCCTTCAGATGCTGGCTCCACCCCCCTGGCTTGCTCTTTCTAAGATGGCTTCCTATTTATACTCTCCCTGTCATGTGCTCCCCTAAGCTGCTTTCTCCACCCACACCCACTACAAAGGACCCTCCCACCAGCTAGGGACCTGGGATTGTGCTCTCCCTTAGGAGTAATCTCGCCCTACCCCCACTGCGGGTATGTGTTGGATGCAGGTGTTAGGGTCCCGAGCCATACTCCTTCCTTACCTGAGGGTGAGATACCACACCTCTGGGTGAGATGCAGTACCTCTGTGGCGACTGAACCCTCAGGGGCGCCACACACCCTTCTGCACAGTTTTGAAATGGCGACGAAGATGTTTAGTGCTGATGACGATGCCATTATCAGCTTGACTATTCTGGTGATTTACATGCTGGAGCACACGTTAAATAGAATTCAGAGTCAGGTGGTGGGAAAAGAGGAGGTGGAGGAAGTAGAGGAGGAGTCATATGCGGAAGGGATAACATCTCCAAGGTCCAGACGGTCGGCAGCACCAAGGCGCCAGGCATGGGAGGGTGGGGGAGAGGGATTAACCAGGGCGCATGGTAGAAGCCAAACTGTTGAGGAAGGTGCAGGAGCCGAGGAAGAAGTGGAGGACGAACTGGCGATGGGCATGTAAGACTCATCAGATTAGGGAGACCTTGATCACATTTCTGTTGTGCGAGGTTGGGGGGAGAGGGCAGAGGAACGAAGCATGATTCTTACGTCGTTACCAACACAACAAGGACTTGGTCCTCCTGGATGCACAAGACACATGAATGCCTTCTTGCTGCACTACCTGCAACATGACACTCTGATTGTCAGAATTCGAAGTAAACCCGACTACTGGGTTGCCACACTCTTAGATCCCCGGTACAAAAGTAAATTTGCTAAAATAATTCCTGCCATAGAAAGGGATGCACGCATGCAGGAGTATCAGCAGAGGCTGTTGCAGAATCTTACATGTGCTTTTCCAAAAAACACCAGTGGTGCACGTAGTGAATCTCACAGTTCTAACTTGCAAACTGTGGGACTGTCGAGTCTTCATCACTCAAACCGTAACAGTAATACAGTATCTGCTGGTAACAGCAATTTTGTGGAATCGTTTCACCACTTTTTTAGACCATCCTTTGCAAGGCCACAGGAGACAAGAATTCTGACACATAGTCAACGCCTAGAGAGGATGGTACAGGAGTATCTCTAAGTGAACATCGAAGCTATGACTGTGTCACTGGACCCTTGCTCATTTTGGGCTTCCAATCTGGAAAAATGGCCAGAGCTCGCCACTCACGCCTTGGAGATCTTGTCATGCCCTGCAGCCAGCGTTCTCTCTGAACGTGTGTTCAGCGCTGCTGGTGGTGTGCTGACAGATAAGCGCACGCGGCTGTCCACTGAGAATGTAGACAGACTCACGCTCATAAAGATGAACAAATCATGGATCCACAAGGACTTTTCTACCCCTGTGCCATCCTGGGGAGACTAAAAGCTTGAGGATTTGGTAAAATCTCCCTACCAACCATTTTAAGCAACTCTGGTGCAATTGATGCCACTTAAGTGGTGTCTGTGCCACAATTTTTGGAAAAAATGGAGACTCTGTTTGGAGTCCCCTTGCTGTGTTTTACGTGACGTTGGCATCATCAATTCCAGGTGGGTTGGGTCGCTCCCCCCCCTTTTTACCGTAAGAAGCTACATACACTATGGCTTGGGGTAACACAGATGGTTGAGTCTGATGAGCTGTTTACTCAGAGGTCTGCTCCAAAGCTTCAGTGTCTGCTAGTCAGCGTAGAATTTTTAACTGCATCTAGCCTAGACAATACTTTGGGCGTAGTAGCCCAGCTGCAAAGCAAGCTGCACCGCCTGTGTATCTAATAAGAATTTTTAAATGCATCTAGCCTAGGCAGACTGTGGGGACCCCCAACCAAACCTAGACGCTCAGACCCCCTACCGCCCCCCTTTCCTTGACAATACAATAATGTAACTCTTACAACTGGATGGGTGAGGATCGGTCACAGCTTTATTAACTCTTTATGCTCATTCCACTAGAAAGGCATTTTATTTCTAAATAATTCAGCTTGTTGCAGCATGCCCTGGATCTCCACACCGGCAAGTTGGCCAACAAGTGTAAGTCTCCAACATGTCCTTTCTATTTCCAGGCCACGGAGGATCCTGCGTACTCGTATGCAGGACTCTGACCCCCATCCATCACTCTTAATGCTTGTTCCACTCCGTCCTGGAGTCCTGACAGGAATATGTCCAGTCCAATATCCATGAAGTGAACACCATCGGGCAGTATGAGGCCTGCTTTATCTCCTTCCAGTTGTCGGTGTTGTATCACTACACCGCCTCTGTCTCTTCTAAATTTTTCCACCCGAATATTTGTTATCCGCCTTGTCTGTTCGATGGCCGTGATGTCTCGCGCACCTTGCCATACCGCTATCGGCAAAATCTCTGACCATACTATAGTTAGTTTGGTGAAAAATTCTCTGAAGCGCTCAGTGCCTAGTTTCATTATTGCCATTAGTTATGCGCACTTGTGATGACCTAGGTCGTTTCCCCAGGCCTGTATAACTAAGATGACCGGACCTCTTGCCTCTCTCCCTACCTTGATTACCTCCATTAGTACCTGTGGCCATAGCAGGCCTCTAATACCTCTCCAGTTGAAATATGTGTTATGAAACTCTAATTTACTCCCGCCTGGGCGGACTGTCGCCCTTTTTTCTTCCCAATGTATATACGAGTGGCCTATCCCCCACACTGTTGGCTTAGCATCACCTGTAAAAGAAACAAACCACGTTAGGATAACAAGTCCGGTCTTATGTATCTCGCCAAACACGTGGATCGCCATCTCCCTATCCTCTGAACTTCTGTTTCTGACAGTCCTGCTCTTGCTGCTTCCGTGGCCGCGCCTATGCGGAATGACTGTGTCCCGTAATCTTTGGGGTGGTTCCGTGCCGATGTTATGCATTTATTAAATATAGCTTGGAACTGGTATCTTGATAATGGTGTTCCATCAATGTGTGATAGGAAGAAATTACTCTGTGATCTGATGGTTATATATGTTTTGACTATTGTTACCTGACTCAGTGTACCGTTTGTGGGTTGTAGAAGTACCCAAGTGCCCCTGCCCGCAGGAACCGTTTTCAATTGGCGTATGCGTAGACGTCTTGCATTATTTTCTATGACTACGTCCTGGTGTAATAAGCCTCCACTGGTGGTAATTTTGGATTGAGGGACTAATTCGCTTATGCATAGCGCCCCGAAGAAGGTGAACGCAAATGCAGTAGACAGTAGTGTTGCTTCAAATTGTGAGTGTCATGTTAATGATATTAGGGATATGATGTGAGAAATCAGTTTTAGTGACACGGGATGGGACGTCTACATTCCTGACTTGGCTGACTCCTTTTCCACCCTTTTATGGATTGTCTGATGATGAATCTCTTTGTCACATCTCCCCAATTCAGTAGTTGGAAGTGAAACGCTGCGCTGACGCCCCTGATATGCCCCTCATCATTAGCTGGTGGAGAAATTCTATGATGAGTTGTAATCTGGCTTGTTCATATTTGTCAACCCGTCTGCCTGCTACTAGTCGTGTCCACTCTTCCCATGCCTTACCGTATGATTGACACATCGACGGGGCAACTGACGGGCTGATTAATGGCATCAACTATTCGCCACTAGATCCCATAGGGAAGGTGAGCAACTGTTGCCCGATGGGTGGGCGTTGGGGAGGAGCTCTGTGAAAATCTGCCAATTGAATTGTGATAAAGCATTAGCAGCAGCTTTAGACCCCTCAGCATCGTGGCTAGCGCGGACCCATACATTGTGTTTTAGGCACAGGAATGCTAGCCGGCATAGTAGGCCTAGCACTGGGAGAGACGATGATGCCATCTTATTAATGCAGTGCGCTAGGCTGGTGTTTTTTGTTAGGAAGTGTATATTTTTGTTAGCCAGGAGTGCACCCCATATTTCTATTGCTACCACTATTGGGAAGAAAAATAATTTTCCGGGCTAGATGCAGCTAAAAATTATTATTAATTTCAAAGCTGGTGGAGCTTGGTATAGATGGCCTAATACAATGAGCACCACACACTGCGACTATGCCCAAAATTATTTTCCAGGCAAAATGCAGCTAAAAATTATTAGTAATTTGAAAGCTGGTGGAGCTTAGTATAGATGGCCTAAAAGAATGAGTACCACACACTGCTAAAATGCCCAAAATTAGTTTACAGGCAAGATGCAACTAAAAATTATTATTCATTTCAAAGTTGGTGGAGCTTGGTATAGATGGCCTAATACAATGAGTACCACACAATACTACTGTGCCTAAAATTATTTTCCAGGCAAGATGCAGCTAAAAACTATTAGTAATTTGAAAGCTGGTGGAGCTTAGTATAGATGGCCTAATAGAATGAGTACCACACACTGCTAATATGCCCAAAATTAGTTTACAGGTAAGATGCAGGTAAAAATTATTATTAATTTCAAAGCTGGTGGT
Organism: Phyllobates terribilis; assembly: GCF_046119375.1. Taxonomy (NCBI): domain Eukaryota; kingdom Metazoa; phylum Chordata; class Amphibia; order Anura; family Dendrobatidae; genus Phyllobates; species Phyllobates terribilis. The sequence goes on from NW_027362771.1 coordinate 603,322,044, forward strand.
GCTTGGCATAGATGGCCTAGTACAATGAGTACCGCACACTATTACAAGCCCAAATATTTTTTCAGAGCTAGATGCAGATAAAAATTATTTTGAATTTGCAACCTGGTGGAGGTTACAATAGATGGACTAATAGAACAAGTCCCACACACTGCTACAAGCCCAAGCACAAATATTTTTTCAGAGCTAGATGCAGATAAAAATTATTTTTAATTTGCAACCTGGTGGAGGTTATTATAGATGGACTAATAGAACAAGTCCCACACACTGCTACAAGCCCAAATATTTTTTCAGAGCTAGATGCAGATAAAAATTCTTTTAATTAGCAACCTGGTGGAGGTTAGTATAGATGGACTAATAGAACAAGTCCCACACACTGCTACAAGCCCAAGCCCAAATATTTTTTCAAAGCTACATGCAGATAAAAAATATTTTGAATTTGCAACCTGGTGGAGGTTAATATAGATGGACTAATAGACCAAATCCCTCACACTGCAACAAGCCCAAGCCCACATATTTTTTCAGAGCAAGATGCAGATAAAAATTATTTTGAATTTGCAACCTGGTGGAGGTTAGTATAGATGGACTAATAGAACAAGTCCCACACACTGCTACAAGCCCAAATATTTTTTCAGAGCTAGATGCAGATGAAAATTATTTTGAATTTGCAACCTGGTGGAGGTTAATATAGATGGACTAAAAGAACAAGTCCCACACACTGATACAAGCCCAAGCCCAAATATTTTTTCAGAGATAGATGCAGATAAAAATTATTTTGAATTTGCAACCTGGTGGAGGTTAGTATAGATGGACCAATAGAACAAGTCCCACACACTGCTACAAGCCCAAGCCCAAATATTTTTTCAGAGCTAGATGCAGATAAAAATTATTTTGAATTTGCAACCTGGTGGAGGTAAGTATAGATGGACTAATAGAACAAGTCCCACACACTGCTACAAGCCCAAATATTTTTTCAGAGCTAGACGCAGATAAAAATTATTTTGAATTTGAAACCTGGTGGAGGTTAGTATATCTGGAATAATAGAATGATGCTATGCCCAAAACGTTTTACTTGGCTAGGTGCAGTAAAAAAAATTGTATTCTATACACAGGTGGTGTAGCTTGCAACACAGAAAGGCTACTCCACTGACTAACACACACTGCAAAAGGCCAAAAAGGATTTGCTTAGCTAGATTTAGCCAAATGCTGTGAGAAAAACTTGCACAGCACTGGCACAGACCTGCCTCGCAAAAAGTAATAGGAACTAATGTAACCTAGCCCTCAAAAGTACTGCAATTACAATTAGTCTTTACTCCCAACCTATCCATTTAAGAGCACACACCTGCCTAATAAAAGTGATAAGAACTGATGTAACCTAGCCCTCAAAAGGACTGCAATTACAGGCAAGATGCAGCTAAAAATTAATATTAATTTCAAAGCTGGTGGAGCTTGGTATAGATGGCCAAATACAATGAGTACCACACACTACTACTATGCCCAAAATTAGTTTACAGGCAAGATGCAGCAAAAAATTATTATTAATTTCAAAGCTGGTGAAGCTTGGTATAGATGGCCTAATAAAATGAGTACCACACACTGTTACAAGCCCAAATACTTTTTCAGAGCTAGATGCAGAAAAAAATTATTTTGAATTTGCAATTTTGTGGAGGTTAGTATAGATGGACTATTAGAACGAGTCCCACACACTGCTACAAGCCCAAGCCCAAATATGTTTTCAGAGCAAGATGCAGATAAAAATTATTTTGAATTTGCAACCTGGTGGAGGTTAGTATAGATGGACTAATAGAACAAGTCCCACACACTGCTACAAGCCCAAATATTTTTTCAGAGCTAGATGCAGATAAAAATTATTTTCAATTTTCAACCTGGTGGAGGTTAGTATAGATGGACTAATAGAACAAGTCCCACACACTGCTACAAGCCCAAATATATTTTCAGAGCTAGATGCAGATAAAAATTATTTTGAATTTGCAACCTGGTGGAGGTTAGTATAGACGGACTAATAGAACAAGTCCCACACACTGCTACAAGCCCAAGCCCAAATATTTTTTCAGAGCTAGATGCAGATGAAAATTATTTTGAATTTGCAACCTGGTGGAGGTTAGTATAGATGGACTAATAGAATAAGTCCCACACACTGCTTCAAGCCCAAGCCCAAATATTTTTTCAGAGCTAGATGCAGATAAACATTATTTTGAATTTGCAACCTGGTGGAGGTTAGTATAGATGGACTATTGGAACAAGTCCCACACACTGCTACAAGCCCAAATATTTTTTCAGAGCTAGACGCAGATAAAAATTATTTTGAATTTGAAACCTGGTGGAGGTTAGTATATCTGGAATAATAGAATGATGCTATGCCCAAAACGTTTTACTTGGCTAGGTGCAGTAAAAAAAATTGTATTCTATACACAGGTGGTGTAGCTTGCAACACAGAAAGGCTACTCCACTGACTAACACACACTGCAAAAGGCCAAAAAGGATTTGCTTAGATAGATTTAGCCAAATGCTGTGAGAAAAACTTGCACAGCACTGGCACAGACCTGCCTCGCAAAAAGTAATAGGAACTAATGTAACCTAGCCCTCAAAAGTACTGCAATTACAATTAGTCTTTACTCCCAACCTATCCATTTAAGAGCACACACCTGCCTAATAAAAGTGATAAGAACTGATGTAACCTAGCCCTCAAAAGGACTGCAATTACAGGCAAGATGCAGCTAAAAATTAATATTAATTTCAAAGCTGGTGGAGCTTGGTATAGATGGCCAAATACAATGAGTACCACACACTACTACTATGCCCAAAATTAGTTTACAGGCAAGATGCAGCAAAAAATTATTATTAATTTCAAAGCTGGTGAAGCTTGGTATAGATGGCCTAATAAAATGAGTACCACAGACTGTTACAAGCCCAAATACTTTTTCAGAGCTAGATGCAGAAAAAAATTATTTTGAATTTGCAATTTTGTGGAGGTTAGTATAGATGGACTATTAGAACGAGTCCCACACACTGCTACAAGCCCAAGCCCAAATATGTTTTCAGAGCAAGATGCAGATAAAAATTATTTTGAATTTGCAACCTGGTGGAGGTTAGTATAGATGGACTAATAGAACAAGTCCCACACACTGCTACAAGCCCAAATATTTTTTCAGAGCTAGATGCAGATAAAAATTATTTTCAATTTTCAACCTGGTGGAGGTTAGTATAGATGGACTAATAGAACAAGTCCCACACACTGCTACAAGCCCAAATATTTTTTCAGAGCTAGATGCAGATAAAAATTATTTTGAATTTGCAACCTGGTGGAGGTTAGTATAGACGGACTAATAGAACAAGTCCCACACACTGCTACAAGCCCAAGCCCAAATATTTTTTCAGAGCTAGATGCAGATGAAAATTATTTTGAATTTGCAACCTGGTGGAGGTTAGCATAGATGGACTAATAGAATAAGTCCCACACACTGCTTCAAGCCCAAGCCCAAATATTTTTTCAGAGCTAGATGCAGATAAACATTATTTTGAATTTGCAACCTGGTAGAGGTTATTATAGATGGACTAATAGAAAAAGTCGCACAAACGGCTACAAGCCCAAGCACAAATATTTTTTCAGAGCTAGATGCAGATAAAAATTCTTTTCATTAGCAACCTGGTGGAGGTTAGTATATATGGACTAATAGAACAAGTCCCACACACTGCTACAAGCCCAAGCCCAAATATTTTTTCAGAGCTACATGCAGATAAAAATTATTTTGAACTTGCAACCTGGTGGAGGTTAGTATAGATGGACTAATAGAACAAGTCCCACCCATTGCTACAAGCACAAGCCCAAATATTTTTCAGAGCTAGATGCAGATAAAAATTATTTTGAATTTGCAACCTGGTGGAGGTTAGTATAGATGGACTAATAGAACAAGTCCCACACACTGCTACAAGCCCAAATATTTTTTCAGAGCTAGATGCAGATAAAAATTATTTTGAATTTTCAACCTGGTGGAGGTTAGTATAGATGGACTAATAGAACAAGTCCCACACACTGCTACAAGCCCAAATATTTTTTCAGAGCTAGATGCAGATGAAAATTATTTTGAATTTGCAACTTGGTGGAGGTTAGTATAGATGGACTATTAGATCAAGTCCCACACACTGCTACAAGCCCAAGCCCAAATATTTTTTCAGAGCTAGATGCAGATAAAAATTATTTTGAATTTGCAACCTGGTGGAGGTTAGTATAGATGGACTAATAGAACAAGTCCCGCACACTTCTACAAGCCCAAATATTTTTTCAGAGTTAGACGCAGATAAAAATTATTTTGAATTTGAAACCTGGTGGAGGTTAGTATATCTGGAATAATAGAATGATGCTATGCCCAAAATGTTTTACTTGGCTAGGTGCAGTAAAAAAAATTGTATTCTATACACAGGTGGTGTAGCTTGCAACACAGAAAGGCTACTCCACTGACTAACAGACACTGCAAGAGGCCAAAAAGGATTTGCTTAGCTAGATTTAGCCAAATGCTGTGAGAAAAACTTGCACAGCACTGGCACAGACCTGCCTCGCAAAAAGTAATAGGAACTGATGTAACCTAGCCCTCAAAAGTACTGCAATTACAATTAGTCTTTACTCCCAACCTATCCATTTAAGAGCACAGACCTGCCTGATAAAAGTGATAAGAACTGATGTAACCTAGCCCTCAAAAGGACTGCAATTACAGGCAAGATGCAGCCAAAAATTAATATTAATTTCAAAGCTGGTGGAGCTTGGTATAGATGGCCAAATACAATGAGTACCACACACTACTACTATGCCCAAAATGATTTTCCTGGCAAGATGCAGCTAAAAATTATTAGTAATTTGAAAGCTGGTGGAGCTTAGTATAGATGGCCTAATAGAATGAGTACCACACACTGCTAATGTGCCCAAAATTAGTATACAGGCAAGATGCAGGTAAAAATTATTATTAATTTCAAAGCTGGTGAAGCTTGGTATAGATGGCCTAATAAAATGAGTGCCACACACTGTTACAAGCCCAAATACTTTTATAGAGCTAGATGCAGAAAAAAATTATTTTGAATTTGCAATTTTGTGGAGGTTAGTATAGATGGACTATTAGAACGAGTCCCACACACTGCTACAAGCCCAAGCCCAAATATGTTTTCAGAGCAAGATGCAGATAAAAATTATTTTGAATTTGCAACCTGGTGGAGGTTAGTATAGATGGACTAATAGAACAAGTCCCACACACTGCTACAAGCCCAAATATTTTTTCAGAGCTAGATGCAGATAAAAATTATTTTCAATTTTCAACCTGGTGGAGGTTAGTATAGATGGACTAATAGAACAAGTCCCACACACTGCTACAAGCCCAAATATATTTTCAGAGCTAGATGCAGATAAAAATTATGTTGAATTTGCAACCTGGTGGAGGTTAGTATAGACAGACTAATAGAACAAGTCCCACACACTGCTACAAGCCCAAGCCCAAATATTTTTTCAGAGCTAGATGCAGATGAAAATTATTTTGAATTTGCAACCTGGTGGAGGTTAGCATAGATGGACTAATAGAATAAGTCCCACACACTGCTTCAAGCCCAAGCCCAAATATTTTTTCAGAGCTAGATGCAGATAAACATTATTTTGAATTTGCAACCTGGTGGAGGTTAGTATAGATGGACTATTGGAACAAGTCCCACATACTGCTACAAGTCCAAGCACAAATATTTTTTCAGAGCTAGATGCAGATAAAAATTATTTTTAATTTGCAACCTGGTAGAGGTTATTATAGATGGACTAATAGAAAAAGTCGCACAAACGGCTAAAAGCCCAAGCACAAATATTTTTTCAGAGCTAGATGCAGATAAAAATTCTTTTAATTAGCAACCTGGTGGAGGTTAGTACAGATGGACTAATAGAACAAGTCCCACCCATTGCTACAAGCACAAGCCCAAATATTTTTCAGAGCTAGATGCAGATAAAAAAAAAATTTAATTTGCAACCTGGTGGAGGTTAGTATAGATGGACTAATAGATCAAGTCCCACACACTGCTACAAGCCCAAATATTTTTTCAGAGCTAGATGCAGATAAAAATTATTTGGAATTTTCAACCTGGTGGAGGTTAGTATAGATGGACTAATAGAACAAGTCCCACACACTGCTACAAGCGCAAATATTTTTTCAGAGCTAGATGCAGATGAAAATTATTTTGAATTTGCAACTTGGTGGAGGTTAGTATAGATGGACTATTAGAATAAGTCCCACACACTGCTACAAGCCCAAGCCCAAATATTTTTTCAGAGCTAGATGCAGATAAAAATTATTTTCAATTTGCAACCTGGTGGAGGTTAGTATAGATGGACTAATAGAACAAGTCCCGTACACTGCTACAAGCCCAAATATTTTTTCAGAGCTAGACGCAGATAAAAATTATTTTGAATTTGAAACCTGGTGGAGGTTAGTATATCTGGAATAATAGAATGATGCTATGCCCAAAATGTTTTACTTGGCTAGGTGCAGTAAAAAAAATTGTATTCTATACACAGGTGGTGTAGCTTGCAACACAGAAAGGCTACTCCACTGACTTCCACACACTGCAAGAGGCCAAAAAGGATTTGCTTAGCTAGATTTAGCCAAATGCTGTGAGAAAAACTTTCACAGCACTGGCACAGACCTGCCTCGCAAAAAGTAATAGGAACTGATGTAACCTAGCCCTCAAAAGTACTGCAATTACAATTAGTCTTTACACCCAACCTATCCATTTAAGAGCACAGACCTGCCTGATAAAAGTGATAAGAACTGATGTAACCTAGCCCTCAAAAGGACTGCAATTACAGGCAAGATGCAGCTAAAAATTAATATTAATTTCAAAGCTGGTGGAGCTTGGTATAGATGGCCAAATACAATGAGTACCACACACTACTACTATGCCCAAAATTATTTTCCTGGCAAGATGCAGCTAAAAATTATTAGTAATTTGAAAGCTGGTGGAGCTTAGTATAGATGGCCTAATAGAATGAGTACCACACACGGCTAATGTGCCCAAAATTAGTATACAGGCAAGATGCAGGTAAAAATTATTATTAATTTCAAAGCTGGTGAAGCTTGGTATAGATGGCCTAATAAAATGAGTGCCACACACTGTTACAAGCCCAAATACTTTTATAGAGCTAGATGCAGAAAAAAATTATTTTGAATTTGCAATTTTGTGGAGGTTAGTATAGATAGACTATTAGAACGAGTCCCACACACTGCTACAAGCCCAATCCCAAATATGTTTTCAGAGCAAGATGCAGATAAAAATTATTTTGAATTTGCAACCTGGTGGAGGTTAGTATAGATGGACTAATAGAACAAGTCCCACACACTGCTACAAGCCCAAATATTTATTCAGAGCTAGATGCAGATACAAATTATTTTGAATTGGTAACCTGGTGGAGGTTAGTATAGATGGACTCTTAGAACAAGTCCCACACACTGCTACAAGCCCAAGCCTAAATATTTTTTCAGAGCTAGATGCAGATAAAAATTATTTTGAATTTGCAACCTGGTGGAGGTTAGCATAGAGGACTAATAGAACAAGTCCCACACACTGCTTCAAGCCCAAGCCCAAATATTTTTTCAGAGCTAGATGCAGATAAAAATTACTTTGAATTTGCAACCTGGTGGAGGGTAGTATAGATGGACTTATAGAACAAGTCCCACACACTGCTACAAGCCCAAGCACAAATATTTTTTCAGAGCTAGATGCAGATAAAAATTATTTTGAATTTGAAACCTGGTGGAGGTTAGTATATCTGAAATAATAGAATGATGCTATGCCCAAAACGTTTTACTTGGCTAGGTGCAGTAAAAAAATTGTATTCTATACACAGGTGGTGTAACACAGAAAGGCTACTCCACTGTCTAACACACACTGCAAGAGGCCAAAAAGGATTTGCTTAGCTAGATTTAGCCAAATGCTGTGAGAAAAACTTGCACAGCACTGGCACAGACCTGCCTGATAAAAGTGATAAGAACTGATGTAACCTAGCCCTCAAAAGGACTGCAATTACAGGCAAGATGCAGCTAAAAATTAATATTAATTTCAAAGCTGGTGGAGCTTTGTATAGATGGCCTAATACAATGAGTACCAAACACTACTACTATGCCCAAAATTATTTTCCTGGCAAGATGCAGCTAAAAATTATTAGTAATTTGAAAGCTGGTGGAGCTTAGTATAGATGGCCTAATAGAATGAGTACCACACACTGCTAATGTGCCCAAAATTAGTTTACAGGCAAGATGCAGCAAAAAATTATTATTAATTTCAAAGCTGGTGAAGCTTGGTATAGATGGCCGAATAAAATGAGTACCACACACTGTTTCAAGCCCAAATACTTTTTCAGAGCTAGATGCAGAAAAAAATTATTTTGAATTTGCAATTTTGTGGAGGTTAATATAGATGGACTATTAGAACGAGTCCCACACACTGCTACAAGCCCAATCCCAAATATTTTTTCAGAGCAAGATGCAGATAAAAATTATTTTGAATTTGCAACCTGGTGGAGGTTAGTATAGATGGACTAATAGAACAAGTCCCACACACTGCTACAAGCCCAAATATTTTTTCAGAGCTAGACGCAGATAAAAATTATTTTGAATTTGAAACCTGGTGGAGGTTAGTATATCTGGAATAATAGAATGATGCTATGCCCAAAATGTTTTACTTGGCTAGGTGCAGTAAAAAAAATTGTATTCTATACACAGGTGGTGTAGCTTGCAACACAGAAAGGCTACTCCACTGACTAACAGACACTGCAAGAGGCCAAAAAGGATTTGCTTAGCTAGATTTAGCCAAATGCTGTGAGAAAAACTTGCACAGCACTGGCACAGACCTGCCTCGCAAAAAGTAATAGGAACTGATGTAACCTAGCCCTCAAAAGTACTGCAATTACAATTAGTCTTTACTCCCAACCTATCCATTTAAGAGCACAGACCTGCCTGATAAAAGTGATAAGAACTGATGTAACCTAGCCCTCAAAAGGACTGCAATTACAGGCAAGATGCAGCTAAAAATTAATATTAATTTCAAAGCTGGTGGAGCTTGGTATAGATGGCCAAATACAATGAGTACCACACACTACTACTATGCCCAAAATTATTTTCCTGGCAAGATGCAGCTAAAAATTATTAGTAATTTGAAAGCTGGTGGAGCTTAGTATAGATGGCCTAATAGAATGAGTACCACACTCTGCTAATGTGCCCAAAATTAGTATACAGGCAAGATGCAGGTAAAAATTATTATTAATCTCAAAGCTGGTGAAGCTTGGTATAGATGGCCTAATAAAATGGGTTCCACACACTGTTACAAGCCCAAATACTTTTATAGAGCTAGATGCAGAAAAAAATTATTTTGAATTTGCAATTTTGTGGAGGTTAGTATGGATGGACTAATAGAACAAATCCCACACACTGCTACAAGCCCAAGCCCAAATATTTTTTCAGGGCTAGATGCAGATAAAAATTATTTTGAATTTGCAACCTGGTGGAGGATAGCATAGATGGACTAATAGAACAAGTCCCACACACTGCTTCAAGCCCAAGCCCAAATATTTTTTCAGAGCTAGATGCAGATAAAAATTATTTTGAATTTGCAACCTGGTGGAGTTTAGTATAGATGGACTAATAGAACAAGTCCCACATACTGCTACAAGCCCAAGCACAAATATTTTTTCAGAGCTAGATGCAGATAAAAATTATTTTTAATTTGCAACCTGGTAGAGGTAATTATAGATGGACTAATAGAACAAGTCCCACACATGGCTACAAGCCCAAGCACAAATATTTTTTCAGAGCTAGATGCAGATAAAAATTCTTTTAATTAGCAACCTGGTGGAGGTTAGTGTAGATGGACTAATAGAACAAGTCCCACACACTGCTACAAGCCCAAGCCCAAATATTTTTTCAGAGCTAGATGCAGATAAAAATTATTTTGAATTTGCAACCTGGTGGAGGTTAGTATAGATGGACTAATAGAACAAGTCCCACACACTGCTTCAAGCCCAAGCCCAAATATTTTTTCAGAGCTAGATGCAGATAACAATTCTTTTAATTTGCAACCTGGTGGAGGTTAGTATAGATGGAATAATAGAAAAAGTCCCACACACTGCTACAAGCCCAAGCCCAAATATTTTTCAGAGCTAGATGCAGATAAAAAAAAATTTAATTTTGCAACCTGGTGGAGGTTAGTATAGATGGACTAATAGAACAAGTCCCACACACTGCTACAAGCCCAAGCCCAAATATTTTTTCAGAGCTAGATGCAGATAAAAATTATTTTGAATTTGCAACCTGGTCGAGGTTAGTATAGATGGACTAATAGAACAAGTCCCACACACTGCTACAAGCACAAATATTTTTTCAGAGCAATATGCAGATAAAAATTATTTAGAATTTTCAACCTGGTGGAGGTTAGTATAGATGGACTAATAGAACAAGTCCCACACACTGCTACAAGCCCAAATATTTTTTCAGAGCTAGACGCAGATAAAAATTATTTTGAATTGGAAACCTGGTGGAGGTTAGTATATCTGGAATAATAGAATAATGCTATGCCAAAAATGTTTTACTTGGCTAGGTGCAGTAAAAAAAATTGTATTCTATACACAGGTGGTGTAGCTTGCAACACAGAAAGGCTACTCCACTGACTAACACACACTGCAAGAGGCCAAAAAGGATTTGCTTAGCTAGATTTAGCCAAATGCTGTGAGAAAATCTTGCACAGCACTGGCACAGACCTGCCTCACAAAAAGTAATAGGAACTGATGTAACCTAGCCCTCAAAAGTACTGCAATTACAATTAGTCTTTACTCCCAACCTATCCATTTAAGAGCACAGACCTGCCTGATAAAAGTGATAACAACTGATGTAACCTAGCCCTCAAAAGGACTGCAATTACAGGCAAGATGCAGCTAAAAATTAATATTAATTTCAAAGCTGGTGGAGCTTGGTATACATGGCCAAATACAATGAGTACCAAACACTACTACTATGCCCAAAATTATTTTCCTGGCAAGATGCAGCTAAAAATTATTAGTAATTTGAAAGCTGGTGGAGCTTAGTATAGATGGCCTAATAGAATGAGTACCACACACTGCTAATGTGCCCAAAATTAGTATACAGGCAAGATGCAGGTAAAAATTATTATTAATTTCAAAGCTGGTGAAGCTTGGTATAGATGGCCTAATAAAATGAGTGCCACACACTGTTACAAGCCCAAATACTTTTATAGAGCTAGATGCAGAAAAAAATTATTTTGAATTTGCAATTTTGTGGAGGTTAGTATTAGAGATGAGCGTTGTTCTACTCGAACTGTTCGCCAATCTCAAATTCGAGCTGTTTTGGGCGGTGTTCGAGCCGGTCGGCGAACACGAACAATTTGAGAAAAATTCGGCTGTTCGAGGTTATGTTCGATAACTGTTCGTGCACCAAAATCATAACTGGATTTTTTCTCAGTAATGATGAAAATTAATGTTAATACGCAGTTTGAGTGTACAGCGGGGCGGGGGGAGGGGCAGGGGATGGATCTCTGCAGGAACAATGAAGATCTCCATTTTTTTTTCTCTTTCCCGCATTTGCAGTGGGGAGGTGCAATCTGTCAGCCTATCAGCAGCGCACACACGGAGCGAAGTGCTTTTTTTCACACAAGCAAGGGCATGTGTGATTGGCAGTGTATGTCACATGTCCTTGCCCTATAAGACCAAGCCATTTTCCCCGTCGCCACCATTTTCTCACTGCTGCAGCTGCGTGTTAGACGGCACCGCTGTTGCTGTGTGCGCTATACCTTGTTAATTTCAAGCCAATTTTCGCACAAATATACAGATAGCTTGGGAGTAGGGAATAGTTGTGATTGCAGTCCTTTTAAGGACTAGGTTACAGCATTTCCTACGACTTTTATCAGGCAGGTCTGTGCTCTTAAATAGATAGATTGTGGGAGTAAAGACTAATTGTAATTGGAGTCCTTTTCAGGACTAGGTTACATCAGTTCCTATCAGTTTTTGCCAGGCAGGTCTGTGCCAGTGCTGTGCAAGTTTTTTTCACAGCATTTGGCTGAATCTAGCAAAGCTAATCCTTTTTGGCCTATTGCAGAGTGTGTTAGTCAGTGGAGTAGCCTATCTGTGTTGCAAGATATACCACCTGTGTATAGAATACCAATTTTTTTACTGCACCTAGTGAAGTAAAATCTTTTGGGCATAGCATCATTCTATTAGTCCATCTATACTGACCTCCATCAGGTTGCAAACTGAATATAATTTTTTTCTGCATCTAGCTCTGAAAAAATATTTGGGCTTCTAGCAGTGTGTGGGACTTGGTCTATTAGTCCATCTATACTGACCTCCATCAGGTTGCAAATTAAAAATAATTTTTTTCTTCATTTAGCTCTGAAAAAATATTTGGGCTTCTAGCAGTGTGTGGGACTTGTTCTATTAGTCCTTCTATACTGACCTCCAGCAGGTTGCAAATTGAATATAATTTTTTTCTGCATCTAGCTCTGAAAAAATATTTGGGCTTCTAGCGGTGTGTGGGACTTGGTCTATTAGTCCATCTATACTGACCTCCATCAGGTTGCAAATTAAAAATAATTTTTTTCTGCATCTAGCTCTGAAAAAATATTTGGGCTTCTAGCAGTGTGTGGGACTTGGTCTATTAGTCCATCTATACTGACCTCCATCAGGTTGCAAATTAAAAATAATTTTTTTCTTCATTTATCTCTGAAAAAATATTTGGGCTTCTAGCAGCGTGTGGGACTTGTTCTATTAGTCCATCTATACTGACCTCCATCAGGTTGCAAATTAAAAATAATTTTTTTCTGCATCTAGCTCTGAAAAAATATTTGGGCTTCTAGCAGTGTGTGGGACTTGGTCTATTAGTCCATCTATACTGACCTCCATCAGGTTGCAAATTGAATATAATTTTTTTCTGCATCTAGCTCTGAAAAATTATTTGGGCTTCTAGCGGTGTGTGGGACTTGGTCTATTAGTCCATCTATACTGACCTCCATCAGGTTGCAAATTAAAAATAATTTTTTTCTGCATCTAACCCAGCCAATAGTTTTGGCCTAATACCACAGTTTGGCCACTCAGCTCTGCTCGGTTACCATCCATTGTTTTTTTGTGCAAACAACTCCAGAGTTGTGAATTAGTTAACCACCAAAATGAGTGGAAAAAGGCCTGCTGCTGGTGGAAAGGGGAATAGGCGTGTTGGGAAGGGGAAAAAAGGTTGTGTCCGTGGGGTAGGTGCAGAAGAAAGACCATCTTCCAGCCAAACTAAAATGTCTACTTCTTTTAGCGGACAATGTGATAAGATCCCTTTCTTACGGCCACGCCAATCGCTACAAATTCCAGATGAGGCACAAAAACAGCAGGTGCTTCAACGGATATCAAGTGCTCCTTTAAGTGGGCTCTCCTCCACATCAACTTCAACATCACAAATACTCCAGTCCTCAAAGGTGTCACCCAAATCGCACTTGCTTCCTCACAGCTCCCAAATCTCCAGCTGCCCGTCTGAGTATGAGGTAGAACAGATGGTTGAGTCTGCAGAGCTGTTTACTCATACTATAGCCTGGGAATCAGAGGTCGACTCCAGCGCTTCTGTGAATCCAGACGAGGAAATGATCTGCACTGATGCCCAGAATCTTTATGAGTCAGATCCAGGACCAGACGCAGAAGGTTCTGACCATAATGTAGACCCTCATTCCCAAACTGTAACTCCTGTTGGTGGAGACAATGAGGAAGACGATGATAAGACTCAAATACCTGATTGGAGCGACAACTTTAGTTTTTTGTCAGGGCAGGAACAGGTTGGCTCTGAGGACGACGGGTGTGATAACGCACAGGGTGATGATGATGAGGTCGGAGATCCCACTTACTGTCAACCCACAGTCAGCCAAGAGATGAGGTCAGCAGAGGAGGTGGAGGAAGATGCTAGTGACGACGAGGTCAGGTTGCGCCTTCCTGGACAGAGACGTAGTACTGGAAGCACGTCAACAACTGCATCCTCAAACACAACTCTGCCTCTCACCACAAGTCGTGGTGGCTCTTCAGGTCGCATGGGTGCTAAGCCTTGCATAGCCTGGGCATTTTTTCAGATCGATAAAGATGACCCAACTCGTGTTATCTGTAACATTTGTCAGCAAAAGCTAAGTAGAGGCCAAAAAATACATAGTTTGAGTACTTCATGCATGAACCGGCACATGGACATGAAGCAGAAGTTGCAGTGGGAAGCTCAGTGTGCTACAATGCGGTCTAGCCGGCCGGGCCAACCACCGTCTGCCATATCTTGTGCATCCGCGGCCTCTTCATCCTCTGTGACTGGGGGGACAGCAGTCACACCTGTTTTGGGGCGCAGACCTGCCACCTCTTTACCCGCAACAGCCAGCGTGATTGGCAGGTCATCATTTTCTTTGGAGGTGGTAACACCAGCTGGTCTTGAGCGCTGTCCGACATCGATAGCACCACCTTTGGATCAAGGCAACCTAACATGTCCGCCTGCATCTTCCTCACAGACCGGCAGTTTGCCGGGGACACCCTTATCAACCCCGTCTAAGCACAATAGCCAGCCCTCGGTCCCTCAGATGTGGACAAGTAAAAGACCATTTACTCCTAGCCATGAGAAAGCTAAGAGGTTGAATTTCACCATCTGCAAGCTCTTGGCTACAGAAATGCTGCCTTTCCGCCTGGTGGACACAGAGGATTTTCGAGACCTTATGTCCGTCGCAGTGCCCCAGTACCAGATGCCCAGTCGGCACTACTTCTCAAAGAAAGGTGTGCCTGCGCTCCACCAGCAAGTCGCACACAACATCACCGCTTCTTTGAGAAACTCTGTGTGTGACAGGGTGCATTTCACCACAGACACTTGGACGAGTAGGCATGGACAGGGGCGTTACATGTCGCTGACTGGGCACTGGGTAACTATGGTGACAGCAGGACAAGGGGCTGCTGTCCAAGTCTTGCCGTCCCCACGAGTTGTGCGTCAATCCTCTTTATGTCATTTTTCCTCCACTGCTTCTGCCTCCTCAACCTCCTCTCGGTCTTCCACCTGCACCCAAAGCCTGTCTGGTCATGCCACAAGCTTTCTAACTGCGCAGAAGGGATCCTGCACACCTCCTTACTATGCTGGCAGTAGGGCTCAACGTCATCAGGCGGTTTTTACATTGAAATGTCTGGGAAATGTGAGTCACACAGCTGAGGAGTTGTGGTCAGCTCTGGAGAACCAATTTCATGAATGGTTGTCTCCACTGGACCTGAAACCAGGGAAGGCCGTGTGCGACAATGCTGCAAACCTGGGTGCGGCCCTTCGCCGGGGCAATGTCACACACGTGCCTTGTATGGCTCACGTGTTGAACCTGGTTGTCCAGCAATTTTTAGCCCACTATCCCAGACTAGATGGCCTTCTGCAGAGGGCACGGTCGCTGTGTGCTCACTTCCGCCGTTCGCATCCCGCAGCTCAGCGACTTACATCTCTACAGAAGTCGTTGGGCCTGCCACTTCACCGGCTAAAATGCGATGTGCCTACCCGGTGGAATTCAACTCTGCACATGTTGCAGCGACTGTGGCAGCACCGACAAGCCCTGGTGCAATACGTTCTGACGTATAGCCTGGGCCAACGAGATTCAGAGGTGGGGCAAATCACGCTGGAGGAGTGGTCTCAGATCAGGGACCTATGCACCCTTCTGCACAGTTTTGAAATGGCGACGAAGATGTTTAGTGCTGACGATGCCATTATCAGCATGACTATTCCGGTGATTTACATGCTGGAGCACATGTTAAACAGAATTCGGAGTCAGGTGGTGGCACAAGAGGAGGTGGAGGAAGTAGAGGAGGAGGAGTTGTATGCGGAAGGGCTAACATCTGCAAGGTCCAGACGGTCGGCAGCACCAAGGCGGCAGGCATGTGAGGGTGGGGGAGATGGTTTTACCAGGGCGCATGGTAGCAGCCAAACTAGTGAGGAAGGTGCAGGAGCCCAGGAAGAAGTGGAGGACGAACTGATGGAAGACTCATCAGATGAGGGAGACCTTGATCACATTTATGTTGTGCGAGGTTGGGGGGAGAGGACAGAGGAAGGAAGCATGATTGTTACCTCGCCACCAACACAACAGGGACTTGGTGCTCCTGGATGCGCAACACACATGAGTGCCTTCTTGCTGCACTACCTGCAACATGACCCTCGAATTGTGAGAATTAGAATTAATCCTGACTACTGGGTTGCCACACTGTTAGATCCCCGGTACAAAAGTAAATTTGCAGAAATTATTCCTGCCATAGAAAGGGATGCACGCATGCAGGAGTATCAGCAGAGACTGTTGCAGAATCTTACATGTGCTTTTCCACAAAATACCAGTGGTGCACATAGTGAATCTCACAGTTCCAACTTGCCAACCGTGGGACCGTCAAGTGTTCAGCACTCAAACCGTAACAGAACCACAGTATCTGCTGGTAACATCAATTTTGCGGAATCATTTCACCACTTTTTTAGCCCATCCTTTGCAAGGCCACAGGAGACAAGAAGTCTGACACATAGTCAACGCCTAGAGACGATGGTACAGGAGTATCTCCAAGTAAACATTGAAGCCACGACTGTGTCACTGGACCCTTGCTCTTTTTGGGCTTCCAATCTGGATAAATGGCCGGAGCTAGCCACTTACGCCTTGGAGATCTTGTCATGCCCCGCAGCCAGCGTTCTGTCTGAACGTGTGTTCAGCGCTGCTGGTGGTGTGCTGACAGATAAGCGCACGCGGCTCTCCACTGATAATGTAGACAGACTCACGTTCATAAAGTTGAACAAATCATGGATCCGAAACGACTTTTCTACCCCTGTGTCATCCTGGGGAGAGTAAAAGCTTGATGATTGGTTAAAATCACCCTACCAACCGTTTTAAGCTTTCAAATTACTAATCATGTTTATCTGTATCTTGACTGGAAAATAATTTGGGCTTTGTAGCAGTGTGCAGCACTGATCCTATTAGGCCATCTATAATAAGCTTCACCAGATTTAAAATTAAAAATAATTTTTAGCTGCATCTAGCCCGGAAAATAATTTTGGGGCTCCGAGATGCGCAAGACACATAAGTGCCTTCTTGCTGCACTACCTGCAGCATGACCCTCATATTGTCAGAATTCGAAGTAATCATGACTACTGGGTTGCCACACTCTTAGATCCCCCAAACTTTTCGATCAACCTTTTCATTTTAATAAAGACCAAAAAAATGGTCATTTTTGAAATTATAAGCATTAGCAGGTTGTTAGAAACTGAAATCAAACAGTTTTCAACTCAAAACTTTATTCTAGGTGATGTTACATTTTCACATAGGACCCCTTGTTCGAAAGGAGCTTCTGAACTCTCTCGTCCATTGAATTTGTCAGGTTTTGGATGGTTTCTGCTTCAATTGTTTTGCATGAGGACAGAATACCCTCCCAGAGCTGTTGCTTAGATGTGAACTGCCTCCCGCCATCATAGACACTCCTTTTAATGATGCTCCAAAGGTTCTGAATGGGGTAGAGGTCAGGGGAGCATGGGGGTCACACCATAAGTTTGTCCCCTTTTATGCCCATATCAGCCAGAGATGCAGATGTTTTATGTGCAGCATGAGAGAAAAATGATCTTGCTGTGAAATACACGGTTCTTCTTCTTGAACCATGGCAGGAAGTGCTGTTTGAGAAAATCCACATACATTATGGAGTTCATCTTTAGCGCCTTCAGGGATCCTAAAGGGGCCGACAATCTCTCTCCCCATGATTCCAGCCCAAAACATTACTCCACCTCCTCCTTGTTGGTGCTGTAGCCGTGTTTGCGTGGGGTGTCCATCAACCAGCCATCCTCCACTCCATTCATCTGGACCATCGAGCGCTGCACGGCACTCATCCGTGAACAAAACAGTTTTGAAATCAGTCTTCATGTAATGTTTGGCCCACTGGAGCCGTTTCTGCTTGTGTGAAGTGGATAGAGGAGGTCGACAGGATGGCGTATGCACAGCTGCAAACCTCTGAAGGACCCTGCATCTTGTTGTTCGGGGGACGTTGGAGGCACAAGCAGCTTCAAAAACTTGTCTGCTGCTATGACAAGGCTTTTTTGCCGCTGCTCTTTCAACCTGACGTAATTGCCTGTAGGAAAGAGTCCTCAATTTGCCCTTATCAGCACGCACACGTGTGTACTGTGAATCAGCTACATACTTCTTGATTGCCAAGACACTTCATCCTGATCATCGCACAATGTTGATTGTAGTCATGCCTTGACCTAAACACTCCACAATTTGTTGCTTCTCAGCAGCCGACACATCCTTTTTCTTTCCCATTTTGGCAGAAAATGTAGGCTGCTTAATAATGTGAGAGAGCCTTCTTAAGTAGTCTTGCCTTTCATTGGACACACCTGCCAAACTAATTAGCACAGGTGTCTGCAATTGCTTACAGTGATATAAAGAGCCCTGACACACATCACCATCAATGAGTTTAACTGACAAACAAACAAATTCTTTCCTTATCACTCCTAAACACTTTTTGCATAATAATTTGGAACGCGGTGTACATGTGCTTTTCCACAAAACACCAGTGGTTCACGTAGTGAATCTTACAGTTCTAACTTGCAACCGTGGTCTGTATGGAACTGTTCAATAAAGGGCCCAAAATTAAGATAACATAGATGGGAGAGGTCTCTATGAATAGGAATTCCTAAGTATTTGATACCCTCTGAGGGCCAGGCAAAGGGAAAGTTGGACTGGATGGAATCCTATATGGATTTAGGGAGGGAGACATCGAGGGCCTCAGACTTCGCTGCATTGATTTTAAAATTTTACCATGTAACAAAGTGATCTATTTCAGCCATAACAGCAGGGATGGATATATGTGATTGAGTGATATATACTAGGACATCATCAGCAAATAGAGAGCACTTGTACTCGGTGCCTCCCACCTCAATCCACCTAATATTGGGGTTATGGCGAATTGATGAGAGCAGGTGCTCCGTCACTAGGATGTATAAGAGAGGGGACAGAGGACATCCCTGCCTTGTCCCATTGGTGATTGTGAAAGGTGATGAAAATGTTCTGACGCACCCCCTGGGCCTTGGGACACCCGGAGCCGGACCCTTTTTGGTGGATGCTGGTGGTTGTAGTCTTCGTGGCGGCGATCCGGTTCCGTGGCTCAGGGCGGTCAAACCAGTGACGGAACTATTTATGTGGTTTTGATGTTTAAATGTCCGACTACGCCACCCGTGGATTGCGGTCAGAGTGAACCGCCGCTACAGGGCAGACCGCTAAGGCTGGTGTTGTGGGTGCAGCAGAGCATAGCATAACTCCCCACGGGAGGAGTATAGCCTCAGGGCAGTGTATGCGGAGGATGGGGGTGATGGTGCAGGGCAGCAGCAGTAACGAAACGGAGTCAGTGATGCAGTTCAGGGCCTTTACTCACAGTTCTTATTATCCAGACCACGTCTGCAGGTAACGGCTGCCCACGTCGTACTGTGCTCACCAGGTGAGGGGCTCAGACAACTCCCAGATAACTTTGGAGCGCTTCACAGGACCCCCTTTGTGTGTCCTTTGTCTGGCCTTTCTTACCAACACTTCTGTCCGGCTGCCTCGGGCCTCCTCTTGGTAAACTTGGCGCCAGTTTCCCTGACCCTATGTGGTGCCTTCCTAGCGGGTGGAGCAAGGGGCTGCGCCACATAAAATGTCAGAGCCTCCGGTTTCTAGCTGAGGGTCGTTTCCTGCCTCCACTAGTTCGGGGACCGGTCTCCCCCTTTGGCCTGACCCCTCCACGCAGGTGGATTCGGGCGTGCGGTGGCGACTCACCCGTCCGCACCCCTGGGATCCCTTCATTCCTCATTCCTGGAGCCTTCTCCGCTCCTCTTCCTTCCTTCTCCCTCTTGCAGGCCTGGGCCTCTGTTACTAGGCCCGCCTCCGGAGCAGAGCTCATGCAGAGCCCCTGCTCCCTGCCACTTCTGCTCAGACTTCTCTGCACTGAACTAAGATGGTGCCCACCTTTTATACTCCCTTCTCAATGCACCCAGGAACTGCTTCCTCCCTGCTCCTGCACTGCAGGGTTCCCCTTCCTCAGTGTTCCCTCCCCCCACTCCAGCCAGGGACAGGGACTGTCGTGCCCATCTCAGGGGCATATTGGTCGCCCTGCCCCACGGCAATGTGGTGTAATGCATGCAGGTGTCGAGTCCTGATCCACACTCCATCCTTATCTGAGAGTGAGATATCACACCTCTGGGTGAGGTGCAATACGTCTGTAGCAACCGAGCCCTCGGTGCTACAGTTACATTTATCTTCAGCCTAGGTGACGTATTGTGATACAGGGCCGTGATTTTGGCTATAAAAGGGTCCCCTAGACCCCTACCCCAAGCTTTTTAAGAGAATCATATATGGCGTGCCAGGAGACTCTATGGAATGCTTTCTCAGCATCCAACGAGAGTATCTACTTACAAATTTTTAGCTGCATCTAGCCCAGGAAATACTTTGTGCCTAGTAGCAGTGTCTGCTAGTCAGCGGATTATCCCAGCTGTTAAGCAAGCTACACCACCTGTAGTTTGGACACTTAATTTTTTCAAAGGAAATGCTTCGGGACCACGGGATACTTAGTGAAGAGCATCAGGAGGCACCCCAAGGCATAGGGGCTGGGACTGGCACTAGGATGCCTTGCGGTGGACAGCCGAGCTCGATCCTTATAAAAGCTTTTTAACTGCAGCAGCTTTAGTGGACGCTACTGGAGCTGGAATTACGCGGCTGCTGGCATGAGACTTGCCCTCCAATAGATCCTTGTAAATGGATTTAAAGTGTATTAATTCAAATTAGAGGGACAATTTAAATTAAAAAGCTTAGAGCTGCCTCCACCACAGGGGGGCTCTCTCGACCCACCAGCGGACAGGCACCAGTATTGGGAGAGGGGGGCTGGCCGTCAGGGTTCACCGCGGCTCTGGCACAAACCCGGCGACACGGAGGTGGCACGGGCAGGAGCGGACTGGCCGTCTCGGCTTCTCACTTTTTGGATTTTAGAAGGGCATGACATGCCTATATCTGTGTCTCCCCCTCCTTTTACTCCTCCACCTCTTTTCTTTTCGCATGACTATATGTACTTGTCACTTTTCCATGTGTTAGTTGTGTCTTCTGAGCAGTTTGTCAGCTTTTGGACACCTTTGAAGGTGTTTTCTATGTGTTTCTATGTGTTTTTGTTTGCCTGCCATTGGTTTTAACGGTGTTCGAAGGTGTTCGACGAACAGTTCGACGAACAGTTCGGCGAACACACGGGTGTTCGACGAACCGAACCGAACTCGAACACTACGGGGGTGGCTCAACACTAGTTAGTATAGATTGACTATTAGAACGAGTCCCACACACTGCTACAAGCCCAATCCCAAATATGTTTTCAGAGCAAGATGCAGATAAAAATTATTTTGAATTTGCAACCTGGTGGAGGTTAGTATAGATGGACTAATAGAACAAGTCCCACACACTGCTACAAGCCCAAATATTTATTCAGAGCTAGATGCAGATACAAATTATTTTGAATTTGCAACCTGGTGGAGGTTAGTATAGATGGACTAATAGAGCAAGACCCACACACTGCTACAAGCCCAAGCCTAAAAATTTTTTCAGAGCTAGATGCAGATAAAAATTATTTTGAATTTGCAACCTGGTGGAGGTTAGCATAGAGGACTAATAGAACAAGTCCCACACACTGCTTCAAGCCCAAGCCCAAATATTTTTTCAGAGCTAGATGCAGATAAAAATTATTTTGAATTTGCAACCTGGTGGAGGGTAGTATAGATGGACTTATAGAACAAGTCCCACACACTGCTACAAGCCCAAGCACAAATACTTTTTCAGAGCTAGATGCAGATTAAATTATTTTGAATTTGAAACCTGGTGGAGGTTAGTATATCTGAAATAATAGAATGATGCTATGCCCAAAACGTTTTACTTGGCTAGGTGCAGTAAAAAAAATTGTATTCTATACACAGGTGGTGTAACACAGAAAGGCTACTCCACTGTCTAACACACACTGCAAGAGGCCAAAAAGGATTTGCTTAGCTAGATTTAGCCAAATGCTGTGAGAAAAACTTGCACAGCACTGGCACAGACCTGCCTCGCAAAAAGTCATAGGAACTGATGTAACCTAGCCCTCAAAAGTACTGCGATTACAATTAGTCTTTACTCCCAAACTATCCATTTAAGAGCACAGACCTGCCTGATAAAAGTGATAAGAACTGATGTAACCTAGCCCTCAAAAGGACTGCAATTACAGGCAAGATGCAGCTAAAAATTAATATTAATTTCAAAGCTGGTGGAGCTTGGTATAGATGGCCTAATACAATGAGTACCAAACACTACTACTATGCCCAAAATTATTTTCCTGGCAAGATGCAGCTAAAAATTATTAGTAATTTGAAAGCTGGTGTAGCTTAGTATAGATGGCCTAATAGAATGACTACCACACACTGCTAATGTGCCCAAAATTAGTTTACAAGCAAGATGCAGCTAAAAATTATTATTAATTTCAAAGCTGGTGAAGCTTGGTATAGATGGCCTAATAAAATGAGTAACACACACGGTTAAAAGCCCAAATATTTTTTCAGAGCTAGATGCAGATAAAAATTATTTTGAATTTGCAATTTTGTGGAGGTTAGTATAGATGGAATAATAGAACGAGTTCCACACACTGCTACAAGCCCAAGCCCAAATAATTTTTCAGAGCTAGATGCAGATAAAAATTATTTTGAATTTGCAACCTGGTGGAGGTTAGTGTAGATGGACTAATAGAACAAGTCCCACACACTGCTACAAGCCCAAGCCCAAATATTTTTTCAGAGCTAGATGCAGATAAAAATTATTTTGAATTTGCAACCTGGTGGAGGTTAGCATAGATGGACTAATAGAACAAGTCCCACACACTGCTTCAAGCCCAAGCCCAAATATTTTTTCAGAGCTAGATGCAGATAAAAATTATTTTGAATTTGCAACCTAGTGGAGGTTAGTATAGATGGACTAATAGAACAAGTCCCACATACTGCTACAAGCCCAAGCACAAATATTTTTTCAGAGCTAGATGCAGATAAAAATTATTTTTAATTTGAAACCTGGTAGAGGTTATTATAGATGGACTTATAGAACAAGTCCCACACATGGCTACAAGCCCAAGCACAAATATTTTTTCAGAGCTAGATGCAGATAAAAATTATTTTAATTAGCAACCTGGTGGAGGTTAGTATAGATGGACTAATAGAACAAGTCCCACACACTGCTACAAGCCCAAGCCCAAATATTTTTTCAGAGCTACATGCAGATAAAAATTATTTTGAATTCGCAACCTGGTGGAGGTTATTATATATGGACTAATAGAACAAGTCCCACACACTGCTACAAGCCCAAGCCCAAATATTTTTTCAGAGCTAGATGCAGATAAAAATTATTTTGAATTTGCAACCTGGTGGAGGTTAGTATAGATGGACTAATAGAACAATTCCCACACACTGCTTCAAGCCCAAGTCCAAATATTTTTTCAGAGCTAGATGCAGATAACAATTCTTTTAATTTGCAACCTGGTGGAGGTTAGTATAGATGGACTAATAGAACAAGTCCCACACACTGCTACAAGCCCAAGCCCAAATATTTTTCAGAGCTAGATGCAGATAAAAATTATTTTTAATTTGCAACCTGGTGGAGGTTAGTATAGATGGACTAATAGAACAAGTCCCACACACTGCTACAAGCCCAAATATTATTCAGAGCTAGATGCAGATGAAAATTATTTTGAATTTGCAACCTGGTGGAGGTTAGTATAGATGGACTAATAGAACAAGTCCCACACACTGCTACAAGCCCAAGCCCAAATATTTTTTCAGAGAAAGATGCAGATAAAAATTATTTTGAATTTGCAACCTGGTGGAGGTTAGTATAGATGGACCAATAGAACAAGTCCCACACACTGCTACAAGCCCAAGCCCAAATATTTTTTCAGAGAAAGATGCAGATAAAAATTATTTTGAATTTGCAACCTGGTGTAGGTTAGTATAGATGGACTAATAGAACAAGTCCCACACACTGGTAGAAGCCCAAATATTTTTTCAGAGCTAGATGCAGAAAAAAATTAAATTCAATTTGCAACCTGATGGAAGTCAGTATAGATGGACTAATAGAATGATGCTATGCCCGAAAGGTTTTACTTCACTAGGTGCAGTAAAAAAATTGGTATTCTATACACAGGTGGTGTAGCTTGCAACACAGATAGGCTACTCCACTGACTAACACACTCTGCAATAGGCCAAAAAGTATTAGCTTTGCTAGATTTAGCCAAATGCTGTGACAAAAACTTGCACAGCACTGGCACAGACCTGCCTGGCAAAAACTGATAGGAACTGATGTAACTTAGTCCTGAAAAGGACTGCAATTACATTTAGTCTTTACTCCCAACCTATCTATTTAAGAGCACAGACCTGCCTGATAAAAGTCGTAGGAAATGCTGTAACCTAGTCCTTAAAAGGACTGCAATCACAACTATTCCCTACTCCCAAGCTATCTGTAGATTTGTGCGAAAATTGGCTTGAAATTAACAAGGTATAGCGCACACAGCAACAGCAGTGCCGTCTAACACGCAGCTGCAGCAGTGAGAAAATGGCTGGGTCTTATAGGGCAAGGACATGTGACATACACTGCCAATGACACATGCCCTTGCTTGTGTGAAAAAAAGCACTTCGCTCCGTGTGTGTGCTGCTGATAGGCTGACAGATTGCACCTCCCCACTGTAAATGCGGGAAAGAGAAAAAAAATGGAGATCTTCATTATTCCTGCAGAGATCCATCCCCTGCCCCTCCCCCCGCCCCGCTGTACACTCAAACTGTGTATTAACATTAATTTTCATCATTACTGAGAAAAAATCCAATTATGATTTTGGTGCACGAACAGTTATCGAACATAACCTCGAACAGCCGAATTTTTTTCAAATCGTTCGTGTTCGCCGAACGGCTTGAACACCGCCCAAAACAGCTCGAATTTGAGATTGGCGAACAGTTCGAGTCGAACAACGCTCATCTCTAGTAATAACCTGCTAATGCTTATAATTTCAAAAATGACCATTTTTTGTTCTTTATTAAAATGAAAAGGTTCAAAACTCTGCTGTGCATAATAATTCGGAACATGCATTTTGAGTGCAGTTTGAGTTTTTTATTTTTTTTAAAATATACTGTTATCATAGGCAGTTTGTACAAAAACCTTTCAATTGTACTCTAATAGTTATTTGACTGGAAAATTACAATTACTACAATTCATATAGGTAATTTGGGAAAATCTGAGAAAACATTATTTGCATAATAATTTGGAACACAGTGTAGAGTTTCAAAATTCTAACTAAACTAATCTTGCAGAAAATAGAAAACAATTAACAGGGCAGGCCTGCGAGGCCCCAAGTATGCGTTCTAGGGTTAAGTGGTGTCTGTGCCACAATTTTGGGAAAAAATAGAGACTCTTTTTGGAGTCCCCTTGCTGTGTCTTACATGACGTTGGCATCGTCAATTCCTGGTGGGTTTCCTTTCTATTTCCAGGCCAAGGAGGATCCTGCGTACTCGTATGCAGGACTCTGACCCCCACCCATCACTCTTAACGCTTGTTCCACTCCGTCCTGGAGTCCTGACAGGAATATGTCCAGTCCAATATCCATTAAGTGAACACTGTCGGAACGCATGAGGCCTGCTTTATCTCCTTCCAATTATCGGTGTCGTATCACTACACCGCCTCTGTCTCTTTGAAATTTTGCCATCCGAATATTTATTACCCGCCTTGTCCGTTCGATGGCCGTGATGTCTGGCGCACCTTGCCATACCGCTATCGGCACAATCTCTGACCATACTATAATTAGTTTTGTGAAAAATTCTCTGAAGCGCTCAGTGTCTAGTTTCATTATTGCCATTAGTTATGCGCTCTTGTGATGACCTAGGTTGTTTCCCCCGCCCTGTATAACTAAAATGACCAGACCTCTTGCCTCTCTCCCTACCTTGATTACCTCCATTAGTACCTGCAGCCATAGCAGGCCTCTAATACCTCTCCAGTTGAAATATGTGTTATGAAAGTCTAATTTCCTCCCGCCTGGGCGGACTTTCGCCCTTTTTTCTGCCCAATATATATACGAGTGGCCTATCATCCACACTGTTGGCTTAGCATCACCTGTAAAAGAAACAAACCACGTTAGGATAACAAGTCCGGTCTTATTTATCTCGCCAAACACGTGGATCGCCATCTCCCTATCCTCTGAACTTCCGTTTCTGACAGTCCTGCTCTTGCTGCTTCCGTGGCCGCGCCTATGCGGAATGACTGTGTCGCGTAATCTTTGGGGTGGTTCCCTGCCGATGTTATGCATTTATTAAATATAGCTTGGAACTGGTATCTTGATAATGGCATTCCATCAATGTGTGATAGGAAGAAATTACTTTATGATCTGATTGTTATATATGTTTTTACTATTGTTACCCGACTCAGTGTACCGTTTGTTGGTTGTAGAAGTACCCAAGTACCCCTGCCCGCTGGAACCGTTTTCGATTAGCGTATGCGTAGATATATTGCATTAATGGCTATGACTACGTCCTGGTGTAATAAGCCTCCACTGGTGGTAATTTTGGATTGAGGGACTAATTCGCTTATGCATAGCGCCCCAAAGAAGGCGATAGCAAATGCAGTAGACAGTAGTGTTGCTTCAAATTGTGAGTGTCATATTAATGGTGTTAGGGATATGATGTGAGAAATCAGTTTTAGTGACACGGGACGGGTCGTCTACACTCCTGACTTGGCTGACCACTTTTCCACTCTTTTATGGATTGTCTGATGATGGATCTTTGTCACATCTCCCCAATTCAGTAGTTGGAAGTGAAATGCTACTCCGGTCAGACACCGCTGCGCTGACGCCCCTGATATGCCCCTCATCATTAGCTGGTGGAGAAATTCTGTGGTGACTTGTGATCTGGCTTGTTCACATTGGTCAACCCGTCTGCTTGCTACTAGTCGTGTCCACTCTTCCCATGCCTTACCGTATGCTTGCCACGTCGACGGGGCAACTGATGTTCTGATTAATGGCATCAACTATTCGCCACTAGATCCCATAGGGAGGCTGGGCAACTGTTGCCCGATGGGTAGGCGTTGGGGAAGAGCTCTGTGAAAATCTGCCAATTGAATTGTGATAAAGCGTTGGCAGCAGCTTTAGACCCCTCAGCATCGTGGCTAGCGCGGACCCATACATTGTGTTTTAGGCACAGGAATGTTAGCCGGCGTAGTAGGCCTAGCACTGGGAGAGACGATGATGCCATTTTATTAATGCAGTGCGCTAGGTTGGTGTTTTTTGTTATGAAGCGTATATTTTTGTTAGCCAGGCGCGCGCCTCATATTTCTATTGCTACCACTATTGGGAAGAAAAATTATTTTCAGGGCTAGATGCAGCTAAAAATTATTATTAATTTCAAAGCTGGTGGAGCTTGGTATAGATGGCCTAATACAATGAGTACCACACACTGCTACAAGACGAAATATTTTTTCAGAGCTAGATGCAGAAAAAAATTATATTGAATTTGCAACCTGGTGGAGGTTAGTATAGATGGACTAATAGAACAAGTCCCACACACTGCTACAAGCCGAAGCCCAAATAGTTTTTCAGAGCTAGATACAGAAAAAAATTATATTGAATTTGCAACCTGGTGGAGGTTAGTATAGATGGACTAAAAGAACAAGTCTCACACACTGCTACAAGCCGAAATAATTTTTCAGAGCTAGATGCAGAAAAAAATTATATTGAATTTGCAACCTGGTGGAGGTTAGTATAGATGGACTAATATAACAAGTCCCACACACTGCTACAAGCCGAAGCCCAAATATTTTTTCAGAGCTAGATACAGAAAAAAATTATATTGAATTTGCAACCTGGTGGAGGTTAGTATAGATGGACTAAAAGAACAAGTCTCACACACTGCTACAAGCCGAAATAATTTTTCAGAGCTAGATGCAGAAAAAAATTATATTGAATTTGCAACCTGGTGGAGGTTAGTATAGATGGACTAATATAACAAGTCCCACACACTGCTACAAGCCGAAGCTCAAATATTTTTTCAGAGCTAGATGCAGATAAAAATTATATTGAATTTGCAACCTGGTGGAGGTTAGTATAGATGGACTAATAAAACAAGTCCCACACACTGCTACAAGCCGAAGCTCAAATATTTTTTCAGAGCTAGATGCAGATAAAAATTATATTGAATTTGTAACCTGGTGGAGGTTGGTATAGATGAACTAATAGAATGATGATATGCTCAAAAGGTTTTACTTCACTAGGTGCAGTAAAAAAATTGTCATTCTATACACAGGTGGTGTAGCTTGCAACACAGATAGGCTACTCGACTGACTAACACACACTGCAAGAGGCCAAAAAGGATTTGCTTTGCTAGATTTAGCCAAATGCTGTGAAAAAAACTTGCACAGCACTGGCACAGACCTGCCTGGCAAAAAGTGATAGGAACTGATGTAACCTAGCCCTCAAAAGGACTGCAATTACAATTAGTCTTTACTCCCAACCTATCTATTTAAGAGCACAGACCTGCCTGATAAAAGTGATAGGAACTGATGTAACCTAGCCCTGAAAAGGACTGCAATTACAATTAGTCTTTACTCCCAACCTATCTATTTAAGAGCACAGACCTGCCTGATAAAAGTCGTAGGAAATGCTGTAACCTAGTCCTTAAAAGGACTACAATCACAACTATTCCCTACTCCCAAGCTATCTGTAGATTTGTGCGAAAATTGGTTTGAAATTAACAAAGTATAGCGCACACAGCAACAGCGGTGCCGTCTAATGGTGGCGACGGGGAAAATGGCTGGGTCTTATAGGGCAAGGACATTTGACATATACTGCCAATGACACATGCCCTTGCTTGTGTGAAAAAAAGCACTTCGCTCCGTGTGTGCGCTGCTGATAGGCTGACAGACTGCACCTCCCCACTGTAAATGCGGTAAAGAGAAAAAAAAATGGAGATCTTCATTATTTCTGCACAGATCCATCCCCTGCCCCTCCCCCCGCCACGCTGTACACTCAAACTGCGTATTAACATTAATTTTCAGCATTACTGACAAAAAATCCAGTTATGATTTTGGTGCACGAACAGTTATCATACATAACCTCGAACATCTGAATTTTTTTCAAATCGTTAGTGTTCGCCGAACGGCTCGAACACCGCCCAAAACAGCTCGAATTTGAGATTGGCGAACAGTTCGATTCGAACACCGCTCATCTCTAATTGCAAATTCCTCCGTCCTAATTTTTGGCAGCTTTTGCTTGGAGGGCATAAGCAAATACTATGGTAGACCCACTCCTCAATAATGGAATAATGTTTGTAATATGCTGTACTGCATGGCTCTTGTAAGGAGCATTGCAAGTTCCTCCGTCCTAATTTTGGGCAGCTTTGCTTGGAAGGCATAAGCAAAGACTATGAGAGACATACTCCCCAATAATGGGAATAATGCTTGTATTATTCTGTACTGCATGGCTCTTGTAAGAGGCATTGCAAGTTCCTCCGTCCTAATTTTTGGCAGCTTTTGCTTGGAAGGCATAAGCAAATACTATGGGAGACCCACTCCCCAATAATGGGAATAATGTTTGCAATATGCTGTACTGCATGGCTCTTGTAAGGGGCATTGCAAGTTCCTCCGTCCTAATTGTTGGCAGCTTTTGCTTGGAAGGCATAAGCAAAGACTATGAGAGACACACTCCCCAATAATCGGAATAATGTTTGTAATATGCTGTACTGTACGGCTCTTGGAAGGGGCATTAAAAGCGTCTTGTTAAGCTACTGCGACCACCACCACTTTTCCGAGGGGCATTAAAACCGTCTTGTTAAGCTACTGTGACCTCCACGTCTCTTCCAAGGGGCATTCAAACCGTCTTGTTAAGCTACTGGGACCTCCACGTCTTTTCTGAGGGGCATTAAAACTGTCTTGTTAAGCTACTGTGACCACCACCACTTTTCCGAGGGGCATTAAAACCGTCTTGTTAAGCTACTGTGACCTCCACGTCTCTTCCAAGGGGCATTCAAACCGTCTTGTTAAGCTACTGGGACCTCCACGTCTTTTCTGAGGGGCATTAAAACTGTCTTGTTAAGCTACTGTGACCTCCACGTCTCTTCCAAGGGGCATTAAAACAGTCTTCTTAAGCCACTCTGAACTCCACAGCTCTTCCAAGGGGCATTGAAATGTTGTTTTTAATTACCTCTAACCTTCACGACTCTTCCAACGGGCATTGCATTTCCTCCTAATTTTAGTCAGCTTTTGCTTTTCAATGCATAGGCGAAAACTAAGGGAGACCAACTCCCCAATAATGGGTAGAAGGTTTTTAGTACGCTGTAATCCACGTCTGTTTCAAGGGGCATTGCAGTTCCTCATAATTTTTACAAAGCCTTCCATTCACTGCTTAGGCCAACAGTGTACAGGAAACCCAGTTGCTATTAATGGAAAAAATGGTTTAGTTAAGGCCCTCTGACCTCCATGTCGTTTCCAAGGGGCATTGGAGTTTGCCTCAAAATTTTTTTGTAGGCATTGCACTCACTGTATGCCCTATAACTGTGTAGCCAAACCGCTCCTTTTGTCTCAGAAACATATCCTACAAGACATATGTGGTTGACTGGCCTGATATTGATGTGAATGGTCCTTGTTCCTCCTGCTCTTTCTTCTTTGCCTCTACCTCATCCATCATTTATCACCTGAAGCTTTATTTTAACGGGAGTCATAGAACTGGGATAGTAGCAGGAAAACATCCAGCAATTCTCGGAGGAGGTAGGATATGCGCCAAAACGCTGACCACCTCAGGCCTAGCCGCTACTATATACATGCGCTTGCATTCCAAGAAAACAAAACAGATGCTAACTTCATCATAATCATGGTCCTCACCTTGGCACTCTCAACTCCCCTGATGGAGAAGCCAGGGCCCACCGGAGGAGTCTGGTTCTCTGGTGGGCTTGTCCAATGCTGCCCTAAAGCAGGCCAGGCTAAGAAAAGTGTGTGGGGGAATGCTCCAAGGAGAAATAGGGGCGGCTGGGGACCGTTTATGGACATCCGGCTGCCCCCAGGTGGCTGGGGACCGTGTGTGGACACCAGGCCTCAGGGCAGCTGTGGACCGAGTATGCACACCCGACCGCCCCCTGGTGGCTGGGGACCGAGTGTGGACATCCGGCCGCTGGGCGGCTGGGGACTGAGTATGGATTCCAGGCCACCAACGCAGCTGTTATGATCTGCTGGGGACCGTGTGTGGACTCCCGGCTGCGGGGTGGCTGGGGACCGAGTCTGGACACCCGGCCGCCCCCTGGTGGCTGGGGACCGAGTGTGGATACCCGGCCGCCGGGCGGCTGTGGACTGAGTATGGATTCCAGGCCACCAACGCAGCCATGACCTTGTGGACAGATTCCGCCTCCACATGCCTAAAAGGCCCAATTTCAAGTGCAAGCAAGCAGTATGGCATTGCAGCCTGGGGGTGGGTGGGTGGGTGGCAGGCTCCATACTTGCACTTGCATTGCAAAGAATGGGAGAGGTACAATTGAACACTGCACTGGGACAAAGACTTGAACGGGGATAGTTTCAAGTCTGCAACGACAGGTGCAGGGTGGGAGTACCATGAACAGGGGTTTGGCATGCACACACTACAGCGGTATAGGCTTTCCTTCCCATTAAATGCACTGGGGAGGGCACAGGTGATGTTTTGGTATGCGCGCTTAATCATATGTACACCGGGACAAAGGCACACCAGGACAAATAGGGGCGGCTGGGCACTGAGTATGGATACCTTGCTGCCAAAGCAGCCATGAGGTAGTGGCCAGCTTTGGCCTCCTCCAAACTAAAGGTCCCCATTTCAAGTGCAAGCTAGCAGTATGGCATTGCAGCCTGGGGGTGGGTGGGTGGCAGGCTGCACACTTACGCTTGCATTAAAAGAAAACAAAGCAGATGCTAACTTCTATCATCATCATCATGCTCCTCACCTTGGCACTCTAAACTCCCCTGATGGAGAAGCCAGGGCCCACCGGAGGAGTCTGGTTCTCTGGTGGGCTAGTCCAAAGCTGCCCTAAAGCAGGCCGGGCTAAGAAAAGTGTGTGGGGGGATGTTCCAAGGAGAAACAGGGGTGGCTGGGGACCATTTATGGACACCCGGCTGCCTCCAGGGGGCTGGGGATCGTGTGTGGACACCAGGCCGCAGGGCAGCTGGGTACCGAGTATGCACACCCGGCCGCCCCCTGGTGGCTGGGGACCGAGTGTGGACATCCGGCCGCCGGTCGGCTGGGGACTGAGTATGGATTCCAGGCCGCCAACGCAGCTGTTATGATCTGCAATATAAACTAGGGAAAGATGGGGTGAGCTGTCCCTACAGTAAGACTAAGCTGAGTCCCTACGTTGTAGCGGGCAACCTGTTCCTTGTGAACAGACCCGCCTTTGTCCTCGGCTAGTCTGAACAGAGACCTATAGAGAAAGGGAGGGGTCCCTAAAAGAACCAAGGACTGGGACAAAAATGGGACACCTCCCAACAGAAGTTGTTGCAGAGCAAAAGATAAACTGACAAAAGTACTAGAGGTCCCAGAGGACCAAGCAAACTAGAGATAGATAGGCACAGAAGCACCTGGCTAGAGAGACAGTCAAAACAACACTGAAGTCCAGCAAAGCCAGAAGGGCGGAGCTGGAATATATAGAAAGATGGTCACGTGACCGCAAAACCCAAGATAGAAACAAAAACAAATAGGAGGGTTCTAACAGTACCCCCTCTTTTATGAGGATCCTCCGGATCCTCCAGGCCCAGGCCTATCCGGAAATCTCCAGTGGAAAGCTCTGACAAGTCTAGGGGCAGAGACATCATCCTCCTTTACCCAGGAAATATTCTCGGGACTGAAACCTTTCCAAGCGACGAGATACTGCAATCTCCCTCTATGCCCTCTGGAATTCAGGATACGAGAAATTTCATATTCGCCGTCTTCCACCACCGGAGGAACTGCGACAGAGGCCTCCCTTTCCGATACATCAGCCTTTTTCAATAAGGAAACATGAAACACAGGATTAATCTTCCAGGGGGTGGGAACCTCCAACCTAACAGCAGACTGGTTAACCACCTGAAGCACCTTAAATGGCCCCACAAACTTCGGACCCAATTTTTTTGAGGGAATCCTCAACCGCAGATTCTTTGAGGACAACCAAACCATGTCACCCACAGTAACCAAAACCTCTTTATGTTTCCTGTTAAAATACTTCTTGGACTTTTTGTTAGCCTCTTGAAGGTTACAACGTACATTAGTCCAAACTCTCTCCAAATCACGGGAAAAAATCTCCTCCTCCGGCACCGCAGACCCCAATTTGGAGAACGAACCAAAAGACGGATGTCTCCCAGTACAACAAAAATAAGGAGAACACCCAGCAGAGGAGGATGTATGGTTGTTAAGAGCAAATTCTGCGAGTGGAAGAAACTCAGACCACCCCTCTTGATTGTCTACCACAAAACAAAGCAAAAACTGTTCAACATCCTGGTTCTTTCTTTCAGTCTGTCCATTAGACTCAGGATGATAACCAGACGAAAATGACAAATGGACTCCCAACCTGTCACAAAAAGCACGCCAAAAGTGAGCCACAAACTGAGGTCCCCTATCAGAAACAATGTCGGTGGCAACACCATGGAGCCTGACAATTTCCTTAACAAATGCCTTAGCGAGTGTCTCAGCGCAGGGTAGCTTAATGAATGGAACCAAATGACAATTCTTGCTAAAACGGTCCACGACCACCCAGATGACAGTGAAACCCTCGGACACAGGAAGGTCAGTAATAAAATCCATTGTGACATGTGTACAAGGCGCACTAGGAACCTCCAGAGGGCAAAGCAACCCCGCAGCAGGAGTATGTGAAGCTTTTGACCTAGCACACACAGTACACTGACGCACCCACTTGATGACTTAATTCTGCCATCCAGGCCACCAAAAACTGCGACTGATAAGTCTCTTAGTCTCCAAAATTCCTGGATGACCTGCCAACCGAGACTCATGACACTCCACAAACAAATCTCTCCTAAAGGCTCTAGGCATGAACAACCTCCCATGGGGAGTGTTAGATGGAGCATCATCTTGAGCTTTCAGAATCCCATTCTCCAAAACGGAGTCTAAAGCCGCCACCACAACTTCTTTCTGTTAAATGCTCTCCTCCTCCTCGGCACCGACCACAGGAGAGAAGCTGCAAGATAAAGCATTGGCTTTAACATTCTTAGTACCAGGGATATAGGTAACAGAAAAATTAAACCGAGAAAAAAAAAGTGCCCACCTAGCTTGACGGGAATTCAAGCGTTTGGCAGCATCCAGATAGATCAAATTCTTATGATCTGTGAAAACCTGAATAGGAAATTTAGCACCTTCCAAGAAATGACGCCAATGTTCAAACGCGAGTTTAATAGCCAGCAATTTCCGATTACCAACATTGTAATTAAGCTCGGTTTCTGAAATTTTTTTCGAAAAAAAAGCACAGGGATGTACTCCATCCTTGTTCTCCTGAGATAAAACTGCACCGACCCCCACCGACGAAGCATCAACCTCGACCAAAAAAGGCTTGGTCTCATCAGGCTGCATAAGGATAGGGGCAGAACTGAACCTCTCCTTGAGATACACAAAAGCTTCAATGGCCTCAGTAGTCCACTGGACCGTATGCGCACCTTTCCTGGTGAGATCGGTCAGCGGCTTAACAATTATAGAAAAATTCTTAATGAATTTCCTGTAATAATTGGCGAAGCCCAAAAAAATCTCTGTATCGATTTCAAGCCAATAGGCCTAGGCCATTCCTGCACCGCCTGAACCTTCACCGGGTCCATCTCAAAGCCCTCGCTGGAGATAATGTAGCCCAAAAGACTAATTCTCTGCACAGTGAACTCACATTTCTCCAGCTTAGCAAAAAGTGAATTATCACTCAATAACTGCAACACCTCACGTACGCTCTGCCAATGGGACTCCAGATCTGGTGAATAAATCAGAATGTCATCCAAATACACAACCACATTCTTACCAATCAAAGGACTCAGGATGTCATTAATAAGGTTCTGAAAAAACACGGGTGCATTGGTAATACCAAAAGGCATCACCAGATTCTCAAAATGACCTACCGGAGTGTTGAAGAAAAAAGCAGTTTTCCATTCATCACCCTCCTTCATTCGTAACAAATTGTATGCCCCCCCAGATCAATTTTAGAGAACCACTTGGCTCCCACTAACTGGTTAAACAAGTCAGGAATTAACGGCAATGGGTAGGAATTGCGTACGGTAATCTTATCAATTTCACGAAAGTCCAGACATGGATGTAAACCGCCGTCCTTTTTATAACAAAGAAAAATCCAACGGCCACAGGCGACTTAGAAGGTCTAATGTGACCAGCAGCCAAGCTCGTCTGTATGTACCACTCCAAGGCCTTTCTTTCAGGGATAGTCAGATTAAATAAGTGACTCTTGGGAAGAGTAACTCCAGGAACAAACTCAATGGTGCAATCATAGTCCCTATGAGGAGGTAAAACTTGCGACTCCGCCTCTGAAAAAAACTTCCAAAAATCCTGAATAGGTACAGGTAATTCCCCTTTTTCCACAGCCAGAATGCGACCATTACAACATTTATCATAGCACTTAGGACTCCAAGACTTAATCTCATTAGTAGACCAGTCCAGTAAAGGATTGTGCAGTTTTAACCAAGGCAAACCTAAAACGACTGGAGAGGGTAAATTATTTAATACCACCAAATCCAAATTTTCTTGGTGAATGCCATTGATAGTGAAGGGAAATGCAGCAACCTTGTGAGTAATACATTTCAAAGGAGTGTTATCAAGTGCAATCACAGAAATAGGTGATGACAGAGGTTTGGATTCCAATTTAAGTTTTTCCAAAAACGCCTTATCAATCACATTAACTGTTGAACCACAATCCACAAATACCTGAAATTCAATCAAATCTTCCTGCAATGAGGTACTCCCTGAGAGAAATACTCCCTTAGAGCTCAAACAAGCAATACGGGCGTAACTGACCTTTTTTTTTTCTTTACTTAAACGAAGCTCACAGTTCTTAATCAAATGGTCAGGTTTATCACAATAAAAACACAATCCCTTGGAAAACCTGCGGTCTCTTTCCTGAGAGCGGAGTGACATCGCCCCAACCTCCATCAGTTCTCCGCCGTCCGAGCAGACCCTCTGGGGACTAGGAGCTGCGATTGCAGGAATTTTTTCATCATTAACCCTGGCACGCAGTCTCCTGTCCACACGTATAGTTAATTGCATGGCTTCCTGCAAGGTCTCAGGTGCAGGAAATGCAATCAGCAGATCTTTAACCCTTTCACTTAGACCAGCAAGAAAAAAAACATTTAAACATCGAATCATTCCATTTTACTTCTGAGGACCACCTTCTGAAGTGTGTACAATAATTTTCAACATCATCTGACCCCTGATTCAAATGCTTCAGTTCTGTCTTAACAGATGAGACTCGATCAGGATCATCATACAATAGCCCCATAGCAGAAAAAAAATCCTCCACTGACCTAAAACACAGATCATTACGTTGGAGAGAAAAGGCCCACCCCAGTGGTTCCTTGCGCAAAAGTGACATGATAAACCCAATGCGCTGTGATTCATTCCCAGAGGACCTTGGTCTCAAACGAAAATATAATAAACAAGCATTTTTAAAGGAAATAAAATCTTGTTGTTTACCATAAAAAATATCAGGGAGTCCAACCTTGGGTTCGACAAAATGCACTCCAGAACAGCTACTTACGTGTTGCCGGAGCTCGGATACCTCCAGAGACAATCCCTGCAGGCATTGAGCCAAATCTTGAACAGTAGCCATACTAATCCCCGGATTTCTTTCCTTAAGGTTTTTGTTTGGGCTGGACTTACTGTTATGATCTGCAACATAAACTAGGGAAAGATGGGGAGAGCTGTCCCTACAGTAAGACTAAGCTGAGTTGTAGCAGGCAACCTGTTCCTTGGGAACAGATCCGCCTTCGTCTTCGGCTAGTCTGAACGGAGACCTATAGAGAAAGGGAGGGGTCCCTAAAAGAAGCAAGGACTGGGACAAAAATGGGTCACCTCCCACCAGAAGTTGTTGCAGAGCAAAAGATAAACTAACAAAAGTACTAGAGGTCCCAGAGGACCAAGCAAACTAGAGATAGATAGGCACAAAAGCACCTGGCTAGAGAGACAGTCAAAACAACACTGAAGTCCAGCAAAGCCAGAAGGGCGGAGCTGGAATATATAGGAAGATGGTCACGTGACTGCAAAACACAAGATAGAAACAAAAACAAACAGGAGAGTTCTAACAGCAGCCATGACGTGGTGGCCAGATTCCGCCTCCACAAGCCTAAAAGGCCCAATTTCAAGTGCAAGCAAGCAAGCAGTATGGCATTGCAGCCTGGGGGTGGGTGGGTGGCAGGCTGCATGCTTGCATTCCAAGAAAACAAAGCAGATGCTAACTTGTGTCATCATCATCATGGTCCTCACCTTGGCACTCTCAACTCGCATGATGGAGAAGCCAGGGCCCACCGGAGGAGTCTGGTACTCTGGTGGGCTTGTCCAATGCTGCCCTAAAGCAGGCTGGGCTTAGAAAAGCGTGTGGGGGGATGTTCCAAGGAGAAATAGGGGCGGCTGGGGACCGTTTATGGACACCCGGCTGCCCCCAGGTGGCTGGGACTGAGTGTG
Source organism: Phyllobates terribilis (assembly GCF_046119375.1). Lineage (NCBI taxonomy): Eukaryota > Metazoa > Chordata > Amphibia > Anura > Dendrobatidae > Phyllobates > Phyllobates terribilis. The sequence goes on from NW_027362771.1 coordinate 603,359,779, forward strand.
GACACCCAGCCGCGGGGCGGCTGGGGACCGAGTATGGACACCCGGCTGCCCCCTGGCGGCTGGGGACCGAGTGTGGACACTCGGCCGCCGGGCGACTGGGGACTGAGTATGGATACCAGGCCGCCAACGCAGCCATGATGTGGTGGCCAGATTCCTCCTCCACATGCCTAAAAGGCCCAATTTCAAGTGCAAGCAAGCAGTATGGTATTGCAGCCTGAGGGTGGGTGGGTGGTTGGCTGCATATTTGCGCTTGCATTGCAAAGAATGGGGGAGGTACAAATGAACACTGCCCTGGGACAAGAACTTGCATGGGGATAGTTGCAAGTCTGCATCTTCTGATGCGGCAAGGATGACTTCTGATGGGCACACTTTTAGGCAGTGACCTGGGTGTCAGAGATGTTTCCAGGGGTCTTCCCCATGCTGTTCCCATGTCTTTTCAGCACTGTATGCATGTGTCACACAGCACATGGCCAGATAAGGTTGTAAAATGTTAAAATGACATTTCCAGGTGAATGCATTTGTCACGGTTGAAAGCAATACAAAAGTGCAAAAACAGATAAAAAATGCTACTTGTAAACAAAGCCCAAGGTGTGGAGGAGTATTTTTTGGGGGGGTTATTTATTTTACCTTATACACAAGTCTTTACCCTGGAAAGGATGTTCCTTAACATATTTCACAGGAAAGCAGTTTCAGTTTCATTTTTGAACGTTTTATTGTGAGCCCTTAAAAGTGGCTTAATACCTCTGACCACGTTGTTGACAGCAGTGACATGGGGGTCAAAAATGCTTCCTGGGGCGATCCCCATGCTGTCCCCATGTCATCTGAGCACTGTCACTATCGTTTTGGGCACTTGTTAGGCTTTTAAAAGACTGCCGGGGGTGAAGCCGCAAAAATGCTCGGGTCTCCCATAGACTAACATTGAGCTCGTTGCTCGGGTCGAGCACACGAGGATCACAGCGAGCTCGGCCTGAGCTTCGAGCAACCGAGCATTTTAGTGCTCGCTCAAAACTAGTAATGAACCCTTTTTTCTTATGGATTCAAAGATGACAATGCTATGATCAAAGTGTAAGGAGATCCCGACGTGCCTTAAATATTCAATGTTTTGATTTCGTTTCTCGATGATTTTTCTCATCAAAGTATTGTTGATAATATATTAATGTATAAAATTTAACTAAAAGACTTTTTTTCAGACACTGTGCTGACAGATGGCAACACAGTTCTCATCCAAACATGGGTTAAGTTATGAACATGTTTCTTGACCCCACCATTATTTGAACATGTAACCTTCTGATCTGGAGTCAGACGTGCTACCGTTGCACCTCGAAGGCATTTGACAAGTAAGTTTTCGCCAATAATTCACATGAAAAGTGCATGAAGAAATCGTGGCACACCTCGAAATTTACTACTTTTACTCACAGACTGAAAAAGACATAAACAAGGATGAATGAACATCTTGACATTGGGAATGCAGGGATTTCCAGTTTAAAATTTAGAATCTAGGAATGAATAGTGTTGATCGAGCACTAAAATGCTCGGTGCTCGAAGCTCGGGCCGAGCTCACTGTGATACTCGCGAGCTCGACCCGATCAACGAGCCCAATGTTAGTTTATGGGAGACCCGAGCATTTTTGCGGTGCCCCCCCCCGGCAGTCTGTAGAAAGCCTAAAAAGTGCCGAAAATGATAGCGACAGTGCTCAAATGACATGGGGACAGCATGGGGATCGACCCAGGTCACAGCCGTCAACAACGTGGTCAGAGGTATTAAGCCACTTTTACGGGCTCTCAATAAAACGTTCAAAAACAAAAGTGAAACTGTTTTCCTGTGAAATATGTTAAGGAACATCCTTTCCAGGGAAAAGACTTGTGTATAAGGTAAAATAAATAACCAAAAACAAAAATACTCCTCCTCACCTTGGGCTATGTTCACAAGTAGCTTTTTTTTATGTGTTTTTGCACTTTTGTATTGCTTTCAACCATGACAAATGCATTCACCAGGAAATGTCATTTTAACATTTTACAACCTTATCTGGCCATGTGCTGTGTGACACATGCATACAGTGCTGAAAAAACATGGGAACAGCATGGGGAAGACCCCTGGAAGCATCTCTGACACCCAGGTCACTGCCTAAAAGTGTGCCCATCAGAAGTCATCCTTGCCGCATCAGAAGATGCAGACTTGCAACTATCCCCGTGCAAGTCCTTGTCCCAGGGCAGTGTTCAATTGTACCTCCCTCATTCCTTGCAATGCAAGCGCAAGTATGCGGCCTGCCACCCACCCACCCCCAGGCTGCAATACCATACTGCTTGCTTGCTTGTACTTGAAATTGGGCCTTTTAGGCATGTGGAGGCAGAATCTGGCCACCATGTCATGGCTGCGTCGGCGGCCTGGTATCCATACTCAGTCCCCAGCCGCCCGGCGGCCGCTTGTCCACGCTTGGTCCCTACTTGTCCTGGTGCGCCTTATACACAAGCGTGCATACCAAAACATTACCTGTGCCCTCCCCAGTGCATTTAGTGGGTTGAACAGCCTAACCACAAACACGTGAACAAGTGAATGTGGGAGTCCATACTCGGTCCACAGTTGCCCCGCGGCCGGGTGCCCACACACAGTCTCCAGCCGCCTCGGGTGGGCCGGGTGTCCATAAACGGTCCCCAGCCGCCCCTACTTGTCCTAGTGCGCCTTATACACAAGCTTCCATACCAAAACATTACCTGTGCCCTCCCCAGTGCATTTAGTGGGAAGCACAGCCTAACCACAAACACGTGGACAAGTGGATGTGGCAAGGGATGGTCCATCTCACTGACGCTTTCACACTGGGTTAATATTGTGGAAACCGGGACACAGTTGGACACTGGGATGCAGCACGTCCTCCATACATAGAGGATTGCGGGTCCTGGGTCAATAAGGCTTCAACACAAAGTTCAGAAGGTAGACAGCAGAAGTGATCGGCCTCCTACACAACGAGTAAATTATTCATGATCATGAGGCCATCCATTTCCTTAGCTTTCTGTTCCTTGGAATGCAAGCGCATGTATGTAGTAGCACCTAGGCCTGAGGTGGTCAACGTTTTGGTGCATATCCTACCTCCTCCGAGGATTGCTGGATGCTTTCCTGCTACTTTCCCAGTTCTATGACTCCCATTAAAACAAAGCTTCAGGTGATGAATGATGAATGAGGTGGTGACAAAGGAGAAGGAGCAGGAGGAACAGGGACCATTCACATCAATATCAGGCCAGTCAACCAAACATGTCTTGTAGGATATGTTTCTGTACCAAAAGGAGCAGTTTGGCTACACAGTTACAGGGCATACAGTAAGTGCAATGCCTACCAAAAATTTCGAGGCACTCCAATGCCCCTTGGAAGTGACATGGAGGTCAGAGGGCCTTAACTAAACCATTTTTTCCATTTATAGCAACTGGGTCTCCTGTACACTGTTGGCCTAAGCAGTGAATGGAAGGCTTTCCAAAAATTATGAGGAACTGCAATGCCTCTTGAAACAGATGTCGATTACAGCGTACTAAAAACCTTCTACCTATTATTGGGGTGTGGGTCTACCTTAGTGTTCGCCTATGCATTGAAAAGCAAAAGCTGACTAAAATTAGGAGGAAATGCAATGCCCGTTGGAAGAGTCGTGGAGGTTAGAGGTAATTAAAAACAACATTTCAATGCCCCTTGGAAGAGCTGTTGAGTTCAGAGTGGTTTAACAAGATGGTTTTAATGCCCCTTGGAAGAGACGTGGAGGTCACAGTAGCTTAACAAGATGGTTTTAATGCCCCTTGGAAGAGAAGTGAAGTTCAGAGTGGTTAAACAAGACGGTTTTAATGCCCCTTGGAAGAGACGTGGAGTTCAGAGCGGTTTGACAAGATGGTTTTAATGCCCCTTGAAAGAGACGTGGAGTTCAGAGTAGTTTAACAAGACGGTTTTAATGCCCCTTGGAAGAGACGTGGAGTTCAGAGTGGTTTTTACAAGACGGTTTTAATGACCCTTGGAAGAGACGGGGAAGTCCCAGTGGAATAAAAAAACAATATCAATGCCCCTTGGAAGAGTGGTGGAGGTCCCAGTGGAATAAAAAGACAATATCAATGCCCCTTGGAAGAGTGGTGGAGGTCGCAGTGGAATAAAAAGACAATATCAATGCCCCTTGGAAGAGTTGTGGAGGTTGCAGTGGAATAAAAAGACAATATCAATGCCCCTTTGAAGAGTGGTGAAGGTCCCAGTGGAATAAAAAGACAATATCAATGACCCTTGGTAGAGACGTGGAAGTCACAGGAGTTTAACAAGACGATTTTAATGCCCCTTACAAGAGCCATGCACTACAGCATATTAAAAACATTAATCCCATTATTGGGGAGTCGGTCTCCCATAGTCTTTGTCTATGCCTTCCAAGCAAAAGATGCCAAAAATTAGGACGGAGGAACTTGCAATGCCCCTTACAAGAGCCATGCAGTACAGCATAATAAAAACATTATTCCCATTATTGGGGAGTTGGTCTCCCATAGTCTTTGTCTATGCCTTCCAAGCAAAAGCTGCCAAAAATTAGGACGGAGGAACTTGCAATGCCCCTTACAAGAGCCATGCAGTATAGCATATTATAAACATTATTCCTATTATTGGGGAATGGGTCTCACATAGTCTTTGCCTATGCCTTCCAGGCAAAAGCTACCAAAAATTAAGAAGGAGGAACTTGCAATGCCCCTTACAAGAGCCATGCCGTACAGCATATTAAAAACATTATTCCCATTATTTGGGAGTGGGTCTCCCATAGTCTTTGCCTATGACTTCCAAGCAAAAGCTGCCAAAAATTAGGACGGAGGAACTTGCAATGCTGGCAACACTGACTACGGTAACCTTGGTGGTATAGTAGAGGTGGAGGCTGAGGATAAGGAGAAGAGCAAAAAACATCCAAAATGAGGAAGCGTATACCCATGTGTGGGTGTGAAGCGGTGCATGGGAATACACCTTCCGAAATAACACAGTGGATTTGACTTTATGTTACTCTGCTGTCATTTGGTGGTGATGAGAAGTCTGGCCCAATCCAGCCCTTATTCATTTTGATAAGGGTCAGCTTGTCAGCATTGTCAGTTGACAAGCGAGTGCTCTTATCAGTTATAATTCCCCCAGCGGCACTAAAAACACGCTCCGATAACATGCTAGCGGCAGGGCAGGCCAGGACCTCCAAGGCGTACAGAGCGAGTTCATTCCAAGTGTCCAGCTTGGATACCCAATAATTAAAAGGCACAGAGGAATCATGGAGGACGCTGGTAAGGTCGGCAAGGTACTCCCTCACCATCTTTTGAAACTTTCCACTCCTTGTGAGAGTACCCCGCACTTCAGGGCCTATAAGCTGGGCGGGTCTCAGAAAACTGTCCCAGAACGTTGACAGTGTTCCTCTGCCTCTGCTGGATTGGAGTTGCGTCTTTCTCACCTGTATACCTTGGTTGGTCAACGAACTGTGACCTCTGCCGCTAGCGTGTTCAGATGGGAATTTTTTTAAGAGTTCTGCAGCAAGGGCCTTCTGGTACCGCCCCATTTTTGTAGACCTCTCCACCTCAAGAATAAAAGAGGGAAAGTTCTCCTTGTAACGGGGGTATAAAAGTGTCACCAACCAGTAATGACTGTCACCCAACATTTTGACAATGCGAGGGTCACGGTTAAGGCAGCGTAACATAAAGTCAGCCATGCGTGCCAGACTAGTAATGGGCAAGACTTCCGTGTCCTCACCAAGATGACGACTGACCATGCTCTCCTCCTCCTCCTCCTCCCCCCCTTTTTTAGGCCACCCACGCTGAACCTATGGTATGACAGTTGAACAGGCACTACCTTCTACAGCGCATGATACCAGCTCCTGTTCTTCCTCCTCCTCCTCCTCTCCTTCATTGTCCCCCAATGCACGATGGGATGAGATGAGGCTGGGCTGTGTGTAATCTCCCGCTATGGCTTCTTGATCCATCTCGTCATACTCTGTCAGAGAGTGTTGCAAAAGACAGACAAGTGGGACGCTAATGATGGCGTCATCGTCACTCACCATCTTGGTGGATTCCTCAAAGTTTGTCAGGATGGTACATATGTCAGACATCCATGTCCACTCCTGAGGTCTTAAGTGTGGAGTCTGACCTGAATATTGACGGCCTTGTTGCAGCTGGTTCTCCATAACTGCTCTCTTCTGCTCACAAATCCTTTGCAACATGTGGAGAGTAGAGTTCCAAAGTGTGGGGACATCACACACCACTCAGTGTGCCGGAAGCTGCAAACACTGCTGCAACACAGCAAGGGCGGCGAAAGCTGTAGCCGACTTCCGAAAATGAGCTGACAGGCGGCGTACTTTGACGAGCAGATCTGGCAACTCGCGGTACGATTTAAGAAACCGCTGGACCACGAGGTTAAGCTCATGAGCCAGGCATGGTACATGTGTGATCTCGCCTCGCCTCAGAGTCGCCACCAGGTTACGGCCATTGTCACACACGACCATGCCTGGATGCAGCTTCAGCGGTCTCAGCCACAAATCTGCCTGCTCTTTCATAGCTGTCCACAACTCACAAGCAGTGTGAGGTTTATCACCTAAGCTTATGAGTTTCAGCACAGCCTGTTGCCGCTTGTCTGAGGCAGTACTGCAGTACTTCCAGCTTGTAACTGATGTGGTGATATCTGAGATGGAGGCTGAACATGAGGAGGAGGAGGAGGATGATGATGATGCACAGGAGCTGTACAGTGTGGGGGCAACTCTGACTGACATAGGGCCCGCAATCCTCGGTGTGGGGAGGATGTGTTCCGTCCCAAGGTCCGACTGGGTCCCGGCTTCCACTATGTTTACCCAGTGTGCCGTCAGGGAGATGTACCGTCCCTGGCCACAAGCACTTGTCCATGTGTCCATTGCCAGGTGGACTCTCCCAGTAACTGCGTTGTTGAGGGCACGGCTGATGTTTTTGGACACATGCTTGTGTAGTGCGGGGATGGCACACTGGGCAAAATAGTGTCGGCTGGGGACTGAGTACCGAGGGACTGCCACCGCCATAAGGTTTCAGAAGGGTTCTGTCTCCACCAGCCTAAAAGGCAGCATTTCCAACGCAAGAAGTCGTGAAATGTGCGAATTTAGGACTGTGGCCTGTGAGGTGTTGGCTGCGAATTTACGCTTTCATTCAAAGGTCTGGGATATGGACAATTGAACGCTGCAGTGAGACGTGGACTTGGACATTGATGCTGTTTCTGTTATGATCTGCAACATGTACTAAGGAAAGATAGGGGAAGGCTGTCCCTACAGACTTATAGAATTAAGGGAGGGGTCTCTAAAAGAACTAAGGACTGGGACAAAAATGAGACAAGTCCTAAACAGAGAAGTTGTTGCAGAACACAAAAAGACAAACTGACAAAAATTTACTAGAGGTCCCAGAGGACCAAGCGAACTTAACAGAGAAACACACCAAAGCACCAGGCTAGAGAATCAGTCAAACACTGAAGTCCAGCACAGTCATATATAACATCCCCGGTGGCATGCTTGCATAGTGCACCACCTCCCACTATGCAATGCAAGACCGCAATCTTACCTGTCAGTCCAGCCTACAAACCTTGCTCCAGTTCATGCTGTGTGCATGTCTCTTGACTGACTGCTTAGGGCAGCGGCCCGGTTACTTTCTGATTCTTATAACTGCTGTGGGCACACCCCTAATGCGTCTCCAGCCTATTGCTGTGAGTCACTGGATATTTAAACCCCCTCCACCCAGAAGGAGGTGCCTGAGCAACACCTTCTCTCAGTTAGTCTTTGCTACTGAATTGCCAGGTCCTGTCCTGTTTCTTCTGTTTGTGAGTTTTGTGTCCACTCGCTACTTCATAGGAAGTACCTTGTGTGTATCTGGTTCTGCTTGTCCCTTTTCCCTTCCTCCGTATCTTCCTCCTGTGTTCTAGCCATCTTCCTGTATTTTCCAGTCTGTTCCATGTGAACAGAGCCCTGTCCTCTCTGCCTTGTCCACCGCACCTGCGGTTTAACTCCGCTCTGTCTTGCCCACCGCTTCGGCAGTTTCTCTCTGCTCTGACTTTTCCACCGCACCTGCGGTTTCGCTCCGCTCTGTCTTGCCCACCGCTCCGGCGGCTTCCCTCTGCTCTGCCTTACCCACCGCTCCGGCGGCTTCTCTCTGGTCTGCCTTGCCCACCACACCTGCGGTTTTCGCTCTACTCTGCTTGCTCACCGCACCAGCAGTTCCTCTCTGCTCTGCCTTGTCCTCCACTCTGGCGGTTTCGCTTTACTCTGCTTGTCTTCCGCATCTGCGGCTCTGTACCTGTCTCCCAGTCTGTACTGGACCCTATCCAGCCTGCGCTCCAACCTGCTAGTACCTCCCTGTCTGCACTCCAGCCGTGCTTGCCAGTATTTCCCTGCCTGCATACCAGCCGTGCTTGCCAGTACCCACCTGTCTTCATACCAGCCGTGCTTGCCAGTGCCCACCTGTCTGCATACCAGCCGTACTTGCCAGTACCCACCTGTCTGCATATCAGCCGAACTTGCCAATACACCCACCTGCCTGTATACCAGTCTAACCTGCCTGCTCCTGCATTCCCCGGTGTGGGTCAACAACTGTGGCCGGGGTCTGACCTGGAGTCACACCTGGTCCCTCTGCTCCGCTCCTCCTTGGTCCACGAAGTCGACTAAGCCGCCGTGCAACCTTCGTTGGATCGGGTTGATACTTATTTACGCCCCTCCTGGCACTCCTCGGTTCATGGTACAGTGGGATCACTAATCACCCTCACGCCAGTCAGTCCGGGCGCGAGCATAACACCATAAGGGCGGAGCTGGAATATAAAGGCAGATGGTCACGTGACCGCAAACATAAGAGGGAAAAAACAAACAGGAGGGTTCTAACAGTACCCCCTCTTTTATGAGGATCCTACAGGCCAAGGCCTATCCAGAAACCTCCTGTGGAAAGCTTTAACAAGCCTAGGAGCAGAGTCATCATCCGTCCTTACCCAGGAGTTGTCTTCGGGACCGAAACAAGATACTGTAATCTCCTTCTATGCCATCTAGAATTCAACATAAGAGAAATTTCATATTCGCCGTCTTCCACCACAGGAGGAACTGTGACAGTGGCGTCCCTATCAGATACATCAGCCTTTTTCAACAAGGAAACATGAAACACAGGATTAATCTTCCAGGAAGTAGGGACATCCAACCTAACAGCAGACGGGTTAACAACCTGAAGCACTTTAAATGGACCCAAAAACTTAGGACCTAGTTTTTTAGAGGGAATTCTCAACCGCAGGTTCTTCTAGGACAACCAAACCATGTCACCAACAGTAAACAAAACCTCTTTACGTTTCCTGACAAAATACTTCTTGGACTTCTTGTTAGCCTCTTGAAGGTGGCAACGTACATTAGTCCAAACTCTATCCAAATCACTGAAAAAATTCTCTTCCACCAGCACAGCCGACCCAATTTGGAGAACGAACCAAAAGACAGATGTCTCCCAAAACAACAAAAAAAAGGAGAACACCCAGCAGAGGAGGATGTATGATTATTAAGTGCAAATTCTACAAGTGGCAAAAACTCAGACCACACCTCTTGATTGTCCGCCACAAAACAATGCAAAAACTGTTCAACATCCTGGTTCTTTCTTTCTTTCAGTCTGTCCATTAGACTCAGGATTAGAGATGAGCGTTGTTCTACTCGAACTGTTCGCCAATCTCAAATTCGAGCTGTTTTGGGCGGTGTTCGAGCCGTTCGGCGAACACGAACAATTTGAGAAAAATTCGGCTGTTCGAGGTTATGTTCGATAACTGTTCATGCACCAAAATCATAACTGGATAATGATGAAAATTAATGTTAATACGCAGTTTGAGTGTACAGCGGGGTGGGGGGAGGGGCAGGGGATGGATCTCTGCAGGAACAATGAAGATCTCCATTTTTTTTTCTCTTTCCCGCATTTACAGTGGGGAGGTGCAATCTGTCAGCCTATCAGCAGCGCACACAGGGAGCGAAGTGCTTTTTTTCACACAAGCAAGGGCATGTGTCATTGGCAGTGTATGTCACATGTCCTTGCCCTATAAGACCAAGCCATTTTCCCCGTCGCCACCATTTTCTCACTTCTGCAGCTGCGTGTTAGACGGCACCGCTGTTGCTGTGTGCGCTATACCTTGTTAATTTCAAGCCAATTTTCGCACAAATCTACAGATAGCTTGGGAGTAGGGAATAGTTGTGATTGCAGTCCTTTTAAGGACTAGGTTACAGCATTTCCTACGACTTTTATCAGGCAGGTCTGTACTCTTAAATAGATAGATTGTGGGAGTAAAGACTAATTATAATTGGAGTCATTTTCAGGACTAGGTTACATCAGTTCCTATCAGTTTTTGCCAGTCAGGTCTGTGCCAGTGCTGTGCAAGTTTTTTTCACAGCATTTGGCTGAATCTAGCAAAGCTAATCCTTTTTGGCCTATTGCAGAGTGTGTTAGTCAGTGGAGTAGCCTATCTGTGTTGCAAGATATACCACCTGTGTATAGATTACCAATTTTTTTACTGCACCTAGTGAAGTAAAATCTTTTGGGCATAGCATCATTCTATTAGTCCATCTATACTGACCTCCATCAGGTTGCAAATTGAATATAATTTTTTTCTGCATCTAGCTCTGAAAAAATATTGGGCTTCTAGCTGTGTGTGGGACTTGTTGTATTAGTCCATCTATACTGACCTCCATCAGGTTGCAAACTGCATATATTTTTTTCTTCATCTACCTCTGAAAAAATATTGGGCTTCTAGCTGTGTGTGGGACTTGTTGTATTAGTCCATCTATACAGACCTCCATCAGGTTGCAAACTGAATATATTTTTTTCTGCATCTACCTCTGAAAAAATATTGGGCTTCTAGCTGTGTGTGGGACTTGTTGTATTAGTCCATCTATACTGACCTCCATCGGGTTGCAAACTGAATATATTTTTTCTGCATCTACCTCTGAAAAAATATTGGGCTTCTAGCTGTGTTTGGGACTTGTTCTATTAATCCATCTATACAGACCTCCATCAGGTTGCAACCTGAATATATTTTTTTCTGCATCTACCTCTGAAAAAATATTGGGCTTCTAGCTGTGTGTGGGACTTGTTGTATTAGTCCATCTATACTGACCTCCATCAGGTTGCAAACTGAATATATTTTTTTCTGCATCTACCTCTGAAAAAATATTGGGCTTCTAGCTGTGTGTGGGACTTGTTCTATTAATCTATCTATACAGACCTCCATCAGGTTGCAAGCTGAATATATTTTTTTCTGCATCTACTTCTGAAAAAATATTGGGCTTCTAGCTGTGTGTAGGACTTGTTCTATTAATCCATCTATACAGACCTCCATCAGGTTGCAAACTGAATATATTTTTTTCTGCATCTACCTCTGAAAAAATATTGGGCTTCTAGCTGTGTGTGGGACTTGTTGTATTAGTCCATCTATACTGACCTCCATCAGGTTGCAAACTGAATATATTTTTTTCTTCATCTACCTCTGAAAAAATATTGGGCTTCTAGCTGTGTGTGGGACTTGTTGTATTAGTCCATCTATACTGACCTCCATCAGGTTGCAAACTGAATATATTTTTTTCTGCATCTACCTCTGAAAAAATATTGGGCTTCTAGCTGTGTGTGGGACTTGTTCTATTAATCCATCTATACAGACCTCCATTAGGTTGCAAACTGAATATATTTTTTTCTGCATCTACCTCTGAAAAAATATTGGGCTTCTAGCTGTGTGTGGGACTTGTTGTATTAGTCCATCTATACTGACCTCCATCAGGTTGCAAACTGAATATATTTTTTTCTGCATCTACCTCTGAAAAAATATTGGGCTTCTAGCTGTGTGTGGGACTTGTTCTATTAATCCATCTATACAGACCTCCATCAGGTTGCAAACTGAATATATTTTTTTCTGCATCTAGCTCTGAAAAAATATTTGGCCTTCTAGCAGTGTGTGGGACTTTCTCTATTAGTCCATCTATACTGACCTCCATCAGGTTGCAAATTGAATAAAATTTTTTTCTGCATATAACCCAGCCAATAGTTTTGGCCTAATACCACAGTTTGGCCACTCAGCTCTGCTCGGTTCCCATCCATTGTTTTTTTGTGCAAACAACTCCAGAGTTGTTAATTAGTTAACCACCAAAATGAGTGGAAAAAGGCCTGCTGCTGGTGGAAAGGGGAATAGGCTTGTTGGGAAGGGGAAAAAAGGTTGTGTCCGTGGGGTAGGTGTTAAAGCAACAGTAACATCTGCAGAAGAAAGACCATCTTCCAGCCAAACTAAAATGTCTACTTCTTTTAGCGGACAATGTGATAAGATCCCTTTCTTACGGCCACGCCAATTGCTACAAATTCCAGATGAGGCACAAAAACAGCAGGTGCTTCAACGGATATCAAGTGCTCCTTTAAGTGGGCTCTCCTCCACATCAACTTCAACATCACAAATACTCCAGTCCTCAAAGGTGTCACCCCAATCGCACTTGCTTCCTCACAGCTCCCAAATCTCCAGCTGCCCATCTGAGTATGAGGTAGAACAGATGGTTGAGTCTGCAGAGCTGTTTACTCATACTATAGCCTGGGAATCAGAGGTCGACTCCAGCGCTTCTGTGAATCCAGACGAGGAAATGATCTGCACTGATGCCCAGAATCTTTATGAGTCGGATCCAGGACCAGACGCAGAAGGTTCTGACCATAATGTAGACCCTCATTCCCAAACTGTAACTCCTGTTGGTGGAGACAATGAGGAAGACGATGATAAGACTCAAATACCTGATTGGAGCGACAACTTTAGTTTTTTGTCAGGGCAGGAACGGGTTGGCTCTGAGGACGATGGGTGTGATAACGCACAGGGTGATGATGATGAGGTTGGAGATCCCACTTACTGTCAACCCACAGTCAGCCAAGAGATGAGGTCAGCAGAGGAGGTGGAGGAAGATGCTAGTGACGACGAGGTCAGGTTGAGCCTTCCTGGACAGAGACGTAGTACTGGAAGCACGTCAACAACTGCATCCTCAAACACAACTCTGCCTCTCACCACAAGTCGTGGTGGCTCTTCAGGTCGCATGGGTGCTAAGCCTTGCATAGCCTGGGCATTTTTTCAGATCGATAAAGATGACCCAACTCGTGTTATCTGTAACATTTGTCAGCAAAAGCTAAGTAGAGGCCAAAAAATACATAGTTTGAGTACTTCATGCATGAACCGGCACATGGACATGAAGCATAAGTTGCAGTGGGAAGCTCAGTGTGCTACAATGCGGCCTAGCCGGCCGGGCCAACCACCGTCTGCCATATCTTGTGCATCCGCGGCCTCTTCATCCTCTGTGACTGGGGGGACAGCAGTCACACCTGTTTTGGGGCGCAGACCTGCCACCTCTTTACCCGCAACAGCCAGCGTGATTGGCAGGTCATCATTTTCTTTGGAGGTGGTAACACCAGCTGTTGTTGTGCGCTGTCCGACATCGATAGCACCACCTTTGGATCAAGGCAACCTAACATGTCCGCCTGCATATTCCTCACAGACCGGCAGTTTGCTGGGGACACCCTTATCAACCCCGTCTAAGCACAATAGCCAGCCCTCGGTCCCTCAGATGTGGACAAGTAAAAGACCATTTCCTCCTAGCCATGAGAAAGCTAAGAGGTTGAATTTCACCATCTGCATGTTCTTGGCTACAGAAATGCTGCCTTTCCGCCTGGTGGACACAGAGGATTTTCGAGACCTTATGTCCGTCGCAGTGCCCCAGTACCAGATGCCCAGTCGGCACTACTTCTCAAAGAAAGGTGTGCCTGCGCTCCACCAGCATGTCGCACACAACATCACCGCTTCTTTGAGAAACTCTGTGTGTGACAGGGTGCATTTCACCAAGGACACTTGGACGAGTAGGCATGGACAGGGGCGTTACATGTCGCTGACTGGGCACTGGGTAACTATGGTGACAGCAGGACAAGGGGCTGCTGTCCAAGTCTTGCCGTCCCCACGAGTTGTGCGTCAATCCTCTTTATGTCAAAGTTCCTCCACTGCTTCTGCCTCCTCAACCTCCTCTCGGTCTTCCACCTGCACCCAAAGCCTGTCTGGTCATGCCACAAGCTTTCTAACTGCGCAGAAGGGATCCTGCACACCTCCTCACTATGCTGGCAGTAGGGCTCAACGTCATCAGGCGATTTTTACATTGAAATGTCTGGGAAATGTGAGTCACACAGCTGAGGAGTTGTGGTCAGCTCTGGAGAACCAATTTCATGAATGGTTGTCTCCACTGGACCTGAAACCAGGGAAGGCCGTGTACGACAATGCTGCAAACCTGGGTGCGGCCCTTCGCCGGGGCAATGTCACACACGTGCCTTGTATGGCTCACGTGTTGAACCTGGTTGTCCAGCAATTTTTAGCCCACTATCCCAGACTAGATGGCCTTCTGCAGAGGGCACGGTCGCTGTGTGCTCACTTTCGCCGTTCGCATCCCGCAGCTCAGCGACTTACATCTCTACAGAAGTCGTTGGGCCTGCCACTTCACCGGCTAAAATGCGATGTGCCTACCCGGTGGAATTCAACTCTGCACATGTTGCAGCGACTGTGGCAGCACCGACAAGCCCTGGTGCAATACGTTCTGACGTATAGCCTGGGCCAACGAGATCCAGAGGTGGGGCAAATCACGCTGGAGGAGTGGTCTCAGATCAGGGACCTATGCACCCTTCTGCACAGTTTTGAAATGGCGACGAAGATGTTTAGTGCTGACGATGCCATTATCAGCATGACTATTTCGGTGATTTACATGCTGGAGCACATGTTAAACAGAATTCGGAGTCAGGTGGTGGCACAAGAGGAGGTGGAGGAAGTAGAGGAGGAGGAGTTGTATGCGGAAGGGCTAACATCTGCAAGGTCCAGACGGTCGGCAGCACCAAGGCGGCAGGCATGTGAGGGTGGGGGAGATGGTTTTACCAGGGCGCATGGTAGCAGCCAAACTAGTGAGGAAGGTGCAGGAGCCCAGGAAGAAGTGGAGGACGAACTGATGGAAGACTCATCAGATGAGGGAGACCTTGATCACATTTCTGTTGTGCGAGGTTGGGGGGAGAGGACAGAGGAAGGAAGCATGATTGTTACCTCGCCACCAACACAACAGGGACTTGGTGCTCCTGGATGCGCAACACACATGAGTGCCTTCTTGCTGCACTACCTGCAACATGACCCTCGAATTGTGAGAAATAGAAATAATCCTGACTACTGGGTTGCCACACTGTTAGATCCCCGGTACAAAAGTAAATTTGCAGAAATTATGTCTGCCATAGAAAGGGATGCACGCATGCAGGAGTATCAGCAGAGACTGTTGCAGAATCTTACATGTGCTTTTCCACAAAATACCAGTGGTGCACGTAGTGAATCTCACAGTTCCAACTTGCCAACCGTGGGACCGTCAAGTGTTCAGCACTCAAACCGTAACAGAACCACAGTATCTGCTGGTAACATCAATTTTGCGGAATCATTTCACCACTTTTTTAGCCCATCCTTTGCAAGGCCACAGGAGACAAGAAGTCTGACACATAGTCAACGCCTAGAGACGATGGTACAGGAGTATCTCCAAGTAAACATTGAAGCCACGACTGTGTCACTGGACCCTTGCTCTTTTTGGGCTTCCAATCTGGATAAATGGCCGGAGCTAGCCACTTACGCCTTGGAGATCTTGTCATGCCCCGCAGCCAGCGTTCTGTCTGAACGTGTGTTCAGCGCTGCTGGTGGTGTGCTGACAGATAAGCGCACGCGGCTCTCCACTGATAATGTAGACAGACTCACGTTCATAAAGATGAACAAATCATGGATCCGAAATGACTTTTCTACCCCTGTGTCATCCTGGGGAGAGTAAAAGCTTGATGATTGGTTAAAATCACCCTACCAAAGGTTTTAAGCTTTCAAATTACTAATCATGTTTATCTGTATCTTGGCTGGAAAATAATTTGGGCTTTGTAGCAGTGTGCAGCACTGATTCTATTAGGCCATCTATAATAAGCTCCACCAGATTTAAAATTACTAATCATGTTTATCTGTATCTTGACTGGAAAATAATTTTGGCTTTGTAGCAGTGTGCAGCACTGATCCTATTAGGCCATCTATACCAAAGCTTCACCAGATTTAAAATTAATAATAATTTTTAGCTGCATCTAGCCCGGAAAATAATTTTGGGGCTCCGAGATGCGCAAGACACATAAGTGCCTTCTTGCTGCACTACCTGCAGCATTACCCTCATATTGTCAGAATTCAAAGTAATCATAACTACTGGGTTGCCACACTCTTAGATCCCCCAAACTTTTCGATCAACCTTTTCATTTTAATAAAGACCAAAAAAATGGTCATTTTTGAAATTATAAGCATTAGCAGATTGTTAGAAACTGAAATCAAACAGTTTTCAACTCAAAACTTTATTGTAGGTGATGTTACATTTTCACATAGGACCCCTTGTTCGAAAGGAGCTTCTGAACTCTCTCGTCCATTGAATTTGTCAGGTTTTGGATGGTTTCTGCTTCAATTGTTTTGCATGAGGACAGAACACCCTCCCAGAGCTGTTGCTTAGATGTGAACTGCCTCCCGCCATCATAGACACTCCTTTTAATGATGCTCCAAAGGTTCTGAATAGGGTAGAGGTCAGGGGAGCATGGGGGTCACACCATAAGTTTGTCCCCTTTTATGCCCATATCAGCCAGAGATGCAGATGTTTTATGTGCAGCATGAGATGGTGCATTATCATGCAGAAAAATGATCTTGCTGTGAAATACACGGTTCTTCTTCTTGAACAATGGCAGGAAGTGCTGTTTGAGAAAATCCACATACATTATGGAGTTCATCTTTAGCGCCTTCAGGGATCCTAAAGGGGCCGACAATCTCTCTCCCCATGATTCCAGCCCAAAACATTACTCCACCTCCTCCTTGTTGGCGCTGTAGCCGTGTTTGCGTGGGGTGTCCATCAACCAGCCATCCTCCACTCCATCCATCTGGACCATCGAGCGCTGCACGGCACTCATCCGTGAACAAAACAGTTTTGAAATCAGTCTTCATGTAATGTTTGGCCCACTGGAGCCATTTCTGCTTGTGTGAAGTGGATAGAGGAGGTCGACAGGATGGCGTATGCACAGCTGCAAACCTCTGAAGGACCCTGCATCTTGTTGTTCGGGGGACGTTGGAGGCACAAGCAGCTTCAAAAACTTGTCTGCTGCTATGACAAGGCTTTTTTGCTGCTGCTCTTTCAACCTGACGTAATTGCCTGTAGGAAAGAGTCCTCAATTTGCCCTTATCAGCACGCACACGTGTGTACTGTGAATCAGCTACATACTTCTTGATTGCCAAGACACTTCATCCTGATCATCGCACAATGTTGATTGTAGTCATGCCTTGACCTAAACTCTCCACAATTTGTTGCTTCTCAGCAGCCGACACATCCTTTTTCTTTCCCATTTTGGCAGAAAATGTAGGCTGCTTAATAATGTGAGACAGCCTTCTTAAGTAGTCTTGCCTTTCATTGGACACACCTGCCAAACTAATTAGCACAGGTGTCTGCAATTGCTTACAGTGATATAAAGAGCCCTGACACACATCACCATCAATGAGTTTAACTGACAAACAAACAAATTCTTCCCTTATCACTCCTAAACACTTTTTGCATAATAATTTGGAACACAGTGTACGTGTGCTTTTCCACAAAACACCAGAGGTTCACGTAGTGAATCTTACAGTTCTAACTTGCCAACCGTGGTCTGTATGGAGTTGTTCAATAAAGGGCCCAAAATTAAGATAACATAGATGGGAGAGGTCTCTATGAATAGGAATTCCTAAGTATTTGATACCCTGTGAGGGCCAGGCAAAGGGAAAGTTGGACTGGATGGAATCCTATATGGATTTGGGGAGAGAGACATCGAGGGCCTCAGACTTCGCTGCATTGATTTTAAAATTTGACCATGTAACAAAATGATCTATTTCAGCCATAACAGCATGGATGGATATATGTGATTGAGTGATATATACTAGGACATCATCAGCAAATAGAGAGCACTTGTACTCGGTGCCTCCCACCTCAATCCACCTAATATTGGGGTTATGGCGAATTGATGAGAGCAGGTGCTCCGTCACTAGGATGTATAAGAGAGGGGACAGAGAACATCCCTGCCTTGTCCCATTGGTGATTGTGAAAGGTGATGAAAATGTTCTGACGCGCCCCCTGGGCCTTGGAACACCCGGAACCGGACCCTTTTTGGTGGATGCTGGTGGTTGTAGTCTCCGTGGCGGCAACCCGGTTCCGTGGCTCAGGGCGGTCAAACCAGTGGCGGATCTATTTATGTGGTTTTCGTGTTTAAATGTCCGACTACGCCACCCGTGGATTGCGGTCAGAGTGAACCGCCGCTCCAGGGCAGACCGCTGAGGCTGGTGTTGTGGGTGCTGCAGAGCGTAGCATAACTCCCCACGGGAGGAGTATAGCCTCAGGGCAGTGTATGCGGAGGATGGGGGTGATGGTGCAGGGCAGCAGCAGTAATGATACGGAGTCAGTGATGCAGTCCAGGGCCTTTACTCACAGTTCTTATTATCCAGACCACGTCTGCAGGTAACGGCTGCCCACGTCGTACTGTGCTCACCAGGTGAGGGGCTCAGACAACTCCCAGATAACTTTGGAGTGCTTCACAGGACCCCCTTTGTGTGTCTTTTGTCTGGCCTTTCTTACCAACCCTTCTGTCCGGCTGCCTCGTGCCTCCTCTAGGTAAACTTGGCGCCAGTTTCCCTGACCCTATGTGGTGCCTTCCTAGCAGGTGTAGCGAGGGGCTGCGCCACATAAAATGTCACAGCCTCCTGTTTCTAGCTGAGGGTCGTTTCCTGCCTCCACTAGTTTCGGGGACCGGTCTCCCCCTTTGGCCTGACCCCTCCACGCAGGTGGATTCGGGTGTACGGTGGCGACTCGCCCGTCCGCACCCCTGGGATCCCTTCGTTCCTCGTTCCTGGAGCCTTCTCCGCTCCTCTTCCTTCCTTCTCCCTCTTCCAGGCCTGGGCCTCTGTTACTAGGCCCGCCTCCGGAGCAGAGCTCATGCAGAGCCCCTGCTCCCTGCCACTTCTGCTCAGACTTCTCTGCACTGAACTAAGATGGTGCCCACCTTTTATACTCCCTTCTCAATGCACCCAGGAACTGCTTCCTCCCTGCTCCTGCACTACAGGGTTCCCCTTCCTCAGTGTTCCCTCCCCCCACTCCAGCCAGGGACAGGGACTGTCGTGCCCATCTCAGGGGCATATTGGTCGCCCTGCCCCACGGCAATGTGGTGTAATGCATGCAGGTGTCGGGTCCTGATCCACACTACATCCTTACCTGAGAGTGAGATATCACACCTCTGGGTGAGGTGCAATACCTCTGTAGCAACCGAGCCCTCAGGGTGCTACAGTTCCAATTATCTTCAGCCTAGGTGACGTATTGCGATACAGGGCCGTGATTTTGGCTATAAAAGGGTCCCCTAGACCCCTACCCCAAGCTTTTTTTTTTTTATATATATATATGGCGTGCCAGGAGACTCTATGGAATGCTTTCTCAGCATCCAACGAGAGTATCTAATTACAAATTTTTAACTGCATCTAGCCCAGGAAATACTTTGTGCCTAGTAGCAGGGTCTGCTAGTCAGCGGATTATCCCGGCTGTTAAGCAAGCTACACCACCTGTAGTTTGGACACTTCATTTTTTCAAAGGAAATGCTTCGGGACCACGGGATACTCAGTGAAGAGCATCAGGAGGCACCCCAAGGCATAGGGGCTCGGACTGGCAGTAGGATGCCTTGCGGTGGACAGCCGAGCTCGATCCTTATAAAAGCTTTTTAACTGCAGCAGCTTTAGTGGACGCTACTGGAGCTGGAATTACGCGGCTGCTGGCATGAGACTTGCCCTCCAATAGATCCTTGTAAATGGATTTAAAGTGTATTTATTCAAATTAGAGAGACAATTTAAATTAAAAAGCTTAGAGCTGCCTCCACCACAGGGGGGCTCGCTCGACCCACCAGCGGACAGGCACCAGTATTGGGAGAGGGGGGCTGGCCGTCAGGGTTCACCGCGGCTCTGGCACAAACCCGGCGACACGGAGGTGGCACGGGCAGGAGCGGACTGAACGTGTCGGCTTCTCACTTTTTGGATTTTGGAAGGGCATGACATGCCTATATCTGTGTCTCCCCCTCCTTTTACTCCTCCACCTCTTTTCTTTTCGCATGACTATATGTACTTGTCACTTTTCCATGTGTTAGTTGTGTCTTCTGAGCAGTTTGTCAGCTTTTGGACACCTTTGAAGGTGTTTTCTATGTGTTTCTATGTGTTTTTGTTTGCCTGCCATTGGTTTTAACGGTGTTCGAAGGTGTTCGACGAACAGTTCGACGAACAGTTCGGCGAACACACGGGTGTTCGACGAACCGAACCGAACTCGAACACTACGGGGGTGGCTCAACACTACTCAGGATGATAACCAGACGAAAATGACAAATGGACTCCCAACCTGTCACAAAAAGCATGACAAAAGCGAGCCACAAACTGAGGTCCTCTATCAGAAACAATATCCGTGGGAACGCCATGGAGCTTGACAATCTCATTAACAAACACCTTAGCGGGTGTCTTGGCGCAGGGCAACTTAATGAATGGAA
The DNA here is from genome assembly GCF_046119375.1 of Phyllobates terribilis. NCBI lineage: Eukaryota > Metazoa > Chordata > Amphibia > Anura > Dendrobatidae > Phyllobates > Phyllobates terribilis. The sequence goes on from NW_027362771.1 coordinate 603,380,382, forward strand.
CCAAATGACACATCTTACTAAAATGGTCCACGACCACCCAGATGATAGTACAACCCTCGGACACAGTAATAAAATCCATTGTGACATGCGTACAAGGCGCACTAGGAACCTCCAGAGGGCAAAGCAACCCCGCAGCAGGAGTATGTGAAGCTTTTGACCTAGCACACACAGTACACTGACGCACCCACTTGATAACTTAATTCTGCCATCCAGGCCACCAAAAACTGCGACTGATAAGTCTCTTAGTCTCCAAAATTCCTGGATGACCTGCCAACCGAGACTCATGACACTCCACAAACAAATCTCTCCTAAAGGCTCTAGGCATGAACAACCTCCCATGGGGAGTGTTAGATGGAGCATCATCTTGAGCTTTCAGAATCCCATTCTCCAAAACGGAGTCTAAAGCCGCCACCACAACTCCTTTCTGTAAAATGCTCTCCTCCTCCTCGGCACCGACCACAGGAGAGAAGCTGCGAGATAAAGCATCGGCTTTAACATTCTTAGTACCAGGTATATAGGTAACAGAAAAATGAAACCGATAAAAAAAAAGTGCCCACCTAGCTTGACGGGCATTCAAGCGCTTGGCAGAATCCAGATAGATCAAATTCTTATGATCTGTGAAAACCTGAACAGGAAATATAGCCCCTTCCAAAAAATGACGCCAATGTTCAAACGCGAGTTTAATAGCCAGCAACTCCCGATTTCCAACATCATAATTCAGTTGGGTTTCTGAAAATTTTTTCGAAAAGAAGGCACAAGGATGTACTCCATCCTTGTTCTCCTGAGACAAAACTGCTCCGACCCCCACCGATGAAGCATCAACCTCAACCAAAAATGGCTTGGTCTCATCGGGCTGCATAAGGATAGGGGCAGAACTGAACCTCTCTTTGAGATACTCAAATGCTTCAATGGCCTCAGTAGTCCACTTGGCCGTATTCGCACCTTTCCTGGTGAGATCGGTTAGAGGTTTAACAATTACAGAAAAATTCTTAATGAATTTCCTGTAATAATTGGCAAAACCCAAAAATCTCTGTATAGATTTCAAACCAATAGGCCTAGGCCATTCCTGCACAGCCTGAACCTTCACAGGGTCCGTCTCAAAGCCCTCACTGGAGACAATGTAGCCCAAAAAACTAATTTTCTGCACAGCAAACTCACATTTCTCCACCTTAGCAAAGAGTGAATTATCACTCAATAACTGCAAAACTTCACGTACGCTCTGCCAATGGGACTCTAGATCTGGTGAATAAATCAAAATGTCATCCAAATACACAACCACATTCTTACCAATCAAAGGTCTCAGGACGTCATTAATAAGGTTCTGAAAAAATGCAGGTGCATTGGTAAGGCCAAAAGGCATCACCAGAATCTCAAAATGACCTACTGGAGTGTTAAAAGGAGTTTTCCATTCATCACCCTCCTTCACTCGTAACAAATTGTATGCCCCCCGGAGATCAATTTTGGAGAACCACTTGGCTCCCACTAACTGGTTAAATAAGTCAGGAATTAACGGCAATGGGTAGGAATTGCGTACGGTAATCTTATTAATTTCACGAAAATCCAGACATGGACGTAAACTGCCGTCCTTTTTTTTAACAAAGAAGAATCCAACTGCCACAGGCGACTTAGAAGGTCTAATGTGAACAGCAGCCAGGCTAGTCTCTATGTACTCCTCCAAGGCCTTTCTTTCAGGGATAGTCAGATTAAACAAGCGACTTTTGGGAAGAGTAGCACCCGGAACAAACTCAATGGCGCAATCATAATCCCTATGAGGAGGTAAAACTTGCAACTCCTCCAAAAAAAAACCCTCCAAAAATCTTGAATAAGTACCGGTAATTCCCCTTTTTCCACAGCCGCAAAGCTACCAATACAACATTTATCATAGCACTTCGGACTCCAAGACTTAATCACATTAATAGATCAGTCCGATAAAGGATTGTGCAGTTTTAACCAAGGCAATCCTAGAACAACTGGAGAGGGCAAATTATCCAAAACAACCAAGTCCAACATTTCTTGGTGAACTCCATTGACAGTGAGGGGAAATGCAGCAACCTTGTGAGTAATACATTTCAAAGGAGTGTTATCAATTGCAATCACAGAAATAGGTGATGACAAAGGTTTGGATTTCAATTTAAGGGTTTCCTAAAACCCTTTATCAATCACATTAAGTGTGAACCACAATCCAAAAATACCTGAAATTCAATCAAATCTCCATGCAAAGTAGTACTCTGAGAAAGAAATACTCCTGCAGAGTGTAAACAAGCTATACAGGCGTAACTGACCTTTTTATTTCATTACTTAAACGACGCTCACAATACTTAATCAAATGGTCAGCTTTACCACAATAAAGACACAATCCCTCAATAAACCTCCGGTCTCTTTCCTGAGAGCGGAATGACATCCCCCCAACCTCCATCTGTTCTCCGCCATCAGAGCAGATTTTCTGGGGACTAGGACCTGACATAACAGGAGTCTTTACCTCATTAAGCCTGCATCTCAGTCTCCTGACTATACGAACAGGTAACTGCATAGCATCCTGCAGAGTCTCAGGTGCAGGGAAAGCAATTAGCAAATCCTTAACCCTTTCACTCAGACCAGCAAGAAATAAACATCTCAGTGCAGGAATATTCCATTTAACTTCTGAAGCCCATGTCCTGAAGTGTGTGCAATAATTTTCAACATCATCTAACCCCTGATTCAAATGTCTGAGTTCTGATTCAGCAGATGAGATTTGATCAGGATCGTCAAATAGTAGCCCCATAGCATAAAAAAAATCTTCAACAGACCTTAAACATGGATCATTAGGCTGGAGAGAAAAGGCCCACCTCTGTGGTTCATTGCGCAAAAGTGACATAATAAAACCAATGCGCTGTGATTCATTCCCAGAGGACCTTGGTCTCAAACAAAAATATAACTAACAAGCATTTTTAAAGGAAAAAAAATCCTGCTGTTTACCATAAAAAACATCAGGCAGTCCTACCTTGGGTCCGACAAAATGCGCTCCAGAACAGCTACTCACGTGTTGATGAAGCTCGGCCACCTCCAGAGACAATCCCTGCAAGCATTGAGCCAAATCCTGGATGGAAACCATACTGATCCCCGAATTTCATTTCTTTCAGTTTTTTGGGCTGGACTTACTGTTACGATCTGCAACATAAACTAGGGAAAGATGGGGAGAGCTGTCCCTACAGTAAGACTAAGCTGAGTCCCTACGTTGTAGCGGGCAACCTGTTCCTTGTGAACAGACCCTCCTTTGTCCTCGGCTAGTCTGAACGGAGACCTATAGAGAAAGGGAGGGGTCCCTAAAAGAACTAAGGAATGGGAAAAAATGGGACACCTCCTAACAGAAGTTGTTGCAGAGCAAAAGATAAACTGACAAAAGTACTAGAGGTCCCAGAGGACCAAGCAAACTAGAGATAGATAGGCACAAAAGCACCTGGCTAGAGAGACAGTCAAAACAACACTGAAGTCCAGCAAAGCCAGAAGGGCGGAGCTGAAATATATAGGAAGATGGTCACGTGACCGCAAACCACAAGATAGAAACAAAAACAGGAGGGTTCTAACAGTACCCCCTCTTTTATGAGGATCCTCCGGATCCTCCAGGCCCAGGCCTATCCGGAAACCTCCTGTGGAAAGCTCTGACAAGTCTAGGGGCAGAGACATCATCCGCCTTTACCCAGGAGTTATCCTCGGGACCGAAACCTTTCCAAGCGACGAGATACTGCAATCTCCCTCTATGCCCTCTGGAATTCAGGATACGAGAAATTTCATATTCGCTGTCTTCCACCACCAGAGCAACTGTGACAGTGGCCTCCCTATCCGATACATCAGCCTTTTTCAACAAGGAAACATGAAACACAGGATTAATCTTCCAGGAGGTGGGAACCTCCAACCTAACAGCAGACTGGTTAACCACCTGAAGCACCTTAAATGGCCCCACAAACTTCTGACCCAATTTTTTAGAGGGAATTCTCAACCGCAGATTCTTTGAGGACAACCAAACCATGTCACCCACAGTAAACAAAACCTCTTTACATTTTCTGTTAAAATACTTCTTGGACTTTTTGTTAGCCTCTTGAAGGTTACAACGTACATTAGTCCAAACTCTCTCCAAATCACCGGAAAAATCCTCCCCCTCCGGCACCGCTGACCCCAATTTGGAGAACTAACCAAAAGACGGATGTCTCCCAGTACAACAAAAAAAAGGAGAACACCCAGCAGAGGAGGATGTATGGTTGTTAAGAGCAAATTCTGCGAGTGGCACAAACTCAGACCACCCCTCTTGATTGTCTGCCACAAAACAACGGAAAAACTGTTCAACATCCTGGTTCTTTCTTTCAGTCTGTCCACTAGACTCAGGATGATAACCAGACGAAAATGACAAATGGACTCCCAACCTGTCACAAAAAGCACGCCAAAAGCGAGCCACAAACTGAGGTCCCCTATCAGAAACAATGTCAGTAAATACGCCATGGAGCCTGACAATTTCCTTAACAAACGCCTTAGTGAGTGTCTTAGCGCAGGGTAGCTTAATGAATGGAACCAAATGACACATCTTGCTAAAACGGTCCACGACCACCCAGATGACAGTGAAACCCTAGGACACAGGAAGGTCAATAATAAAGTTCTGAAAAAACGCAGGTGCATTGGTAAGACCAAAAGGCATCACCAGATTCTCAAAATGACCTACCGGAGTGTTAAAAGCAGTTTTCCATTCATCACCCTCCTTCATTCGTAACAAATTGTATGCCCCCCGGAGATCAATTTTTGAGAACCACTTGGCTCCCACTAACTGGTTAAACAAGTCAGGAATTAACAGCAATGGGTAGGAATTGCGTACGGTAATCTTATTAATTTCACGAAAGTCCAGACATGGACGTAAACCGCCGTCCTTTTTTTAACAAAGAAAAATACAACAGCCACAGGCGACTTAGGTCTAATGTGACCAGCAGCCAAGCTCGTCTGTATGTACTCCTCCAAGGCCTTTCTTTCAGGGATAGTCATATTAAATAAGCGACTCTTGGGAAAAGTAGCTCCAGGAACAAACTCAATGGTGCAATCATAGTCCCTATGAGGAGGTAAAACTTGCAACTCCTCCTCTGAAAAAACCTTCCAAAAATCTTGAATAGGTACAGGTAATTCTCCTTTTTCCACAGCTGCAATGCGACCATTACAACATTTATCATAGCACTTAGGACTCCAAGACTTAATCTCATTAGTAGACCAGTCCAGTAAAGGATTGTGCAGTTTTAACCAAGGCAAACCTAAAACGACTGGAGAGGGTAAATTATTTAATACCACCAAATCCATATTTTCTTGGTGAACACCATTGATTGTGAGGGGAAATTCAGCAACCTTGTGAGTAATATATTTCAAAGGAGTGTTATCAATTGCAATCACAGAAATAGGTGATGACAAAGATTTGGATTCCAATTTAAGTTTTTCCAAAAGCCCCTTATCAATCACATTAAGTGTTGAACCACAATCCACAAATACCTGAAAATCAATCAAATCTTCCTGCAATGAGGTACTCCCTGAGAGAAATACTCCCTTAGAGCTCAAACAAGCAATACGGCGTAACTGACCTTTTTTTTTCTTTACTTAAACTAAGCTCACAGTTCTTAATCAAATGGTCAGGTTTACCACAATAAAAACACAATCCCTTGGAAAACTTGTGGTCTCTTTCTTGAGAGCGGAGTGACATCGCCTCAACCTCCATCAGTTCTTCGCCGTCCGAGCAGACCCTCTGGGGACTAGGAGCTGCCATTGCAGGAATTTTTTCATCATTAACCCTGGCACGCAGTCTCCTGTCCACACGTATAGCTAACTGCATAGCTTCTTGCAAGGTCTCAGGTGCAGGAAATGCAATCAGCAGATCCTTAACCCTTTCACTTAGACCAGCAAGAAAAAAACATTTAAATGCCGAATCATTCCATTTCACTTCTGAGGACCACCTTCTGAAGTGTGTACAATAATTTTCAACATCACCTGACCCCTGATTCAAATGCCTCAGTTCTGTCTCAGCAGATGAGACTCGATCAGGATCGTCATATAATAGGCCCATAGCAGAAAAAAAATCCTCCACTGACATAAAACACAGATCATTAGGCTGGAGAGAAAAGGCCCACCTCTGTGGTTCCGTGCGCAAAAGTGACATGATAAACCCAATGCGCTGTGATTCATTCCCAGAGGACCTTGGTCTCAAACGAAAATATAATAAACAAGCATTTTTAAAGGAAAAAAAATCTTGCTGTTTACCATAAAAAATATCAGGGAGTCCTACCTTTGGTTCAACAAAATGTGCTCCAGAACAGCTACTCACGTGTTGCCGGAGCTCGGACACCTCCAGAGACAATCCCTGCAGGCGTTGAGCCAAATCTTGAACCGAAACCATACTGATCACCGGATTTCTTTCCTTAAAGTTTTTGTTTGGGCTGGACTTACTGTTATGATCTGCAACATAAACTAGGGAAAGATGGGGAGAGCTGTCCCTACAGTAACAATAAGCTGAGCCCCTACATTGTAGCGGGCAACCTGTTCCTTGTGAACAGACCCGCCTTCGTTCTTGGCTAGTCTGAACGGAGACCTATAGAGAAAGGGAGGGGTCATTAAAAGAACTAAGGACTGGGACAAAAATGGGACACCTCCTAACTAGTGTTGAGCCATCCCCGTAGTGTTTGAGTTTGCTTCAGTTCGTCGAACACCCGTGTGTTCGCCGAACTGTTCGTCGCACTGTTCGTCGAACACCTTCGAACACCGTTAAAACCAATGGCAGGCAAACAAAAACACATAGAAACACATAGAAAACACCTTCAAAGGTGTCCAAAAGCTGACAAACTGCTCAGAAGACATAACTAACACATGGAAAAGTGACAAGTACATATAGTCATGCGAAAATAAAAGAGGTGGAGGAGTAAAAGGAGGGGGAGACACAGATATAGGCATGTCATGCCCTTCTAAAATCCAAAAAGTGAGAAGCCGACACGGCCAGTCCGTTCCTGCCCGTGCCACCTCCGTGTCGCCGGGTTTGTGCCAGAGCCGCGGTGGACCCTGATGGCCAGCCCCCCTCTCCCAATACTGGTGCCTGTCCGCTGGTGGGTCGAGCGAGCCCCCCTGTGGTGGAGGCAGCTCTAAGCTTTTTAATTTAAATTGTCTCTCTAATTTGAATGAATACACTTTAAATCCTTTTACAAGGATCTATTGGAGGGCAACTCTCATACCAGCAGCCGCGTAATTCCAGCTCCAGTAGCGTCCACTAAAGCTGCTGCAGTTAAAAAGCTTTTATTAGGATCGAGCTCGGCTGTCCACCGCAAGGCGTCCTACCGCCAGTCCCAGCCCCTATGCCTTGGGGTGCCTCCTGATGCTCTTCACTGAGTATCCCGTGGTCCCGAAGCATTTCCTTTGAAAAAATTAAGTGTCCAAACTACAGGTGGTGTAGCTTGCTTAACAGCCGGGATAATCCGTTGACTAGCAGACACTGCTACTAGGCACAAAGTATTTCCTGGGCTAGATGCAGTTAAAAATTTGTAATTAGATACTCTCGTTAGATGCTGAGAAAGCATTCCATAGAGTCTCCTGGCACGCCAAATATTATTCTCTTAAAAAGCTTGGGGTAGGGGTCTAGGGGACCCTTTTATAGCCAAAATCACGGCCCTGTATCGCAATACGTCACCTAGGCTGAAGATGAATGGAACTGTTGTACCCTGAGGACTCGGTTGCTACAAAGGTATTGCACCTCACCCAGAGGTGTGATATCTCACTGTCAGGTAAGGATGGAGTGTGGATCAGGACCCGACACCGGCATGCATTACACCACATTGCCGTGGGGCAGGGTGACCAATATGCCCCTGAGATGGGCACGACAGTCCCTGTCCCTGGCTGGAGTGGGGGGAGGGAACACTGAGGAAGGGGAACCCTGTAGTGCAGGAGCAGGGAGGAAGCAGTTCCTGGGTGCATTGAGAAGGGAGTATAAAAGGTGGGCACCATATTAGTTCAGTGCAGAGAAGTCTGAGCAGAAGTGACAGGGAGCAGGGGCTCTGCATGAGCTCTGCTCCGGAGGCGGGCCTAGTAACAGAGCCCCAGGCCTGGAAGAGGGAGAAGGAAGGAAGAGGAGTGGAGAAGGCTCCAGGAACGAGGAACGAAGGGATCCCAGGGGTGCGGACGGGTGAGTCGCCACCGCACGCCCGAATCCACCTGCGTGGAGGGGTCAGGCCAAAGGGGGAGATCGGTCCCCGAAACTAGTGGAGGCGGGAAACGACCCTCAGCTAGAAACTGGAGGCTGTGACATTTTATGTGGCGCAGCCCCTTGCTACACCCGCTAGGAAGGCACCACATAGGGTCAGGGAAACTGGCGCCAAGTTTACCAAGAGGAGGCCCGAGGCAGCCGGACAGAAGGGTTGGTAAGAAAGGCCAGACAAAGGACACACAAAGGGGGTCCTATGAAGTGCTCCAAAGTTATCTGGGCGTTGTCTGATCCCCTCACCTGGTGAGCACAGTACGACGTGGGCAGCCTTTACCTGCAGAAGTAGTCTGGATAATAAGAACTGTGAGTAAAGGCCCTGGACTGCATCACTGACTCCGTGTCGTTACTGCTGCTGCCCTGCACCATCACCCCCATCCTTCACATACACTGCCCTGAGGCTATACTCCTCCCGTGGGGAGTTATGCTACGCTCTGCTGCACCCACAACACCAGCCTCAGCGGTCTGCCCTGCAGCGGCCGTTCACTCTGACCGCAATCCACGGGTGGCGTAGTCGAACATTTAAACATCAAAACCACATAAATAGTTCCGCCACTGGTTTGACCACCCTGAGCCACGGAACCGGGTCGCCGCCACGGAGACTACAACCACCAGCATCCACCAAAAAGGGTCCGGCTCCGGGTGTCCCAAGGCACAGGGGGCGCGTCAGAACATTTTCATCACCTTTCATAATCACCAATGGGACAAGGCAGGGATGTCCTCTGTCCCCTCTCTTATACATCCTAGTGACGGAGCACCTGCTCTCATCAATTCGCCATAACCCCAATATTAGGTGGATTGAGGTGGGAGGCACCGAGTACAAGTGCTCTCTATTTGCTGATGATGTCCTAGTATATATCACTCTATCACATATATCCATCCATGCTGTTATGGCTGAAATAGATCACTTTGTTACATGGTCAAATTTTAAAATCAATGCAGTGAAGTCTGAGGCCCTCGATGTCTCCCTCCCCAAATCCATACAGGATTCCATCCAGTCCAACTTTCCCTTTGCCTGGCCCTCACAGGGTATCAAATAGAGATGAGCGTTGTTCTACTCGAACTGTTCGCCAATCTCAAATTCGAACTGTTTTGGGCGGTGTTCGAGCCGTTCGGCGAACACGAACAATTTGAGAAAAATTCGGCTGTTCGAGGTTATGTTCGATAACTGTTCGTGCACCAAAATCATAACTGGATTTTTTCTCAGTAATGATGAAAATTAATGTTAATACGCAGTTTGAGTGTACAGCGGGGTGGGGGGAGGGGCAGGGGATGGATCTCTGCAGGAACAATGAAGATCTCCATTTTTTTTTCTCTTTCCCGCATTTACAGTGGGGAGGTGCAATCTGTCAGCCTATCAGCAGCGCACACACGGAGCGAAGTGCTTTTTTTCACACAAGCAAGGGCATGTTTCATTGGCAGTGTATGTCACATGTCCTTGCCCTATCAGACCAAGCCATTTTCCCCGTCGCCACCATTTTCTCACTGCTGCAGCTGCGTGTTAGACGGCACCGCTGTTGCTGTGTGCGCTATACCTTGTTAATTTCAAGCCAATTTTCGCACAAATATACAGATAGCTTGAGAGTAGGGAATAGTTGTGATTGCAGTCCTTTTAAGGACTAGGTTACAGCATTTCCTACGACTTTTATCAGGCAGGTCTGTGCTCTTAAATAGATAGATTGTGGGAGTAAAGACTAATTGTAATTGGAGTCCTTTTCAGGACTAGGTTACATCAGTTCCTATCAGTTTTTGCCAGGCAGGTCTGTGCCAGTGCTGTGCAAGTTTTTTTCACAGCATTTGGCTGAATCTAGCAAAGCTAATCCTTTTTGGCCTATTGCAGAGTGTGTTAGACAGTGGAGTAGCCTATCTGTGTTGCAAGATATACCACCTGTGTATAGAATACCAATTTTTTTACTGCACCTAGTGAAGTAAAATCTTTTGGGCATAGCATCATTCTATTAGTCCATCTATACTGACCTCCATCAGGTTGCAAATTGAATATAATTTTTTTCTCCATCTAGCTCTGAAAAAATATTGGGCTTCTAGCTGTGTGTGGGACTTGTTCTATTAATCCATCTATACAGACCTCCATCAGGTTGCAAACTGAATATATTTTTTTCTGCATCTACCTCTGAAAAATTATTGGGCTTCTAGCTGTGTGTAGGACTTGTTCTATTAATCCATCTTTACAGACCTCCATCAGGTTGCAAACTGAATATATTCTTTTCTGCATCTACCTCTGAAAAAATATTGGGCTTCAAGCTGTGTGTGGGACTTGTTGTATTAGTCCATCTATACAGACCTCCATCAGGTTGCAAACTGAATATATTTTTTTCTGCATCTACCTCTGAAAAAATATTGGGCTTCTAGCTGTGTGTGGGACTTGTTCTATTAATCCATCTATACAGACCTCCATCAGGTTGCAAACTGAATATATTTTTTTCTGCATCTACCTCTGAAAAAATATTGGGCTTCTAGCTGTGTGTGGGATTTGTTGTATTAGTCCATCTATACTGACCTCCATCAGGTTGCAAACTGAATATATTTTTTTCTGCATCTACCTCTGAAAAAATATTGGGCTTCTAGCTGTGTGTGGGACTTGTTGTATTAGTCCATCTATACTGACCTCCATCAGGTTGCAAACTGAATATATTTTTTTCTGCATCTACCTCTGAAAAAATATTGGGCTTCTAGCTGTGTGTGGGACTTGTTCTATTAATCCATCTATACAGACCTCCATCAGGTTGCAAACTGAATATATTTTTTTCTGCATCTACCTCTGAAAAAATATTGGGCTTCTAGCTGTGTGTGGGACTTGTTCTAATAATCCATCTATACAGACCTCCATCAGGTTGCAAACTGAATATATTTTTTTCTGCATCTACCTCTGAAAAAATATTGGGCTTCTAGCTGTGTGTGGGACTTGTTGTATTAGTCCATCTATACTGACCTCCATCAGGTTGCAAACTGAATATATTTTTTTTTGCATCTACCTCTGAAAAAATATTGGGCTTCTAGCTGTGTGTGGGACTTGTTGTATTAGTCCATCTATACTGACCTCCATCAGGTTGCAAACTGAATATATTTTTTTCTGCATCTACCTCTGAAAAATTATTGGGCTTCTAGCTGTGTGTGGGACTTGTTCTATTAATCCATCTATACAGACCTCCATCAGGTTGCAAACTGAATATATTTTTTTCTGCATCTACCTCTGAAAAATTATTGGGCTTCTAGCTGTGTGTGGGACTTGTTCTATTAATCCATCTATACAGTCCTCCATCAGGTTGCAAACTGAATATATTTTTTTCTGCATCTACCTCTGAAAAAATATTGGGCTTCTAGCTGTGTGTGGGACTTGTTGTATTAGTCCATCTATACTGACCTCCATCAGGTTGCAAACTGAATATATTTTTTTCTGCATCTACCTCTGAAAAAATATTGGGCTTCTAGCTGTGTGTGGGACTTGTTCTATTTATCCATCTATACAGACCTCCATCAGGTTACAAACTGAATATATTTTTTTCTGCATCTACCTCTGAAAAATTATTGGGCTTCTAGCTGTGTGTGGGACTTGTTCTATTAATCCATCTATACAGACCTCCATCAGGTTGCAAACTGAATATATTTTTTTCTGCATCTACCTCTGAAAAAATATTGGGCTTCTAGCTGTGTGTGGGACTTGTTCTATTAATCCATCTATACAGACCTCCATCAGGTTGCAAACTGAATATATTTTTTTCTGCATCTACCTCTGAAAAAATATTGGGCTTCTAGCTGTGTGTGGGACTTGTTCTATTAATCCATCTATGCAGACCTCCATCAGGTTGCAAACTGAATATATTTTTTTCTGCACCTACCTCTGAAAAAATATTGGGCTTCTAGCTGTGTGTGGGACTTGTTCTATTAATCCATCTATACAGACCTCCATCAGGTTGCAAACTGAATATATTTTTTTCTGCATCTACCTCTGAAAAAATATTGGGCTTCTAGCTGTGTGTGGGACTTGTTGTATTAGTCCATCTATACTGACCTCCATCAGGTTGCAAACTGAATATATTTTTTTCTGCATCTACCTCTGAAAAAATATTGGGCTTCTAGCTGTGTGTGGGACTTGTTGTATTAGTCCATCTATACTGACCTCCATCAGGTTGCAAACTGAATATATTTTTTTCTGCATCTACCTCTGAAAAAATATTGGGCTTCTAGCTGTGTGTGGGACTTGTTGTATTAGTCCATCTATACTGACCTCCATCAGGTTGCAAACTGAATATATTTTTTTCTGCATCTACCTCTGAAAAAATATTGGGCTTCTAGCTGTGTGTGGGACTTGTTCTATTAATCCATCTATACAGACCTCCATCAGGTTCCAAACTGAATATATTTTTTTCTGCATCTACCTCTGAAAAAATATTGGGCTTCTAGCTGTGTGTGGGACTTGTTCTAATAATCCATCTATACAGACCTCCATCAGGTTGCAAACTGAATATATTTTTTTCTGCATCTACCTCTGAAAAAATATTGGGCTTCTAGCTGTGTGTGGGACTTGTTGTATTAGTCCATCTATACTGACCTCCATCAGGTTGCAAACTGAATATATTTTTTTTTGCATCTACCTCTGAAAAAATATTGGGCTTCTAGCTGTGTGTGGGACTTGTTGTATTAGTCCATCTATACTGACCTCCATCAGGTTGCAAACTGAATATATTTTTTTCTGCATCTACCTCTGAAAAAATATTGGGCTTCTAGCTGTGTGTGGGACTTGTTCTATTAATCCATCTATACAGACCTCCATCAGGTTGCAAACTGAATATATTTTTTTCTGCATCTACCTCTGAAAAATTATTGGGCTTCTAGCTGTGTGTGGGACTTGTTCTATTAATCCATCTATACAGACCTCCATCAGGTTGCAAACTGAATATATTTTTTTCTGCATCTACCTCTGAAAAAATATTGGGCTTCTAGCTGTGTGTGGGACTTGTTGTATTAGTCCATCTATACTGACCTCCATCAGGTTGCAAACTGAATATATTTTTTTCTGCATCTACCTCTGAAAAAATATTGGGCTTCTAGCTGTGTGTGGGACTTGTTCTATTTATCCATCTATACAGACCTCCATCAGGTTACAAACTGAATATATTTTTTCCTGCATCTACCTCTGAAAAATTATTGGGCTTCTAGCTGTGTGTGGGACTTGTTCTATTAATCCATCTATACAGACCTCCATCAGGTTGCAAACTGAATATATTTTTTTCTGCATCTACCTCTGAAAAAATATTGGGCTTCTAGCTGTGTGTGGGACTTGTTCTATTAATCCATCTATACAGACTTCCATCAGGTTGCAAACTGAATATATTTTTTTCTGCATCTACCTCTGAAAAAATATTGGGCTTCTAGCTGTGTGTGGGACTTGTTCTATTAATCCATCTATACAGACCTCCATCAGGTTGCAAACTGAATATATTTTTTTCTGCACCTACCTCTGAAAAAATATTGGGCTTCTAGCTGTGTGTGGGACTTGTTCTATTAATCCATCTATACAGACCTCCATCAGGTTGCAAACTGAATATATTTTTTTCTGCATCTACCTCTGAAAAAATATTGGGCTTCTAGCTGTGTGTGGGACTTGTTGTATTAGTCCATCTATACTGACCTCCATCAGGTTGCAAACTGAATATATTTTTTTCTGCATCTACCTCTGAAAAAATATTGGGCTTCTAGCTGTGTGTGGGACTTGTTGTATTAGTCCATCTATACTGACCTCCATCAGGTTGCAAACTGAATATATTTTTTTCTGCATCTACCTCTGAAAAAATATTGGGCTTCTAGCTGTGTGTGGGACTTGTTGTATTAGTCCATCTATACTGACCTCCATCAGGTTGCAAACTGAATATATTTTTTTCTGCATCTACCTCTGAAACAATATTGGGCTTCTAGCTGTGTGTGGGACTTGTTCTATTAATCCATCTATACAGACCTCCATCAGGTTGCAAATTGAATATAATTTTTTTCTGCATCTAACCCAGCCAATAGTTTTGGCTAAATACCACAGTTTGGCCACTCAGCTCTGCTCGGTTCCCATCCATTGTTTTTTTGTGCAAACAACTCCAGAGATGTGAATTAGTTAACCACTGAAATGAGTGGAAAAAGGCCTGCTGCTGGTGGAAAGGGGAATAGGCGTGTTGGGAAGGGGAAAAAAGGTTGTGCCCGTGGGGTAGGTGTTAAAGCAACAGTAACATCTGCAGAAGAAAGACCATCTTCCAGCCAAACTAAAATGTCTACTTCTTTTAGCGGAAAATGTGATAAGATCCCTTTCTTACGGCCACGCCAATCGCTACAAATTCCAGATGAGGCACAAAAACAGCAGGTGCTTCAACGGATATCAAGTGCTCCTTTAAGTGGGCTCTCCTCCACATCAACTTCAACATCACAAATACTCCAGTCCTCAAAGGTGTCACCCCAATCGCACTTGCTTCCTCACAGCTTCCAAATCTCAAGCTGCCCGTCTGAGTATGAGGTAGAACAGATGGTTGAGTCTGCAGAGCTGTTTACTCATACTATAGCCTGGGAATCAGAGGTCGACTCCAGCGCTTCTGTGAATCCAGACGAGGAAATGATCTGCACTGATGCCCAGAATCTTTATGAGTCAGATCCAGGACCAGACGCAGAAGGTTCTGACCATAATGTAGACCCTCATTCCCAAACTGTAACTCCTGTTGGTGGAGACAATGAGGAAGATGATGATAAGACTCAAATACCTGATTGGAGCGACAACTTTAGTTTTTTGTCAGGGCAGGAACAGGTTGGCTCTGAGGACGACGGGTGTGATAACGCACAGGGTGATGATGATGAGGTTGGAGATCCCACTTACTGTCAACCCACAGTCAGCCAAGAGATGAGGTCAGCAGAGGAGGTGGAGGAAGATGCTAGTGACGACGAGGTCAGGTTGCGCCTTCCTGGACAGAGACGTAGTACTGGAAGCACGTCAACAACTGCATCCTGAAACACAACTCTGCCTCTCACCACAAGTCGTGGTGGCTCTTCAGGTCGCATGGGTGCTAAGCCTTGCATAGCCTGGGCATTTTTTCAGATCGATAAAGATGACCCAACTCGTGTTATCTGTAACATTTGAAAGCAAAAGCTAAGTAGAGGCCAAAAAATACATAGTTTGAGTACTTCATGCATGAACCGGCACATGGACATGAAGCATAAGTTGCAGTGGGAAGCTCAGTGTGCTACAATGCGGCCTAGCCGGCCGGGCCAACCACCGTCTGCCATATCTTGTGCATCCGCGGCCTCTTCATCCTCTGTGACTGGGGGGACAGCAGTCACACCTGTTTTGGGGCGCAGACCTGCCACCTCTTTACCCGCAACAGCCAGCGTGATTGGCAGGTCATCATTTTCTTTGGAGGTGGTAACACCAGCTGGTGTTGAGCGCTGTCCGACATCGATAGCACCACCTTTGGATCAAGGCAACCTAACATGTCCGCCTGCATCTTCCTCACAGACCGGCAGTTTGCCGGGGACACCCTTATCAACCCCGTCTAAGCACAATAGCCAGCCCTCGGTCCCTCAGATGTGGACAAGTAAAAGACCATTTCCTCCTAGCCATGAGAAAGCTAAGAGGTTGAATTTCACCATCTGCAAGCTCTTGTCTACAGAAATGCTGCCTTTCCGCCTGGTGGACACAGAGGATTTTCGAGACCTTATGTCCGTCGCAGTGCCCCAGTACCAGATGCCCAGTCGGCACTACTTCTCAAAGAAAGGTGTGCCTGCGCTCCACCAGCATGTCGCACATAACATCACCGCTTCTTTGAGAAACTCTATGTGTGACAGGGTGCATTTCACCACAGACACTTGGACGAGTAGGCATGGACAGGGGCGTTACATGTCGCTGACTGGGCACTGGGTAACTATGGTGACAGCAGGACAAGGGGCTGCTGTCCAAGTTTTGCCGTCCCCACGAGTTGTGCGTCAATCCTCTTTATGTCAAAGTTCCTCCACTGCTTCTGCCTCCTCAACCTCCTCTCGGTCTTCCACCTGCACCCAAAGCCTGTCTGGTCATGCCACAAGCTTTCTAACTGCGCAGAAGGGATCCTACACACCTCCTTACTATGCTGGCAGTAGGGCTCAACGTCATCAGGCGGTTTTTACATTGAAATGTCTGGGAAATGTGAGTCACACAGCTGAGGAGTTGTGGTCAGCTCTGGAGAACCAATTTCATGAATGGTTGTCTCCACTGGACCTGAAACCAGGGAAGGCCGTGTGCGACAATCCTGCAAACCTGGGTGCGGCCCTTCGCCGGGGCAATGTCACACACGTGCCTTGTATGGCTCACGTGTTGAACCTGGTTGTCCAGCAATTTTTAGCCCACTATCCCAGACTAGATGGCCTTCTGCAGAGGGCACGGTCGCTGTGTGCTCACTTTCGCCGTTCGCATCCCGCAGCTCAGCGACTTACATCTCTACAGAAGTCGTTGGGCCTGCCACTTCACCGGCTAAAATGCGATGTGCCTACCCGGTGGAATTCAACTCTGCACATGTTGCAGCGACTGTGGCAGCACCGACAAGCCCTGGTGCAATAAGTTCTGACGTATAGCCTGGGCCAACGAGATTCAGAGGTGGGGCAAATCACGCTGGAGGAGTGGTCTCAGATCAGGGACCTGTGCACCCTTCTGCACAGTTTTGAAATGGCGACGAAGATGTTTAGTGCTGACGATGCCATTATCAGCATGACTATTCCGGTGATTTACATGCTGGAGCACATGTTAAACAGAATTCGGAGTCAGGTGGTGGCACAAGAGGAGGTGGAGGAAGTAGAGGAGGAGGAGTTGTATGCGGAAGGGCTAACATCTGCAAGGTCCAGACGGTCGGCAGCACCAAGGCGGCAGGCATGTGAGGGTGGGGGAGATGGTTTTACCAGGGTGCATGGTAGCAGCCAAACTAGTGAGGAAGGTGCAGGAGCCCAGGAAGAAGTGGAGGACGAACTGATGGAAGACTCATCAGATGAGGGAGACCTTGATCACATTTCTGTTGTGCGAGGTTGGGGGGAGAGGACAGAGGAAGGAAGCATGATTGTTACCTCGCCACCAACACAACAGGGACTTGGTGCTCCTGGATGCGCAACACACATGAGTGCCTTCTTGCTGCACTACCTGCAACATGACCCTCGAATTGTGAGAATTAGAAATAATCCTGACTACTGGGTTGCCACACTGTTAGATCCCCGGTACAAAAGTAAATTTGCAGAAATTATTCCTGCCATAGAAAGGGATGCACGCATGCAGGAGTATCAGCAGAGACTGTTGCAGAATCTTACATGTGCTTTTCCACAAAATACCAGTGGTGCACGTAGTGAATCTCACAGTTCCAACTTGCCAACCGTGGGACCGTCAAGTGTTCAGCACTCAAACCGTAACAGAACCACAGTATCTGCTGGTAACATCAATTTTGCGGAATCATTTCACCACTTTTTTAGCCCATCCTTTGCAAGGCCACAGGAGACAAGAAGTCTGACACATAGTCAACGCCTAGAGACGATGGTACAGGAGTATCTCCAAGTAAACATTGAAGCCACGACTGTGTCACTGGACCCTTGCTCTTTTTGGGCTTCCAATCTGGATAAATGGCCGGAGCTAGCCACTTACGCCTTGGAGATCTTGTCATGCCCCGCAGCCAGCGTTCTGTCTGAACGTGTGTTCAGCGCTGCTGGTGGTGTGCTGACAGATAAGCGCACGCGGCTCTCCACTGATAATGTAGACAGACTCACGTTCATAAAGATGAACAAATCATGGATCCGAAACGACTTTTCTACCCCTGTGTCATCCAGGGGAGAGTAAAAGCTTGATGATTGGTTAAAATCACCCTACCAACCGTTTTAAGCTTTCAAATTACTAATCATGTTTATCTGTATCTTGGCTGGAAAATAATTTGGGCTTTGTAGCAGTGTGCAGCACTGATTCTATTAGGCCATCTATAATAAGCTCCACCAGATTTAAAATTACTAATCATGTTTATCTGTATCTTGACTGGAAAATAATTTGGGCTTTGTAGCAGTGTGCAGCACTGATCCTATTAGGCCATCTATACTAAAGCTTCACCAAATTTAAAATTAATAATAATTTTTAGCTGCATCTAGCCCGGAAAATAATTTTGGGGCTCCGAGATGCGCAAGACACATAAGTGCCTTCTTGCTGCACTACCTGCAGCATGACCCTAATATTGTCAGAATTCGAAGTAATCATGACTACTGGGTTGCCACACTCTTAGATCCCCCAAACTTTTCGATCAACCTTTTCATTTTAATAAAGACCAAAAAAATGGTCATTTTTGAAATTATAAGCATTAGCAGGTTGTTAGAAACTGAAATCAAACAGTTTTCAACTCAAAACTTTATTCTAGGTGATGTTACATTTTCACATAGGACCCCTTGTTCGAAAGGAGCTTCCGAACTCTCTCGTCCATTGAATTTGTCAGGTTTTGGATGGTTTCTGCTTCAATTGTTTTGCATGAGGACAGAATACCCTCCCAGAGCTGTTGCTTAGATGTGAACTGCCTCCCGCCATCATAGACACTCCTTTTAATGATGCTCCAAAGGTTCTGAATGGGGTACAGGTCAGGGGAGCATGGGGGTCACACCATAAGTTTGTCCCCTTTTATGCCCATATCAGCCAGAGATGCAGATGTTTTATGTGCAGCATGAGATGGTGCATTATCATGCAGAAAAATGATCTTGCTGTGAAATACACGGTTCTTCTTCTTGAACCATGGCAGGAAGTGCTGTTTGAGAAAATCAACATACATTATGGAGTTCATCTTTAGCGCCTTCAGGGATCCTAAAGGGGCCGACAATCTCTCTCCCCATGATTCCAGCCCAAAACATTACTCCACCTCCTCCTTGTTGGCGCTGTAGCCGTGTTTGCGTGGGGTGTCCATCAACCAGCCATCCTCCACTCCATCCATCTGGACCATCGAGCGCTGCACGGCACTCATCCGTGAACAAAACAGTTTTGAAATCAGTCTTCATGTAATGTTTGGCCCACTGGAGCCGTTTCTGCTTGTGTGAAGTGGATAGAGGAGGTCGACAGGATGGCGTATGCACAGCTGCAAACCTCTGAAGGACCCTGCATCTTGTTGTTCGGGGGACGTTGGAGGCACAAGCAGCTTCAAAAACTTGTCTGCTGCTATGACAAGGCTTTTTTGCCGCTGCTCTTTCAACCTGACGTAATTGCCTGTAGGAAAGAGTCCTCAATTTGCCCTTATCAGCACGCACACGTGTGTACTGTGAATCAGCTACATACTTCTTGATTGCCAAGACACTTCATCCTGATCATCGCACAATGTTGATTGTAGTCATGCCTTGACCTAAACACTCCACAATTTGTTGCTCCTCAGCAGCCGACACATCCTTTTTCTTTCCCATTTTGGCAGAAAATGTAGGCTGCTTAATAATGTGAGACAGCCTTCTTAAGTAGTCTTGCCTTTCATTGGACACACCTGCCAAACTAATTAGCACAGGTGTCTGCAATTGCTTACAGTGATATAAAGAGCCCTGACACACATCACCATCAATGAGTTTAACTGACAAACAAACAAATTCTTCCCTTATCACTCCTAAACACTTTTTGCATAATAATTTGGAACGCAGTGTACATGTGCTTTTCCACAAAACACCAGTGGTTCACGTAGTGAATCTTACAGTTCTAACTTGCCAACCGTGGTCTGTATGGAGTTGTTCAATAAAGGGCCCAAAATTAAGATAACATAGATGGGAGAGGTCTCTATGAATAGGAATTCCTAAGTATTTGATACCCTGTGAGGGCCAGGCAAAGGGAAAGTTGGACTGGATGGAATCCTATATGGATTTGGGGAGGGAGACATCGAGGGCCTCAGACTTCGCTGCATTGATTTTAAAATTTGACCATGTAACAAAGTGATCTATTTCAGCCATAACAGCATGGATGGATATATGTGATTGAGTGATATATACTAGGACATCATCAGCAAATAGAGAGCACTTGTACTCGGTGCCTCCCACCTCAATCCACCTAATATTGGGGTTATGGCGAATTGATGAGAGCAGGTGCTCCGTCACTAGGATGTATAAGAGAGGGGACAGAGGACATCCCTTCCTTGTCCCATTGGTGATTGTGAAAGGTGATGAAAATGTTCTGATGCACCCCCTGGGCCTTGGGACACCCGGAGCCGGACCCTTTTTGGTGGATGCTGGTGGTTGTAGTCTTCATGGCGGCGACCCGGTTCCGTGGCTCAGGGTGGTCAAACCAGTGGCGGAACTATTTATGTGGTTTTGATGTTTAAATGTCCGACTACGCCACCCGTGGATTGCAGTCAGAGTGAACCGCCGCTGCAGGGCAGACCGCTGAGGCTGGTGTTGTGGGTGCAGCAGAGCGTAGCATAACTCCCCACGGGAGGAGTATAGCCTCAGGGCAGTGTATGCGGAGGATGGGGGTGATGGTGCAGGGCAGCAGCAGTAACGACACGGAGTCAGTGATGCAGTCCAGGGCCTTTACTCACAGTTCTTATTATCCAGACCACGTCTGCAGGTAACGGCTGCCCACGTCGTACTGTGCTCACCAGGTGAGGGGCTCAGACAACTCCCAGATAACTTTGGAGCGCTTCACAGGACCCCCTTTGTGTGTCCTTTGTCTGGCCTTTCTTACCAACCCTTCTGTCCGGCTGCCTCGGGCCTCCTCTTGGTAAACTTGGCGCCAGTTTCCCTGACCCTATGTGGTGCCTTCCTAGCGGGTGTAGCGAGGGGCTGCGCAACATAAAATGTCACAGCCTCCGGTTTCTAGCTGAGGGTCGTTTCCTGCCTCCACTAGTTTCAGGGACCGGTCTCCCCCTTTGGCCTGACCCCTCCACGCAGGTGGATTCGGGCGTGCGGTTGCGACTCGCCCGTCCGCACCCCTGGGATCCCTTCATTCCTCGTTCCTGGAGCCTTCTCCGCTCCTCTTCCTTCCTTCTCCCTCTTCCAGGCCTGGGCCTCTGCTACTAGGCCCGCCTCCGGAGCAGAGCTCATGCAGAGCCCCTGCTCCCTGCCACTTCTGCTCAGACTTCTCTGCACTGAACTAAGATGGTGCCCACCTTTTATACTCCCTTCTCAATGCACACAGGAACTGCTTCCTCCCTGCTCCTGCACTACAGGGTTCCCCTTCCTCAGTGTTCCCTCCCCCCACTCCAGCCAGGGACAGGGACTGTCGTGCCCATCTCAGAGGCATATTGGTCGCCCTGCCCCACGGCAATGTGGTGTAATGCATGCAGGTGTCGGGTCCTGATCCACACTCCATCCTTACCTGAGAATGAGATATCACACCTCTGGGTGAGGTGCAATACCTCTGTAGCAACCGAGCCCTCAGGGTGCTACAGTTCCATTTATCTTCAGCCTAGGTGACGTACTGCGATACAGGGCCGTGATTTTGGCTATAAAAGGGTCCCCTAGACCCCTACCCCATGCTTTTGAAGAGAATCATATATGGCGTGCCAGGAGACTCTATGGAATGCTTTCTCAGCATCCAACGAGAGTATCTAATTACAAATTTTTAACTGCATCTAGCCCAGGAAATACTTTGTGCCTAGTAGCAGTGTCTGCTAGTCAGCGGATTATCCCGGCTGTTAAGCAAGCTACACCACCTGTAGTTTAGACACTTAATTTTTTCAAAGGAAATGCTTCGGGACCAAGGGATACTCAGTGAAGAGCATCAGGAGGCACCCCAAGGCATAGGGGCTGGGACTGGCAGTAGGATGCCTTGCGGTGGACAGCCGAGCTCGATCCTTATAAAAGCTTTTTAACTGCAGCAGCTTTAGTGGACGCTACTGGAGCTGGAATTACGCGGCTGCTGGCATGAGACTTGCCCTCCAATAGATCCTTGTAAATGGATTTAAAGTGTATTCATTCAAATTAGAGAGACAATTTAAATTAAAAAGCTTAGAGCTGCCTCCACCACAGGGGGGCTCGCTCGACCCACCAGCGGACAGGCACCAGTATTGGGAGAGGGGGGCTGGCCATCAGGGTTCACCGCGGCTCTGGCACAAACCCGGCGACACGGAGGTGGCACGGGCAGGAGCGGACTGGCCGTGTCGGCTTCTCACTTTTTGGATTTTAGAAGGGCATGACATGCCTATATCTGTGTCTCCCCCTCCTTTTACTCCTCCACCTCTTTTATTTTTGCATGACTATATGTACTTGTCACTTTTCCATGTGTTAGTTATGTCTTCTGAGCAGTTTGTCAGCTTTTGGACACCTTTGAAGGTGTTTTCTATGTGTTTCTATGTGTTTTTGTTTGCCTGCCATTGGTTTTAACGGTGTTCGAAGGTGTTCGACGAACAGTTCGACAAACAGTTCGGCGAACACACGGGTGTTCGACGAACCGAACCGAACTCGAACACTACGGGGATGGCTCAACACTAGCCGAAACCTGGTGGCGGCTCTGAGGCGAGGCGAGATCACACATGTACCATGCCTGGCTCATGTGCTTAACCTCGTGGTTCAGCGGTTTCTTAAATCGTACCTCGAGTTGCCAGATCTGCTCGTCAAAGTACGCCGCCTGTCGGCTCATTTTCGGAAGTCGGCTACAGCTTCCGCCGCCTTTGCTGTGTTGCAGCAGCTTTTGCAGCTTCCGGCAAACCGACTGGTGTGTGATGTCCCCACACATTGGAACTCTACCCTCCACATGTTGCAAAGGATTTGTGAGCAGAAGAGAGCAGTTGTGGAGTACCATCTGCAACAAGGCCATCGATATTCAGGTCAGACTCCACACATAAGACCTCAGTAGTGGACCTGGATATCTGACATATGTACCATCCTGACAAACTTTGAGGAGCCAACCAAGATGGTGAGTGGCAATGACGCCGTCAATAGCGTCTGCATCCCACTTGTCTGTCTTTTGCAACGCTCTCTGCAGAGAATTAAAGAGGAGTTATTGCAGCCAGAGTATGATGAGATGGATCAAGAAGCCGTAGCAGATGATTACACACAGCCCAGCCTCATCTCATCCCAACGTGCATTGGGGGACAATGAGGGAGAGGAGGAGGAGGAGGAGGAAGAACAGGAGCTGGTATCATGCGCTGTAGATGGTAGTACCTGTACAACTGTCATACCGTCGGTTCAGCGTGGGTGGCATGAGGGGGGAGGAGGAGGAGGAGAAGACCATGGTCAGTCGTCATCTTGGTGAGGACACGGAAGTTTTTCCCGTTACCAGTCTGGCACGCATGGCTGACTTTATGTTACGCTGCCTTAACAGTGACCCTCACATTGTCAAAATGTTGGGTGACAGTCATTATGCATGCTGGGGTGTGCACGCGTCTTCTTGTGCAAAGTGGCTTCGGAGATAAGTGGCAGTTATTTCAGAGGCAATGGACTAACATCCCTCTTCTTCTCTCTTCACAGGTACATGTTCTGCATAATTTCTCTGATTGCTGTGTCTGCTGTAATCTAATGCTCTGCTCCACTGATTCACCTCACTGGTACATGCTCTGCATAATTTCTCTGCTTGCTGTGTCTGCTGTAATCTAATGCTCTGCTCCGCTGATTCACCTCACTGATACATGCTCTGCATAATTTCTTTGCTTGCTGTGTCTGCTGTAATCTAATGCTCTGCTCCGCTGATTCACCTCACTGGTACATGCTCTGCATAATTTCTCTGCTTGATCTGTCCCACTCCATTCAATACCCACATATGTCTGCCCCTTCCCCACTATGGATCTTATCTGATTATTAGAGGTGCTAAACTGCAGAGACTAGAGTCTTAGCTCTGTCTTTAATCACCCAGCCATCTCCTGGTGAGACGATCAGCTGCTAATTTAGCCATAAGCAGCTCCCACAATGCCCCTCACCTGATGTTTTAGTGTGCCCTATATATTTAGAAGCTCCTTAAGGGGTGCACGCGTGCTGGGTTGTGCACGAGTCTTCTTGTGCAAAGTGGCTTCGGAGATAAGTGGCAGTTATTTCAGAGGCAGTTAGTCAGGGAAGGAGTCAGGTAACCATCACTTTGACCATTTACTCTCTTTTAACCATGTTTCTGTTAGCTCTCACTTTTTCCTCTATAGTCCTCCACTTTCTAGTAACCCCCCAAATCCCTACACCTAGTAAGAAACTCTTCATCTCTCCCTCCATCCTCCCCATTCATCTCACCTCCTCCTCCAATTTATTCCTCAACATTCAATCCTGGATCTCCAAACACAGACAGCCCCCCTTTGCTCTCTCTTGCTCCTACCTGCTAACACTTTCTCTGCTCCTCCTCACTGCTGGAGATATCTCTCCAAATCCTGGTCCTCCTCACCATATCACCACAGTTACTTCTTCCTCCTATCCACGACCTTCCACAAACTGTCGCAACCCTTCTAACCTCATACCCATCCAACTAATCCCCACTCCGTTAGTTGCTCTAACAGGAGCTCTATGGAACGCTCGCTCTGTCTGCAACAAACTTTCCTTCATCCACGATCTTTTCATTACAAACAAACTTTCCTTCCTCGCCATCACTGAAACCTGGCTCATCCCCTCTGACACAGCCTCCCCAGCTGCACTTACATATGGCGGATTCCACCTTTCCCACACCCCCCGCCCCAACGGCAAACATGGCGGAGGCGTAGGTTTGCTCCTATCTGAACACTGCGCTTTCACCCAAATCCCACTGCCACCCTCCGTTACACTCCCCTCTTTTGAGGTGCACTGTGTGCGCATCTATTCCCCCTCCAACCTCCAACTGGCCGTCGTTTACCGACCACCAGGGCAAGCCACCACCTTCTTAGACCACTTCATCACCTGGCTGCTTCACTTCCTCTCCACTGACATCCCCACTATCATAATGGGCGACTTCAACATCCCCATTAACACTTCCCACTCGTCTGTCTCTAAGTTCCTATCTCTCACTTCCTCCTTCGGACTCACTCAATGGTCTTCCACACCCACCCACAAAGATGGCCACACACTGGACCTAATCTTCACCCACCTCTGTTCCCTATCTAACCTCTCTAACTCACCACTCCCTCTCTCTGACCACAACCTCCTCACATTCTCTACCCTCTCCTCTCCAGGTGCACAATCCACACTCCACAAACTTACACACCCTCGCAGAAATCTCAAACACCTTGACCTACACTCACTCTCTGAAACCCTCCTCCCTCTTACAGACATAAATTCCTTACACGATGCAGACGTTGCTGCTGCCTCATATAACACCACAATAGCTGCAGCTCTAGACTCGATCGCCCCTCTCACACACACCACATCTTGCACATTCAACAGGCAACCCTGGCACACTAAACTTACTAAAGAACTGCGCCGGGCCTCCAGGGTTGCGGAGCGGAGATGGAAAAGGTCTCACTCCATCGAGCACTTCATCGCATTCAAGCAATCCCTCACTAATTTCAAGGCCGCACTCACTACAGCAAAACAAACCTACTTCTCATCTCTCATGTCCTCCCTATCTCACAACCCTAAACAGCTATTTAACACTTTCAACTCTCTCCTTCGTCCCCCAGCACCTCCTCCCTCTTCTCTCATCTCAGCCGACAACTTTGCCTCATTCTTCAAACAGAAGATTGACACCATCAGACAAAACTTTTGCCTAAAGTCCACACAACCCCTCCTCATATCTACTCAACCCTCCTCCTCCAAACCCTACTTCTCCACCATTACAGAAGGTCAAGTCTCCTCTTTACTCTCCAAATCACACCTCACCACCTGCGAACTTGACCCAATCCCATCCCACCTCATCATTAACCTTACCACAGTCTTCATCCCAACCCTAGCCCACCTCTTCAATCTGTCACTAACAACCGGTGTCTTCCCCTCATGTTTCAAACATGCCGCAATCACACCCATCCTCAAAAAGCCCTCCCTTGACCCTTCCTCTCTGACTAGCTACCGCCCCATATCACTCCTCCCCTTTGCCTCAAAACTACTAGAACAACATGTCCACCTTGAACGGTCCTCCCACCTCTCCTCCTGCTCCCTCTTCGACCGCCTGCAATCTGGCTTCCGACCGCATCACTCGACTGAAACTGCCCTGACCAAAGTCACCAACGACCTACTGTATTAAATGCCAAATCCAAGCAACACTACTCCATCCTCCTCCTTCTGGACCTGTCATCTGCCTTCGACACAGTGGACCATTCCCTCTTACTCCAGATTCTCTCATCTCCTGGCATCACGGACTTGGCTCTATCTTGGATCTCCTCATACTTAACAGACAGGACATTCAGCGTCTCCCACTCACGCACCACCTCCTCATCTCGCCCCCTATCTGTCGGTGTCCCCCAAGGTTCAGTTCTATTACCTCTGCTCTTCTCCATCTACACCTTTGGCCTGGGACAGCTCATAGAGTCTCACGGTTTTCAGTATCACCTCTAAGCTGATGACACACAGATCTACCTCTCTGGACCCGATATCTCCTCCCTACTAACCAAAATCCCACAATGTCTATCCGCCATCTCATCCTTCTTCTCTGATAGATTTCTAAAACTCAACATGGATAAAACAGAGTTCATCATCTTTCCGCCATCTCATTCAACCCTCCCAACTGACCTAGCTATCAACGTCAATGGCTGTTCACTCTCCTCAGTCCCACAAGCTCGCTGCCTTGGAGTAACCCTGGACTCTGATCTCTCCTTCAAGCCACATATCCAAGCCCTTTCCACTTCCTGCCGACTCCAACTCAAAAACATCTCCCGGATCCGTGCATTCCTCAACAAAGACTCTGCAAAACCACTAGTGCACGCCCTCATCATATCCTGCCTCGACTACTGCAACCTCCTGCTGCGTGGCCTCCCTTCCAACACTCTTGCACCTCTTCAATCTATCCTAAACTCTGCTGATCGACTAATCCACCTGTCCCCCCGGTATTCCCCGGCCTCTCCTCTCTGTCAATCTCTTCACTGGCTCCCCATTGCCCAGAGAATTCAGTTCAAAACTCTAACCATGGCATACAAAGCCATCCACAACCTGTCTCCCCCATACATCTGTGACCTAGTCTCCCGGTACTTACCTGCACGCAACCTCCGATCCTCACAAGATCTCCTCCTCTACTCCCCTCTTATCTCCTCCTCCCACAATCGTATACATGATGTCTCCCGTGCATCCCCCCTACTCTGGAACTCTCTACCCCAACACATCAGACTCTCGCCGACCGTGGAAACCTTCAAAAGAAACCTGAAGACCTACCTCTTCCGACTAGCCTACAACCACCGCTGCACGACCAGCTCTACCCTCACCTAATGTATCCTCACCCATCCCTTCTAGAATGTGAGCCCTCGCGGGCAGGGTCGTCGCTCCTCCTGTACCAGTCGCTGACTCGTTTTGTTAAGATTATGTAAATGCTTTTGTTATGTATATCCCTATCACATGTAAAGCGCCATGGAATAAATAAATAATAAATAATAATAATAATAATACTGGTTGGTGACACTTTTAGACCCCCACTACAAGGAGAACTTTCACTCTCTTATTCCTGAGGTAGAGAGGTCTACAAAAATGGGGCAGTACCAGAAGGCCCTTGCTGCAGAACTGTTAAAAAAATTCCCATCTGAACACGCTAGCGGCAGAGGTCACAGTTCGTTGACCAACCAAGGCGTACAGGCGAGAGAGACACAACTCCAATCCAGCAGAGGCAGGGGAACACTGTCAACATTCTGGGACAGTTTTCTGAGACCCGCCCAGCTTACAGGCCCTGAGGCACGGGGTACTCTCACAAGGAGTGGAAAGTTTCAAAAGATGGTGAGGGAGTACCTTGCCGACCGTACCAGCGTCTTCCGTGATTCCTCTGTGCCTTTTAATGGTTGGGTATCCAAGCTGGATACTTGGAATGAACTCGCTCTGTACGCCTTGGAGGTCCTGGCCTGCCCTGCCACTAGCGTGTTATCGGAGAGTATTTTTAGTGCCACTGGGGGAATTATAACTGATAAGCGCACTTGCCTGTCAACTGACAATGCTGACCAGCTGACCCTTATCAAAATGAACAAGGGCTGGATTGGGCCAGACTTCTCATCACCACAAAATGACAGCAGAGTAGCATAAAGTCAAATCCACTGTGTTGTTTCGGGAGGTGTACTCCCATGCAGCCCTTCACACCCACACATGGGTATACGCTTCCTCATTTCGGCTGTTTTTTGCTCTTCTCCTTATCCTCAGCCTCCATCACCACTATACCACCAGGGTGACTGTGGTACGTGTTGCCAGCATTGCAAGTTCCTCTGTCCTAATTTTTGGCAGCTTTTGCTTGGAAGGCATAGGCAAAGACTATGGGAGACCCACTCCCCAATGATGGAAATAATGTTTTTAATATGCTGTACTGCATGGATCTTGTAAGGGGCATTAAAATGGTCTTGTTAAGCTACTGTGACCTCCACATCTCTTACACGGGGCATTGATATTATCTTTTTATTCCACTGCGACCTCCACCACTCTTCCAAGGGGCATTAAAAGCATCTTGTTAAGCTACTGTGACCTCCACGTCTCTTCCAAGGGGCATTGATATTGTCTTTTTATTCCACTGTGACCTCCACCACTCTTCCAAGGAGCATTGATATTGTCTTTTTATTCCACTGGGACCTCCACGTCTCTTCCAAGGGGTATTAAAACCATCTTGTTAAACTACTGCGACCTCCACCACTCTTCCAAGGGGCATTGATATTGTCTTTTTATTCCACTGCGACCTCCACCACTCTTCCAAGGGGCATTGTTATTGTCTTTTTATTCCACTGCGACCTCCACCATTCTTCCAAGGGGCATTGATATTGTCTTTTTATTCCACTGCGACCTCCACCACTCTTCCAAGGGGCATTGATATTGTCTTTTTATTCCACTGCGACCGCCACCATTCTTCCAAGGGGCATTGATATTGTCTTTTTATTCCACTGGGACCTCCATGTCTCTTCCAGGGGGCATTAAAACCATCTTGTTAAACCACTCTGAACTCCACGTCTCTTCCAAGGGACATTAAAACCGTCTTGTTAATCCACTCTGAACTCCACAGCTCTTCCAAGGGGCATTGAAATGTTGTTTTTAATTACCTCTAACCTCCACGACTCTTCCAACGGGCATTGCATTTCCTCCTAATTTTAGTCAGCTTTTTCTTTTCAATGCATAGGTGAAAACTAAGGGAGACCCAATCCCCAATAATGGGTAGAAGGCTTTTAGTACACTGTAATTCACGTCTGTTTCAAGGGGCATAGCAGTTCCTCATAATTTTTGGAAAGCCTTCCATTCACTGCTTAGGCCAACAGTGCACAGGAGACCCAGTTGCTATAAATGGAAAAAACAGTTTAGTTAAGGCCCTCTGACCTCCATGTCACTTCCAAGGGGCATTGGAGTGGTTCAAAATTTTTGATAGGCATTGCACTCACTGTATGCCCTATAACTGTGTAGCCGAACTGCTCCTTTTGGTACAGAAACATATCCTACAAAACATGTGTGGTTGACTGGCCTGATATTGATGTGAATGGTCCCTGTTCCCCCTGCTCTTTCTCCTTTGCCACCACCTCATCCATCATTCATCACCTGAAGCTTTGTTTTAACGGGAGTCATAGAACTGGGTTACTAGCAGGAAAACATCCAGCAATCCTCGGAGGAGGTAGGATATGCGCCTAAACGCTGATCACCTCAGGCCTAGCCGCTACTACATACATGTGCTTGCATTCCAAGGAACAGAAAGCTAAGGAGATGGATGGCCTCATGATCATGAATAATTTACTCGTTGTGTAGGAAGCCGACCACTGCTGCTGTCTACCTTCTGAACTTTGTGTTGAAGCATGATTAACCCAAGACCCGCAATCCTCTATGTCTGGAGGACGTGTTGCATCCCAGCGTCCAACTGTGTCCCGGCTTCCACAAAATTAACCAAGTGTGAAGGCGTCAGTGAGATGGACCATCCCTGGCCACATTCACTTGTCCACGTGTTTGTGGTTAGGCTGTCCTTACCACTAAATGCACAGGGGAGGGCACAGGTAATGTTTTGGTATGCGCGCTTGTGTATAAGGTGCACCGGGACAAATAGGGGCGGCTGGGGACCGTTTATCGACACCCAGTCGCCCCCAGGTGGCTGGGGACCGTGTGTGGGCACCTGGCCGCGGGGCGGCTGGGGACCAAGTATGGACACCCGGCCGCCCCCTGGCAGCTGGGGACCAAGCGTGGACACCCGGCCGCCGGGCGACTGGGGACTGAGTATGGATACCAGGCCGCCGATGCAGCCATGACGTGGTGGACAGATTCCGCCTCCACATGCCTAAAAGGCCCAATTTCAAGTGCAAGCAAGCAGTATGGTATTGCAGCTTGGGGGTGGGTGGGTGGCAGGCTGCATACTTGCGCTTGCATTGCAAGGAATGGGGGAGGTACAATTGAACACTGCCCTGGGACAAGGACTTGCACGGGGATAGTTGCAAGTCTGCATCTTCTGATGTGGCAAGGATCACTTCTGATGGGCACACTTTTAGGCAGTGACCTGGGTGTCAGAGATGCTTCCAGGGGTCTTCAACATGCTGTTCCAATGTCTTTTCAGCACTGTATGCATGTGTCACACAGCACATGGCCAGATAAGGCTGTAAAATGTTAAAATAACATTTCCAGGTGAATGCATTTGTCACGGTTGAAAGCAATACAAAAGTGCAAAAACGCATAAAAAATGCTACTTGTGAACATAGCCCAAGGTGTGGAAGAGTATTTTTGTTTTTGGTTATTTATTTTACCTTATACACTAGTCTTTACCCTGGAAAGGATGTTCCTTAACATATTTCACAGGAAAGCAGTTTCAGCTTCGTTTTTGAACATTTTATTGTGAGCCCGTAAAAGGGGCTTAATACCTCTGACCATGTTGTTGACAGCAGTGACCTGCTGCCACAAAAATGCTCAGGTCTCCCATAGACTAATATTGGGCTCGTTGCTCGGATCGTGCTCCCGAGTATCACGGTGAGCTCGGCCTGAGCTTCGAGCACCTGAGCATTTTAGTGCTCGCTTAACACTATTGATAAGATATTAATCTATAACAATCAACTAAAAGACACTTTTTCAGACACTGTGCTGACAGATGGCAACACAGTTTTCATTTTCAGTTTTAATCCAGACATGAGTTAAGTTATGAAAACATGAAAAAGTTTCTTGACCCTGACATGATTTGAGCACGCAACCTTCTGATCTGGAGCCAGACACGCTACCGTTGCGCCACAAAGTCATATGAAAAAGACATAAACAAGGACGAATGAACATCTTGGTATTGGGAATGCAGGGATTTCCAGTTTAAAATTTAGAATCTAGTAATGAAGACTTTTTTCTTATGGATTCAAAGATGACAATGCTATGATCAAAGTGAAAAGATATCCCGACGTGCCATAAATATTCAATGTTTTGATTATGTTTCCCGATGATTTTTCTCATCAAAGAATTGTTGACAAGATATTAATCTATAACATTCAACTAAAAGACACTTTTTTAGACACGGTGCTGACAGATGGCGACACAGTTTCCGTTTTCAGCTTTAATCCAGACATGAGTTAAGCTATGAAAACGTTACTTGACTCCAATGTGATTTGAACCCACAACCTTCAGATCTGGGGGTCAGACGTGCTACCATTGCAACACAAGGTCATATGCAAAGTAAGTTTACACCATAATTCACATGAAAAGTGCATGAAGAAATCGTGGCACACCTTCTCGAAATTTGCTACTTTTACTCACAGACTGAAAAAGACATAAACAAGGACTAATGAACATCTTGATATTGGGAATGCAGGGATTTCCAGTTTAAAATTTAGAATCTAGTAATGAATAGTGATGGGCGAGTACTAAAATGCTCGGGTCAAGCACAATGGAATACTTGGGTGCTTGACCCGAACAACAAGCCCAATGTAAGTCTATGGGAAACTCAAGCATTTTTCAGGCGGCTCCCCCTGTCGGTCTGTAGAGGGCTTAAAAATTGCCCAAATCATAGAATCATCATAGAATCATAGAATGGTAGAGTTGGAAGGGACCTCCTGGGTCATCTGGTCCAACCCCCTGCTCAAAGCAGGATTCACTAGATCATCTCAGACAGATGTCTGTCCAGCCTCTGTTTGAAGACGTCCATTGAAGGGGAACTCACCACCTCTCGTGGCAGCCTGTTCCACTCATTAATCACCCTAACTGTCAAAAAGTTTTTTCTAATATCTAATCTGTGTCTCCTCCCATTTAGTTTCATCCCATTGCTTCTAGTCTTTCCTTGTGCAAATGAGAATAAAGATGATCCTTCTACAATGTGACAGCCCTTGACATATTTGTAGACAGCTATTAAGTCTCCTCTCAGTCTTCTTTTTTGCAAGCTAAACATTCCCAAATCCTGCAACCGTTCCTAATAGGACATGGTTTGCAGACCAGTCACCATTCTGGTCGCTCTTCTCTGAACTTGCTCCAGTTTGTCTATGTCTTTTTTAAAATGTGGTGCCCAAAACTGTACACAGTATTCCAGATGAGGTCTGACCAAAGAGGAGTAAAGACCGATAATGACTTCACGTGATCTAGACTGTATGCTTCTGTTAATACATCCCAGAATTGTATTTGCCTTTTTTGCTGCTGCATCACACTGTTGACTCATGTTCAGTCTATGATCTATTAGTATACCTAAGTCTTTTTCACATGTACTGTTGCTTAGCTCTATTCCTCCCATTCTGTATATGCTTTTTTCATTTTTATTGCCCAGATGTAGTACTTTGCATTTTTTCCCTGTTAAAAACCATTCTGTTGGTTGCTGCCCACTGCTCCAGTTTATTTAGGTCTTTTTGAATCCTCTCTCTCTCTTCTCTAGTATTAGCTATCCCTCCTAGCTTTGTGTCATCAGCAAATTTAATCAGCTTACCCTCAATTCCTTCATCTAAATCATTGATAAAGATGTTGAACAATACAGGTCCCAGGACGGAGCCCTGTGGTACCCCACTTGAGACATTCATCCAGCTGGATGTGAAGCCATTTACAACCACCCTTTGAGTCCGATCACTAAGCCAGTTATGAATCCACCTAACAGTTGCCTGGTCCATTGCATACTTGGTCATTTTTTCAATAAGGATGGTGTGAGATACTTTGTCAAATGCTTTGCTGAAGTCAAGATATATTATATCTACAGCATTTCCCTGATCCACCCAGTCAGTGATTCTGTCATAGAAGGAAATTAAGTTAGTCTGACATGACTTGTTAGTTACAAACCCATGCTGACTCTGGTTAATCACTTCATTCTTATCCATGTACTTACATACATGTTGTTTAATAATTTGTTCAAAGATCTTTCCTGGTATAGAAGTCAGACTCACCGGCCTATAGTTCCCTGGGTCCACCTTCTTCCCCTTTTTGAAGATAGGAACAACATTTGCTCTTCTCCAGTCTTCTGGGACTTCTCCTGTTCTCCAAGAATTTTCAAAGATTATGGAGAGTGGTTCTAAAATTTCTTCTACGATCTCCTTCAGTACTCTGGGGTGTAATTCATCTGGACCTGGAGACTTGAACTCATTTATGTTAGCTAAATATTCCCTCACAATCTTTCGGTTTACAGATAACTTGGATTCCTCTATTCCTTTAAAAGGACAGTGAAGATCAGTTGATGTTACATTTTCTTTCTGAGAGAAAACAGATGCAAAATAGGAATTAAAAAGTTCGGCCTTCTCAACATCCTCTCTTACCATTTCTCCATTTTCATCCTGTAAAAATCCTATAGCATCTTTGACTTTTCTTTTACTTTTGACATACCCCCAAAATCCTTTTTTATTGCTTTTGACATCTCTTGCAAGCCTTAATTCATTGTCAGCTTTAGCTAACCTGATACGTGCCCTACAGGATCTGCAGACTGCATTATAATCTTCTTTAGATATGCCTCCCTCTTTCCATTTAATAAACATTTCTTTCTTTCTAGCATGTGTTTAAGTTCTGTGTTCATCCATCCTGGTTTCCTTGAATGCTTCCCATTCTTCCTACTTTTCGGGATTGTTAACGATTGTGCTTTGAGAATCTCATTTTTAAAAATTTCCCATCCTTCCTGGACATTTTTGTCCTTAAGGACATCCAGCCATTGGATCCCTCCTATTCTCTTTCTGAGTCTCTTAAAATCTGCCTTTCTAAAATCTAACCTTGAAGTTTGAGTCTTCACATGTCTTCCTCCTCTAGTTATCCAAAATTCTATAATAGCATGATCGCTGCCTCCTAGGGTCCCAGCCACCTTTGCCTCCTCAACCATTTCCTCCCTGTTTATAAGGAATAGATCCAAAGTAGCAGATCCCCTTGTTTTCTCCCCTACCTTTTGGAAGATAAAGTTGTCAGCAAGAGAGGATAAGAATTTGCTTGACCTGTTAGTTTTACTTGAGAGAGATTCCCAACAAATGTCTGGATAGTTGAAATCTCCCATGACCACTACGTCATATTTTTTGGAGAACTTGGTCATTTGATACATAAAGAGTTCATCCATATCTTCAGCTTGCCCAGGTGGCCTGTAGTAAATGCCTACAATGGTGTCCTTTCCGTTGTTCTCTCCTTGTATTCTTACCCAAACAGTTTCCACAGAACTCCCAGTCTCTGAAGCTTCAATCTCTGTGCAGATATACGCTTTTCTAACATACAATGCAACACCTCCTCCTCGTTTATCAAGTCTGTTTCTTGCAAATAAGTTGTATCCTTTTAGCCTTTTATTCCAATCATGTGTATCGTCCCACCAAGTTTCAGTGATTCCAATGACATCATATTCCTTTTCCTGCATTAGTAGTTCCAATTCTCCTTGTTTGTTGCCCATGCTTTGTGCATTTGTATAAAAACATTTTAGTTTGTGATTGGTTTCTCTTCCTCCCATATTTTTATTATTTAAATTGTTTTGTCTTTGTTCTTCTTTTCCACTTCCAGTAGCAGAGATCTCAATAGTATTTGTCAGCTGTATGGCTTTTTCTGGCCTTTTGCTTCCCTTCCCACATTGTTCTAGTTTAAAGCTCTTCTGATGAGTGTAGCAAGGCGACTTCCAAATACATGTTTTCCAGTCTTCGTAAGGTGCACCCCATCTCTAGCAAGTAGTCCATCGTATAGGTAATTCATTCCGTGATCCAGAAATCCAAATCCTTGTTGACGGCACCATCGACGTAGCCAGTTGTTCACCTGTAGAATCTTATTCCACCTCATTGTTCCATGGCCATCCACTGGGAGGATGGATGAGAAGACCACCTGCGCTCCC
This sequence comes from Phyllobates terribilis, assembly GCF_046119375.1. Lineage (NCBI taxonomy): Eukaryota > Metazoa > Chordata > Amphibia > Anura > Dendrobatidae > Phyllobates > Phyllobates terribilis. Next base: position 603,415,799 of record NW_027362771.1, read on the forward strand.
AATTCTTTCACTTTCTTGCCTAAGTCTTCAAAGTCACTGCAGATGGTTTCCAGGTCCTTTCTTGCGGTGTCATTTGTCCCCACATGTATTAGCAGGAATGGGTAGTGATCTGTAGGTCTGAAGAGTCTTGATATCCTGTCAGACACATCTTTAACTTTTGCTCCTGGAAGACAGCACATTTCTCTTGAGGTTATGTCTGGTCTGCAGATAGTGGCCTCTGTTCCTCTTAACAGGGAATCCCCCATAACCACCACTCTCCGTTTTTTCTTCACAACATTCTTCTTTCTCCATCCAGGAGGATTCTGAGGGCTTACAAGGTTATTCATTGCTGGCAAAGTCTTATTTTGCTGTATTTCTTCATGGTTCTCCTGCGTGAGAGCCTGGTACTGGTTCCTGAGCAGTATGGGTGCTGACTGCCTCTCGATCCTCCTGCTTCTGTGGGTCACATGCTTCCATTCCTCGGTTTCGTCAGGTGCAGTTCAAATTTCTTCTCTTTCTGAATCATGAAGAGATAATTCTGCTCTGTCTAAGAACTCTTCACCTTCCTTAATGATTTTCAAGGTAGTTAACCTCTCTTCTAGATTTCGCAACTTTTCCTCCAACAGGGACACAAGCTTGCATTTCTGGCATGTGAAGTTTGGCTTTTCCACTGGCAAGTCTGTGAACATGTAGCAGGATATGCAGCTCACCAAATGGCTCCTGGACTCTTCCATGTTCTTATTGTTAATGTTCTGAAAACAGTGAAAAAAGCTTAAAAAAAAAGCTGCAAAACCGGCGCGCGGTTTACCGATGTCCTCTTTTCAGCTCCAACAGCCAAAATCCAGTGTTCTTTGAGCTCGCGGAGACTCTTCACTTACCCCAAAATGCAGTGGGAATATGCAAATTATCTCCTCAGGACTCCTCCCCTGGTTTACCGATGTCCTCTTTTCAGCTCCAACAGCCAAAATCCAGTGTTCTTTGAGCTCGCGGAGACTCTTCACTTACCCCAAAATGCAGTGGGAATATGCAAATTATCTCCTCAGGACTCCTCCCCTGGTTTACCGATGTCCTCTTTTCAGCTCCAACAGCCAAAATCCAGTGTTCTTTGAGCTCGCGGAGACTCTTCACTTACCCCAAAATGCAGTGGGAATATGCAAATTATCTCCTCAGGACTCCTCCCCTGGTTTGGAACTCCTCAATGGGAACAGTGCTCAAATGACATGGGAACAGCATTGGGAAGACCCCTGGAAGCATCTCTGACTCCCAGATCACTGCTCTCAACAACGTAGTTAGAGTATTAAGCCACTTTTACGGACTCGCAATAAAACATACAAAAACGAAACCAAAATGGATTTTCCTGGGAAATATGTTAAGGAACATCCTTTCCAGGGTAATGACTTGTATATAAGGCAAAATAAATAACCCAAAAAAAAATACTCCTCCACACCTTGGGCTATGTTCACATGTAGCGTTTTTGATGCGTTTTTGCACTTTTGAATTGCTTTCAACCAAGACAAATGCATTCACCAGGAAATGTCATTTTAACATTTTACAACCTTATCTGGCCGTGTGGTGTGTGACACATCATCAGACACATGCATACAGTGCTGAAAAGAAATGGGAACAGCATGGGGAAGACCTCTGGAAGCATCTCTGACTCCCAAGTCACTGCCTAAAAGTGTGCCCATCATAAGTGATCCTTGGCACATGCGAAGATGCCTCCCACCATGCACCTGTCATTGCAGACTTGCAACAATCACCATTCATGTCCTTTTCCAAGGGCAGCGTTCACTTGTCCCTACCCCATTCTTTGGAATGCAAGCGCAAGTATGCAGCCAGCCACCCACCCACAGGCTGCAATACTATACTGCCAAATTTTAGACAGCTGCTTGCACTTGAAATGTGGCCTTTTAGGCTCGTGGAGGCGGAAGCTGTCCACAATCTTATGGCGGCGGGGACTGGGTATCCATACTTGGTCCCCAGCCGCCACTATTTGCCCCCGTGTCATCTCCACCTTCCACAAGCACGGTTCCCACATTACCCGTGCCCTCCCCAGTGCACTTACTGGGAAGGAGCGCCTAACTACAAACACGTGGACAGGTGAATGTGGCCAGAGACGGTACGGAGCCAGTCCACAGATTTTTTTGCTGAGTTGTATTTCAACACAGCCATATTCTTTAGCTTGGTAAAAGGACTTGGGAAACCATATCTACCCAGCTGTCATTTCTCCCAGGAAGTCCTCTAAAGCTGTTTTCACTTGAAATGTGGTCTTTTAGGCTCGTGGAGGTGGAAGCTTTTCTTAACCGGGTGGCCATACTCGGTCCCCAGCCGCCACTGTTTCTCCCGGTATCGTCTCCGCCTTCCACAAGCACGGGTCCCACATTACCCGTGCCCTCCCCAGTGCACTTACTGGGAAGGGAAGCCTAACCACAAACACGTGGACAGGTGAATGCGGCCAGAGACGGTACAGAGCCAGTCCATAGCTTTTTTTGCTGAGAGTTGTATTTCACCACAGCCATATTCTTTAGCTTGGTAAAAGGACTTGGGAAACCATATCTACCCAGCTGTCATTTCTCCCAGGAAGTCCTCTAAAGCTGCTTTCACTTGAAATGTGGTCTTTTAGGCTCGTGGAGGTGGAAGCTTTTCTTAACCGGGTGGCCATACTCGGTCCCCAGCCGCCACAGTTTCTCCCGGTATCGTCTCCGCCTTCCACAAGCACGGGTCCCACATTACCCGTGCCCTCCCCAGTGCACTTACTGGGAAGGGAAGCCTAACCACAAACACGTGGACAGGTGAATGCGGCCAGAGACGGTACAGAGCCAGTCCATAGCTTTTTTTGCTGAGAGTTGTATTTCACCACAGCCATATTCTTTAGCTCAGTGGAAGGACTGGCATAGAGGGAAACCATATCTACTCTGGGGGTCATTTCTCCCAGGAAGTCCTCTAAAGCAGCTTTTGCAGAAGAATGACAGCCCGTCCAACATCAACTCGCACTTCTCGGTGGTGCTTTGACACACAAACATCTTTCTTTGCGCATTTAATTTCATGACTACAGAGTTGGGCAATGACCTGATCTGCAATCCGGTTTGAGAAATAACATGCATAAGCATGTCCGATCCACATTAAAAAAGCATCCATAGAGTGTCCGGGAACCTTCCCCCACACTTTTCTTAGCCAGGGCTGCTTCTCAGCAGGGTTAGACTGACCCACCAGAAAACCGGAGACTCCTCCAGTGGGCCCTGGCTTCTCCTTCAGAAGAGTTCATAGTGCCAAGGTGAGGCCATGATGATGATAGAGGCCACCATCTGCTTATTTCTCTGTTACTTGGAATGCAAGCGCAAGTATGCAGCCAGCCACCCACCCACAGGCTGCAATACTAACTTCCTGATTTCTGGGCAGCTGCTTACACTTGAAATGTGGCCTTTTAGGCTCGGGGAGGCAGAAGCTTTTCACAACCTCATGCCTCATGCCTCGTCTCCATACTAGGTCCCCAGCCGTCACTACTTCTCCCGATGTTGTCTCCACCTTCTACAAGCGCGGGTCCCTGAACATTACTGCTGGTACTTTTCTGTGGGAATTTGCTTGCCTCCTACCAGCCTGGAATATTTCCAGTAAATTATGGTACGACGCCATGGTATTAGCACTGCCCCCCGTAACAGTAGCAAAGCCATCCCCAATTTCCTTCTCAGGAATTTTATTTGGTAGACTGAGTGGCTGCCCAAATACATTAGTTTCTCACAAAGGAGCTGAAGATACAGTGGCAGTAGGCGCAAGTTTCTCCAGCCTGTTAGATATTAGAGGGTGAACGGCAGCACATTGGATCAGTGGTTAGCACTGAAGCCTTGCAGCTCTGGGATTCTGGTTTCAACTCCCAGCAAGGACAACATCTGCAAGGACTTTTTATGTTCTCCCCATGTTTGCGTGGGTTTCCACCTCAGTAAAAAAGCAGCCATAGAGTGTCCAGGAACCATCCCACACACTTTTCTTAGCCAGGACTGCCTCTCGGCAGGGTTGGACGGTCCCACCAGAGAATCCTCTGGTGTGCCCAGTCTTCTACATCAGGAGAGTACATGATAGCGCTAACTTTGCACTGCTATGGGGCTCTTGAGCTGGGGAAAAGGTGAGCCCTCAGAATCAAATCCTCTGGTGGGCACAATGTTTTTCAATCTGAAACAGCTTCTCAGTGGGAGTTGTATTTCACCACAGCCATATTCTTTAGCTCGGTGAAAGGACTGGCATAGAGGGAAACCGTATCTACTACGGCTGTCATTTCTCTGTCACCAGGTTCCGCCCATTGTCACACACGACCATGCCTGGCTGTATGTTCAGCGGAGACAGCCACAGATCAAGCTGCTGTGTTACAGCTTTCAACAACTCTGCAGCACTGGGCAGTTTGTCACCTAAGCTTTAACCCCTTAACAACATTAGATGTTCTAATACGCGTCTGTGCCCTGGGACTTAACAGTCAGACCCGTATTAGTACGTCATCGCGATCGTGCGCGCACACAGGCTGTGCGGGCGCGATCGCCGCCGGGTGTCAGCTGATTGTCACAGCTGACACCCGGTACTATGTGCAGGGAGCGGTCCTGCACCGCTCCCAGCACATTAACCCCCGCAATGCTGCGATCGTAGTCGATCGCAGCATTGCGGTGGCAAGGGGAGGTGATCGCAGATACTCACCTCCTCTTCCGGCCTCCAGCGCTGTCTGCCGTGGCTTCCAGGATGTTGCCATGACGACCCGATGTCGTGATGACAACATCCGGGTCACCAGCCAGCAGGAAGATTTTTTGGACATGTGCAGTGCATCTCCAAACTATCTTCTCCCTGTCCAGAGCTGACAGCCTGCATGGCACAGGGATGGTGCTCCATCCCTATGCTGTGCAGGCAATCAGAATAAAAAAAGTGAAAGTCCCAGAGTGGGACAGAGTAAAAAAGTGTAAAAACTGTCAGAAAGTGAAAAAAAAAAAAAAAAATGTAAAAATATAAAAGAAAAAAAAAATAATAATCCACCAAAAATAAAAATATAATGTACCCATCAATAAATATTATTAGAAAAAAAAACAAACAAACAATAAAAGTACACATATTTGGTATCACCGCGTCCGGAACAACCTGACCTATAAAACTGTCCCACTAGTTAACCCCTTCAGTGAACACGGTAAAAAAAAAAAAAAAAAACGAAGCAAAAAACAATGCTTTATCATCATACCACCAAACAAAAAATGGAATAACAAACGATCAAAAACATGAATATAAATAAAAATGGTACCGCTGAAAATGTCATCTCGTCCCGCAAAAAACAAGCCACTACACAGCTCCATCAGCCGAAAAATAAAAAAGTTATAGCTCTCAGAATAAAGCTATGCTAAAAATATTTTTTTCTATAAAATTGCTTTTATTATGTAAAAGTGCAAAACATAGAAAAATGATATAAATGTGGTACCGCTGTAAACGTACTGACCCGAAGAATAAAGCTGCCTTATCAATTTTACCACACGCAGAACAGAATAAAAAAAAACAAAAAAAACAATTCCTGAATTGTTGGTTTTTGTTTATTCTGCCTCCCAAAAATCGTAATAGAAAGCGATCAAAAAATGTCACGTGCCTGAAAATGGCATCAATAACAACGTCAACTCATCCCGCAAAAAAACAAGCCGTCACATGACTGTCTGCCAAAATCTGGAAAAATTATAGCTCTCAAAATATGGCGATGCAAAAACTAGATTTTACAAAAAATGCGTCTTTTAGTGTGTGACAGCTGTCAGTCATAAAAACCCCATATGATTCTGGTATTGCTGTAATCACACCGACCCGAAGAATAAAGTCGTCTAATCACTTATACCGCACGAGGAACGGCGTAAAAAATAAACTCTCGGGTTAGGGTTGGGCTAGGGTTAGGGCTGGGTTTGGGGTTAGGGTTGTGATGGGGTTGTGATTTTTTTCAAAAGTAAGAAAAAAAGATGACGATATGGCGACTAGTGTTGAGCGCAAGTGCTCGCTACTTGAGTTTGCATCGGGTGCTCGGGTATGCATTGAGTATCGTGGGTATTTGAGTGACATGCTCGAGTCTCCGCCCCATATGCTTCACGGCCAAAAAACTTTGCGGGGATTTCCTGCCATGCACGAGCGATCCCCGCATGTTTTTTTTTGGGTGTCTAATAACCGTGAAACATGCGGGGCAGGGACTCGAGCATGTCACTCGAGCACACGCAGTACATGGTGCATACTTGAGTACCCGATGCAAACTCAAGTAGCGCGAGCACTTGCGCTCAAGACTAATGACAACTTATTCAATATGATGACCTAATGTTATCAAATTCTGTGTCGTACCTCTGGGTTCAAAATGTTCACTATACCCCTTGATAAAATCCTTGAGGGGTCTAGTTTCCAAAATGGGGTCACTTGTGGGGGAGCTCCACTGTTTAGGCACATCAGGGGCTCTTTAAACGCGACATGGTGTCCGCTAACAAATTGAATGGAAAATCGGCTCAAATTGTTAGCGGACGCCATGTTGCGTTTGGAGAGCCCCTGCGTGCCTAAACATTGGAGCTCCCCCACAAGTGACCCCATTTTGGAAACTAGACCACCCAAGGCACCTATCTAGATGCATATTGAGCACTTGGAACCCCCAGGTGCTTCACAAATTGATTCGTAAAAAGGAAAAAGTGTTTTTTTTTCACTTATTCATTTTTACGAATCAATTTGTGAAGCACCTGGGGGTTCCAACTGCTCACTATGCATCTAGATAGCTGATTTGGGGGGTCTAGTTTCCAAAATGGGGTCACTTGTGGGGAGCTCCTGACGCGCCCCCTGGGACATATTCCTTTTTGAGGGGAATACCCGGCACCGGATCAGATGGGGTGTTGTAGTCTCCGAGCGGCTGTGACCCGGTCCCGTGCCCAGGGCGTCAAGCTAAGTGTTATGTGGCAGTCCTTACTGATGTTATTAGAGTTCTTTTTGTGTCGACTACGCCACCCGTTGTAATGCGGTCACTGTGGCCGCCGCTGCAGCAGGGTCCGCTGAGGCTGATGGTGGATGTGCAGCTTGGTGGGATAACCCCCAACGGGAGGGGTATAGCCTCAGAGGGGACAGGCGCAGAGGATGGGGGTTGTGGTGGTGCGGTGCAGCCGGCAATGAAGACAGACTCGGGTTGTGCAGTTAAGGGAGTTTACTTACTGCGGATGTTTCGGTCACTCCAGCTGTTAGTGACCACCCGAGCCGTGCTGCGTCCACCAGGTCCTGGATCCGGCCAACCCCCAGACAAGTCCGGAGCGTGGCCCTGAGCTCCCCCTCTGTCCTTTCTTCAGCCGTCCCCACCAGTGATTCACCTAAGTCCAGCTCCCTCGGGCCTTCTGTTGGGCAACCTTTGGCCTTAGGTTCCCTGACCCTTCCTGTGGTGTGCCTTCAGGGTGAATGTAGTGGGTGACCGTGACAGACACTGCCCACGGTCTCCGGTCTCTGGCTGGGGAATGTCTTTACCCCCACCAGCTTGGGTTCCGGTACCCTCTTGCTGACTCCTCACCCGGTGCTCTAATTTGGGTTCTTGGGTCCCTTCTTTGTCTCCCTCTGGGTCTTTCTTCACTCCACTCTCTCTCTTCAGGGCCTCTCTTTCTTTCAGCTGCTCCTCTGCCAGCTTCCGCTCCTCCTCTCCTGCTGACTTGTCCTCTGCACTGACTGACTCTCTGCGTCTGACAGGCTCCTCTGCGTCTGACCCTGATCCTAGTTGGTGCCCTCCTTATATATCCCTCTATGTGTGAGCTCAGGTGACCAGCACCCAATGAGCTCCTATCACTACCCAGACTGCTCCCCCTATCTGCCCCTACACTACATGGGATGTTCCTCCCCCCTCCCACTCCAGCCAGGAACAGGCTCGGTCGCACCTGCACATTTCTAAGTGGGAGTGCCGTCGGCCTGCTCCCCGGAAATGGGATGTATGTAGTGCATGCAGTCTATCTGAGCTCAGTTCCACACTCCATCCTTACCCGGGAGTGGAATATCACACCTCTGGGTTGAGGTGCAATACCCCTGTAGCAGCCGAATCCTCAGGGTGCTACATTCCCCCCTGGTAAATCACAGCACGTCCTCGGGCTGTAAGACAAAACACCAAAACATACAAAATTTTTTTTTTTTCATATAAACTTATAAAACATATAAAACATTATATAAAACAGTAGATATATTTATATAAATAACATTCTCGTCGTCTCTTTCTTTCTTCCTCCTCTGGTCACCGTGCAACTCGTGACCAGGTAAAGTGCGACCGAAAAGCAGTTTCTCATAAAACCAGTAGGGGGCGCCTTAGAAAGCGCAACTATGTACAGGGGAGTTTGGCCGTTCTCAGTCCCCGGCCAAGTAAAGGGAAAGGGATGGCTGCTCACAGTCCTCAGCCTGGTTTGGGTAGGGGACACACGGGTTAAACTGTTCACTGGTCCCAACGGGGACTAAACTTTAAAGCAGCCACGGTTACTTGGGTACCCCGACAGGTAACTATATACAGTCCTTTGTACTATCTCAGTCATAGTACCTTCTAGCCTTGAACCCGTCCGGGTCTTCTGGCTCCTCCTCCCTACACCGCAACTCCTCCTCTGTCAGGCGATGCACGTGGAGGGCGTAAGGTCCCTTGGCACACTTGTGCCGGGTGAACGTTACCTCGTCACCGACGTAGAGGTCACGGCCTTTGTGACCCTCTGGCAGGTGGGACTCGACATCCCGTCGGGTAACGAAGACGTCACCCATGGTGTTCCGGTCCTTTATGAAGCCCCACCCATGCTGCGCATTAAACTTTATTACCGTCCCGATGGTACGGGGACGATCTGCTGCATAGGGGTCCCTTCTGGTCCGACTCTTTTGCTCCGCGCTGCGGGTCCGGGCCCATTGCTCTCTGACCCGCCTCTCCTCCCGTTCTCTCTTAAACTCGGCCAGCTGTTGACGGCAACACTCTGTGCGTTCAGCTGCAGCTGCCCGAGTCTCTCCGGTGAACCCCATCAAATCTTCTCCCGTGGGGTCCCACACGAATTGGGCTTCTTCTAGTGGAGGCGAGACCCGAGTCACGGGCTTTGGAGCCGGGATCAGGGGCTCACACAGGGGACCTAACTTCTTTTGTCGCTCCAGTTCCAAGAATTCTTCGGGCCAGATGAAGGGCCGCCCGTCCGGCCACGCTAGCTGGCTGAAGGGGTCCTCTCCCAGATTTGGCACCCTTGATGTTACGGGTGCGGGCGCGATGGTGGGGGCGCCCAGGTTGCCCAGGCCTTGCGGCCAGGCCTGGGGCATCTGGAAGGTAAATGGAACTGTTAACACGGCGGCACCCTGGGCCACCTGGCCTTGCGACCAGGCCGGAGGCTCCGCGGAGGTAGATGGCTCTGCTGGGGATGCGGCGCCCGGAAACGCTAGGCCTTGCGACCAGGCCGGAGGCTTCCCTTCCTTCGCCACGCTCCGGGTCACGACGCGTGACGTCACTGGGGTCGCGACGGCGGCTTCCGGTCGGGGCCTAGTCGGTGGCGGTGTCATGGCGGTCTCGGGTACGGCAGGGGGACTTTCGGGCTCTGCGACGGGGAGCTGGGGCAGGTAAGTGGTCTTCCGGTATGGGGTATAGGCATCCCCCTTACCTGCTGCCATGCGTCTCGCTCCCTCTTCTGCGCCGTCTCCGGCCTTGGGTCCTCCCGCGTCATCCGCAGAGGTAGTCGGTGTCTTCTTCCAAGGGAGCGGGTTCCGTGGGCGGATTCCAGCTTGCTGGGCCATCTCCCGGCCCCACTCCGCCAGGATCTCCCTCTGCACTCGGGCCATCCTTCCCGCGAGGCCCTCCAGGGCACTCCGCGCGCACTCCCGATCTCGGGGAAGCTGCGCCAGGATCTCCGCTAAGCCTAGCGGGGTTGTTGACTCTAGCAGGCTCCTGACCATCGGGTCGGTGCTGCTCTGCTCTTCTTCCGGCAGGCTCCTGGCCAGCGGGCCGGTGCTGCTCTGCTCTCCTCTTTCTTCCTTTTGCAGGCTCCTGGCCAGCGGGCCGGTGCTGCACTGCTGCCGCTCCATTCCCGGGTCTACTCTTTCTCTCCTCGACTCCGGGTGCTCTTGCTCTGGACACCTCGCCTCCGGGTGCGCTCGTTCTAGACTGCTCCAAGCGACACCCATCTTTTCTCTTTTCTTTCGTCTCCTCCCACTTCGAGGGCGGTCCCGGGGCAACTCGGTGACTGTCAGCTCCAGGGGGAGTTCTTTCACGCTGACAGACACCTCCAGCATCACAGTCTCTGTTGGTGGGGGCGGTTTCCACTTTTGGCGCCATTTTCTGTCCCGGCCCACGATGGGATGTGGCCTCCTGCCCTCCTTTGGCACGCCCATAATGGCGTCCGCTGCTCTTCCAAGGCGGGAAATCTGCGGTTTTGGCGGGAAGCGTCGCCCAGTGGCGGGAAACTCTGCAGATGGCGGGAACAAGCTGGAAATGGCGGACAATCGGCGGGAAACGACTGGTGATGGAGTCCGATGACGTGGACCCTCCGGAACCGGCGGGAGACTTCTTTCTGAGGTAAACTTGCACTTTTCTTCAGGCACGCAGTACCCGGGTGTTGCGGGCACGTAATCCTGCCGACTACGCCAAAGTTGACGCGCCCCCTGGGACATATTCCTTTTTGAGGGGAATACCCGGCACCGGATCAGATGGGGTGTTGTAGTCTCCGAGCGGCTGTGACCCGGTCCCGTGCCCAGGGCGTCAAGCTAAGTGTTATGTGGCAGTCCTTACTGATGTTATTAGAGTTCTTTTTGTGTCGACTACGCCACCCGTTGTAATGCGGTCACTGTGGCCGCCGCTGCAGCAGGGTCCGCTGAGGCTGATGGTGGATGTGCAGCTTGGTGGGATAACCCCCAACGGGAGGGGTATAGCCTCAGAGGGGACAGGCGCAGAGGATGGGGGTTGTGGTGGTGCGGTGCAGCCGGCAATGAAGACAGACTCGGGTTGTGCAGTTAAGGGAGTTTACTTACTGCGGATGTTTCGGTCACTCCAGCTGTTAGTGACCACCCGAGCCGTGCTGCGTCCACCAGGTCCTGGATCCGGCCAACCCCCAGACAAGTCCGGAGCGTGGCCCTGAGCTCCCCCTCTGTCCTTTCTTCAGCCGTCCCCACCAGTGATTCACCTAAGTCCAGCTCCCTCGGGCCTTCTGTTGGGCAACCTTTGGCCTTAGGTTCCCTGACCCTTCCTGTGGTGTGCCTTCAGGGTGAATGTAGTGGGTGACCGTGACAGACACTGCCCACGGTCTCCGGTCTCTGGCTGGGGAATGTCTTTACCCCCACCAGCTTGGGTTCCGGTACCCTCTTGCTGACTCCTCACCCGGTGCTCTAATTTGGGTTCTTGGGTCCCTTCTTTGTCTCCCTCTGGGTCTTTCTTCACTCCACTCTCTCTCTTCAGGGCCTCTCTTTCTTTCAGCTGCTCCTCTGCCAGCTTCCGCTCCTCCTCTCCTGCTGACTTGTCCTCTGCACTGACTGACTCTCTGCGTCTGACAGGCTCCTCTGCGTCTGACCCTGATCCTAGTTGGTGCCCTCCTTATATATCCCTCTATGTGTGAGCTCAGGTGACCAGCACCCAATGAGCTCCTATCACTACCCAGACTGCTCCCCCTATCTGCCCCTACACTACATGGGATGTTCCTCCCCCCTCCCACTCCAGCCAGGAACAGGCTCGGTCGCACCTGCACATTTCTAAGTGGGAGTGCCGTCGGCCTGCTCCCCGGAAATGGGATGTATGTAGTGCATGCAGTCTATCTGAGCTCAGTTCCACACTCCATCCTTACCCGGGAGTGGAATATCACACCTCTGGGTTGAGGTGCAATACCCCTGTAGCAGCCGAATCCTCAGGGTGCTACACTCCAATGTTTGGGCACACAGGGGCTCTCCAATCGCAACATGGTGTCCGCTAACAATTTGAGCCGATTTTCCAATCAATTTGTTAGCGGACATCATGTTGCATTTGGAGAGTCCCTGTGTGCCCAAACATTGGAGCTCCCCCACAAGTGACCACATTTTGGAAACTAGACCCCCCAAGGCACCTATCTAGATGCATAGTGAGCACTTGGAACCCCTAGGTGCTTCACAAATTGATTCGTAAAAATGGAAAAGTAATTTTTTTCCACTTTTTCATTTTTACGAATCAATTTGTGAAGCACCTGGGGATTCCAACTGCTCACTATGCATCTAGATAGGTGCCTTGGGGGGTCTAGTTTCCAAAATGGGGTCACTTGTGGGGGAGCTACAATGTTTGGGCACACAGGGACTCTCCAAATGCAACATGGTGTCCGCTAACAAATTGAATGGAAAATCGGCTCAAATTGTTAGCGGACACCATGTTGCGTTTGGAGAGACCCTGCGTGCCTAAACATTGGAGCTCCCCCACAAGTGACCCCATTTTGGAAACTAGACCACCAAGGCACCTATCTAGATGCATAGTGAGCACTTGGAACCCCCAGGTGCTTCACAAATTGATTCATAAAAATGAAAAAGTGTTTTTTTTTTCACTTTTTCATTTTTACGAATCAATTTGTGAAGCACCTTGGGGTTCCAAGTGCTCACTATGCATCTAGATAGGTGCCTTAGGGGGTATAGTTTCCAAAATGGGGTCACTTGTGGGGGAGCTCCAATGTTTAGGCACATCAGGGGCTCTCCAAACGCAACATGGCGTCCGCTAATTATTCAAGCTAATTTCACAATCAAAAAGTCAAATGGCGCTCCTTCCCTTCCGAGCCCTGCTGTGTGCCCAAACAGTGTTTTTTCCCTACATATGGGGTATCTGCGTACCCAGGGGGAATTGCACAACAAATTTTGGGGTCCATTTTTTCTTGTTACCCCTGTGAAAATAAAAAAATTGGGTCTAAAGTAACATTTTTGTGAAAAAAGTTAAATGTTCATTTTTTTCTTCCACATTCCAAAAATTCCTGTGAAGCACTTGAAGGGTTAATACAGTTCTTGAATGTGGTTTTGAGCACCTTGAGGGGTGCAGTTTTTAGAATGGTGTTACTTTTGGGTATTTTCTGTCATAAACACCTCTCAAAGTGACTTCAAATGTGACGTGGTCCCTAAAAAAATGGTTTTGTAAATTTTGTTGGAAAAATGAGAAATCGCTGGTCAACTTTTAACCCTTTCAGCTCCCTAACAAAAAAAAATTTTGGTTCCAAAATTGTGCTGATGTAAAGTAGACATGTGGGAAATGTTATTTATTAACTATTTTGTGTAACATATCTCTCTGATTTAAGGGCATAAAAATTCAAAGTTTGAAAACTGCAAAATTTTCAAAATTTTCACCAAATTTCCATTTTTTTCACAAATAAACGCAAGTGATATCGAAGAAATTTTACCACTATCATGAAGTACAATATGTCACAAAAAAACATTCTCAGAATCAGGGAGATCCATTGAAGCGTTCCAGAGTAATTACCTCATAAATTGACAGTGGTCAGAATTGTAAAAATTGGCCTGGTCATTAACGTGCAAACCACCCTCGGGGGTTAAGCATATTATCTTCAGCACAGCCTGTTGCTGCTTGGCCAAGGCAGTGCTGCAGTGCTTTCAGCTTGTGACTGATGTGGTCATTTTAGAGATGGAGGAGGAGGTGCAGGAGCTGAACAATGTGATTTCATTGAGGTTAAATTGGTGACGCTGTTTTTTATACTAAAGAAAGATCATACTGTTTTGTTTTTTTACTGTATTTTTTAAGACAAATGAATTCATCAGGAAATGTAATTTTAATATTTTACAACCTTATCTGGCAATGTGGTGTGTGACATATCATGAGACACATCCTGTTTCATTGATGATGGAGGGACTCAGAAAGACACATAGAGCAGGGCCAGTAATGAGTACGACATGTTCCCATTAGAAAGGAGAGAGTCTGCTATACAGTTATAGGGTATGCAGTAAGTCCAACAGCTGACCAAATTTAGGAAAAACCCCACTAACAATTTAAAGATACATAGAGCAGGGCCACAGTAACGACAAATTCCCATTAAAAAGGAGAGAGTCTCCCAAAGTGTTGGCCTATGCAGTGAATGCAAGGGCTGGCAAAAATTTTGAGGCACTTCAATGCCCCTTGGAAGAGACATGGAGGTCAGAGGGCCTCCTCAAAACAATGTTCCCTTTATTAGGAAGTGGGTCTCCCATAGTGTTGGCCTATGCAGTGAATGCAAGGGTTGCCAAAAATTTGGAGGTACTCCAATGCCCCTTGGAAGAGACGTGGAGGAGGGCCTCATAAAAAATTGCTCCCATTAGAAATGAGCAGGCCTCCTATGCTTGTAATGCCCATGCACTAAGTGTATGGGCTGACAAACATTTACCCCTGGGGGATATACATGAACATACTGTATAATTTTTTTTTTATTTTTATTTTTTACAGTCATCATAAACACCCTTTAAAAAAATTATGTGGGTGTTGCACGGTCACCCTGGTGATATGGTGGTGGAAGGTGAGGAGAAGGAGGAGGACAAGAGCAAATAGCCAAAATCAGGAAGCGTATACCCATGTGTGGGTGTGAAGAGGTGCATAGGAATACACCTCCCAAGAAAAGACACTGGATTTGAGTTTATGTTACGCTGCTATCATTCGATGGTGTTGAGAAGTCTGGCCCAATCCAGTCCTTGTTCATTTTTAGTTGTCAGCATTTTCAGTTGACAGGCGGATGCGCTTATCAGTTATAACTTCAGCAGCGGCACTAAAAACCTGCTCTGATAAAACGCTGGTGGCAGGGCAGGCCAGGACCTTCAAGGCATAGAGAGCCAGTTCATTCCACGTATCCAGCTTGGATACCCAATAATTATAAGGCACAGAGGAATTACGGAGGACGCTGGTACGTTCGCAAGGTACTCCCTCAGCATCTTCCCAAACTTTGCACTCCTTGTGAGAGTACCCCGCGCTTCAGGGCCTGTGCGATGGGAGGGTCTGAGAAAAATCTCCCAGAATTTTGACAGTGTTCCCCTGTCTCTGCTGGATTGAAGTTGTGTCTCTCTCGCCAGTACTCCTTGGTTGTCCAACAAAGTGTGCCCTCTGCCGCCAGCATTTTCAGAAGGGAATTTCTTTAATAGTTCCGCAACAAGGGTCTTCTGGTACAGCCCCATTTTTGTAGACCTGTCCGCCTCAGGAATAAGAGATATAAAGCTCTCCTTGTAGCGTGGGTTTAGAAGTGTCACCAATCAGTAATAGCAGTCACCCAAAATTTTGAGAATGCGAGGATCATGGGAAAGGCAGCGTAACATAAACTCAGCCATGCGTGCCAGACTACTAACAGGCAAGACTTCCGTGTCCTCACCAAGAGGATGACTAACCATGCTCTCCTCCTCCTCCTCTCTGTCCTCTGGCCATCCACGCTGAACAGACGGTATGACAGCTGTGCAGGCAGTACCGTCCATAGTGTATGAAACTAGCTCCTGTCCATCCTCCTCCTCCTCTACCTCATTGTCACCCAATCCACATTGGGATGAGATGAGGCTTGCCTGTGTGTAATCACCCTGTATGGTTCCTTGCTCCATCTCATTCTGCTCCGCCTGCAATGCATCCTCTTTTATTGAGAGCAGAGAGCGTTTCAGAAGACAGAGAAGCGGAATGGTGACGCTAATTATGGTGTCATCGCCGCTCACCATCTTGGTGGAGTCCTCAAAGTTTTGGAAGATGATACATATGCCTTACATCCATGTCCACTCCTGAGGTCTTATGCGTGGAGTCTGAACTGAATACCGACGGCCTTGTTGATGCTGGTATGCAACAACTGCCCTCTTCTGCTCACAAATCCTTCCCAACATCTGCAATGTAGAGTTCCAATGCATGGGGACATCACACACCAGTCTGTGAGCCGGAAGCTGCAACCTCTGCTGAAACACGCCAAGGGCGGCGGAAGCTGTAGCTGACTTTCTAAAATGGGCACACAGGCGGCGTACTTTAACAAGCAGATCCGGCAGCTCCGGGTAGGATTTGAGAAACCGCTGAACCACAAGGTTAAGCACATGGGCCAGGCATGGTACGTGTGTGAGCTCGCCTCGCCTCAGAGCCGCCACCAGGTTCCGGCCATTGTCACTAGAGATGAGCGGTGTTCGACTAGAACTGTTCGCCAATCTCAAATTCGAGCTGTTTTGGGCGGTGTTCGAGTTGTTCGACGAACCCGAACGATTTGCAAAAAATTCGGCTGTTCGAGGTTATGTTCGATAACTGTTCGTGCACCAAAAGCGTGTCCTGCATGTCTGGCGCTATTTAGAGCACCAATCATGCAGGGATTGTCTGCCACTCACTGTAATGCCACAGCCATGGTGGTTGTGGCATTACAGTGATTGCCCAAATCGATGGGAACAGTGCCAACAGTGAAACATGAAAAGCCGGCAATTCAGCAGCGGCATACACCGGTACCCGACAATTTAGAACCGAAAGAATAGAGCTTCACACATAGATTAGATAGATATAAACATGTCAGCCACATATATACGAAGTACAGTGAAAGTGCTGCTTACTGTACTTGTCATTTAGCGTAAAGGATTTATCAAAAAAAATAATAGTGTTTTCATGCACCGTCTCTTTAAAAAAGCCGGCCGGCAATTCAGCAGCGGTACCCGACAATTTAGAATAGAAGGAATAGAGAATCACACATAGATTAGATAGATATAAACATGTCAGTCACATATATATGAAGTACAGTGACAGTGTTGCTTACTGTACTTGTCATTTAGTGTAAAGGATTTATTAAAAAAAATAATAGTGTTTTCATGCACCGTCTCTTTAAAAAAGCCGGCCGGCAATTCAGCATCTGTACCCAACAATTTAGAATAGAAGGAATAGAGAATCACACATAGATTAGATAGATAAAAACATGTCAGTCACATATATATGAAGTACAGTGACAGTGTTGCTTACTGTACTTGTCATTTAGTGTAAAGGATTTATTAAAAAAAATAATAGTGTTTTCATGCACCGTCTCTTTAAGAAACCTGCCGGCAATTCAGCATCTGTACCCGACAATTTATAACAGACAGAATAGAGCTTCACACATAGATTAGATAGATAGAAACATGTCAGTCACATATATATGAAGTACAGTGATAGTGTTGGTTACTGTACTTGTCATTTAGTATTAAAATAAAGGATTTATTATTAAAAAAATTGGCGTGGGGTTCCCCTTAATTTTAGGCTCTAGCGGAGGTTAAGCAGACGGCTGGGGCAGATGTTTGAAGCCTGGGAAGGGGGTAATACCCACGGAGCTTCCCAGGCTACTAATATCAGCCCCCAGCTGAATACATAGCCTTTACTAGCTATTAAAATGGGAGACCCCCCCAAAAAAATGACGTGGGGTCCCCCCTAATTTAATAGCTAGCAAAGGCTAGGCAGACAGCTGGGGGCTGATATTAATAGCCCAGGAAGGGAGCCATGAATATTGGCCCCCTCCCAGGCTAGAAACACCAGCCGTCAGCCGCCCCAGAAATGGCGCATTCATAGGATGCGCCAATTCTGGCACTTAGCCTCGCTCTTCCACGCTGCCCTGGTGCGGTAGCAGTGGGGTAATAGGGCTGGGGTTGATGTCAGCTTATAATGCCAGCTGACATCAAGCCCAGGTTAGTAATGGAGAGGCGTCTATAAGACACCCCCATTACTAACCCCATAGTCAAAGTTAAAAAAAACACAAACACCCAGAATAAAGTCCTTTAATTGAAATAAAGACACAATTCTTTATTGTTCTAAATTAAACCATACTTACCATCACGCCCATTCCAGCTGAAGCCAACGATCTCCTGCAATAAAAGAAAAATAATAAAGCAACCTCATCCTTACCTTTCCATGGTTCCCACGACAGCTTCAGCTCTGCTACATCGAGATAACAGGCTGGACCGCAGCAGAACGCTGCCATCCAGCCTGTCATCCCGCAGACACTGAGAAGCGCAGGCATGCTTGCGCTCCACATTGTCTCTCTGTGACGGCATAAAGATGAGCCGAGGTCATGTCCAATGAACTCGGCTCACCTCATGCACGTCACTTACAGCGTGGGAGAATTCTCACGCTGAAGCGCTGAGTGTAGGAGAATTTTCCCACGCTGTCAGTGAGGTGCATGAGGTGAGCTGAGTTCATTGGACATGAGCTCACCTCATGCACGTCACTGACAGCGTGGGAGAATTCTCCTGCACTCAGCACTTCAGCGTGAGAATTTTCCCACGCTGTCAGTGACGTGCATGAGGTGAGCTGAGTTCATTGGACATGAACTCGGCTCATCTGGATGCCGTCACAGCGAGACACTGAGGAGCGCAAGCATGCCTGCTCTTCTCAGTGTCTGCGGCATGACAGGCTGGATGGCAGCGTTCTGCTGCGGTCCAGCCTGTCATCTCGATGTAGCAGAGCTGAAGCTGTCATGGGAACCATGGAAAGGTAAGGATGAGGTTGGTTTATTATTTTTCTTTTATTGCAGGAGATCGTTGGCTTCAGCTGGAATGGGTGTGATGGTAAGTATAGTTTAATTTAGAACAATAAAGAATTGTGTGTTTATTTCAATTAAAGGACTTTATTCTGGGTGTTGTGTTTTTTTTTAAATACTTTACTAGAAATTCATAGTGGTCATGTCTAATACTGGCGTGACCCCATGAATTTTGGGCTTGGGGCCAGCTGATAATACCAAGCTGGCCCTAACCCCTTTATTACCCAGTGAGCCACCGCACCAGGGCCCTGGATGAGTTGGGTACAGCGCCAGAAGATGGCGCTTCTATGAACGCGCCATTTTCCGGGGTGGCTGCGGACTGCAATTTGCAGCGGGGGGGGCCCAGAAAGCTTGGGCCTCCCTGCGCTGCAGATTCCAGCCCCCAGCTGCCTAGTTGTACCTGGCTGGACACAAAAATAGGGCGAAGCCCCACGTATTTTTTTTTTTATTATTTCATGAAATTCATGAAATAATTAAGAAAAAAAGGCCTTCCCTATATTGTTGTGTCCGGCCAGGTACAAATAGGCAGCTGGTGGTTGGGGGCAGCCCGTTCCTGCCTGCTGTACCTGGCTGGACACAAATATAGTGCGAAGCCCCACTTCAATTTTTTTTAATTATTTCATGAAATTCATGAAATAATTAAGAAAAAAAGGGCTTCCCTATATTGTTGTGTCCGGCCAGGTACAAATAGGCAGCTGGTGGATGGGGGCAGCCCGTTCATGCCTGCTGTACCTGGCTGGACACAAATATAGTGCGAAGCCCCACTTCAATTTTTTTAAATTATTTCAGGAAATTCATGAAATAATTAAAAAAAAATTGACGTGGGGCTTCGCACTATATTTGTGTCCAGTCAGGTGCAGCAGGTAGGAACGGGCTGCCCCCAACCACCAGCTGCCTATTTGTACCTGGCCGGACACAACAATATAGGGAAGCCCTTTTTTTCTTAATTATTTCATGAAATAATTTAAAGAAAATTGACGTGGGGCTTCGCCCTGTTTTTGTGTCCAGCCAGGTACAACTAGGCAGCTGGGGGCTGGAATCCGCAGCGCAGGGAGGCCCAAGCTTTCTGGGCCACCCCCGCTGCAAATTGCAGTCAACAGCCACCCCGGAAAATGGCGCGTTCACAGAAGCGCCATCTTCTGGCGCTGTACCCAACTCATCCAGGGCCCTGATGCGGTGGCTCACTGGGTAATAAAGGGGTTAGGGCCAGCTTGGCATTATCAGCTGGCCCTAAGCCCAAAATTCATGGGGTCATGCCAATATTAGACATGACCACCATGAATTTCTAGTAAAATATTTAAAAAAAACACAACACCCAGAAAAAAGTCCTTTAATTGAAATAAACACACAATTCTTTATTGTTCTAAATTAAACCATACTTACCGTCACGCCCATTCCAGCTGAAGCCAACGATCTCCTGAAATAAAAGAAAAATAATAAAGCAACATCATCCTTACCTTTCCATGGTTCCCATGACAGCTTCAGCTCTGCTACATCGAGATGACAGGCTGGACCGCAGCAGAACGCTGCCATCCAGCCTGTCATCCCGCAGACACTGAGAAGCGCAGGCTTGCTTGCGCTCCACAGTGTCTCTCTGTGAGGGCATCCAGATGTGCCGAGTTACTGTCCAATGAACTCGGCTCACCTCATGCACGTCACTGACAGCGTGGGAAAATTCTCCTGCACTCAGCGCTTCAGCTTGGGAGAATTCTCACACTGAAGCGCTGAGTGCAGGAGAATTCTCCCACGCTGTCAGTGACGTGCAGGAGGTGAGCTGAGTTCATTGGACATGAGCTCACCTTATGCACGTCACTGACAGCGTGGGAAAATTCTCCTGCACTCAGCGCTTCAGCGTGGGAGAATTCTCACGCTGAAGCGCTGAGTGCAGGAGAATTCTCCCACGCTGTCAGTGACGTGCAGGAGGTGAGCTGAGTTCATTGGACATGAGCTCACCTTATGCACGTCACTGACAGCGTGGGAGAATTCTCCTGCACTCAGCGCTTCAGCGTGAGAATTTTCCCACGCTGTCAGTGACGTGCATGAGGTGCGCCGAGTTCATTGGACATGAACTCGGCTCATCTTTATGCCGTCACAGCCAGACACTGCAGAGCGCAAGCATGCCTGCGCTTCTCAGTGTCTGCGGGATGACAGGCTGGATGGCAGCATTCTGCTGCGGTCCAGCCTGTTATCTCGATGTAGCAGAGCTGAAGCTGTCGTGGGAACCATGGAAAGGTAAGGATGATGTTGCTTTATTATTTTTCTTTTATTGCAGGAGATCGTTGGCTTCAGCTGGAATGGGCGTGATGGTAAGTATGGTTTAATTTAGAACAATAAAGGATTGTGTCTTTATTTCAATTAAAGGACTTTATTTTGGGTGTTTGTGTTTTCTTTTAACTTTGACTATGGGGTTAGTAATGGGGGTGTCTTATAGACGCCTCTCCATTACTAACCTGGGCTTGATGTCAGCTGGCATTATAAGCTGACATCAACCCCAGCCCTATTACCCCACTGCCACCGCTACAGGGCAGCGTGGAAGAGCGAGGCTAAGTGCCAGAATTGGCGCATCCTATGAATGCGCCATTTCTGGGGCGGCTGACGGCTGGTGTTTCTAGCCTGGGAGGGGGCCAATATTCATGGCTCCCTTCCTGGGCTATTAATATCAGCCCCCAGCTGTCTGCCTAGCCTTTGCTAGCTATTAAATTAGGGGGGACCCCACGTCATTTTTTTGGGGGGGTCCCCCATTTTAATAGCTAGTAAAGGCTATGTATTCAGCTGGGGGCTCATATTAGTAGCCTGGGAAGCTCCGTGGGTATTACCCCCTTCCCAGGCTTCAAACATCTGCCCCAGCTGTCTGCTTAACCTCCGCTAGAGACTAAAATTAAGGGGAACCCCACGCCAATTTTTTTTAATAATAAATCCTTTATTTTAATACTAAATGACAAGTACAGTAACCAACACTATCACTGTACTTCATATATATGTTACTGACATGTTTCTATCTATCTAATCTATGTGTGAAGCTCTATTCTGTCTGTTATAAATTGTCGGGTACAGATGCTGAATTGCCGGCCGGCTTTTTTAAAGAGACAGTGCATGAAAACACTATTATTTTTTTTAATAAATCCTTTACACTAAATGACAAGTACAGTAAGCAACACTGTCACTGTACTTCATATATATGTGACTGACATGTTTCTATCTATCTAATCTATGTGTGAAGCTCTATTCTGTCTGTTATAAATTGTCGGGTACAGATGCTGAATTGCCGGCCGGCTTTTTTAAAGAGACGGTGCATGAAAACACTATTATATTTTTTAATAAATCCTTTACACTAAATGACAAGTACAGTAAGCAACACTGTCACTGTACTTCATATATATGTGACTGACATGTTTCTATCTATCTAATCTATGTGTGAGGCTCTATTCCTTCTTGTCTAAATTGTCGGGTACCGGTGTATGCCGCTGCTGAATTGCCGGCCGGCTTTTTTAAAGAAAGCGTCTTCTGAGCAGTTTGTCAGCTTTTGGACACCTTTGAAGGTGTTTTCTATGTGTTTCTATGTGTTTTTGTTTGCCTGCCATTGGTTTTAACGGTGTTCGACGGTGTTCTAAGGTGTTCGACGAACAGTTCGACGAACAGTTCCTCGAACATCCCGGTGTTCGACGAACCGAACCGAACCCGAACACTACGGGGGTGGCTCAACACTAATTGTCACACATGACCATGCTTGGCTGTAGGTTCAGCGGTGTGAGCCACAGATCTGCCTGCTCTTTCAGAGCTGTCCACAACTCTTCAGCATTGTGCGGTTTGTCACCTAAGCATATTAGCTTCAGCACAGCCTGTTGCCGCTTGGCTGAGGCAGTGCAAAAGTGCTTCCAGCTTGTGACTGATGTGGTCATTTCGGAGATGGAGGCTGAAGAGGAGGAGGAGGCTGAGGAGGATGAGGTGCAGGAGCTGTAGACCGTGGGGGCAACCCTGATTGACCTAGGTCCCACAATCCTTGGCGTTGGGAGAACGTGTTCCGTCCCAAGGTCCGACTGGGTCCCGGCTTCCACTATGTTAACCCAGTGTGCCGTCAGCAAGATGTACTGTCCCTGCCCACAAGCACTTGTCCATGTGTCCGTGGTTAGGTGGTCTTTCCCGGTAACTGCGTTGTCGAGGGCACGGCTAATGTTTTGGGACACGTGCTTGTGTAATGCGGGGATAGCACACTGGGAGAAATAGTGGCGGCTGGGGACCGAGTACCGAGGGATGGCCGCCGCCATCAGGTTGCGGAATTCTTCTGTCTTCACGAGCCTAAAAGGCAACATTTCGAGCACAAGCAGTCGTGAAATGAGAGAATTTAGTAGTGTGGCCTGTGGGGCGTTGGCTGCATATTTGCGCTTGCGTTCCAAGGACTGGGGTATGGACAACTGAACGCTGCGCTGGGACAAGGACATGGACGTGCTTCCTGATGCTGCTACTTGAGAGTGTGCAACGACAGGTGCAGGGCAGGCGGCATCTTCACATGCCCCATGGACAGAGGATTGGATTGCATGCACAACAGCAGAAGAAGCAATGGTGCCACCTGCAGACACTGTTCCTGGACCTTGGGGTTCGGCCCCCAAAGTCGGGTGCTTTGCTGCCATGTGCCTGATCATGCTGGTGGTGGTCAGGATGGTCGTTTTGCCACCCCTACTGATGCTGGCCTGGCAGGTGGTGCAAATGGCCTTTTTGGGGTTATGGCAGAATCTTTAAAAAACAACCAGACTCGGGAAGACCTAACAGTTGTACTAGCAACTTCCTTCATGTTGGTGTTACGGGGAACGGTTGCCCGCCTTCTGTCTGCGGCCACCACACTGCTTCTTCCTGCCTGTTGGGGTGCTCTGCCTCCCTCCCCCTGCGTGCTGCTGTCCTCGCTCTGCATGTCCTCCTGCCAGGTTGGGTTAGTTACTATGTGATCCACCACCTTGTCTTCCACTTCCACACCCTGGTCCTCCTCCTGACTTTCTGGCAATTGTGTCTCATCATCGTCCACCTCTTGTGACACTTTCCTGCCATCTCCTTCGTGTGAACGTGGCTGCTCAAATATTTGGGCATCGCTACACACGATCTGCTCTTGCCCAGCTTCAAGTGGACTGGGCGAGAGGCCCGAATCTATAAATGGAAAAGTGAACAGCTCTTCAGAGTGTCCAAGTGTGGGATCAGTTGTCTCTGGGCACTCGGCATGGTGGGAGGAAGGTGGATTAGGGTGAGGAATATGCGGTCCAGACTCACGGCTACTGAGACTTGACCATGTGGAAGACAGGAGGGTGGTGGCTAAGTGACTGGAAGCATTATCCGCTATCCAACCAACAACCTTTTGACACTGCTCTGGGTTCAATAGTGGTGTGCTGCGGTCCCCTAGGAATTGGGACAGGAAGTTCGGGCGAGAAGATGTGGGTGTTTGTTGTGGCACAATTTCAGCTTGCCCACGGCCTTGTCCTTGGCCTCTGCATGCACCATCACCATCACGTCCAGTTCCCCGTCCCTTGCCATGTGCCTTGCACATTTTAAATGGAGGATAGTATCTTCCATGCTCACTACAAATGACTGAGTTTGGAGCAAACTTACAGTCATGGCCAAAAGTTTTGAGAATGACACCAAAATTATATTTTCACATGATCTGCTGGCCTCTGGTTTTATTAGTGTTTGTCTGATGTTTATATCACATACAGAAATATAATTGCAATCATATTATGAGTACCAATAGGTTATATTGACAGTTAGAATGAGTTAATGCAGCAAGTCAATATTTGCAGTGTTGCCCCTTCTTCTTCAAGACCTCTGTAATTCTCCCTGGCATGCTCTCAATCAACTTTTGGACCAAATCCTGACTGATAGCAGTCCATTCTTGCATAATCAATGCTTGCATTTTGCCAGAATTTGTTGGTTTTTGTTTGTCCACCCGTCTCTTGATGATTGACCACAAGTTCTCAATGGGATTAAGATCTGGGGAGTTTCCAGGCCATGGACCCAAAATCTCTATGTTTTGTTCCATGAGCCATTTAGTTATCACCTTTGCTTTATGGCAAGGTGCTCCATCATGCTGGAAAAGGCATTGTTGGGCGCCAAACTGCTCTTGGACGGTTGGGAGAAGTTGCTCTTGGAGGACATTCTGGTACCATTCTTTATTCATGGCTGTGTTTTTAGGCAAGACTGTGAGTGAGCCGATTCCCTTGGCTGAGAAGCAACCCCACACATGAATGGTTTCAGGATGCTTTACAGTTGGCATGAGACAAGACTGGTGGTAGCGCTCACCTCTTCTTCTCCGAATAAGCTGTTTTCCAGATGTCCCAAACAATCGAAAAGGGGATTCATCAGAGAAAATGACTTTGCCCCAGTCCTCAGCAGTCCACTCCCTATACCTTTTGCAGAATATCAGTCGGTCCCTGATGTTTTTTCTGGAGAGAAGTGGCTTCTTTGCTGCCCTCCTTGAAACCAGCCCTTGCTCAAAGAGTCTCCGCCTCACAGTGCGTGCAGAAGCACTCACACCAGCCTGCTGCCATTGCTGAGCAAGCTCGGCACTGCTGGTAGTCCGATCCCGCAGCTGAAACAGTTTTAAGATACGGTCCTGGTGCTTGCTGGTCTTTCTTGGGCGCCCTGGAGCCTTTTTGACAACAATGGAAGCTCTCTCCTTGAAGTTCTTGATGATGCGATAGATTGTTGACTGAGGTGCAATCTTTGTAGCTGCGATACTCTTCCCTGTTAGGCCATTTTTGTGCAGTGCAATGATGGCTGCACGTGTTTCTTTAGAGATAACCATGGTTAACTGAAGAGAAACAATGATACCAAGAACCAGCCTCCTTTTAAAGTGTCCAGTGATGTCATTCTTACTTAATCATGACTGATTGATCGCCAGCCCTGTCCTCATCAACACCCACACCTGTGTTAATGGATCAATCACTAAAACGATGTTAGCTGCTCCTTTTAAGGCAGGACTGCAATGATGTTGAAATGTGTTTTGGGGTTAAAGTTCATTTTTTGGGCAAATATTTACTTTGCAAGTACAGTAATTGCTGTTAAGCTGATCACTCTTTGACATTCAGTAGTATATGCAAATTGCCATTACAAAAAATGAAGCAGTAAACTTTGGAAAAATTACTATTTGTCTCATTCTCAATACTTTTGGCCATGACTGTATATGTGATCCATGTGATGGAGAAAACAGAGTTTTAAATATCTGGCCTGTAGGTAAGTAGTTTGAACAGCAAACTGGTGTGAATTGCTTCACTGACACACTGAAAGAAATTTTTAATGGAGGCCAGATATGGCAGTATTTTCTGACAACGTATATATCATCCGTGTGATGGAGAAAACAGAGTTTTAAATACCTGGCCTGTAGGTAACTAGTTTGAACAGCAAACCGGTGTCAAAAATGTCACTGACACAGTGAAAAAAAATTGGAATGGAGGCCAGAAATGGCAGTATTTTCTGAAAACGGATATGTGATCCGTGAGACGGAGAAAACACATAAATAGCTGGATTTTTAGCGCTGTAATGTGGAAAGGACCTGGCTGTATTCTGCACTGCCAACAAGCAAATGACGCAGAAAAAACATGTTCTCTGGATTGCTTTTTAAGCAAATAATGAGGATTAAAATCAAAGAAAAAGTATTCCTGGCCCCTTGTATAGAAATATCTAACAGCAGCAGAAGGCAAAATTGGAATGAAGCCTCTTGTGCTATATGCACTGCAGTCTGTTATATACACTGCCTGCCTGATATCTCTGCAGATGGATTAGTCCTCAGAAGGACTGTTTGTTAAGATGGATATGTGTAATGCACGGTTTATCTCCCTACACTACCTAATACACAAGCAAATCTCTCCTTGACACAGCAGCACCTCTCCGTACTCTGCCTGATTCCGGAGTGACTGTGAGGAGCACAGTGGCGCCAGGTCTGATATAGACCTGATGACGCTGTGTGGCCATCCAATCACTGTAATGCCACAACCACAATGGCTGCGGTATTACAATGAGTTGCAGGCAATCCCTGCATGCTGACTGGCGCTCTAAAGAGCACCAAACATGCAGGGAGAGGACCCGAGCTCCCGCAGAGCAACCCCGGAAATACTCCAAGCAGTGAGATGCCCGGGCGAGCACCGAGCAGTAGCGAGCATGCTCGCTCATCACAAGTAATGAACCCTTTTTTAACTCACAGATTGAAAAAGACATAAGGATGAATGAACATCTTGATATTGGGAATGCAGGGTTTTCCAGTTCAAAATTTAGAATCTAGTAATGAACCCTTTTTTCTTATGGATTCAAAGATGACAATGCTATGATCAAAGTGAAAGGAGATCCCGACGTGCCTTAAATATTCAATGTTTTGATTTCATTTCCCGATGATTTTTTTCATCAAAGAATTGTTGATAAGATATTAATCTATAACATTCAACTAAATAACACTTTTTTAGACATTGTGCTGACAGATGGCAACAACGCTTCCGGTTTCAGTTTTAATCCAGACATGGGTTAAGTTTTGAAAACGTTACTTGACCACAACGTGATTTGAACACGCAACCTTCTGATCTGGAGTCAGACGCGCTACCATTGCACCATGAGGTCATATAAAAAGTAACTTTACGTTCATAATTCGCATGAAAAGTGCATGAAGAAATCGTGGCACACTTTCTCAAAATTTGCTACTGTGGCGCCTGTGAGGGTTCAGTCGCCACAGAGGTACTGCACCTCACCTAGAGGTGTGGTGTCTCCTTCTCTCAGGTAAGGAGGGAGTGCTGCCCGGAACCCCAACACCTGCATCCAATACTACACTGCTCCAGGCTGGCTGGAAGGGCAAGATGCATGTGCACAGTGCTGAGCCCTGTCCCTGGATGGAGTGGGGGGAACCCAAAAAGTAGGGGGAACCAGTAGTGGGTGTGGGTAGAGGAAGCAGTTTAGGGGAGCACCATAGAAGGAGGTATATAATGGGAAGCCATCTTGGGGTGGCAGGTTAGTGGAGTTGAGTAGAGCAGTCAGTGAAGACAGTCTGGGAGCAGAGTCTCCTTAGGAGCTCTGCCCCACAAGAGGGGCCCATTGCTAGAGGCCCAGGAGGGGAGCAGAGGAGGAAGGCTCCGTTGTATTGAAGGGATCCCAGGGGGTACGGCGAGTGCAGGACGGCACCGGTATGCCCCGAATCTGTCAGAAGACAGAGGGATCAGGCCGCAAGAAGGGGACTGGCCCCTGGACCAGCCGTGTTACTCCAGGTCTCGGCTGGAAAAACCGGAGGCTTCTGGCTTTCATAGTCCAGTTGCCAAAGTCTCATTCTAATCTCTTTGAGGGTCATGCAGGTCCGGGAACTCCAGTTAAACAGGAGGGACTTCAGAGCACCGGTCTTATGATCTGCTACCAGAGCTAAGGAAAGAGAGGAGATCTGTCCCTACGATAGAACTCAGCTTAATCCCTACGATGTAACAGGGGACCTGATCCTGCGATCAGACCTGCTAAAGTCCTAAGCTAGTCTGTACGGAGACCTATAGATGTGGGGAAGGAATCCCTACAAGTACTAAGGACTGGGAGGAAAATGGGACACCTCCTAACAGAAATAGTAGCAGACAGACGAACAAACAAAATATATAGAACATAGAGGTCCGCAGACCAAGCAAACTAACAGAGTTAGATACAGAGCACAGGCTAGCTAGAAAGTAGTTAAACAATGAAGTCCAGCAAAGCCAGAAGGGCGGAGCAGGATTAAATAGGCCAACAAGGTCATGTGACCAGCAAAGGAAAAAACCTAAGAACAAGGTTCTAACAGTACCCCCCCTTCTAAGAGGATCCTCCGGATCCCCTAGGACCAGGCTTATCAGGAAATCTCCTGTGAAACGCTCCGATAAGTCTGGACGCGGAAACATCATCCGACCTCACCCAAGAGTTATCTTCGGGTCCGAAACCTTTCCAGGCCACAAGATACTGCAAACTACCTCTATACCGTCTAGAGTTAAGGATGCGAGAAATTTCATATTCCCCGTCCTCCACCACCGGAGGAACAGAGGCAGAGGCATCACAATCCGATACAACAGCTTTTTTCAACAGAGAGACATGAAATACCGGATTAATTCTCCAGGAGGTAGGAACCTCCAACCTAACAGCAGATTGGTTGACAACCTGAAGCACCTTAAAGGGCCCTACAAACTTGGGACCCAATTTCTTAGAAGGAATCCTCAACCGCAGATTCCTAGAGGACAACCAAACCATGTCACCAACAGCGAACAAAACCTCCTGTCGTTTCCTATCAAAGTAGTCTTTAGATTTTCTGTTGGCCTCCTGAAGATTACCACGCACATCCGTCCAAATTCTCTCCAAATCACCGGAAAAATTCTCCTCCTCAGGCACGGCAGATCCCAACTTGGAGAACGACCCAAACGACGGATGTCTCCCAGAACAACAAAAAAAAGGCGAACAACCAGCAGAAGAAGATGTATGATTGTTCAGAGCAAATTCAGCAAGTGGCAGAAACTCAGACCACCCCTCTTGATTGTCTGCCACAAAACAACGCAAGAACTGCTCAACATCCTGGTTTTTCCTTTCTGTCTGGCCATTAGATTCAGGATGATATCCGGACGAAAACGACAAATGAATTCCCAACCTGTCACAAAAGGCACGCCAAAAACGAGCCACGAACTGAGGACCTCCATCAGAAACAATGTCAGTAGGAACGCCATGTAGTCTGACAATTTCCTTGACAAAGGCCTTAGCGAGAGTTTTAGCGCAGGGCAGTTTGACGAAGGGAACCAAGTGACACATCTTGCTAAAACGGTCCACGACCACCCAGATTACAGTAAAACCCTCAGAGGGGGGAAGGTCAGTTATAAAGTCCATAGCCAAATGTGTCCAAGGAGCACTGGGAACCTCCAAAGGACAAAGCAACCCCGCAGCAGGAGTATGTGAGGACTTAGATCTAGCACATATAGTACATTGGCGCACCCACTTAATGACTTCCTTCTGCCATCCAGGCCACCAAAAACTGCGACCCACCAGTCTCTTGGTCTCAGAGATTCCGGGATGACCTGCCAACCGAGATTCGTGACACTCAACAAACAAATCTCTCCTAAAGGTCCCAGGCACAAACAACCTCCCATGAGGAGTGTTAGATGGGGCATTCTCCTGTGCTTTAAGAATCTCATCTTCCAAAACGGAGTCCAAAGCAGCTATCACAACACCTTCTTGTAAAATGTTCTCCTCTTTCTCAGCACCGACTATGGGAGAAAAACTGCGAGACAAGGCATCCGCCTTAACATTCTTAGTACCCGGGATGTAAGTAACGGAGAAATTAAACCGCGAGAAAAACAGTGCCCACCTAGCCTGACGGGCATTCAGGCGCTTGGCAGCATCAAGATATATCAGATTTTTATGATCCGTAAGAACCTGAACGGGAAATTCCGCACCTTCCAAGAAGTGGTGCCAGTGTTCAAATGCGAGTTTAATAGCCAATAATTCCCGATTACCAATATCGTAATTCAGTTCAGTCTCCGAAAATTTTTTTGAAAAAAAAGCACAGGGATGTAATCCATCCCCGTTATCCTGAGACAATACTGCGCCAACCCCCACAGAGGAAGCATCAACCTCAACCAAAAACGGCCTAGTCACATCAGGCTGCATAAGGATGGGAGCAGAGGTGAACCTCTCCTTGAGATACACAAAAGCTTCAATGGCCTCAGAAGACCACTGAACCGCATCAGCACCTTTCCTGGTGAGATCGGTCAGAGGTTTGACAATACTAGAAAAATTTTTTAAGAATTTTCTGTAATAATTGGCGAAACCCAAAAACCTCTGTATCGATTTCAAACCAATAGGCCTAGGCCATTCCTGTACAGCTTGAACTTTAACCGGGTCCATCTCAAAACCTTCGCTGGAGATAATGTAGCCCAAAAAACTAATTCTCTGTACAGCGAACTCACATTTCTCCAGCTTAGCAAAAAGTGAATTGTCCATTAATAACTGTAATACCTCACGTACGCTCCGCCAATGAGACTCCAGATCCGGCGAATAAATCAAAATGTCATCCAAATACACAACCATATTTTTGCCGATCAAAGGTCTAAGGATGTCATTAATAAGATTCTGAAAAAATGCAGGAGCATTAGTAAGACCAAAAGGCATAACCAGATTCTCAAAATGACCCACAGGAGTGTTAAAAGCAGTCTTCCATTCGTCACCCTCCTTCATGCGCAACAGATTGTATGCCCCCTTAAGGTCGATTTTAGAGAACCACTTGGCCCCCATTAACTGGTTAAACAGATCAGGAATCAATGGCAGTGGGTAAGGATTGCGTACAGTAATTTTGTTAATCTCACGAAAATCCAGACAAGGACGTAAACCGCCTTCCTTTTTTTTTACAAAAAAAAATCCAACCGCCACAGGAGACTTAGAGGGCCTAATATGACCGGCGGCCAAACTTGTCTGTATGTATTCCTCCAAAGCCTTTCTCTCAGGAATAGTAAGGTTAAATAAACGACTTTTAGGAAGAGTCGCTCCAGGGACAAATTCAATAGAACAATCATAGTCTCTATGGGGAGGCAAAACCTGCGATTCCTTCTCAGAAAAAACTCTCCAAAAATCCTGAATAGGAACAGGCAATTCTCCCCTATCCAAAGCTGCAATACGCCCGTTACAACATTTGTCATAACATTTATGGCTCCAGGATTTAATTTCACTGGTAGACCAATCCAGTACAGGATTGTGAAATTTTAACCAGGGCAATCCCAATATTACTGGAGAAGGCAAGTTATTCAACACTACCAAATCCAATTTCTCATGGTGAACACCATTAATAGTGAGAGGAAATTCACAGACCTTGAGAGTAATATTCTTCAAAGGGGAACCATCCACAGAAACCACAGCAATGGGGGATGATAAAGGTTCGGGTTTTAAATTGAGTCTTTCCAAGAATCCCCCATCAATTACATTCAGAGTAGACCCACAATCAACAAACACCCGAAATTCCATTAATTTTTCCTGAGCAATCGTGGAAGCAGCTAAAAATACACCCTTGGAATTTAAACAGGCAATACGGGCATGACTGAACATTTTTTTTTCTTTCTTGATACGAAGCTCACAGTCTTTAATTAAATGACCAGATTTTCCGCAATAGAAACACAAGCCTTCAGAAAATCTGCGATCTTTTTCTTGAGAGCGAGGTGCCATCGCTCCAATCTCCATCGATTCACCACTGTTAGTACACACATTCTCATAACCAGAAACTGACATAGCAGAGGATTTGCTCTCATTAACCCTTGCACGCAGTCTCCTATCCACCCGTATAGCTAATTGCATAGCCTGTTGCAAATCTTCAGGTGTAGGATAAGCAATTAGCAGGTCTTTAACCCTTTCACTGAGCCCAGCAAGAAATAGACTTTTCAGAGCAGAATCGTTCCACCCTGTTTGAGTAGACCATCGACGGAAATGAGTACAATATTTTTCCACATTACCTGATCCCTGTCTCAAATGTCTTAACTCAGTCTCAGCTGATGAGACGCGGTCAGGATCATCATATAATAGTCCCAAAGCAGAAAAAAAACTATCCACTGAACTGAAGCATGTATCACTAGGTTGCAAAGAAAAGGCCCACTCCTGAGGCTCTTTGCGTAAAAGTGACATTATAAACCCTATGCGCTGGGAATCATCCCCAGAGGACTTGGGTCTCAAACAAAAATACAATAAGCAAGCATTTTTAAATGAAAAAAATTCCCGGTGTTCACCAAAAAATAAATCCGGCAAACGTACCTTAGGCTCCAAGAAGTGTGCTCCAGGACAGTTACTCACGTGTTGACGGAGCTCAGTCACCTCCAAAGAGAGTCCCTGCAGGTGTTTAGCCAAATCCAGAACCGACACCATGATGGAACAGAAAAAATCTTTCCTTAGAGCATTTGCTGGGCTGGACTTACTGTTATGATCTGCTACCAGAGCTAAGGAAAGAGAGGAGATCTGTCCCTACGATAGAACTCAGCTTAATCCCTATGATGTAACAGGGGACCTGATCCTGCGATCAGACCTGCTAAAGTCCTAAGCTAGTCTGTACGGAGACCTATAGATGTGGGGAAGGAATCCCTACAAGTACTAAGGACTGGGAGGAAAATGGGACACCTCCTAACAGAAATAGTAGCAGACAGACGAACAAACAAAATATATAGAACATAGAGGTCCGTAGACCAAGCAAACTAACAGAGTTAGATACAGAGCACAGGCTAGCTAGAAAGTAGTTAAACAATGAAGTCCAGCAAAGCCAGAAGGGCGGAGCAGGATTAAATAGGCCAACAAGGTCATGTGACCAGCAAAGGAAAAAACCTAAGAACAAGGTTCTAACAACTGGAGCGGGACAGAGTGGGGAAGAGCAGGGCAGGAGGGAGAAGACCCAGCATGAAGTCGGTCTAGAGAGGAACATAAGAAAGCGGGGTTCCGTCAGGTGCTCCTAATCTACCTGAGGAAGGCCTGAACCCCCGGTCTGGTGAACGCAGCGCGACGTGGGAGGCTGACACCTGTACAGTGCACCTGTGGAACTTACATAAGAACTGTGAGTAAAGACTCGGATGACTGCACCGCACTGCCTCCGTCCATTATTTCAGCTGCAACATCTTTTTCCCCCTGCACTACAACGCCCAGCGCAACCAACAATATCTACACTGCCCTGGAGCTAGCTCTTCCTGTGGAGAGCCACACCATCCCTGCTGCAGTAACATCAGCTTCAGAGGACTGCTCCGCAGCGGCGGCTCCCCTTAGCCGCATTCCACAGGTGGCGTCACGAACACTCCCTAAAACTACAAAGCCCTTACAAATAACATTCCACCTTTTTGTTGACCGCCCTGGGCCACGGACCGGGCCAGCCACCGTGATATCCCCCACCAGCATCCATAGAGGCCCGGCTGCCGAGTACCCCACGGCCCTGGGGGTGCGTCATCTCTGGTGTCACGAAGAGGATACGTGACCAACCCGTGATCAGCAGGTATTGTGTGCCTAAGGAACTGTTTTTCTACATTGAATGTGGCGCCCACCCCAGAAGAACGGGCGTCATTATGTGCGTGATCAAAAACAACAATATGGAACCTCCCATCGTGGGCCGAGTCCCAGAATGGCGCCAAAAGCACAACCTGCCCCTTGCAACTGTGACTGTCCACATAGATGTGTCCGTCAAGGCAAGGAGGACGTCTCAGGGAGAGACCGACAGCAGGCTGCCATGGGACCGCCCCCCGAATGGGAAGGGGAGGAGGAGAGAAGGAATGGAGATGGGGTGTGGTCTTAACCAGTCTAGACAAACCGCACCCGGCAGCCAGCATGGACGGAAGCAAGGATCAAGCCTCCGCCTCTGGCCTGCAGCAGCAAGTGCCCCCCCTCACCCTGGAGGGAGCGACAAACCAACTTTCCCCGGAGGAGCCTGAGTTCATCCAGAGCGAGGTCCAGGAGCTGAGCCAGCAGGTGCAATGGGCCCAGCAAGCAGCGGTCGCCAGGTGGAAGAAGGAGCTGCTCGAGAAGTTAAAAGCTCAGAGGCAGCCAGCCCTGGGTACCAGCAGCGGCGCTTCAGCCCCGGCAGAGCCATATGAGCACCAGGAGGCTGTGTGCAGCACAGGAGCAGGTAAAAAGAGTTCCCCTGTCGTGGGCGCTGAAAGCGCTGACCTGCTCCTGGGTCTCCTACACCAGCACTCCCAGTACCCCGCCATGTACCCCCTGGAGCAGCTGCTAAGCCTGGAACCTCCACACCCGAGCGCTGACTCCGAAGACCTCCTGCTCGGCTCCCTCCCGGAATCCCCACCCCCAGCACCCGAATGGGTGTACAGCGCACCCTCCTTTGATTGGTCCACGAGGTTTGAGGACCAGCAGCAGCACCTGCTACTGCCGACACCAGCGCCCACGGTTGCCTGCCCCGGCGGAGAAGAGTTTAGCTGGGACAACCAGGGGGGGGACCTGATGGGGTTCCGGGAGGAGACCCAAGCCCAAGCCCTGCAGAGAAAGGAGTTCTGTAGGCAGGAGCTCCTACAGCTGGAGAAGGAGCGGCGCACCCGGCGGGCGTACTGCGAGCAGATGGAGGCCCGGAACAAGGCCGCAAAAGCTCTGGTCCGTCAAGCGGAATCGGCCCATCCTAGTACCCGCGAAGAGGGACTGGTCGTAAAGTTTAATTTAAAAGCGGGATGGGGATTTATCTGCGATCCCAATTTCAGCAGAGATATCTTCGTGAACCGGTGGGATGTTGAGCCCGAGCTGGAACAAGGCCATCCCG
The DNA here is from genome assembly GCF_046119375.1 of Phyllobates terribilis. Taxonomy (NCBI): domain Eukaryota; kingdom Metazoa; phylum Chordata; class Amphibia; order Anura; family Dendrobatidae; genus Phyllobates; species Phyllobates terribilis. Next base: position 603,450,413 of record NW_027362771.1, read on the forward strand.
ACCAGAACTTGAACACGGTGACCGTGTCACCTACACTCGACACCACGGGGAACGCGGGTGGTATGCCCTCCAGGTGTACCGCGTGATTGAGGAAGGAGAGGACACACCCCCGCAGGACATAGCTAATAACCTGGCTGGGTCCAGCAAAAACCAAAAGTACCCCAGGCAGGGACCCCACTACTAATCCAGCAAGTGGGACTGAACACTATGTATATAGTCACCCGTAAGGGTACAGTAATTTAAAGTTTGAAATAATGTTTTTCTTGTAGTGTGTGTGCATAATTACCCGTCAGGGTATACAGACTTCAGGCTGAGTACTGTGAGCAGCCGAGAACTGATATTGTACATAGTTCTGCACTTCTTAAAGTGCTCCCTATTGGTTTTATACTGTAAGTGCAATCAAGTGACCTCAGAAGAAAAACCTGTTTGGCGTGGAGGAAGACGTGGTCCAGCAACAGGATCACCTATGCCCTGCAGCCACGCCCAGGGCCTACGTTGAGGGTTTGCGGATGGGTCCCTCATGCTGCTACCTTTGCACTCTTTTACCAGTAAGATGGACACCCTGCTTGGGATTTTACTGCAAGATGTTTGAAAATGTTTTACATGAAGATGTATATATGCCAGTGAAAAGTGTTTGTAAAGATGATACCCTGTAACATTAAAGAGAAGTGCCTCCCATAAAGGGAAGAGATGTTTTTGTTATAATCTTATATGCGAATGCATTCTAAAAACTGCATGTCTAATATACCGTGTTTTACTCAGTTCCAGCCCACGGACGTGCTGTGTTTTACCAGGGGGAAGTGTGGCACCCCTGAGGGTTCAGTCGCCACAGAGGTACTGCACCTCACCCAGAGGTGTGGTGTCTCCTTCTCTCATGTAAGGAGGGAGTGCTACCCGGAACCCCAACACCTGCATCCAACACTACACTGCTGCAGGCTGGCTGGAAGGGCAAGATGCATGTGCACAGTGCTGAGCCCTGTCCCTGGCTGGAGTGGGGGGAACCCAAAAGGTAGGGGGAACCAGTAGTGGGTGTGGGTGGAGGAAGAAGTTTAGGGGAGCACCATAGAAGGAGGTATATAATGGGAAGCCATCTTAGGGTGGCAGGTTAGTGGAGTTGAGTAGAGCAGTAAGTGAAGACAGTCTGGGAGCAGAGTTTCCTTAGGAGCTCTGCCCCACAAGAGGGGCCTAGTGCTAGAGGCCCAGGTGGGGAGCAGAGGAGTAGGCTCCGTTGTATTGAAGGGATCCCAGGGGGTATGGCGAGTGCAGGACGGCACCCGTACACCCCGAATCTGTCAGAAGACAGAGGGATCAGGCCGCAAGAAGGGGACCGACCCCTGGACCAGCCGTGTTACTCCAGGTCTCGACTGGAAAAACCGGAGGCTTCTGGCTTTCATAGTCCAGTTGCCAAAGCCTCATTCTAATCTCTGTGAGGGTCAAGCAGGTCCGGGAACTCCAGTTAGACAGGAGGGACTTCAGAGCACCTGAGCGGGACTGAGAGTGGGGAAGCGCAGGGCAGGAGGGAGAAGACCCAGCGTGAAGTCAGTCTAGAGACGAACACAAGAAAGCAGAGTTCCGTCAGGTGCTCCTAACCAACCTGAGGAAGGGCTGAACCCCCGGTCTGGTGAATGCAGCGTGACGTGGGAGGCTGACACCCGTACAGTGCACCTGTGGAACTTACATAAGAACTGTGAGTAAAGACTCGGATGACTGCACCGCACTGCCTCCGTCCATTATTTCAGCTACGCCATCTTTTCCCCCTTGCACTACAACGCCCAGCGCAACCAACAATATCTACACTGCCCTGGAGCTAGCTCTTCCTGTGGAGAGCCACACCATCCCTGCGACAGTAACATCAGCTTCAGAGGACTGCTCCGCAGCGGCGGCTCCCCTTAGCCGCATTCCACAGGTGGCGTCACGAACACTCCCTAAAACTACAAACCCCTTACAAATAACATTCCCCCTTTTTGTTGACCGCCCTGGGCCAAGGACCGGGCCAGCCACCGTGATATCCCCCACCGGCATCCATAGAGGCCCGGCTGCCGAGTACCCCACGGCCCTGCGGGCGCGTCACTACTTTTACTTACAGACTGATAAAGACATAAACAAGGATGAATGAACATCTTGGTATTGGGAATGCAGGGATTTCCAGTTTAAAATTCAGAGTCTAGTAAAGAACCCTTTTTTTCTTATGGATTGAAGGATGACAATGCTATGATCAAAGAGAAAAGAGATCCCGACGTGCATTAAATATTCAATGTTTTGATTATGTTCCACAATGATTTTTCTCATCAAAGAATTGTTGATAATATATTAATCTATAACATTTAACTAAAAGACTCTTTTTTAGACACTGCGCTGACTGATAGCAACACAGTTTCCGTGTTCAGTTTTAATCCAGACATGGGTTAAGTTATGAAAACATGAAAAAGTCACTTGACCCTGACATGATTTGAACACACAACCTTCTGATCTGGAGTCAGACGCGCTACCGTTCCGCCAAAAGGTCAGATGACAAGTATACTTGCGCAAGTAATTTACAGTGCTGGCCAAAAGTATTGGCACCCCTGCAATTCTGTCAGATAATACTCAGTTTCTTCCTGAAAATGATTGCAATCACAAATTCTTTGGTATTATTCTCTTCATTTAATTTGCTTGCAAGGAAAAAACACAAAAGAGAATGAAGCAAAAATCAAATCCTTGATCATTTCACACAAAACTCCAAAAATGGGCCAGACAAAAGTATTGGCACTCTCAGTCTAATACTTGGTTGCACAACCTTTAGCCAAAATAACTGCGAACAACCGCTTCCGGTAACCATCAATGAGTTTCTTACAATGCTCTGCTGGAATTGTAGACCATTCTTCTTTGGCAAACTGCTCCAGGTCCCTGATATTTGAAGGGTGCCTTCTCCAAACTGCAATTTTGAGATCTCTCCACAGGTGTTCTATGGGATTCAGGTCTGGACTCATTGCTGGCCACCTTAGAAGTCTCCAGTGCTTTCTCTCAAACCATTTTATAGTGCTTTTGGAAGTGTGTTTTGGGTCATTGTCCTGCTGGAAGACCCATGACCTCTGAGGGAGACCCAGCTTTCTCACACTGGGCCCTACATTATGCTGCAAAATTTGTTGGTAGTCTTCAGACTTCATAATGCCATGCACACGGTCAAGCAGTCCAGTGCCAGAGGAAGCAAAGCAACCCCAAAACATCAGGGAACCTCCGCCATGTTTGACTGTAGGGACCATGTTCTTTTCTTTGAATGCCTCTTTTTTTTCCTGTACACTCTATGTTGATGCTTTTTGCCAAAAAGCTCTACTTTTGTCTTATCTGACCAGAGAACAATCTTCCAAAACGTTTTAGGCTTTCTCAGGTAAGTTTTGGCAAACTCCAGCCTGGCTTTTTTATGTCTTGGGGTAAGAAGTGGGGTCTTCCTGGGTATCCTACCATACAGTCCCTTTTCGTTCAGACGCCGATGGATAGTACGGGTTGACACTGTCGTACCCTCGGACTGCAGGGCAGCTTGAACTTGTTTGGAGGTTAGTCAAGGTTCTTTATCCACCATCCGCATAATCTTGCGTTGAAATCTCTCGGCAATTTTTCTTTTCCGTCCACATCTAGGGAGGCTAGCCACAGTGCCATGGGCTTTACACTTCTTGATGACACTGCGCACGGAAGACACAGGAACATTCAGGTCTTTGGAGATGGACTTGTAGCCTTGAGATTGCTCATGCTTCCTCACAATTTGGTTTCTCAAGTCCTCAGACAGTTCTTTGCTCTTCTTTCTTTTCTCCATGCTCAATGTGGTACACACAAGGACACAGGACAGAGGTTGAGTCAACTTTAATCCATGTTAACTGGCTGCAAGTGTGATTTAGTTATTGCCAACGCCTGTTAGATGCCACAGGTAAGTTACAGGTGCTGTTAATTACACGAATTAGAGAAGCATCACATTATTTTTCAAAGGGTGCCAATACTTTTGTCCACCCCCTTTTTTAGGTTTGGTGTGGAATTGTATCCAATTTGGCTTTAGGGCAATTCTTTTTGTGTTTTTTTCATTGAAGACAAATTAAATGAAGAGAATAATACCAAAGAATTTGTGATTGCAATCATTTTCAGGAAGAAACTGAGTATTATCTGACAGAATTGCAGGGGTGCCAATACTTTTGGCCAGCACTGTATATGAAAAGTGCATGAAGAAATCGTGGCACACCTTCTCGAAATTTGCTACTTTTACTCACAGACTTAAAAAGACATAAACAAGGATGAATGAACATCTTGATATTGGGAATGCAGGGTTTTCCAGTTTAAAATTTAGAATCTAGTAAAGAACCCTTTTTTCTTATGGATTCAAAGATGACAATGCTGTGATCAAAGTGAAAGGAGATCCCGAAGTGCCTTAAATATTCAATGTTTTGATTTCGCTTCCCGATGATTTTTCTCATCAAATAATTGTTAATAAAATAATAATCTACAGGGTAAGCCATTTATATGGATACACCTAAATTAAATGGGAATGGTTGGTGATATCAACTTCCTGTTTGTGGCAAATTAGTATATGGGAGGAGTAAAACTTTTCCTGATGAGTGGTGACCATGGCGGCCATTTTGAAGTTGGCCATTTTGGATCCAACTTTATTTTTTTCAATGGGAAGAGGGTCATGTGACACATCAAACTTATTGAGAATTTCATAAGAAAAACAATAGTTTGCTTGGTTTTAACGTAACTTTATTCTTTCATGAGTTTTTTACAAGTTTATGACCACTTATAAAATATGTTCGAAGTGCTGCCCATTGTGTTGGATTGTCAATGCAACCCTCTTCTCCCACTCTTGACACCCTGATAGCAACACCGCAGAAGAAACGCTAGCACAGGCTTCCAGTATCTGTTGTTTCAGATGCTGCACAACTCGTATCTTGATGGTATGATATGGTACATGAGGTACAACGATAGTGGGGCCATTCTTCATCAATGGAAACCTCAATGCCACTGGATATCTGAAATTGCTACATGATGATGTGTTGACCTCTTTATGCACTGAAAATAGCACATTCCCTGAGTTTTTCCAACAAGATGGTGCACCACCACATTATGGGTGTCAGGTCTGAGCTTTCCTACATGAACGGTTTCCTGAAAAGTGGATTGGTCGTCGTGGGCCAGTTGAATGGCCACCAAGGTCTCCTGATCTGACCCCCTCATAAACTTGTAAAAAACTCATGAAAGATTAAAGTTACGTTAAAACCAAGCACACCATTGTTTTTCTAATGAAATTCTCAATAAGTTTGATGCGTCACATGACCCTCTTCCCATTGAAAAAAATAAAGTTGGATTCAAAATGGCCGACTTCAAAATGGCCACCATGGTCACCATCCATCTGGAAAAGTTTTTCCCCTCCCATATACTAATGTGCCACAAACAGAAAGTTGATATCACCAACCATTCCCATTTAATTTAGGTGTATCCATATAATTGGCCCACCCTGTATAACATTCAACTAAAAGACACTGTGCTGACAGAAGGCAACACAGTTTCCATTATAATACAGACATGGATTTAGTTATATAAACATGAACAACTTATTTGACCCCGGCGTGACTTGAACACGCAACCTTCTGATCTAGAGTCAGACGCGCTACTGCTTGCGCATGCGGGTTGACAAGTGATTTTAGCATCACTTGGAAAGTGCTTGTCAACTTGGTCACACTATATAAATCCATGCAGACAGCAACCAGCATAGATTTATATAGTGTGACCGAGAGAATGTCAAAAAATAAAAAATAAATCTATACTTATCTTCCGATGGCCCCTGCAGTCTTGCTTCACCGTCCTGGCTGCCGGCAGATCGCGTTACACTGAAGGACCTGCTGACGTCAGCGTCGCGTGACCCGTCACATGACTATGACGTCAGCACAGGTCCTTCAGTCCATCGCAAACTGCCGGCAAGTGAAGAGAAGCAGAGCGGGGGCCACCAGAAGGCAAGTATATATTTTTTATTTATTCTTTCTTTTTTTTTACAGTTTTCTATGGTACCCGGGTCCGGAGGAGAGTCTCCTCTTCTCTAGACCTGGGTACCATCCGCACATTAGAACGCATGGAATACGCATCTACATATACAGTGATCCGTAATCCATGCGGTCTAATGCAAGTCAATGGCGGCGAAAACGCAGCACTTCCGCAAAAAAAAATTGGTAGTGCTGCGTTTTTTTCCGCAATGATAATCCGCAGCAGAAATTTCCGCAGCATGTGCACAGCACATGCGGATTATCATTGGGGGACATGGCAGGCCTTCTGCCATGCGTTTTTTAAGCGTTTCTGCAGCGTTTTTGCCGCTGCGGAAATGCTTAAAAACGCATCGTGGGCACACAGCCTTAATCTAGAAATGGGTTAAGTTTAGTGATGAGCGAACGTGCTCGCCACTGTTTGGTATTTGCCCGAGCATCTCACTGTGAGTATTTCCGGGTTGCTCGGGCTGGAACTCGTGTCCCCTCCCCGCATGTTTGGTGCTCTTTAGAGAGCCAATGGACATGCAGGGATTGCCTGCCATGCACTGTAATGCCGCAGCCATGTTGGTTGTGGCATTACAGTGATTGGCTGGGCGCACAGCGTCATCAGGTCTATATCAGACCTGGGGCCGCCAATTTCGTCACAGTCTACTCTGGAATCAGGCAGAGTAGGGAGAGGTGCTGCTGAGCTAGGGAGAGATTCGCTTGTTTCTTAGTTAGTGAAGGTATACTACAACATATTTTACACATATCCATCTCAAATAAGAGTCCTTCTGAGGACTAATCCAGCTGCATAGATATCAGCGCTAGGCAGACAAGCAATGTATGTGGCACACTGCAGTGCATATAGCAAGAGGGTCTATTCCAGTTCTGTCTGCTGCTGGTGCTTTTACAGATATTTCTAGAAATAGGCCCAGGTCTCAGGGGCCAGGAATAATTTTTTTGGGGATCTTAAACCTGATTATTTGCTTAAAAAGCAATCCAGAGAACACCGTTTTTCTGCTCTATTTCCCTGTTGCCACTGCAGAATATAGAAAGATTCTTTCCATATTACGAGGTCGCTGTTAAAAATACCTACAGGCCAGCTATTTGTCCGTCACACATATCACATATAAGTTCGCTCCAAATTCAGCCATTTCTGGCCTCCATTTAAATTTTGTTGCAGTGTGTCAGCAAAGTTATTGACAACAGGTCGCTGTGAAAAATAGTTACCTACAGGCCCGCTGTTTAAAACTGTGGTTTGTCCATCACACGGATCACATATCACTGCGGTTCAAATCCAGCCATTTGTACTGAACATGGAAAATATTGTCCTCCATTTAAAATGGGCAAAGAGCGTGGAAAGGGACAGGGACGTGGATGTGATGGTGCATGCAGAGGATGAGGCCGAGGCCGTGGGATAGCTTAAATTATGCCACAACAAACACCCACACATTCTCGCTCAACCTTCCGGTCCCAATTAATAGGGGACCACAGAACAACATTATTGAACACAAAGCAGTGTGAAAAGGTTATTGGTTGGATAGCAGATAATGCTTCCAGTCACTTAGCCACCACCACCACCACCCTGTTGTCATGGGTGTGTCGGAGGTTGACAGACAGTCGCCCTGCAGTGGTCTGTAGGAGATCTCCAGGTTTGGCATTGCAGACAGCTTCCTAGATAGGAGGTTGTCTTTCGGATCCAGCGAATACCTCCCTCTGGCCTGGGTGTATATACCTTGTCTCTCAAATTGAGTGTCGCCGGTTATGCTCATTCCTACTTGGAACTTGGCTGAAGTAGCATCGTGTCCTCTTTGAAGTCTTGAGGCCATGTGCCCCGTTGGAGTTTCTTCTAAAGCCAAGTTGTAATTCCCCTGTGTTGTCTTCCCCTTTTGTCTTTAGAGTGCTAGAGGAGGTTGACTACTGCTCATCTCCTTCCAGCCCCAGTTGTAGCCTTACGCCAGGGATAGTAGGGCAAGGCACGCGATCGGCGACAGCTGTGGAGGCTGTATAGGAACGGTAGGGAAAGACAGGGTGATGCTAGTCCAGTTTAGGAGGTCACCACTTCCCCTTTCCCTAGTGTCTGGGCTCCATTTACCTTTCCCCCCTGTATTGCACTCACATCTGGCGTGACACCTGTCTTCCACACGGTCAAGTCTCAGTAGCCGTGAGTCTGGACTGTATATTCCTCACCCTGATCCTCCTTCCTCCCACCATGCCGAGTGCACAGAGACAACTTATCCAACACTTGGACACTCTGAAGAGTTGTTCACTTTTCCACTTATAGATTCTGGCCTCTCGCCCAGTCCATTTGAAGCGGGGCAAGAGGAGACAGTGAGGACAGCAGCACACAGGAGGAGGAGTAACACCACAACAGGCAGGAAGAAGAAGTGTGGTGGCCACAGACAGAAGGCGGGCAACCGTTCCCCGTAACATCAACAAGACGTCCATAGTCCTTGGAACGCAAGTGCAGATACGCAGCCAACACCCCACAGGCCACACTACTAAATTCACACTTTTCGCTACTGCTTGCGCTCAAATTGTTGCTTTTCTGCAACCTGATGGTGGTGACCATCCCCTGGTACTCAGTCCCCAGCCGCCACTATTTCTCCCGTTGTGCCATTCCCGCATTACACGAGCACGTGTCCCACAATATTAGCCATGCCCTCAACAACGCAGTTACTGTAAAAGTCCACCTAACCACGGACACGTGCACAAGTGATTGTGGGAAGGGATGGTACATCTTGTTGAGGGCACACTGAGTTAATATTGTGGAAGCCGGAACCCAGTCGGATCTTAGGACGGAACACGTCCTCCCGACACAGAGGATTGTGGGCCCTGAGTGAGGTTGACCCCACATTCTACAGCTCCTCCACCTCCTCCTCCTCCTCTTCAGCATCCATTTCCGAAATGACATCAGTCGCAAGCAGGAAGCACTGCAGCACTGCCTCGGCCAAGCAGCAACAGACTGTGCTGAAGCTAATATGCTTAGGAGACAAACCACACAATGCTGAAGAGTTGTGGACAGCTCTGAAAGAGCAGGCAGATCTGTGGCTGACACCGCTGAACCTACAGCCAGGCATGGTCGTGTGTGACTATGGCTGGAACCTGGTGGCGGCTCTGAGGCGAGGCGAGCTCACACATGTACCATGCTTGGCCCATGTGCTTAACCTTGTGGTTCAGCGGTTCCTCAAATCCTACCCGGAGCTGCCGGATCTGCTTGTTAAAGTACGCCGCCTGTGTGCCCATTTTAGAAAGTCAGCTACAGCTTCCGCCGCCCTTGGCGTGTTTCAGCAGCATTTGAAGCTTCTGGCTCATCGACTGGTGTGTGATGTTCTCGTTGGAACTCTACATTGCAGATGTTGGGAAGGATTTGTGAGCAGAAGAAGGAAGTTGTTGACTACCAGCATCAACAAGGCCGTCAGTATTCAGTTCAGACTCCACACATAAGACCTCAAGAGCGAATATGGATGTCAGACATATGTACCGTCCTCCAAAACTTTCAGGACTCCACCAAGATGGTGAACGGCGATGACAAATTAGCATCACCATCCCACGAAACGCTCTCTGCTCACAATAAAAGAGGATGCATTGCAGGCGGAGCACGATGAGATGGTGCAAGGAACCATACAGGGTGATTACACACAGCCCAGCCTCATCTCATCCCAACGTGGATTGGGTGACAATGAGGAAGAGGAGGAGGAGGAGAAGCTAGTTTCATGCGCTATAGACGGTACCACCTGCACAACTGTTCAGCGTGGATGGCCTGAGGACAGGGAGGAGGAGGAGTGCATGGTCAGTCGTCCTCTTGAGAGGACATGGAAGTCTTGCTTGTTAGCAGTCTGACACGCATGGCTGAGTTTATATAACACTGACTTTCCCGTGACCCTCACGTTCTCCAAATTTTGGGTGACAGTCATTACTGGTTGGTGACACTTCTAGACCCACGCTGCAGGGAGAACTTTATGTCTCTTATTCCTTTGCAGAACATGCCTAATAAAATGGGGCTGTACGAGAAGGTTATTGTTGTGGAATTATTGAAAAAAATTGCCATCTGAAAACGCTGGCGGCAGAGGTCACAGTTCCTTGCACAACCAAGGAGTACAGGCGAGAAAGGCACAAATGCAATGCAGCAGAGGCAGGGGAACACTGTCAAAGTTCTGGGACAGTTTTCTCAGACCCTCCCATCGCACAGGCCCTGAGGCGGGGGGGTAATCTCACAATGAGTGCAACGTTTTGGAAGATGGTGAGGGAGTACCTTGCCGACCGTGCCAAGGTCCTTCGTGATTCCTCTGTACCTTATAATTATTGGGTATCCAAGCTGGCTTTCTATGACTTGGAGGTCCTGGCCTGCCCTGCCGCTAGCATATTGTCAGAGCGGGTTTTTAGTGCCGCTGGTGGAATTATAACCGATAGGATCATCCACCTGTCAACTGAAAATGCTGACAACATAAACTCAAATACAGTGTCTTCTTTTAGGGAGGTCTAACTCTATTCCCATGCACCTCTGTCTTCACATCCAGACATGTGTATACGCTTCCTGATTTTGTCTACTTGCTCTTGTCCTCCTCCTTCTCCACATCCGTATCCTCCATCACCATATCACCACCATATGTACCATATCAACATATCTACGTCTCTTGCAAGGGGTATTGGAGTTCCTCCAAATTTTTGGCAGCCGTTGCTTCACTGCATAGGCAAACACTATGGGAGACCCACTTCCTATTAATGGGAGCATGGTTTTAAGGAGGCTGACTTTGACCTCTATGTCTCTAGCAAGGGGCATTGGAGTTCCTCCAAATTTTTGGCAGCCGTTGCTGCACTGCATAGGTAAACAGTATGGGAAACACTCTTCCTAATACTTGGAGCATTTTTTGCAGGAGGCCCTCCTCAAAGTGATAGGTGATCCTGATGCGCCTTAAATTTTCAATATTTTGATCTAATTTCCCGATGATATTTCTCATCAAAGAGTTGTTGGTAAGATATTAATCTATAACATTTTAATAAAAACACTTTTTTTAGACACTGTGCTGACAGATGGCAACAAAGTAGAGTTAATTTACTTTCATTAGGATTACACAGTTTCCGTTTTCACCCACACATTAGTCAAGTTATGAAAAGATGGAAGAATTACTTGACCACGATGTGATTTGAACACACAACCTTCTGATCCTATAAACAAGGATGAAGGAAAATCTTGACATTCGGATGCAAGGATTTCCAAATTAAAAACCAACCCTTTTTTCTTATGGATTCAAAGATGACGATGCTGCTTTGTGCAATTGCAGAGAGTCCTAGCAAGACTAGACTGGCACCAAACCAGCAAAATCGCAACCACAGACACACTTGGTGCATGCTACCACAGAAACGTGATCCTTAAAGGACCTGTATACTCTTCAGCCAGCTCCCAGTAAATAGGAGGGAGATATTGGCCGAGTCCTTCTCAGGCCCGCTATCAAAGGGTAACTGTCGCCTGTCGAATTACAAGGGTTATAAAGATCATAAAACTGCACTGACCATTACATCTTTATAGTTTATGAGTGCAGTAACAGTACAAATAATTGTTTTCTCCCCGGAGTACCCAGTTATTGTGATAAAGAAAAACTTGGGTCACTTTTGGATTCTGAACCAAAACTTAGTCAAAAACAAGTGTCAGATCTAACACAATAAAAATTTGGTTCCCCAGTGAGCTTGCAGAGCCTTCAGGGAGCCAGAACAGCAGAAAAGCCCAAAAGTCACCCCATGCCGGAAATTGCACTGCTCAAGGAATTCATCAAGGGGTGTGGTGAGTATTTTGTATCCACATGTGCTTCACAGAATTTTATGTTGGGTCGTGGAAACAAATAATTGCATTTTTTTTCATTAAAATGTTGTTTTAGCCTCACACTTTTAATTTTCTCTTTCACAAGGGGTAAGAAGAGAAAATGGATGTATTAATTAGTAAAAACATTTTCTCCCGAGCACAACAATACCCAAGATGTGGTCAGAAAACTAATGTTTGTGCACTTGGCAGGGTTCAAAAGGGAAGAATGAAGAATCGCTATTTCTCTTTTGAAGAACAAATTTACCAATACTTGTTTGTGGGCCCCACTTGCAGAGCCCTCAACATGCTAGAACAGGAGAAAAACCCCAAAGTGACCCTATTTCGTAATCTACACCCCTCAGGAAATTGATCTAGGGGTACAATGAGCATTTTTACCCTACGGATGTTTTACTGATTTCTTTACCATTGGGTTGTAAAAATATGAAAAATTACAATAAGTAGATTTACCTCTCAATATTCATTTCTACCATGGCTAGTAAAAATAAAAGTACTTCGTAATTAATTACACTATTTTTCCCAAGTATGGCAATGCACTAAATATGGTGATACACTACTGTTTGTGTACAAGGCAGGGCTCAAAAGCAGAAAATCATCATTTGGATACTGGGGTGCAGATTTTTATGGAGTAATTTGTGGACACCATTTTCAGAGCCCCTAGGATGTCAGAATAGCAAATCCACGAAATTTTGCAAATTAAACTCAGAATATAGTGACCATTTGGACCCTACCATTGTTTTCAAGAAATTAGTGATCTGTGGTTAGCACTGCAGCCTTGCAGCGCTGGGGTCCTGGGTTCAAACTCTCCAATGACAACATCTGCAAGGAGTTTGTATGTTCTCCCCGTGTTTGCATGGGTTTCCTCCCACACTCCAAAAACATACAGATCGGGAATCTAGATTGTGAACTCCAAGGGGACAGCACCCATAATGTCTGTAAAGCACTGTGGAAAAAAACTGTCGATATTGTACAGTGAAAAATTAGACTAAAATTAGAATATCATCAAAAAGCTAATTTATTATTATAGCGCCATTTGTTCCATGGCACTGTTTCACTTTGCTTGTGTTATATCCTGCATCTGGGCCAATTTGTAATTACCTGATAAAGATGGGTTGGAGGCCTCTCCTCTCCTCTGCACAAGAATGCATTTGCTAGCATATATATTGTGAAGACTAAGTCTGATGACATAGTCTGGCCAGTGTGAATTCACCAAGTGTGATTCATACAAGTATGGCATATATTGAAGAATTAAACCTGAATTGAACCTGAAGGGAACCGAATGAAATTGGATACCAAGGCAAAGTAAACAATGTTTCTGTTTGTTTTCAATCTCTCCCCTATAGTCCTCCACTTTCTACTAACCCCCCCCCCCCTAATCCCTACACCTAGTATGGAACTCTTCATCTCTCCCTCCATCCTCCCCATTCATCTCACCTCCTCCTCACAACTATTCCCAATATTCTCTCCTGTGTCTCCAAACACAGGCAGCCAACTCATGCCCTCTCCTGCTCCCACCTACTAACACTTTCTCTTCTTCTCCTCACTGCCGGCGATATCTCTCCAAATCCTGGCCCTACTCAGCACATCCCCACAGTCACTTCCACCTCCTATCCATGATCTGTCACAAACTCTCACAACCTTTCAAACCTTATACCCATCCGCCCAGCCCCCGCTTCCCTAGTTCCACTAACAGGAGCTTTATGGAACGCTCGCTCCGCCTGCAACAAACTTTCCTACATCCATGACCTTTTCATTACTAACAAACTTTCCTACATCCATGATTTTTTCATTACTAACAAACTTTCCTACCTCGCCATCACTAAAACCTGGCTCACCCCCTCTGACACAGCCTTACCAGCTGAACTTTCACACGGTGGACTCCATCTTTCTCACACACTCCGCTCCAATGACAAGCATGGTGAAGGAGTAGGTTTTCTCCTGTCAGATAACTGCTCCTTCACCCAAATCCCACTGCCACCCTCCGTTACTCTCCCCACTTTTGAAGTGCATTCTGTGCGCATCTATTCCCCCTCCAACTTCCAACTGGCCATCATTTACCGTCCCTTAGGACCGGCCACCACTTTCTTTGACCACTTCACCACCTGGCTGCTTCACTTCCTTTCCACTGACATCCGCACTATCATCATGGGTGACTTCAACATCCCCATTGACACTTCCCACTCGTCTGTCTCTAAGCTTCTATCCCTCACTTCCTCCTTCGGCCTTGCTCAATGGTCTTCTTCCCCCACTCACAAAGATGGCCACACACGGGACCGCATCTTCACCCGCCTCTGTTCCATATCTAACTTCTCTAACTCACCTCTCCCTCTATCTGACCACAACCTACTTACATTCTCTACCCTCTCCTCTCCAGGGCCACAATCCCCAGTTCACAAATTTGCCCAACCTCTCAGAAATCTCAAACACCTTGACCTACACTCACTCTCTGAATCCCTTCTCCCTCTCATAGACATAAGTTCCTTACACGATGCAGATGCTGCTGCCACTTTATATAACACAACAGCTGCAGCTCTCAATTCGGTTGCCCCCCCTCACAAATACCACAGCTTGCACACTAAACAGGCAACCCTGGCACACCAACCTGACTAAAGAACTGCGAAGGGCCTCCAGGGTTGCTGAGCGGAGATGGAAAAAGTCCCACTTCAAAGAGCATTTCATCGCATTCAAACAGTTTCTCACTATCTTCAAATCCACACTCACTGCAGCAAAACAAACATATTTCTCATCTCTCATATCCTCCCTGTCTTACAACGCTAAACAGATATTCAACACTTTCAATTCTCTCCTCCATCCCCCAGTGACTCCTCCCTCTCCTCTCATCTCAGCCGAAGACTTTGCCTCATTTTTCAAGCAGAAGATTGACACCATCAGTCAAAGCTTTCACCTAAAGTCCCCACAGCCCCTTCTCATATCTACTCAACTCTCCTCCTCCAAAATCAGCTTCTCCACCATTAAGGAAGATCAAGTTTCCTCTTTACTAGTGATGAGTGAGTATGTTCTGTTAACCCTTTCGGTGAGTATGCTCGGGCCGAGCACCGAGTAGTTACAGCTGCTCAGTGTTATGTTTGAATCACTCCCATGTGCATGATTTGCGACTGTTTGACAGCTTTAGTACATGTAAGGAATGTCTATTTCTTACACATTCCTCAGAATCCCACAATGGCTGTCTGCTATTTCATCTTTCTTCTCTGCTAGATTCCTAAAACTTAACATGGATAAAACAGAATTCATCATCTTTCCACTGCCTCACTCAACCCTCCCATCTGACCTATCCATCATAGTCAATGGCTTCTCACGCTCCCCAGTCCCGCAAGCCCGCTGCCTCAGGGTAACCCTGGACTCGGAACTCTCCTTCAAACCACATATCCAAGTCCTTTCCACTTTCTGCCGACTCAAACTCAAAACTATCTCCCGGATCCGCACATTCCTCAACCATGACTCTGCAAAAACACTAGTGCACGCCCTCATCATCTCCCGCCTCGAATACTGCAACCTCCTGCTCTGTGGCCTCCCCTCTAACACTCTCGCACCCCTCCAATTTATCCTAAACTCTGCTGCCCGACTAGTCCACCTGTCCCCCCGCTATTCCCCAACCTCTCCTCTCTGTCAATCCCTTCACTGGCTCCCCATTACCCAGAGACTCCAGTTCAAAACCCTAAGTTATTTTCTGAGGTAATAACTGCTTTCATTGGCTTATCATCAACATTAACAGAAATAAACACCTGAAATAGATCACTCTGTTTGTAATGACTCTATATAATATAGGAGTTTCATTTTTTTTATATTGAAGAACTGAAATAAATTATCTTTTGATGATATTCTAATTATGTGAAAAGCACCTGTACCTTCCAGCTTCTGTTAAAGGGATTGTTAAAGGGAATCTGTCACCACCTGGGAGTTATCAGACCGATACTATGGGCATACAGGTTATAGAAAAGTAAATCTATACTTACCTGTTTGGCCCATGGTAGAGGTCTGATTGCAAAGAAAAGTAGTTTTATCTTTTTGGTTTTCAACAGGCTTGGCGTCTGGGGGACGCCTAGCAATGCCCGCCTATCTATTATTATTATTTCCCTAAATCGCCGCCTATAAGCCTAGTTACTATTTTCCCTCCCTGCCCCGCACGTCACAAGGCGCTGTGATGTGCGCTTTCCTCCCTCACCTCCCGGCGCATACGCAAAGCGCGGCTCTTCTAGACCGCACTTCATTTCCTTCCAGCAGGGTTTGTAAGAGCACAGTGCCGCAGTGCTCTATTGCGCAAGAGCAGGGGAGTCACTGTGACTTCCGCTCCAGTGACTCCCGGTACATAACAAGGTTTTCTGCGGCACTGTGCTCATATAAACCCGGCCGAGAGGAAACAAAGCGCAGTCTAGAAGAGCAAGGGATTTGCACCTCCACCAGCTAGCTAGTATGCAAACTCTTACAGGAGGACCCCCTGTGGATCCAAGGCATGCGGTCTAACTTCTTTGCTCAGACAGCTAGGATTTCATAAGGAGAATATGGATTTATCTTATATCATAGACACACATTATGTTTATTTACGAGATCTTCAGAACATGGCTAACGCTCGCCTAGGTCTCGACCTGTTCTAGCATCCAAGATTAGGGAGATACGTAGAACACCTGTTAGGGACCAGGTAGCGAAGCTGTGTTTGATCTCAACGCGTAGCAGGGGCTCGGCCGGATCCGACGGCACCAGAACCGCTGCCCTGGGACCAGGCATTAAGGAGTTATAACCCATCCTATGTTTTGGAGTCTTTTGCTGCTAGATGCAAGGGATGTGGATTTAGGTCCAGCCCAGGATGCAAGAGGGTGTGACCAACTAAGGGGTTAAATGCTCCTGCATAGCATGGCCTAGTGCTTTTTTTCCGGGGAGGTCACGACGACATATCGTGTGGGGGAGAAGTCCAGGAACAGAGAAATCCACAAGCCTCCCATGTGGAAGCCCCTCCCCCACAAAAAGGCCTTCTATCTGACTGATAACTGTCTTATATTCTGCTTATATATTTTGTCCTACCACTCTTATATTTGCATATCTGACCATTATATATGTATAACCATAGTACAACCATAGGGAACTGTCTAGTGTGCCCTTAAGGCAATTAAATATACAATTTAACCTTGGGCTGCTCTTTTATCTCGATCCACAAATCCACATGTTCGTGTCTCGGTTTAACTTTCCATGTTACCGGGGCTGGTTTCTGGCCCGATATAATTCTCGTTAATGGACCGGGCTTATATCGAACGAGAAACTGGTGGCAGTTCTACCGGGCTGATAAGGTTCTGTTTCACGGGGGCTAGTGAAACGGGCCTCTCAGCCTGTCAGGGAGGTGAGCGAGTGTGGTGCCTCATCAGTGACTGTGTGGGCCACATTCTCTCACTCACTGTGCCTTCCTGGGCCTGTGCAGACAGGGAGTGCCTGTGTAAAACTATACCAATCTAACATTACATGTCCCCGGGGGGTGCAGAACATCACGTTGGTGAAAATGGGGAGACCGCATTACGTGATCTGACTGACGTAATACTGATGTCAGGCGGGGTGGTAAGGTGCAGATCCTTCTCACAATAGCATTTGGCTCCTTAAAGGGAATTTGTCACCCCTGGCACTTATCATCAGACCTCTAATAATGGCATACAGGTGATAGAAATGTGAATCTATACTTAATTGTATGCCTTATATTAGAGGTCTTTTTGCAGAGAAAAGTCTTTTTATTCTTTCCAGTTTTGGACGCTATCCGTCCGGCAGACTATAAGAAATCCCCGCCTACTGTTTGAATTAAAATATTTCCCCTCTCCCCTGCACGTCACAGTGCCCTGCAGCTCCCGTGACCGGATTCCACGCCTGCGCAATTTTTCTTGTGCGCAAGGCGCAGCAATTCCTGCCGTCAGTGTATCCTTGTAGAGCAGGGAACTTGTGCGCAGGCACAGGGAAGGCAGAGTGACTCGCTGGCGCCTGCGCACCAGTTCCATTATTTCCAATATTTTAATTCAAACAGTAGGCAGGGATTTCTTCTGGTCCCCCAGATGGGAAGCGTCAAAAACTGGAAAGAATAAAAAGACATTTTTCTGCAATAAGACCTCTAATATGGGACATACAGGTAAGTATAGATTCACATTTCTATCACCTGTATGCCCATATAAGAGGTCTGATAAGTGTCATGGGATGACAGATTCCCTTTAAGGCCGCGTTCACACGTTTAGTATTTGGTCAATATTTTACATAAGTATTTGTAAGCCAAAACCACGAGTGGGTGACAAATGCAGAAGTGGTGCACGTTTTCCTATCATACTTTTCCTCTGATTGTTCCACTCCTGATTTTGGCTTACAAATACAGTACTGTTGGAAAGTACTGACCAAATACTGAACGTGTGAATGTGGCCTTATGGTGTCATAGGTAATGAAATATCCGAAATAATTGTTTTGCATTTCAATTTGTAGGTTTTCAATGCTATAAAAGCCACTTTTTGAAGCCAGAATTCTATCATAATTAATTAACTATTAAATATCTCAGAAACTAGAGCCAATCTTGCAAAACTGGTCATATTCTTAATCAGCATCATAAACTTAATATAAAACCGTTCAGACATTGCTGCCACCAAAATCACTGTGCACCAGTGTAATTTTCCAAAATTAAAATGTGCTTCCATTGTGTGAAATAACAATGGCGACATCGATCAAGGAAAAGATTTTCCATCTTTTGCAATTTTAAGAATAAATTTGATAAATGAGCTCCACATAGAAACTGCTTATCGAGTTTGGTGAAGCAAATTTGAAACCACTGGGAGTTTATGTCATGGGAAAAGCCCTAGAAGCACAAAGACTTCAGAATAGACAGTGAACAGGATTAGAGCTGTGTTTACGAGCTTAGTCCTAGCAAATCAACCAGGCTGACTAGCATGAAATAGAGGTGCCACAAACCACGTCTGCATTGTAAGTCATACAGATTACATCTTCTCCAGGAGATCAAACCAGACGACAAAGCGAAACTATGACTTTTGCACTGACTTGGTAGGCCAATTGGAAGAGAATTCATTCTTTGATAGACAGTAGTTCAGGGATGAGGCTGCCTTTCACTTCAGTGGGAAGGTCAATCACCAAAGCATTCGATTTTGGAGCTCAATAAAACCATGCGCCCTTATCGAGTATATGAGGGACTCACCCAAAGTAAACATGTTCTGTGCAAAGACTACGGTCCCTTCTATTTTTCTTGCTGAGGATACTGTAACTGGCCACGTCCACTTGAACATGTTAAAGGAATGGCTTATGCCACAGATAGTCTACATTTGGCAGATGTTCTTCTTTCAGAAGGATGAGTGCACCTCCAAATATCCGTTTGGATGTTCAGTGATACTTGAATTAGGCTGCGTGCCCACATTGAGTATTACAAGCGTATATGTTGCGGAATTTCCGCAGCGTAAACGCTTGTAAAATGCATGTATATCCGCACCCCATGGTCCCCAATGGCATTCCGCAATGTCAATGCCCATGCTGCGGATTTTTCCGCAGCGTATATGCTGCAGTCAAAAATCCACAGCATGGTCATTAATTTTGCGGAAGCGCAGTGGAATCAATGTGCGGATGGTACCCAAGTCTGGATGAGAGGAGACTCTCATCCAGACCTGGGTACCAAAGAACCTGTAAAAAAAAGAAAAAATAAAGTTTATACTTATCTTCTGATGTCTTCCCGTTATTTTCTCGCCGTCGCGCTGTTGTGTGAAGGACCTGCCACGTCATTGAGTCATGTGACCCATCACATGACTCAATGACTTCACCGCAGGTCCTGCACACAACAGCGTGAGCCGCTCAAGACTCCGGACGGGGCAGAGAATGCATCGGAAGGTGAGTATAAACTTTATTTTTTTATTTTTTACCATTCTGATTCTTTTTTTGTTAACTATTACTTGGTCACACTATATAAATCCATGCCGGTTGCATGGATTTATATAGTGTGAACAAGTTGTCAAGCACTTTTCCAAGTGATGCTTAAATCACTTGGAGAAGTGCTTGATAACCCGCATGCGGAAATGTATGCAAAGACGCTGCAAAGACGCCTCACAAACGCTTCTACCTGGCGGGAAAACCGCATGTAAAATCCGCATGCAATTTTCCCACCAGGGAGAAGTGTAAAAAATATGCTTCAGTTCCGCAACGTGGGCACATAGCCTTAAACTACCGGAACAGTGGATTTATGCCACCGGCAAACAACAATTCACCAATGTTGTGTTGGCCTTAATGAACACCCGCAACTGTGGGCCTACATCAAGGACTCAGTATATGTGCCACCCCAGCCAATAAAACAGCAAAGTCCATATCTGAGGATATGCTGCCATGTATCTGGACAGAACTGTATTACGCCTAGGACATCTGCCACATCACCAATTGAGGTCACTTTGAACATATGTAGTATATAGCTAAAACTTGGATCAATAGTGTGAAGACCCGGGGTCTTCCGTGGGCATTATACTACTCAGACAACACAGGGTGTGGGTAAAACAGTGTGGCAATACTTTATTGAACCACAAAGCAGACAATAAACAGAACAGTCTCAGCAAATGCCCAAGATGGTGCCACATTACACAGTCTCACCCTTCCACTCCGCCCGCCTGGGATAGAACAGCTCCGACTTTGGGACTTCCAGGACTAACTACCACAACCAGTGGCCCCCCCTGCTTCTGGCGGGCCACCACAGAAAGAAGGTAGCTGCAAGCTTAAGAAGCTAGCAGTCCAATGAGATACAAGGCCAGGAGACCTGAGGGTCCCACCCTGGCCTCTCCGAGAGTTTACATGGGGTCAGATGACCGGCTGGTCCCAATCTGGCTTCTCTGAATGTCTCCATGGGTTCCAGGTGACCCCAAACAACATATCCATGGGGCCAGGTGACTTCATCGTCCCAACCTGGTCTCCCCAAATGTATCAATGTCTCTCTGATGGCCAATGGAGCAGAGCCGTATCTTTCCAATCAGGGCTATATACCCTTAGGCTAGAATCATGTAGAATCACAATCTGTGTCTTTTTGGATGGAGCCACCATGCAATACATTTACTGTTCTGAAGGATGTCTCTCATTCTCCTAGTAAAGTCTTTCTTTTGCTCCTTGATTCTGCTTGGCTTGCAGAACTACAGACATCCCTGTTTATATTTATTTCTGTGTAAGGTCATCAGTCACAGGTTGGGGGAAAAGGGCAGCACTCAGGTCTCATTGTTTGAGTTAATCTATTTACATAGTTGGGCTCTTTAAATCAACATTCATCTGGCTTTTAGTACAATATGTAATTAGCATATTAGCACACATCATTGTTTCCAAACCCAAGAGGAGATAACAATCAGGGTTATACAAATGATTGTATGTCCTTCTTGATCAGCCACAGAAAAACACATACTGTACATTTACAAATCAACATGAACACAATAGGGTATTTCACTTAGCTCAACTAATCTAATTGTCTGGCTTATTAAGTTTATAAGCTGTATCGTCAAAGATAGTGTTTTTTAATGCTAATAAATTTGCGTTTTGTTCTATTGGTTATTAACCCCTTTTACGTTTTTGTTTTCCTTCCCCTTCTTCCCAGAGCTATAACTTTTGTATTTTTCCATCAATATGGCCATATGAGTTCTTGTTTTCTGCGAGACGAACTGTACTTTTGAAAGACATCATTGATTTTACCATATAGTCTACTGGAAAAAGGGAAAAAAATCCTAGTGCGGTGAAACTGCAAAAAAATGCAATTCCACAATTGTTTGCTTTTTTGTTACCATGTTCGCTAAACTAAAATTGATCTGGCAATATCATTCCCCAGGTCATTACGAGTTCGCAGATATCAAACATGTATAGGTTCTTTTTTATTTATGTGGTGAAAAAAAATAATCCAAAGTTTAAAAAAAAAAATAATGGTGCTATTTTCCAAGACCCTTAGTGCCTCCATTTTTTGGGATCTGGGGCTCGGTGAGGGCTTATTTTTCGCATGCTGAGCTAACATTTTTATTGATACCATTTTGGGGTACATAAGATGTTTTGATTGCCTGTTTTTGTATTTTAATGCAATGTTGTGGAGACCAAAAAGAGCGAACGTGCACTGTCATCCATTGCATCATTTTCGAGCATGTACGCCTACTGGAGGCGGACACTCTACTATGTCTGAAAATGATGCACGCCCGAGCGCACGTTCACACTGTCGGCACCATTACAGTCTATGGCCCTGTTGTCTGAATCCCATTTTGCGAGGAGCGGGGGTTCGGACTACAGGCCCGAAGGGACTCACGAATGTTAAGATAAGCGCAATGTGAAATCACCCATGTTTTCCCACCAGTATCGCTTGATATCAGCAAAAAATAAAGACATTATGACAATGACAGAAAAATTACGCCACAAGTATCACAAAAAAAAGAGGCAAAAATTACATTTAGTTATATCCGAATGAGAAGAAATTGTACTGCTCTTTAAACCCAATACACGCGCGGGGGAGGGGGAGGAATAAAAATGTGTCCGGTCAGCAATGGGAAGGGGGAGGGAGTAAATGGCTTAGAACTAAACTGGTTAACGATCGCGTAAAAACGTGTATGGGTGGTTGTTAAAGGGTTAAAAGCGCAGGAGTGGTAAAAAAAAAAAATGAAAGTGGAACATGACGAGTGAACGATAATAAAAATAAAAACTAAACAATAGTAAAAAATAAAAAAAACTGGCCCGTACGGGGATCGAACCCGCGACCTTGGCGTTATTAGCACCACGCTCTAACCATCTGAGCTAACCGGCCAGCTGATGGCTCCTATAACCTCTGGCCAAGTTATCAGCTCACGTGAGATCGAAAAAAATGTTGAAAAAAAAATTTTTTTTGAAGTTTAAGTAAATAACAATAATATGAACTACCACAGAAAAATGATGAAACATGAGGTAAAAAAAATGTTAGAGGGAAACAACATGTGAGCAATGATATGGGCTACAGCAGACAAATACAGAATTGTGAGGTAGAATTGTGAGAAATAACACGGGCTACTAAAGAAAAACATGAGGTCAAAACGTGAGAAAACTCCCAAAGTGGAATAACACGGGCTACTAAAGGAAAACATGAGGTCAAAACATGAGAAAACTCCCAAAGTGGAATAACACGGGCTACTAAAGGAAAACATGAGGTCAAAACATGAGAAAACGCCCAAAGTGGAATAACACGGGCTACTAAAGGAAAACATGAGGTCAAAATGTGAGAAAACACCCAAAGTGGAATAACACGGGCTACTAAAGGAAAACATGAGGTTAAAACGTGAGAAAATGCCCAAAGTGGAATAACAAGTGCTACTAAAGGAAAACATGAGGTCAAAATGTGAGAAAATGCCCAAAGTGGAATAACACGGGCTACTAAAGGAAAACATGAGGTCAAAATGTGAGAACACACCCAAAGTGGAATAACATGGGCTACTAAAGGAAAACATGAGGTCAAAATGTGAGAAAACACCCAAAGTGGAATAACACGGGCTACTAAAGGAAAACATGAGGTCAAAATGTGAGAAAACACCCAAAGTGGAATAACATGGGCTACTAAAGGAAAACATAAGGTCAAAACATGAGAAAACGCCCAAAGTGGAATAACACGGGCTACTAAAGGAAAACATGAGGTCAAAATGTGAGAAAACACCCAAAGTGGAATAACAAGGGCTACTAAAGGAAAACATGAGGTCAAAATGTAAGAAAATGCCCAAAGTGGAATAACACGGGCTACTAAAAGAAAACATGAGGTCAAAATGTGAGAAAACACCCAAAGTGGAATAACATGGGCTACTAAAGGAAAACATGAGGTAAAAATGTGAGAAAACACCCAAAGTGGAATAACACGGGCTACTAAAGGAAAACATGAGGTCAAAATGTGAGAAAACACCCAAAGTGGAATAACATGGGCTACTAAAGGAAAACATGAGGTTAAAACGTGAGAAAATGCCCAAAGTGGAATAACATGGGCTACTAAAGGAAAACATGAGGTCAAAACGTGAGAAAACGCCCAAAGTGGAATAACACGGGCTGCTAAAGGAAAACATGAGGTCAAAATGTGAGAAAACACCCAAAGTGGAATAACACGGGCTACTAAAGGAAAACATGAGGTCAAAATGTGAGAAAACACCCAAAGTGGAATAACATGGGCTACTAAAGGAAAACATGAGGTTAAAACGTGAGAAAATGCCCAAAGTGGAATAACAAGGGCTACTAAAGGAAAACATGAGGTCAAAATGTGAGAAAATGCCCAAAGTGGAATAACACGGGCTACTAAAGGAAAACATGAGGTCAAAATGTGAGAAAACACCCAAAGTGGAATAACATGGGCTACTAAAGGAAAACATGAGGTCAAAACGTGAGAAAACGCCCAAAGTGGAATAACACGGGCTGCTAAAGGAAAACATGAGGTCAAAATGTGAGAAAACACCCAAAGTGGAATAACACGGGCTACTAAAGGAAAACTTGAGGTCAAAACGTGAGAAAACGCCCAAAGTGGAATAACACGGGCTACTAAAGGAAAACATGAGGTCAAAATGTGAGAAAACACCAAAAGTGGAATAACACGGGCTACTAAAGGAAAACATGAGGTCAAAATGTGAGAAAACACCCAAAGTGGAATAACACGGGCTACTAAAGGAAAACATGAGGTCAAAACGTGAGAAAACGCCCAAAGTGGAATAACAAGGGCTACTAAAGGAAACCATGAGGTCAAAATGTGAGAAAACACCCAAAGTGGAATAACAAGGGGTACTAAAGGAAAACATGAGGTCAAAATGTGTGAAAACACCCAAAGTGGAATAACAAGGGCTACTAAAGGAAAACATGAGGTCAAAACGTGAGAAAACGCCCAAAGTGGAATAACATGGGCTACTAAAGGAAAACAGGTCAAAACGTGAGAAAACGCCCAAAGTGGAATAACACGGGCTACTAAAGGAAAACAGGTCAAAACGTAAGAAAACGCCCAAAGTGGAATAACACAGGCTACTAAAGGAAAACATGAGGTCAAAACGTAAGAAAACGCCCAAAGTGGAATAACAAGGGCTACTAAAGGAAAACAGGTCAAAACGTGAGAAAACGCCCAAAGTGGAATAACACGGGCTACTAAAGGAAAACAGGTCAAAACGTGAGAAAACGCCCAAAGTGGAATAACAAGGGCTACTAAAGGAAGACAGGTCAAACCGTGAGAAAACTGCCCCAAAGTGGAATAACACGGGCTACTAAAGGAAAACATGAGGTCAAAACGTAAGAAAACGCCCAAAGTGGAATAACAAGGGCTACTAAAGGAAAACAGGTCAAAACGTGAGAAAACGCCCAAAGTGGAATAACACGGGCTACTAAAGGAAAACAGGTCAAAACGTGAGAAAACGCCCAAAGTGGAATAACAAGGGCTACTAAAGGAAGACAGGTCAAACCGTGAGAAAACTGCCCCAAAGTGGAATAACACGGGCTACTAAAGGAAAACATGAGGTCAAAATGTGAGAAAACACCCAAAGTGGAATAACATGGGCTACTAAAGGAAAACATGAGGTTAAAAAGTGAGAAAATGCCCAAAGTGGAATAACAAGGGCTACTAAAGGAAAACATGAGGTCAAAATGTGAGAAAATGCCCAAAGTGGAATACCACGGGCTACTAAAGGAAAACATGAGGTCAAAATGTGAGAAAACACCCAAAGTGGAATAACATGGGCTACTAAAGGAAAACATGAGGTCAAAACGTGAGAAAACGCCCAAAGTGGAATAACACGGGCTACTAAAGGAAAACATGAGGTCAAAATGTGAGAAAACACCCAAAGTGGAATAACAAGGGGTACTAAAGGAAAACATGAGGTCAAAATGTGTGAAAACACCCAAAGTGGAATAACAAGGGCTACTAAAGGAAAACATGAGGTCAAAACGTGAGAAAACGCCCAAAGTGGAATAACATGGGCTACTAAAGGAAAACAAGTCAAAACGTGAGAAAACGCCCAAAGTGGAATAACACGGGCTACTAAAGGAAAACAGGTCAAAACGTAAGAAAACGCCCAAAGTGGAATAACACAGGCTACTAAAGGAAAACATGAGGTCAAAACGGAAGAAAACGCCCAAAGTGGAATAACAAGGGCTACTAAAGGAAAACAGGTCAAAACGTGAGAAAACGCCCAAAGTGGCATAACACGGGCTACTAAAGGAAAACAGGTCAAAACGTGAGAAAACGCCCAAAGTGGAATAACAAGGGCTACTAAAGGAAGACAGGTCAAAACGTGAGAAAACTGCCCCAAAGTGGAATAACACGGGCTACTAAAGGAAAACATGAGATCAAAACATGAGAAAACGCCCAAAGTGGAATAACACGGGCTACTAAAGGAAAACATGAGGTCAAAATGTGAGAAAACACCCAAAGTGGAATAACATGGGCTACTAAAGGAAAACATGAGGTTAAAAAGTGAGAAAATGCCCAAAGTGGAATAACAAGGGCTACTAAAGGAAAACATGAGGTCAAAATGTGAGAAAATGCCCAAAGTGGAATAACACGGGCTACTAAAGGAAAACATGAGGTCAAAATGTGAGAAAACACCCAAAGTGGAATAACATGGGCTACTAAAGGAAAACATGAGGTCAAAACGTGAGAAAACGCCCAAAGTGGAATAACACGGGCTACTAAAGGAAAACATGAGGTCAAAATGTGAGAAAACACCCAAAGTGGAATAACATGGGCTACTAAAGGAAAACATGAGGTCAAAATGTGAGAAAACACCCAAAGTGGAATAACATGGGCTACTAAAGGAAAACATGAGGTTAAAACGTGAGAAAATGCCCAAAGTGGAATAACATGGGCTACTAAAGGAAAACATGAGGTCAAAACGTGAGAAAACGCCCAAAGTGGAATAACACGGGCTACTAAAGGAAAACATGAGGTCAAAATGTGAGAAAACACCCAAAGTGGAATAACACGGGCTACTAAAGAAAAACATGAGGTCAAAATGTGAGAAAACACCCAAAGTGGAATAACATGGGCTACTAAAGGAAAACATGAGGTTAAAACGTGATAAAATGCCCAAAGTGGAATAACAAGGGCTACTAAAGGAAAACATGAGGTCAAAATGTGAGAAAATGCCCAAAGTGGAATAACACGGGCTACTAAAGGAAAACATGAGGTCAAAATGTGAGAAAACACCCAAAGTGGAATAACATGGGCTACTAAAGGAAAACATGAGGTCAAAACGTGAGAAAACGCCCAAAGTGGAATAACACGGGCTACTAAAGGAAAACATGAGGTCAAAATGTGAGAAAACACCCAAAGTGGAATAACACGGGCTACTAAAGGAAAACATGAGGTCAAAACGTGAGAAAACTCCCAAAGTGGAATAACACGGGCTACTAAAGGAAAACATGAGGTCAAAACATGAGAAAACTCCTAAAGTGGAATAACACGGGCTACTAAAGGAAAAAATGAGGTCAAAACATGAGAAAACGCCCAAAGTGGAATAACACGGGCTACTAAAGGAAAACATGAGGTCAAAATGTGAGAAAACACCCAAAGTGGAATAACACGGGCTACTAAAGGAAAACATGAGGTTAAAACGTGAGAAAATGCCCAAAGTGGAATAACAAGTGCTACTAAAGGAAAACATGAGGTCAAAATGTGAGAAAATGCCCAAAGTGGAATAACACGGGCTACTAAAGGAAAACATGAGGTCAAAATGTGAGAAAACACCCAAAGTGGAATAACATGGGCTACTAAAGGAAAACATGAGGTCAAAATGTGAGAAAACACCCAAAGTGGAATAACACGGGCTACTAAAGGAAACATGAGGTCAAAATGTGAGAAAACACCCAAAGTGGAATAACACGGGCTACTAAAGGAAATCATAAGGTCAAAACATGAGAAAACGCCCAAAGTGGAATAACACGGGCTACTAAAGGAAAACATGAGGTCAAAATGTGAGAAAACACCCAAAGTGGAATAACATGGGCTACTAAAGGAAAACATGAGGTTAAAACGTGAGAAAATGCCCAAAGTGGAATAACAAGGGCTACTAAAGGAAAACATGAGGTCAAAATGTGAGAAAATGCCCAAAGTGGAATAACACGGGCTACTAAAGGAAAACATGAGGTCAAAATGTGAGAAAACACCCAAAGTGGAATAACATGGGCTACTAAAGGAAAACATGAGGTAAAAATGTGAGAAAACACCCAAAGTGGAATAACACGGGCTACTAAAGGAAAACATGAGGTCAAAATGTGAGAAAACACCCAAAGTGGAATAACATGGGCTACTAAAGGAAAACATGAGGTTAAAACGTGAGAAAATGCCCAAAGTGGAATAACATGGGCTACTAAAGGAAAACATGAGGTCAAAACGTGAGAAAACGCCCAAAGTGGAATAACACGGGCTGATAAAGGAAAACATGAGGTCAAAATGTGAGAAAACACCCAAAGTGGAATAACACGGGCTACTAAAGGAAAACATGAGGTCAAAATGTGAGAAAACACCCAAAGTGGAATAACATGGGCTACTAAAGGAAAACATGAGGTTAAAACGTGAGAAAATGCCCAAAGTGGAATAACAAGGGCTACTAAAGGAAAACATGAGGTCAAAATGTGAGAAAATGCCCAAAGTGGAATAACACGGGCTACTAAAGGAAAACATGAGGTCAAAATGTGAGAAAACACCCAAAGTGGAATAACATGGGCTACTAAAGGAAAACATGAGGTCAAAACGTGAGAAAACGCCCAAAGTGGAATAACACGGGCTACTAAAGGAAAACATGAGGTCAAAATGTGAGAAAACACCCAAAGTGGAATAACACGGGCTACTAAAGGAAAAATTGAGGTCAAAACGTGAGAAAACACCCAAAGTGGAATAACACGGGCTACTAAAGGAAAACATGAGGTCAAAATGTGAGAAAACACCAAAAGTGGAATAACACGTGCTACTAAAGGAAAACATGAGGTCAAAATGTGAGAAAATACCCAAAGTGGAATAACACGGGCTACTAAAGGAAAACATGAGGTCAAAACGTGAGAAAACGCCCAAAGTGGAATAACAAGGGCTACTAAAGGAAACCATGAGGTCAAAATGTGAGAAAACACCCAAAGTGGAATAACAAGGGGTACTAAAGGAAAACATGAGGTCAAAATGTGTGAAAACACCCAAAGTGGAATAACAAGGGCTACTAAAGGAAAACATGAGGTCAAAACGTGAGAAAACGCCCAAAGTGGAATAACATGGGCTACTAAAGGAAAACAGGTCAAAACGTGAGAAAACGCCCAAAGTGGAATAACACGGGCTACTAAAGGAAAACAGGTCAAAACGTAAGAAAATGCCCAAAGTGGAATAACACAGGCTACTAAAGGAAAACATGAGGTCAAAACGTAAGAAAACGCCCAAAGTGGAATAACAAGGGCTACTAAAGGAAAACAGGTCAAAACGTGAGAAAACGCCCAAAGTGGAATAACACGGGCTACTAAAGGAAAACAGGTCAAAACGTGAGAAAACGCCCAAAGTGGAATAACAAGGGCTACTAAAGGAAGACAGGTCAAAACGTGAGAAAACTGCCCCAAAGTGGAATAACACGGGCTACTAAAGGAAAACATGAGGTCAAAACATGAGAAAACGCCCAAAGTGGAATAACACGGGCTACTAAAGGAAAACATGAGGTCAAAATGTGAGAAAACACCCAAAGTGGAATAACATGGGCTACTAAAGGAAAACATGAGGTTAAAAAGTGAGAAAATGCCCAAAGTGGAATAACAAGGGTTACTAAAGGAAAACATGAGGTCAAAATGTGAGAAAATGCCCAAAGTGGAATAACACGGGCTACTAAAGGAAAACATGAGGTCAAAATGTGAGAAAACACCCAAAGTGGAATAACATGGGCTACTAAAGGAAAACATGAGGTCAAAATGTGAGAAAACACCCAAAGTGGAATAACACGGGCTACTAAAGGAAAACATGAGGTTAAAACGTGAGAAAATGCCCAAAGTGGAATAACAAGGGCTACTAAAGGAAAACATGAGGTCAAAATGTGAGAAAATGCCCAAAGTGGAATAACACGGGCTACTAAAGGAAAACATGAGGTCAAAATGTGAGAAAACACCCAAAGTGGAATAACATGGGCTACTAAAGGAAAACATGAGGTCAAAACGTGAGAAAACGCCCAAAGTGGAATAACACGGGCTACTAAAGGAAAACATGAGGTCAAAATGGGAGAAAACACCCAAAGTGGAATAACACGGGCTACTAAAGGAAAACTTGAGGTCAAAACGTGAGAAAACGCCCAAAGTGGAATAACACGGGCTACTAAAGGAAAACATGAGGTCAAAATGTGAGAAAACACCCAAAGTGGAATAACACGGGCTACTAAAGGAAAACATGAGGTCAAAATGTGAGAAAACACCCAAAGTGGAATAACACGGGCTACTAAAGGAAAACATGAGGTCAAAACGTGAGAAAACGCCCAAAGTGGAATAACAAGGGCTACTAAAGGAAAACATGAGGTAAAAATGTGAGAAAACAGCCAAAGTGGAATAACAAGGGGTACTAAAGGAAAACATGAGGTCAAAATGTGTGAAAACACCCAAAGTGGAATAACAAGGGCTACTAAAGGAAAACATGAGGTCAAAACGTGAGAAAACGCCCAAAGTGGAATAACATGGGCTACTAAAGGAAAACAGGTCAAAACGTGAAAAAACGCCCAAAGTGAAATAACACGGGCTACTAAAGGAAAACAGGTCAAAACGTAAGAAAACGCCCAAAGTGGAATAACACGGGCTACTAAAGGAAAACATGAGGTCAAAACGTAAGAAAACGCCCAAAGTGGAATAACAAGGGCTACTAAAGGAAAACAGGTCAAAACGTGAGAAAACGCCCAAAGTGGAATAACAAGGGCTACTAAAGGAAGACAGGTCAAAACGTGAGAAAACTGCCCCAAAGTGGAATAACACGGGATACTAAAGGAAAACATGAGGTCAAAACATGAGAAAACTCCCAAAGTGGAATAACACGGGCTACTAAAGGAAAACATGAGGTCAAAACATGAGAAAACGCCCAAAGTGGAATAACACGGGCTACTAAAGGAAAACATGAGGTCAAAATGTGAGAAAACACCCAAAGTGGAATAACATGGGCTACTAAAGGAAAACATGAGGTCAAAATGTGAGAAAACACCCAAAGTGGAATAACACGGGCTACTAAAGGAAAACATGAGGTTAAAACGTGAGAAAACGCCCAAAGTGGAATAACACGGGCTACTAAAGGAAAACATGAGGTCAAAATGTGAGAAAACACCCAAAGTGGAATAACACGGGCTACTAAAGGAAAACATGAGGTCAAAATGTGAGAAAACACCCAAAGTGGAATAACACGGGCTACTAAAGGAAAACATGAGGTCAAAACGTGAGAAAACGCCCAAAGTGGAATAACAAGGGCTACTAAAGGAAAACATGAGGTAAAAATGTGAGAAAACAGCCAAAGTGGAATAACATGGGCTACTAAAGAAAAACAGGTCAAAACGTGAGAAAACGCCCAAAGTGGAATAACACGGGCTACTAAAGGAAAACAGGTCAAAACGTAAGAAAATGCCCAAAGTGGAATAACACAGGCTACTAAAGGAAAACATGAGGTCAAAACGTAAGAAAACGCCCAAAGTGGAATAACAAGGGCTACTAAAGGAAAACAGGTCAAAACGTGAGAAAACGCCCAAAGTGGAATAACACGGGCTACTAAAGGAAAACAGGTCAAAACGTGAGAAAACGCCCAAAGTGGAATAACAAGGGCTACTAAAGGAAAACAGGTCAAAACGTAAGAAAATGCCCAAAGTGGAATAACACGGGCTACTAAAGGAAAACATGAGGTCAAAACATGAGAAAACGCCCAAAGTGGAATAACACGGGCTACTAAAGGAAAACATGAGGTCAAAATGTGAGAAAACGCCCAAAGTGGAATAACACGGGCTACTAAAGGAAAACAGGTCAAAACGTGAGAAAACGCCCAAAGTGGAATAACAAGGGCTACTAAAGGAAGACAGGTCAAAACGTGAGAAAACTGCCCCAAAGTGGAATAACACGGGCTACTAAAGGAAAACATGAGGTCAAAACATGAGAAAACGCCCAAAGTGGAATAACACGGGCTACTAAAGGAAAACATGAGGTCAAAATGTGAGAAAACACCCAAAGTGGAATAACATGGGCTACTAAAGGAAAACATGAGGTTAAAAAGTGAGAAAATGCCCAAAGTGGAATAACAAGGGTTACTAAAGGAAAACATGAGGTCAAAATGTGAGAAAATGCCCAAAGTGGAATAACACGGGCTACTAAAGGAAAAC
Organism: Phyllobates terribilis; assembly: GCF_046119375.1. Classification (NCBI taxonomy): domain Eukaryota; kingdom Metazoa; phylum Chordata; class Amphibia; order Anura; family Dendrobatidae; genus Phyllobates; species Phyllobates terribilis. The sequence goes on from NW_027362771.1 coordinate 603,482,515, forward strand.
ATGAGGTCAAAATGTGAGAAAACACCCAAAGTGGAATAACATGGGCTACTAAAGGAAAACATGAGGTCAAAATGTGAGAAAACACCCAAAGTGGAATAACACGGGCTACTAAAGGAAAACATGAGGTTAAAACGTGAGAAAATGCCCAAAGTGGAATAACAAGGGCTACTAAAGGAAAACATGAGGTCAAAATGTGAGAAAATGCCCAAAGTGGAATAACACGGGCTACTAAAGGAAAACATGAGGTCAAAATGTGAGAAAACACCCAAAGTGGAATAACATGGGCTACTAAAGGAAAACATGAGGTCAAAACGTGAGAAAACGCCCAAAGTGGAATAACACGGGCTACTAAAGGAAAACATGAGGTCAAAATGGGAGAAAACACCCAAAGTGGAATAACACGGGCTACTAAAGGAAAACTTGAGGTCAAAACGTGAGAAAACGCCCAAAGTGGAATAACACGGGCTACTAAAGGAAAACATGAGGTCAAAATGTGAGAAAACACCCAAAGTGGAATAACACGGGCTACTAAAGGAAAACATGAGGTCAAAATGTGAGAAAACACCCAAAGTGGAATAACACGGGCTACTAAAGGAAAACATGAGGTCAAAACGTGAGAAAACGCCCAAAGTGGAATAACAAGGGCTACTAAAGGAAAACATGAGGTAAAAATGTGAGAAAACAGCCAAAGTGGAATAACAAGGGGTACTAAAGGAAAACATGAGGTCAAAATGTGTGAAAACACCCAAAGTGGAATAACAAGGGCTACTAAAGGAAAACATGAGGTCAAAACGTGAGAAAACGCCCAAAGTGGAATAACATGGGCTACTAAAGGAAAACAGGTCAAAACGTGAAAAAACGCCCAAAGTGAAATAACACGGGCTACTAAAGGAAAACAGGTCAAAACGTAAGAAAACGCCCAAAGTGGAATAACACGGGCTACTAAAGGAAAACATGAGGTCAAAACGTAAGAAAACGCCCAAAGTGGAATAACAAGGGCTACTAAAGGAAAACAGGTCAAAACGTGAGAAAACGCCCAAAGTGGAATAACAAGGGCTACTAAAGGAAGACAGGTCAAAACGTGAGAAAACTGCCCCAAAGTGGAATAACACGGGATACTAAAGGAAAACATGAGGTCAAAACATGAGAAAACTCCCAAAGTGGAATAACACGGGCTACTAAAGGAAAACATGAGGTCAAAACATGAGAAAACGCCCAAAGTGGAATAACACGGGCTACTAAAGGAAAACATGAGGTCAAAATGTGAGAAAACACCCAAAGTGGAATAACATGGGCTACTAAAGGAAAACATGAGGTCAAAATGTGAGAAAACACCCAAAGTGGAATAACACGGGCTACTAAAGGAAAACATGAGGTTAAAACGTGAGAAAACGCCCAAAGTGGAATAACACGGGCTACTAAAGGAAAACATGAGGTCAAAATGTGAGAAAACACCCAAAGTGGAATAACACGGGCTACTAAAGGAAAACATGAGGTCAAAATGTGAGAAAACACCCAAAGTGGAATAACACGGGCTACTAAAGGAAAACATGAGGTCAAAACGTGAGAAAACGCCCAAAGTGGAATAACAAGGGCTACTAAAGGAAAACATGAGGTAAAAATGTGAGAAAACAGCCAAAGTGGAATAACATGGGCTACTAAAGAAAAACAGGTCAAAACGTGAGAAAACGCCCAAAGTGGAATAACACGGGCTACTAAAGGAAAACAGGTCAAAACGTAAGAAAATGCCCAAAGTGGAATAACACAGGCTACTAAAGGAAAACATGAGGTCAAAACGTAAGAAAACGCCCAAAGTGGAATAACAAGGGCTACTAAAGGAAAACAGGTCAAAACGTGAGAAAACGCCCAAAGTGGAATAACACGGGCTACTAAAGGAAAACAGGTCAAAACGTGAGAAAACGCCCAAAGTGGAATAACAAGGGCTACTAAAGGAAGACAGGTCAAAACGTGAGAAAACTGCCCCAAAGTGGAATAACACGGGCTACTAAAGGAAAACATGAGGTCAAAACATGAGAAAACGCCCAAAGTGGAATAACACGGGCTACTAAAGGAAAACATGAGGTCAAAATGTGAGAAAACACCCAAAGTGGAATAACATGGGCTACTAAAGGAAAACATGAGGTTAAAAAGTGAGAAAATGCCCAAAGTGGAATAACAAGGGTTACTAAAGGAAAACATGAGGTCAAAATGTGAGAAAATGCCCAAAGTGGAATAACACGGGCTACTAAAGGAAAACATGAGGTCAAAATGTGAGAAAACACCCAAAGTGGAATAACATGGGCTACTAAAGGAAAACATGAGGTCAAAACGTGAGAAAACGCCCAAAGTGGAATAACACGGGCTACTAAAGGAAAACATGAGGTCAAAATGTGAGAAAACACCCAAAGTGGAATAACATGGGCTACTAAAGGAAAACATGAGGTCAAAATGTGAGAAAACACCCAAAGTGGAATAACATGGGCTACTAAAGGAAAACATGAGGTTAAAACGTGAGAAAATGCCCAAAGTGGAATAACATGGGCTACTAAAGGAAAACATGAGGTCAAAATGTGAGAAAACGCCCAAAGTGGAATAACACGGGCTACTAAAGGAAAACATGAGGTCAAAATGTGAGAAAACACCCAAAGTGGAATAACATGGGCTGCTAAAGGAAAACATGAGGTCAAAATGTGAGAAAACACCCAAAGTGGAATAACATGGGCTACTAAAGGAAAACATGAGGTTAAAACGTGAGAAAATGCCCAAAGTGGAATAACAAGGGCTACTAAAGGAAAACATGAGGTCAAAATGTGAGAAAATGCCCAAAGTGGAATAACACGGGCTACTAAAGGAAAACATGAGGTCAAAATGTGAGAAAGCACCCAAAGTGGAATAACATGGGCTACTAAAGGAAAACATGAGGTCAAAACGTGAGAAAACGCCCAAAGTGGAATAACACGGGCTACTAAAGGAAAACATGAGGTCAAAATGTGAGAAAACACCCAAAGTGGAATAACACGGGCTACTAAAGGAAAACATGAGGTCAAAACGTGAGAAAACTCCCAAAGTGGAATAACACGGGCTACTAAAGGAAAACATGAGGTCAAAACATGAGAAAACTCCCAAAGTGGAATAACACGGGCTACTAAAGGAAAACATGAGGTCAAAACATGAGAAAACGCCCAAAGTGGAATAACACGGGCTACTAAAGGAAAACATGAGGTCAAAACGTGAGAAAACGCCCAAAGTGGAATAACAAGGGCTACTAAAGGAAAACATGAGGTCAAAATGTGAGAAAACACCCAAAGTGGAATAACATGGGCTACTAAAGGAAAACATGAGGTCAAAATGTGAGAAAACACCCAAAGTGGAATAACATGGGCTACTAAAGGAAAACATGAGGTTAAAACGTGAGAAAATGCCCAAAGTGGAATAACAAGGGCTACTAAAGGAAAACATGAGGTCAAAATGTGAGAAAATGCCCAAAGTGGAATAACACGGGCTACTAAAGGAAAACATGAGGTCAAAATGTGAGAAAACACCCAAAGTGGAATAACATGGGCTACTAAAGGAAAACATGAGGTCAAAATGTGAGAAAACACCCAAAGTGGAATAACACGGGCTACTAAAGGAAAACATGAGGTTAAAACGTGAGAAAATGCCCAAAGTGGAATAACAAGGGCTACTAAAGGAAAACATGAGGTCAAAATGTGAGAAAATGCCCAAAGTGGAATAACACGGGCTACTAAAGGAAAACATGAGGTCAAAATGTGAGAAAACACCCAAAGTGGAATAACATGGGCTACTAAAGGAAAACATGAGGTCAAAACGTGAGAAAACGCCCAAAGTGGAATAACACGGGCTACTAAAGGAAAACATGAGGTCAAAATGGGAGAAAACACCCAAAGTGGAATAACACGGGCTACTAAAGGAAAACTTGAGGTCAAAACGTGAGAAAACGCCCAAAGTGGAATAACACGGGCTACTAAAGGAAAACATGAGGTCAAAATGTGAGAAAACACCCAAAGTGGAATAACACGGGCTACTAAAGGAAAACATGAGGTCAAAATGTGAGAAAACACCCAAAGTGGAATAACACGGGCTACTAAAGGAAAACATGAGGTCAAAACGTGAGAAAACGCCCAAAGTGGAATAACAAGGGCTACTAAAGGAAAACATGAGGTAAAAATGTGAGAAAACAGCCAAAGTGGAATAACAAGGGGTACTAAAGGAAAACATGAGGTCAAAATGTGTGAAAACACCCAAAGTGGAATAACAAGGGCTACTAAAGGAAAACATGAGGTCAAAATGTGAGAAAACACCCAAAGTGGAATAACACGGGCTACTAAAGGAAAACAGGTCAAAACGTAAGAAAACGCCCAAAGTGGAATAACACGGGCTACTAAAGGAAAACATGAGGTCAAAACGTAAGAAAACGCCCAAAGTGGAATAACAAGGGCTACTAAAGGAAAACAGGTCAAAACGTGAGAAAACGCCCAAAGTGGAATAACAAGGGCTACTAAAGGAAGACAGGTCAAAACGTGAGAAAACTGCCCCAAAGTGGAATAACACGGGATACTAAAGGAAAACATGAGGTCAAAACATGAGAAAACTCCCAAAGTGGAATAACACGGGCTACTAAAGGAAAACATGAGGTCAAAACATGAGAAAACGCCCAAAGTGGAATAACACGGGCTACTAAAGGAAAACATGAGGTCAAAATGTGAGAAAACACCCAAAGTGGAATAACATGGGCTACTAAAGGAAAACATGAGGTCAAAATGTGAGAAAACACCCAAAGTGGAATAACACGGGCTACTAAAGGAAAACATGAGGTTAAAACGTGAGAAAACGCCCAAAGTGGAATAACACGGGCTACTAAAGGAAAACATGAGGTCAAAATGTGAGAAAACACCCAAAGTGGAATAACACGGGCTACTAAAGGAAAACATGAGGTCAAAATGTGAGAAAACACCCAAAGTGGAATAACACGGGCTACTAAAGGAAAACATGAGGTCAAAACGTGAGAAAACGCCCAAAGTGGAATAACAAGGGCTACTAAAGGAAAACATGAGGTAAAAATGTGAGAAAACAGCCAAAGTGGAATAACAAGGGGTACTAAAGGAAAACATGAGGTCAAAATGTGTGAAAACACCCAAAGTGGAATAACAAGGGCTACTAAAGGAAAACATGAGGTCAAAACGTGAGAAAACGCCCAAAGTGGAATAACATGGGCTACTAAAGGAAAACAGGTCAAAACGTGAAAAAACGCCCAAAGTGAAATAACACGGGCTACTAAAGGAAAACAGGTCAAAACGTAAGAAAACGCCCAAAGTGGAATAACACGGGCTACTAAAGGAAAACATGAGGTCAAAACGTAAGAAAACGCCCAAAGTGGAATAACAAGGGCTACTAAAGGAAAACAGGTCAAAACGTGAGAAAACGCCCAAAGTGGAATAACAAGGGCTACTAAAGGAAGACAGGTCAAAACGTGAGAAAACTGCCCCAAAGTGGAATAACACGGGATACTAAAGGAAAACATGAGGTCAAAACATGAGAAAACTCCCAAAGTGGAATAACACGGGCTACTAAAGGAAAACATGAGGTCAAAACATGAGAAAACGCCCAAAGTGGAATAACACGGGCTACTAAAGGAAAACATGAGGTCAAAATGTGAGAAAACACCCAAAGTGGAATAACATGGGCTACTAAAGGAAAACATGAGGTCAAAATGTGAGAAAACACCCAAAGTGGAATAACACGGGCTACTAAAGGAAAACATGAGGTTAAAACGTGAGAAAATGCCCAAAGTGGAATAACAAGGGCTACTAAAGGAAAACATGAGGTCAAAATGTGAGAAAATGCCCAAAGTGGAATAACACGGGCTACTAAAGGAAAACATGAGGTCAAAATGTGAGAAAACACCCAAAGTGGAATAACATGGGCTACTAAAGGAAAACATGAGGTCAAAACGTGAGAAAACGCCCAAAGTGGAATAACACGGGCTACTAAAGGAAAACATGAGGTCAAAATGGGAGAAAACACCCAAAGTGGAATAACACGGGCTACTAAAGGAAAACTTGAGGTCAAAACGTGAGAAAACGCCCAAAGTGGAATAACACGGGCTACTAAAGGAAAACATGAGGTCAAAATGTGAGAAAACACCCAAAGTGGAATAACACGGGCTACTAAAGGAAAACATGAGGTCAAAATGTGAGAAAACACCCAAAGTGGAATAACACGGGCTACTAAAGGAAAACATGAGGTCAAAACGTGAGAAAACACCCAAAGTGGAATAACAAGGGCTACTAAAGGAAAACATGAGGTAAAAATGTGAGAAAACAGCCAAAGTGGAATAACAAGGGGTACTAAAGGAAAACATGAGGTCAAAATGTGTGAAAACACCCAAAGTGGAATAACAAGGGCTACTAAAGGAAAACATGAGGTCAAAACGTGAGAAAACGCCCAAAGTGGAATAACATGGGCTACTAAAGGAAAACAGGTCAAAACGTGAAAAAACGCCCAAAGTGAAATAACACGGGCTACTAAAGGAAAACAGGTCAAAACGTAAGAAAACGCCCAAAGTGGAATAACACGGGCTACTAAAGGAAAACATGAGGTCAAAACGTAAGAAAACGCCCAAAGTGGAATAACAAGGGCTACTAAAGGAAAACAGGTCAAAACGTGAGAAAACGCCCAAAGTGGAATAACAAGGGCTACTAAAGGAAGACAGGTCAAAACGTGAGAAAACTGCCCCAAAGTGGAATAACACGGGATACTAAAGGAAAACATGAGGTCAAAACATGAGAAAACTCCCAAAGTGGAATAACACGGGCTACTAAAGGAAAACATGAGGTCAAAACATGAGAAAACGCCCAAAGTGGAATAACACGGGCTACTAAAGGAAAACATGAGGTCAAAATGTGAGAAAACACCCAAAGTGGAATAACATGGGCTACTAAAGGAAAACATGAGGTTAAAACGTGAGAAAATGCCCAAAGTGAGATAACAAGGGCTACTAAAGGAAAACATGAGGTCAAAATGTGAGAAAATGCCCAAAGTGGAATAACACGGGCTCCGAAAGGAAAACATGAGGTCAAAATGTGAGAAAACACCCAAAGTGGAATGACATGGGCTACTAAAGGAAAACATGAGGTCAAAACGTGAGAAAACGCCCAAAGTGGGATAACACGGGCTACTAAAGGAAAACATGAGGTCAAAATGTGAGAAAACACCCAAAGTGGAATAACATGGGCTACTAAAGGAAAACATGAGGTTAAAACGTGAGAAAATGCCCAAAGTGGAATAACATGGGCTACTAAAGGAAAACAGGTCAAAACGTGAGAAAACGCCCAAAGTGGAATAACACGGGCTACTAAAGGAAAACAGGTCAAAACGTGAGAAAACGCCCAAAGTGGAATAACAAGGGCTACTAAAGGAAGACAGGTCAAAAGGTGAGAAAACTGCCCCAAAGTGGAATAACACGGGCTACTAAAGGAAAACATGAGGTCAAAACATGAGAAAACTCCCAAAGTGGAATAACATGGGCTACTAAAGGAAAACATGAGGTTAAAATGTGAGAAAACACCCAAAGTGGAATAACATGGGCTACTAAAGGAAAACATGAGGTTAAAACGTGAGAAAATGCCCAAAGTGGAATAACATGGGCTACTAAAGGAAAACATGAGGTCAAAACGTGAGAAAACGCCCAAAGTGGAATAACACGGGCTACTAAAGGAAAACATGAGGTCAAAATGTGAGAAAACACCCAAAGTGGAATAACACGGGCTACTAAAGGAAAACATGAGGTCAAAATGTGAGAAAACACCCAAAGTGGAATAACATGGGCTACTAAAGGAAAACATGAGGTTAAAACGTGAGAAAATGCCCAAAGTGGAATAACAAGGGCTACTAAAGGAAAACATGAGGTCAAAATGTGAGAAAATGCCCAAAGTGGAATAACACGGGCTACTAAAGGAAAACATGAGGTCAAAATGTGAGAAAACACCCAAAGTGGAATAACATGGGCTACTAAAGGAAAACATGAGGTCAAAACGTGAGAAAACGCCCAAAGTGGAATAACACGGGCTACTAAAGGAAAACATGAGGTCAAAATGTGAGAAAACACCCAAAGTGGAATAACACGGGCTACTAAAGGAAAACATGAGGTCAAAACGTGAGAAAACGCCCAAAGTGGAATAACACGGGCTACTAAAGGAAAACATGAGGTCAAAATGTGAGAAAACACCCAAAGTGGAATAACACGGGCTACTAAAGGAAAACATGAGGTCAAAATGTGAGAAAACACCCAAAGTGGAATAACACGGGCTACTAAAGGAAAACATGAGGTCAAAACGTGAGAAAACGCCCAAAGTGGAAAAACAAGGGCTACTAAAGGAAAACATGAGGTCAAAATGTGAGAAAACACCCAAAGTGGAATAACAAGGGCTACTAAAGGAAAACATGAGGTCAAAACGTGAGAAAACGCCCAAAGTGGAATAACATGGGCTACTAAAGGAAAACAGGTCAAAACGTGAGAAAACGCCCAAAGTGGAATAACACGGGCTACTAAAGGAAAACAGGTCAAAACGTAAGAAAACGCCCAAAGTAGAATAACACGGGCTACTAAAGGAAAACATGAGGTCAAAACGTAAGAAAACGCCCAAAGTGGAATAACAAGGGCTACTAAAGGAAAACAGGTCAAAACGTGAGAAAACGCCCAGAGTGGAATAACACGGGCTACTAAAGGAAAACAGGTCAAAACGTGAGAAAACGCCCAAAGTGGAATAACAAGGGCTACTAAAGAAAGACAGGTCAAAACGTGAGAAAACTGCCCCAAAGTGGAATAACACGGGCTACTAAAGGAAAACATGAGGTCAAAACATGAGAAAACTCCCAAAGTGGAATAACACGGGCTACTAAAGGAAAACATGAGGTCAAAACATGAGAAAACGCCCAAAGTGGAATAACACGGGCTACTAAAGGAAAACATGAGGTCAAAATGTGAGAAAACACCCAAAGTGGAATAACATGGGCTACTAAAGGAAAACATGAGGTTAAAAAGTGAGAAAATGCCCAAAGTGGAATAACAAGGGCTGCTAAAGGAAAACATGAGGTCAAAATGTGAGAAAACACCCAATGTGGAATAACAAGGGCTACTAAAGGAAAACATGAGGTCAAAATGTGAGAAAACACCCAAAGTGGAATAACACGGGCTACTAAAGGAAAACATGAGGTCAAAACGTGAGAAAACGCCCAAAGTGGAATAACAAGGGCTACTAAAGGAAAACATGAGGTAAAAATGTGAGAAAACAGCCAAAGTGGAATAACAAGGGGTACTAAAGGAAAACATGAGGTCAAAATGTGTGAAAACACCCAAAGTGGAATAACAAGGGCTACTAAAGGAAAACATGAGGTCAAAACGTGAGAAAACGCCCAAAGTGGAATATCATGGGCTACTAAAGGAAAACAGGTCAAAACGTGAAAAAACGCCCAAAGTGAAATAACACGGGCTACTAAAGGAAAACAGGTCAAAACGTAAGAAAACGCCCAAAGTGGAATAACAAGGGCTACTAAAGGAAAACAGGTCAAAACGTGAGAAAACGCCCAAAGTGGAATAACAAGGGCTACTAAAGGAAGACAGGTCAAAACATGAGAAAACTGCCCCAAAGTGGAATAACACGGGATACTAAAGGAAAACATGAGGTCAAAACATGAGAAAACTCCCAAAGTGGAATAACACGGGCTACTAAAGGAAAACATGAGGTCAAAACATGAGAAAACGCCCAAAGTGGAATAACACGGGCTACTAAAGGAAAACATGAGGTCAAAATGTGAGAAAACACCCAAAGTGGAATAACATGGGCTACTAAAGGAAAACATGAGGTTAAAACGTGAGAAAATGCCCAAAGTGAAATAACAAGGGCTACTAAAGGAAAACATGAGGTCAAAATGTGAGAAAATGCCCAAAGTGGAATAACACGGGCTACGAAAGGAAAACATGAGGTCAAAATGTGAGAAAACACCCAAAGTGGAATGACATGGGCTACTAAAGGAAAACATGAGGTCAAAACGTGAGAAAACGCCCAAAGTGGAATAACACGGGCTACTAAAGGAAAACATGAGGTCAAAATGTGAGAAAACACCCAAAGTGGAATAACATGGGCTACTAAAGGAAAACATGAGGTTAAAACGTGAGAAAATGCCCAAAGTGAAATAACAAGGGCTACTAAAGGAAAACATGAGGTCAAAATGTGAGAAAATGCCCAAAGTGGAATAACACGGGCTACGAAAGGAAAACATGAGGTCAAAATGTGAGAAAACACCCAAAGTGGAATGACATGGGCTACTAAAGGAAAACATGAGGTCAAAACGTGAGAAAACGCCCAAAGTGGAATAACACGGGCTACTAAAGGAAAACATGAGGTCAAAATGTGAGAAAACACCCAAAGTGGAATAACATGGGCTACTAAAGGAAAACATGAGGTTAAAACGTGAGAAAATGCCCAAAGTGGAATAACATGGGCTACTAAAGGAAAACAGGTCAAAACGTGAGAAAACGCCCAAAGTGGAATAACACGGGCTACTAAAGGAAAACAGGTCAAAACGTGAGAAAACGCCCAAAGTGGAATAACAAGGGCTACTAAAGGAAGACAGGTCAAAAGGTGAGAAAACTGCCCCAAAGTGGAATAACACGGGCTACTAAAGGAAAACATGAGGTCAAAACATGAGAAAACTCCCAAAGTGGAATAACATGGGCTACTAAAGGAAAACATGAGGTCAAAATGTGAGAAAACACCCAAAGTGGAATAACATGGGCTACTAAAGGAAAACATGAGGTTAAAACGTGAGAAAATGCCCAAAGTGGAATAACATGGGCTACTAAAGGAAAACATGAGGTCAAAACGTGAGAAAACGCCCAAAGTGGAATAACACGGGCTACTAAAGGAAAACATGAGGTCAAAATGTGAGAAAACACCCAAAGTGGAATAACACGGGCTACTAAAGGAAAACATGAGGTCAAAATGTGAGAAAACACCCAAAGTGGAATAACATGGGCTACTAAAGGAAAACATGAGGTTAAAACGTGAGAAAATGCCCAAAGTGGAATAACAAGGGCTACTAAAGGAAAACATGAGGTCAAAATGTGAGAAAATGCCCAAAGTGGAATAACATGGGCTACTAAAGGAAAACATGAGGTCAAAATGTGAGAAAACACCCAAAGTGGAATAACATGGGCTACTAAAGGAAAACATGAGGTCAAAATGTGAGAAAACACCCAAAGTGGAATAACAAGGGGTACTAAAGGAAAACATGAGGTCAAAATGTGTGAAAACACCCAAAGTGGAATAACAAGGGCTACTAAAGGAAAACATGAGGTCAAAACGTGAGAAAACGCCCAAAGTGGAATAACATGGGCTACTAAAGGAAAACAGGTCAAAACGTGAGAAAACGCCCAAAGTGGAATAACACGGGCTACTAAAGGAAAACAGGTCAAAACGTAAGAAAACGCCCAAAGTAGAATAACACGGGCTACTAAAGGAAAACAACTATACTAATAGATCATAGACTGAACATGAGTCAACAGTGTGATGCAGCAGCAAAAAAGGCAAATACAATTCTGGGATGTATTAACAGAAGCATACAGTCTAGATCACGTGAAGTCATTATCGGTCTTTACTCCTCTTTGGTCAGACCTCATCTGGAATACTGTGTACAGTTTTGGGCACCACATTTTAAAAAAGACATAGACAAACTGGAGCAAGTTCAGAGAAGAGCGACCAGAATGGTGACTGGTCTGCAAACCATGTCCTATGAGGAACGGTTGCAGGATTTGGGAATGTTTAGCTTGCAAAAAAGAAGACTGAGAGGAGACTTAATAGCTGTCTACAAATATGTCAAGGGCTGTCACATTGTAGAAGGATCATCTTTATTCTCATTTGCACAAGGAAAGACTAGAAGCAATGGGATGAAACTAAATGGGAGGAGACACAGATTAGATATTAGAAAAAACTTTTTGACAGTTAGGGTGATTAATGAGTGGAACAGGCTGCCACGAGAGGTGGTGAGTTCCCCTTCAATGGACGTCTTCAAACAGAGGCTGGACAGACATCTGTCTGAGATGATCTAGTGAATCCTGCTTTGAGCAGGGGGTTGGACCAGATGACCCAGGAGGTCCCTTCCAACTCTACCATTCTATGATTCTATGATTCTATGATTCTATGAGGTCAAAACGTAAGAAAACGCCCAAAGTGGAATAACAAGGGCTACTAAAGGAAAACAGGTCAAAACGTGAGAAAACGCCCAAAGTGGAATAACACGGGCTACTAAAGGAAAACAGGTCAAAACGTGAGAAAACGCCCAAAGTGGAATAACAAGGGCTACTAAAGAAAGACAGGTCAAAACGTGAGAAAACTGCCCCAAAGTGGAATAACACGGGCTACTAAAGGAAAACATGAGGTCAAAACATGAGAAAACTCCCAAAGTGGAATAACACGGGCTACTAAAGGAAAACATGAGGTCAAAACATGAGAAAACGCCCAAAGTGGAATAACACGGGCTACTAAAGGAAAACATGAGGTCAAAATGTGAGAAAACACCCAAAGTGGAATAACATGGGCTACTAAAGGAAAACATGAGGTTAAAAAGTGAGAAAACGCCCAAAGTGGAATAACACGGGCTACTAAAGGAAAACATGAGGTCAAAATGTGAGAAAACACCCAAAGTGGAATAACATGGGCTACTAAAGGAAAACATGAGGTTAAAAAGTGAGAAAATGCCCAAAGTGGAATAACAAGGGCTGCTAAAGGAAAACATGAGGTCAAAATGTGAGAAAACACCCAATGTGGAATAACAAGGGCTACTAAAGGAAAACATGAGGTCAAAATGTGAGAAAATGCCCAAAGTGGAATAACACGGGCTACGAAAGGAAAACATGAGGTCAAAATGTGAGAAAACACCCAAAGTGGAATGACATGGGCTACTAAAGGAAAACATGAGGTCAAAACGTGAGCAAACGCCCAAAGTGGAATAACACGGGCTACTAAAGGAAAACATGAGGTCAAAATGTGAGAAAACACCCAAAGTGGAATAACTTGGCTGTTCACTCTCCCCAGTCCCACAAGCTCGCTGCCTTGGGGTAACCCTGGACTCTGATCTCTCCTTCAAGCCACATATTCAAGCCCTTTCCACCTCCTGCCGACTCCAACTCAAAAACATCTCCCGGATCCGTGCATTCCTCAGCAAAGACTCTGCAAAAACACTAGTGCATGCCCTCATCATATCCCGCCTCGACTACTGCAACCTCCTGCTCCGTGGCATCCCTTCCAACACTCTTGCACCTCTCCAATCTATCCTAAACTCTGCTGCTCGACTAATCCACCTGTCCCCCCGCTATTCCCCGGCCTCTCCTCTCTGTCAATCCCTTCACTGGCTCCCTATTGCCCAGAGAATTCAGTTCAAAACTCTAACCATGGCATACAAAGCCATCCACAACCTGTCTCCCCCATACATCTGTGACCTAGTCTCCCGGTACTTACCTGCACGCAACCTCCGATCCTCACAAGATCTCCTGCTCTACTCCCCTCTTATCTCCTCCTCCCACACTCGTATACAAGATTTCTCCCGTGCTTCCCCCCTACTCTGGAACTCTCTACCCCAACATATCAGACTCTCGCCGACCGTGGAAACCTTCAAAAGGAACCTGAAGACCCACCTCTTCCGACAAGCCTACAACCTGCAGTAAACACCACTGCACGACCAGCTCTACCCTCACCTACTGTATCCTCACCCATCCCTCGTAGACTGTGAGCCCTCGCGGGCAGGGTCCTCGCTCCTCCTGTACCAGTCGCTGACTCGTTTTGTTAAGATTATGTAAATGCTTTTGTTATGTATATCCCTATCACATGTAAAGCGCCATGGAATAAATGGCGCTATAATAATAAATAATAATAATAATAATAATAACATGGGCTACTAAAGGAAAACATGAGGTCAAAATGTGAGAAAACACCCAAAGTGGAATAACATGGGCTACTAAAGGAAAACATGAGGTTAAAACGTGAGAAAATGCCCAAAGTGGAATAACATGGGCTACTAAAGGAAAACATGAGGTCAAAACGTGAGAAAACGCCCAAAGTGGAATAACACGGGCTACTAAAGGAAAACATGAGGTCAAAATGTGAGAAAACACCCAAAGTGGAATAACACGGGCTACTAAAGGAAAACATGAGGTCAAAATGTGAGAAAACACCCAAAGTGGAATAACATGGGCTACTAAAGGAAAACATGAGGTTAAAACGTGAGAAAATGCCCAAAGTGGAATAACAAGGGCTACTAAAGGAAAACATGAGGTCAAAATGTGAGAAAATGCCCAAAGTGGAATAACACGGGCTACTAAAGGAAAACATGAGGTCAAAATGTGAGAAAACACCCAAAGTGGAATAACACGGGCTACTAAAGGAAAACATGAGGTCAAAACGTGAGAAAACGCCCAAAGTGGAATAACACGGGCTACTAAAGGAAAACATGAGGTCAAAATGTGAGAAAACACCCAAAGTGGAATAACACGGGCTACTAAAGGAAAACATGAGGTCAAAATGTGAGAAAACACCCAAAGTGGAATAACACGGGCTACTAAAGGAAAACATGAGGTCAAAACGTGAGAAAACGCCCAAAGTGGAAAAACAAGGGCTACTAAAGGAAAACATGAGGTCAAAATGTGAGAAAACACCCAAAGTGGAATAACAAGGGGTACTAAAGGAAAACATGAGGTCAAAATGTGTGAAAACACCCAAAGTGGAATAACAAGGGCTACTAAAGGAAAACATGAGGTCAAAACGTGAGAAAACGCCCAAAGTGGAATAACATGGGCTACTAAAGGAAAACAGGTCAAAACGTGAGAAAACGCCCAAAGTGGATTAACACGGGCTACTAAAGGAAAACAGGTCAAAACGTAAGAAAATGCCCAAAGTAGAATAACACGGGCTACTAAAGGAAAACATGAGGTCAAAACGTAAGAAAACGCCCAAAGTGGAATAACAAGGGCTACTAAAGGAAAACAGGTCAAAACGTGAGAAAACGCCCAAAGTGGAATAACACGGGCTACTAAAGGAAAACAGGTCAAAACGTGAGAAAACGCCCAAAGTGGAATAACACGGGCTACTAAAGGAAAACAGGTCAAAACGTGAGAAAACTGCCCCAAAGTGGAATAACACGGGCTACTAAAGGAAAACATGAGGTCAAAACATGAGAAAACTCCCAAAGTGGAATAACACGGGCTACTAAAGGAAAACATGAGGTCAAAACATGAGAAAACGCCCAAAGTGGAATAACACGGGCTACTAAAGGAAAACATGAGGTCAAAATGTTAGAAAACACATAAAGTGGAATAACATGGGCTACTAAAGGAAAACATGAGGTTAAAAAGTGAGAAAATGCCCAAAGTGGAATACCAAGGGCTGCTAAAGGAAAACATGAGGTCAAAATGTGAGAAAACACCCAATGTGGAATAACATGGGCTACTAAAGGAAAACATGAGGTCAAAACGTGAGAAAACGCCGAAAGTAGAATAACACGGGCTACTAAAGGAAAACATGAGGTCAAAATGTGAGAAAACACCCAAAGTGGAATAACTCGGGCTACTAAAGGAAAACATGAGGTCAAAACGTGAGAAAACGCCCAAAGTGGAATAACACGGGCTACTAAAGGAAAACATGAGGTCAAAATGTGAGAAAACACCCAAAGTGGAATAACACGGGCTACTAAAGGAAAACATGAGGTCAAAATGTGAGAAAACACCCAAAGTGGAATAACACGGGCTACTAAAGGAAAACATGAGGTCAAAACATGAGAAAACGCCCAAAGTGAAATAACAAGGGCTACTAAAGGAAAACATGAGGTCAAAACGTGAGAAAACGCCCAAAGTGGAATAACATGGGCTACTAAAGGAAAACAGGTCAAAACGTGAGAAAACGCCCAAAGCGGAATAACACGGGCTACTAAAGGAAAACAGGTCAAAACGTAAGAAAACGCCCAAAGTGGAATAACACGGGCTACTAATGGAAAACATGAGGTCAAAACGTAAGAAAACGCCCAAAGTGGAATAACAAGGGCTACTAAAGGAAAACAGGTCAAAACGTTAGAAAACGCCCAAAGTGGAATAACACGGGCTACTAAAGGAAAACAGGTCAAAACGTGAGAAAACGCTCAAAGTGGAATAACAAGGGCTACTAAAGGAAACAGGTCAAAACGTGAGAAAACTGCCCCAAAGTGGAATAACACGGGCTACTAAAGGAAAAAATGAGGTCAAAACATGAGAAAACTCCCAAAGTGGAATAACACGGGCAACTAAAGGAAAACATGAGGTTAAAACGTGAGAAAATGCCCAAAGTGGAATAACAAGGGCTACTAAAGGAAAACATGAGGTCAAAATGTGAGAAAATGCCCAAAGTGGAATAACATGGGCTACTAAAGGAAAACATGAGGTCAAAATGTGAGAAAACACCCAAAGTGGAATAACATGGGCTACTAAAGGAAAACATGAGGTTAAAACGTGAGAAAATGCCCAAAGTGGAATAACAAGGGCTACTAAAGGAAAACATGAGGTCAAAATGTGAGAAAATGCCCAAAGTGGAATAACACAGGCTACTAAAGGAAAACATGAGGTCAAAATGTGAGAAAACACCCAAAGTGGAATAACATGGGCTACTAAAGGAAAACATGAGGTCAAAACGTGAGAAAACGCCCAAAGTGGAATAACACGGGCTACTAAAGGAAAACATGAGGTCAAAATGTGAGAAAACACCCAAAGTGGAATAACACGGGCTACTAAAGGAAAACATGAGGTCAAAACGTGAAAAAACGCCCAAAGTGGAATAACACGGGCTACTAAAGGAAAACATGAGGTCAAAATGTGAGAAAACATCCAAAGTGGAATAACACGGGCTACTAAAGGAAAACATGAGGTCAAAATGTGAGAAAACACCCAAAGTGGAATAACACGGGCTACTAAAGGAAAACATGAGGTCAAAACGTAAGAAAACGCCCAAAGTGGAATAACAAGGGCTACTAAAGGAAAACAGGTCAAAACGTGAGAAAACGCCCAAAGTGGAATAACACGGGCTACTAAAGGAAAACAGGTCAAAACGTGAGAAAACGCCCAAAGTGGAATAACAAGGGCTACTAAACAAAGACAGGTCAAAACGTGAGAAAACTGCCCCAAAGTGGAATAACACGGGCTACTAAAGGAAAACATGAGGTCAAAACATGAGAAAACGCCCAAAGTGGAATAACACGGGCTACTAAAGGAAAACATGAGGTCAAAATGTGAGAAAACACCCAAAGTGGAATAACATGGGCTACTAAAGGAAAACATGAGGTTAAAAAGTGAGAAAATGCCCAAAGTGGAATAACAAGGGCTGCTAAAGGAAAACATGAGGTCAAAATGTGAGAAAACACCCAATGTGGAATAACATGGGCTACTAAAGGAAAACATGAGGTCAAAACGTGAGAAAACGCCCAAAGTGGAATAACACGGGCTACTAAAGGAAAACATGAGGTCAAAATGTGAGAAAACACCCAAAGTGGAATAACACGGGCTACTAAAGGAAAACATGAGGTCAAAATGTGAGAAAACACCCAAAGTGGAATAACACGGGCTACTAAAGGAAAACATGAGGTCAAAACATGAGAAAACGCCCAAAGTGGAATAACAAGGGCTACTAAAGGAAAACATGAGGTCAAAACGTGAGAAAATGCCAAAAGTGGAATAACATGGGCTACTAAAGGAAAACAGGTCAAAACGTGAGAAAACGCCCAAAGTGGAATAACACGGGCTACTAAAGGAAAACAGGTCAAAACGTAAGAAAACGCCCAAAGTGGAATAACACGGGCTACTAATGGAAAACATGAGGTCAAAACGTAAGAAAACGCCCAAAGTGGAATAACAAGGGCTACTAAAGGAAAACAGGTCAAAACGTGAGAAAACGCCCAAAGTGGAATAACACGGGCTACTAAAGGAAAACAGGTCAAAACGTGAGAAAACGCCCAAAGTGGAATAACAAGGGCTACTAAAGGAAAACAGGTCAAAACGTAAGAAAACGCCCAAAGTGGAATAACACGGGCTACTAATGGAAAACATGAGGTCAAAACGTAAGAAAACGCCCAAAGTGGAATAACAAGGGCTACTAAAGGAAAACAGGTCAAAACGTGAGAAAACGCCCAAAGTGGAATAACACGGGCTACTAAAGGAAAACAGGTCAAAACGTGAGAAAACGCCCAAAGTGGAATAACAAGGGCTACTAAAGGAAGACAGGTCAAAACGTGAGAACCCTGCCCCAAAGTGGAATAACACGGGCTACTAAAGGAAAACATGAGGTCAAAACATGAGAAAACTCCCAAAGTGGAATAACACGGGCTACTAAAGGGAAACATGAGGTTAAAACGTGAGAAAATGCCCAAAGTGGAATAACAAGGGCTACTAAAGGAAAACATGAGGTCAAAATGTGAGAAAGTGCCCAAAGTGGAATAACATGGGCTACTAAAGGAAAACATGAGGTCAAAATGTGAGAAAACACCCAAAGTGGAATAACATGGGCTACTAAAGGAAAACATGAGGTTAAAACGTGAGAAAATGCCCAAAGTGGAATAACAAGGGCTACTAAAGGAAAACATGAGGTCAAAATATGAGAAAATGCCCAAAGTGGAATAACACGGGCTACTAAAGGAAAACATGAGGTCAAAATGTGAGAAAACACCCAAAGTGGAATAACATGGGCTACTAAAGGAAAACATGAGGTCAAAACGTGAGAAAACGCACAAAGTGGAATAACACGGGCTACTAAAGGAAAACATGAGGTCAAAATGTGAGAAAACACCCAAAGTGGAATAACACGGGCTACTAAAGGAAAACATGAGGTCAAAACGTGAAAAAACGCCCAAAGTGGAATAACACGGGCTACTAAAGGAAAAGATGAGGTCAAAATGTGAGAAAACATCCAAAGTGGAATAACACGGGCTACTAAAGGAAAACATGAGGTCAAAATGTGAGAAAACACCCAAAGTGGAATAACACGGGCTACTAAAGGAAAACATGAGGTCAAAACGTGAGAAAACGCCCAAAGTGGAATAACAAGGGCTACTAAAGGAAAACATGAGGTCAAAACGTGAGAAAACGCCCAAAGTGGAATAACATGGGCTACTAAAGGAAAACAGGTCAAAACGTGAGAAAACGCCCAAAGTGGAATAACACGGGCTACTAAAGGAAAACAGGTCAAAACGTAAGAAAACGCCCAAAGTGGAATAACACGGGCTACTAAAGGAAAACATGAGGTCAAAACGTAAGAAAACGCCCAAAGTGGAATAACAAGGGCTACTAAAGGAAAACAGGTCAAAACGTGAGAAAACGCCCAAAGTGGAATAACACGGGCTACTAAAGGAAAACAGGTCAAAACGTGAGAAAACGCCCAAAGTGGAATAACAAGGGCTACTAAAGGAAGACAGGTCAAAACGTGAGAAAACTGCCCCACAGTGGAATAACACGGGCTACTAAAGGAAAACATGAGGTCAAAATGTGAGAAAACTCCCAAAGTGGAATAACATGGGCTACTAAAGGAAAACATGAGGTCAAAACGTGAGAAAATGCCCAAAGTGGAATAACAAGGGCTACTAAAGGAAAACATGAGGTCAAAATGTGAGAAAACGCCCAAAGTGGAATAACACGGGCTACTTAAGGAAAACATGAGGTCAAAATGTGAGAAAACACCCAAAGTGGAAGAACATGGGCTACTAATGGAAAACATGAGGTCAAAACGTGAGAAAACGCCCAAAGTGGAATAACACGGGCTACTAAAGGAAAACATGAGGTCAAAATGGGAGAAAACACCCAAAGTGGAATAACATGGGCTACTAAAGGAAAACATGAGGTCAAAACGTGAGAAAACGCCCAAAGTGGAATAACACGGGCTACTAAAGTAAAACATGAGGTCAAAACGTGAGAAAACGCCCAAAGTGGAATAACAAGGGCTACTAAAGGAAAACATGAGCTCAAAATGTGAGAAAACACCCAAAGTGGAATAACATGGGCTACTAAAGGAAAACATGAGGTCAAAACGTGAGAAAACGCCCAAAGTGGAATAACAAGGGCTACTAAAGGAAAACATGAGGTCAAAATGTGAGAGAACACACAAAGTGGAATAACATGGGCTACTAAAGGAAAACATGAGATCAAAACATGAGAAAATGCCCAAAGTGGAATAACACGGGCTACTAAAGGAAAACATGAGGTCAAAATGTGAGAAAACATCCAAAGTGGAATAACATGGGCTACTAAGGGAAAACATGAGGTCAAAACATGAGAAAACGCCCAAAGTGGAATAACAAGGGCTACTAAAGGAAAACATGAGATCAAAACGTGAGAAAACACCCAAAGTGGAATAACATGGGCTACTAAAGGAAAACAAGAGGTAAAAACGTGAGAAAACACCCAATGTGAAATGATATTGGCTACTAAAGGAAAATATGCAGTCAAAACGTGAGAAAATGCCCAAAGTGGAATAACATGGGCTACTAAAGGAAAACAGGTCAAAACGTGAGAAAACGCCCAAAGTGGAATAACACGGGCTACTAAAGGAAAACAGGTCAAAACGTAAGAAAACGCCCAAAGTGGAATAACACGGGCTACTAAAGGAAAACAGGTCAAAACGTGAGAAAACGCCCAAAGTGGAATAACACGGGCTACTAAAGGAAAACATGAGGTCAAAAGGTGAGAAAACGCCCAAAGTGGAATAACACGGGCTACTAAAGGAAAACAGGTCAAAACGTGAGAAAACACCCAAAGTGGAATAACAAGGGCTACTAAAGGAAAACATGAGGTCAAAACATGAGAAAACGCCCACAGTGGAATAACAGGGGCTACTAAAGGAAAACATGAGGTCAAAACGTGAGAAAATGCCCAAAGTGGAATAACACGGGCTACTAAAGGAAAACATGAAGTAAAAACGTGAGAAAACACCCAAAGTGAAATAACACGGGCTACTAAAGGAAAACATGAGGCAAAAACGTGAGAAAAAACCCAAAGTGGAATAACACGGGCTACTAAAGGAAAACATGAGGTCAAAACGTGAGAAAACGCCCAAAGTGGAATAACACGGGCTACTAAAGGAAAACAGGTCAAAACGTGAGAAAACACCCAAAGTGGAATAACAAGGGCTACTAAAGGAAAACATGAGGTCAAAACGTGAGAAAACGCCCACAGTGGAATAACAGGGGCTACTAAAGGAAACCATGAGGTCAAAACGTGAGAAAATGCCCAAAGTGGAATAACACGGGCTACTAAAGGAAAACATGAGGTAAAAACGTGAGAAAACACCCAAAGTGAAATAACACGGGCTACTAAAGGAAAACATGAGGCAAAAACGTGAGAAAACACCCAAAGTGGAATAACACGGGCTACTAAAGGAAAACATGAGGTCAAAACGTGAGAAAACACCCAAAGTGGAATAACAAGGGCTACTAAAGGAAAACATGAGGTCCAAATATGAGAAAGCACCCAATGTGAAATAACACGGGCTACTAAAGGAAAACATGAGGCAAAAACGTGAGAAAACGCCCAAAGTGGAATAACATGGGCTACTAAAGGAAAACATGAGGTCAAAACGTGAGAAAACGCCCAAAGTGGAATAACACGGGCTACTAAAGGAAAACATGAGGTCAAAATGAAAGAAAACGCCCAAAGTGGAATAACACGGGCTACTAAAGGAAAACATGAGGTCAAAACGTGAGAAAATGCCCAAAGTGGAATAACACGGGCTACTAAAGGAAAACATGAGGTCAAAATGTGAGAAAACACCCAAAGTGGAATAACACGGGTTACTAAAGGAAAACATGAGGTCAAACCGTGAGAAAACGGCCAAAGTGGAATAACAGGGGTTACTAATGAAAAGCATGTGATGATAACCAACTTGGTGAGTATAATAACCAGCTCGGTGAGTATAATAACCGGCTCAGTATGTATAGTAATCGGCTCAGTGAGTATAATAACCAGCTCAGTGAATATAATAACCAGCTCGTTGAGTATAATAACCCCCTCAGTAAGTATACTAATCGGCTCAGTGAGTATAATAACCGGTTCGGTGAGTATAATAACCGGCTCAGTGAGTATAATAACCTGCTCAGTGAGTATAATAACCGGCTCAGTGAGTATAATAACCTGCTCAGTGAGTATAATAATAACCGGCTCAGTAAGTATAGTAATCGGCTCAGTGAGTATAATAACCAGCTCAGTGAATATAATAACCGGCTCGGTGAGTATAATAACCCCCTCAGTAAGTATAGTAATCGGCTCAGTGAGTGTAATAACCGGTTCGGTGAGTATAATAACCGGCTCAGTAAGTATAGTAATCGGCTCAGTGAGTATAATAACCAGTTCGGTGAGTATAATAACGGGCTCAGTGAGTATAATAACCTGCTCAGTGAGTATAATAACCGTCTCAGTGAGTATAATAACCTGCTCATTGAGTATAATAACCGTCTCAGTAAGTATAGTAATCGGCTCAGTGAGTATAATAACCAGCTCAGTGAATATAATAACCGGCTCGGTGAGTATAATAACCCCCTCAGTAAGTATAGTAATCGGCTCAGTGAGTGTAATAACCGGTTCTGTGAGTATAATAACCGGCTCAGTGAGTATAATAACCTGCTCAGTGAGTATAATAACCGGCTCAGTAAGTATAGTAATTGGCTCAGTGAGTATAATAACCAGCTCAGTGAATATAATAACCGGCTCGGTGAGTATAATAACCCCCTCAGTAGGTATAGTAATCGGCTCAGTGAGTGTAATAACCGGTTCGGTGAGTATAAAAACCGGCTCAGTCAGTATAGTAATCGGCTCAGTGAGTATAATAACCAGCTCAGTCAGTATAGTAACCGGCACAGTAAGTATAGTAATCGGCTCAGTGAGTATAGTAACCGGCACAGTGAGTATAATAACCGGCTCAGTCAGTATAGTAATCGGCTCAGTGAGTATAATAACCGGCTCAGTCAGTATAGTAACCGGCACAGTAAGTATAGTAATCGGCTCAGTGAGTATAATAACCAGCTCAGTGAATATAATAACCGACTCGGTGAGTATCATAACCCCCTCAGTAAGTATAGTAATCGGCTCAGTGAGTGTAATAACCGGTTCGGTGAGTATAATAACCGGCTCAGTGAGTATAATAACCTGCTCAGTGAGTATAATAACCGGCTCAGTAAGTATAGTAATCGGCTCAGTGAGTATAATAACCAGCTCAGTAACTATAGTAATCGGCTCAGAGAGTATAATAACCAGCTCAGTGAATATAATGACCGGCTCGGTGAGTATAATAACCCCCTCAGTAGGTATAGTAATCGGCTCAGTGAGTGTAATAACCGGTTCGGTGAGTATAATAACCGGCTCAGTCAGTATAGTAATCGGCTCAGTGAGTATAATAACCAGCTCAGTCAGTATAGTAACCGGCACAGTAAGTATAGTAATCAGCTCAGTGAGTATAGTAACCGGCACAGTGAGAATAATAACCGGCTCAGTCAGTATAGCACTCGGCTCAGTGAGTATAATACCCGGCTCAGTCAGTATAGTAACCGGCACAGTAAGTATAGTAATCGGCTCAGTGAGTATAATAACCAGCTCAGTGAATATAATAACTGACTCGGTGAGTATCATAACCCCCTCAGTAAGTATAGTAATCGGCTCAGTGAGTGTAATAACCGGTTCGGTGAGTATAATAACCGGCTCAGTCAGTATAGTAACCGGCACAGTGAGTATAATAACCAGCTCAGTCAGTATAGTAACCGGCACAGTGAGTATAATGACCAGCTCAGTGAGTATAATAACCGGCTCAGTGAGTATAATAACCGGCACAGTGAGTATAATAACCAGCTCAGTGAGTATAATAACCGGCACAGTGAGTATAATAACCAGCTCAGTGAGTATAATAACCGGCTCAGTCAGTATAGTAATCGGCTCAGTGAGTATAATAACCGGCTCAGTCAGTATAGTAACCGGCACAGTGATTATAATAACCGGCTCAGTCAGAATAGTAACCGGCACAGTGAGTATAATAACCGGCTCAGTGAGTATAGTAACCGGCTCAGTGAGTATAATAACCTGCTCAGTGAGTATAGTAACCGGCTCAGTGAGTATAGTAACCGGCTCAGTGAGTATAATAACCGGCTCAGTAAGTATAGTAACCGGCTCAGTGAGTATAATAACCTGCTCAGTGAGAATAATAACCGGCTCAGTGAGCATAATAACCTGCCCCGTGAATATAATAACCAGCTCAGTCAGCATAGTAACCGGCTCAGTGAGTATAATAACCGGCTGGGTGAGTATAATAACCCCCTCAGTAGGTATAGTAATCGTCTCAGTGAGTGTAATAACAGGTTCGGTGAGTATAATAACCGGCTCAGTCAGTATAGTAATCGGCTCAGTGAGTATAATAACCAGCTCAGTCAGTATAGTAACCGGCACAGTAAGTATAGTAATCGGCTCAGTGAGTATAGTAACCGGCACAGTGAGTATAATAACCGGCTCAGTCAGTATAGTAATCGGCTCAGTGAGTATAATAACCGGCTCAGTGAATATAATAACCGGCTCGGTGAGTATAATAACCCCCTCAGTAAGTATAGTAATGGCTCAGTGAGTGTAATAACCGGTTCGGTGAGTATAATAACCGGCTCAGTAAGCATAGTAATCGGCTCAGTGAGTATAATAACCAGTTTGGTGAGTATAATAACCGGCTCAGTGAGTATAATAACCTTCTCAGTGAGTATAATAACCGTCTCAGTGAGTATAATAACCTGCTCAGTGAGTATAATAACCGGCTCAGTAAGTATAGTAATCGGCTCAGTGAGTATAATAACCAGCTCAGTGAATATAATAACCGGCTCAGTGAGTATAATAACCCCCTCAGTAAGTATAGTAATCGGCTCAGTGAGTGTAATAACCGGTTCGGTGAGTATAATAACCGGCTCAGTGAGTATAATAACCTGCTCAGTGAGTATAATAACCGGCTCAGTAAGTATAGTAATCGGCTCAGTGAGTATAATAACCAGCTCAGTAAGTATAGTAATCGGCTCAGTGAGTATAATAACCAGCTCAGTGAATATAATAACCGGCTCGGTGAGTATAATAACCCCCTCAGTAGGTATAGTAATCGGCTCAGTGAGTGTAACAACCGGTTCGGTGAGTATAATAACCGGCTCAGTCAGTATAGTAATCGGCTCAGTGAGTATAATAACCAGCTCAGTCAGTATAGTAACCGGCACAGTAAGTATAGTAATCGGCTCAGTGAGTATAGTAACCGGCACAGTGAGTATAATAACCGGCTCAGTCAGTAATCGGCTCAGTGAGTATAATAACCGGCTCAGTCAGTATAGTAACCGGCACAGTAAGTATAGTAATCGGCTCAGTGAGTATAATAACCAGCTCAGTGAATATAATAACCGACTCGGTGAGTATCATAACCCCCTCAGTAAGTATAGTAATCGGCTCAGTGAGTGTAATAACCGGTTCGGTGAGTATAATAACCGGCTCTGTGAGTATAATAACCTGCTCAGTGAGTATAATAACCGGCTCAGTAAGTATAGTAATCGGCTCAGTGAGTATAATAACCAGCTCAGTAAGTATAGTAATCGGCTCAGTGAGTATAATAAAGAGCTCAGTGAATATAATAACCGGCTCGGTGAGTATAATAACTCCCTCAGTAGGTATAGTAATCGGCTCAATGAGTGTAATAACCGGTTCGGTGAGTATAATAACCGGCTCAGTCAGTATAGTAATCGGCTCAGTGAGTATAATAACCAGCTCAGTCAGTATAGTAACCGGCACAGTAAGTATAGTAATCGGCTCAGTGAGCATAGTAACCGGCTCAGTGAGTATAATAACCGGCTCAGTCAGTATAGTAACCGGCACAGTAAGTATAGTAATCGGCTCAGTGAGTATAATAACCAGCTCAGTGAATATATAACTGACTCGGTGAGTATCATAACCCCCCTCAGTAAGTATAGTAATCGGCTCAGTGAGTGTAATAACCGGTTCGGTGAGTATAATAACCGGCTCAGTTAGTATAGTAACCGGCACAGTGAGTATAATAACCAGCTCAGTCAGTATAGTAACCGGCACAGTGAGTATAATGACCAGCTCAGTGAGTATAATAACCGGCTCAGTGAGTATAATAACCGGCACAGTGAGTATAATAACCAGCTCAGTGAGTATAATAACCAGCACAGTGAGTATAATAACCAGCTCAGTGAGTATAATAACCGGCTCAGTCAGTATAGTAACCGGCACAGTGATTATAATAACCGGCTCAGTCAGAATAGTAACCGGCACAGTGAGTATAATAACCGGCTCAGTGAGTATAGTAACCGGCTCAGTGAGTATAATAACCTGCTCAGTGAGTATAGTAACCGGCTCAGTGAGTATAATAACCGGCTCAGTGAGTATAATAACCGGCTCAGTAAGTATAGTAACCGGCTCAGTGAGTATAATAACCTGCTCAGTGAGTATAATAACCGGCTCAGTGAGTATAATAACCTGCTCAGTGAATATAATAACCAGCTCAGTCAGCATAGTAACCGGCTCAGTGAGTATAATAACCGGCTCGGTGAGTATAATAACCCCCTCAGTAGGTATAGTAATCGGCTCAGTGAGTGTAATAACCGGTTCGGTGAGTATAATAACTGGCTCAGTCAGTATAGTAATCGGCTCAGTGAGTATAATAACCAGCTCAGTCAGTATAGTAACCGGCACAGTAAGTATAGTAATCGGCTCAGTGAGTATAGTAACCGGCACAGTGAGTATAATAACCGGCTCAGTCAGAATAGTAATCGGCTCAGTGAGTATAATAACCGGCTCAGTCAGTATAGTAACCGGCACAGTAAGTATAGTAATCGGCTCAGTGAGTATAATAAAGAGCTCAGTGAATATAATAACCGACTCGGTGAGTATCATAACCCCCTCAGTAAGTATAGTAATCGGCTCAGTGAGTGTAATAACCGGTTCGGTGAGTATAATAACCGGCTCTGTGAGTATAATAACCTGCTCAGTGAGTATAATAACCGGCTCAGTAAGTATAGTAATCGGCTCAGTGAGTATAATAACCAGCTCAGTAAGTATAGTAATCGGCTCAGTGAGTATAATAAAGAGCTCAGTGAATATAATAACCGGCTCGGTGAGTATAATAACTCCCTCAGTTGGTATAGTAATCGGCTCAATGAGTGTAATAACCGGTTCGGTGAGTATAATAACCGGCTCAGTCAGTATAGTAATCGGCTCAGTGAGTATAATAACCAGCTCAGTCAGTATAGTAACCGGCACAGTAAGTATAGTAATCGGCTCAGTGAGCATAGTAACCGGCTCAGTGAGTATAATAACCGGCTCAGTCAGTATAGTAACCGGCACAGTAAGTATAGTAATCGGCTCAGTGAGTATAATAACCAGCTCAGTGAATATATAACTGACTCGGTGAGTATCATAACCCCCCTCAGTAAGTATAGTAATCGGCTCAGTGAGTGTAATAACCGGTTCGGTGAGTATAATAACCGGCTCAGTTAGTATAGTAACCGGCACAGTGAGTATAATAACCAGCTCAGTCAGTATAGTAACCGGCACAGTGAGTATAATGACCAGCTCAGTGAGTATAATAACCGGCTCAGTGAGTATAATAACCGGCACAGTGAGTATAATAACCAGCTCAGTGAGTATAATAACCAGCACAGTGAGTATAATAACCAGCTCAGTGAGTATAATAACCGGCTCAGTCAGTATAGTAACCGGCACAGTGATTATAATAACCGGCTCAGTCAGAATAGTAACCGGCACAGTGAGTATAATAACCGGCTCAGTGAGTATAGTAACCGGCTCAGTGAGTATAATAACCTGCTCAGTGAGTATAGTAACCGGCTCAGTGAGTATAATAACCGGCTCAGTGAGTATAATAACCGGCTCAGTAAGTATAGTAACCGGCTCAGTGAGTATAATAACCTGCTCAGTGAGTATAATAACCGGCTCAGTGAGTATAATAACCTGCTCAGTGAATATAATAACCAGCTCAGTCAGCATAGTAACCGGCTCAGTGAGTATAATAACCGGCTCGGTGAGTATAATAACCCCCTCAGTAGGTATAGTAATCGGCTCAGTGAGTGTAATAACCGGTTCGGTGAGTATAATAACTGGCTCAGTCAGTATAGTAATCGGCTCAGTGAGTATAATAACCAGCTCAGTCAGTATAGTAACCGGCACAGTAAGTATAGTAATCGGCTCAGTGAGTATAGTAACCGGCACAGTGAGTATAATAACCGGCTCAGTCAGAATAGTAATCGGCTCAGTGAGTATAATAACCGGCTCAGTCAGTATAGTAACCGGCACAGTAAGTATAGTAATCGGCTCAGTGAGTATAATAACCGGCTCGGTGAGTATAATAACCCCCTCAGTAG
Source organism: Phyllobates terribilis (assembly GCF_046119375.1). Lineage (NCBI taxonomy): Eukaryota > Metazoa > Chordata > Amphibia > Anura > Dendrobatidae > Phyllobates > Phyllobates terribilis. The sequence continues at coordinate 603,510,988 of NW_027362771.1, forward strand.
GTATAGTAATCGGCTCAGTGAGTGTAATAACCGGTTCGGTGAGTATAATAACTGGCTCAGTCAGTATAGTAATCGGCTCAGTGAGTATAATAACCAGCTCAGTCAGTATAGTAACCGGCACAGTAAGTATAGTAATCGGCTCAGTGAGTATAGTAACCGGCACAGTGAGTATAATAACCGGCTCAGTCAGAATAGTAATCGGCTCAGTGAGTATAATAACCGGCTCAGTCAGTATAGTAACCGGCACAGTAAGTATAGTAATCGGCTCAGTGAGTATAATAACCAGCTCAGTGAATATAATAACCGACTCGGTGAGTATCATAACCCCCTCAGTAAGTATAGTAATCGGCTCAGTGAGTGTAATAACCGGTTCGGTGAGTATAATAACCGGCTCAGTGAGTATAATAACCTGCTCAGTGAGTATAATAACCGGCTCAGTAAGTATAGTAATCGGCTCAGTGAGTATAATAACCAGCTCAGTAAGTATAGTAATCGGCTCAGTGAGTATAATAACCAGCTCAGTGAATATAATAACCGGCACGGTGAGTATAATAACCCCCTCAGTAGGTATAGTAATCGGCTCAGTGAGTGTAATAACCGGTTCGGTGAGTATAATAACCGGCTCAGTCAGTATAGTAATCGGCACAGTGAGTATAATAACCAGCTCAGTCAGTATAGTAACCGGCACAGTAAGTATAGTAATCGGCTCAGTGAGTATAGTAACCGGCACAGTGAGTATAATAACCGGCTAAGTCAGTATAGTAACCGGCACAGTAAGTATAGTAATCGGCTCAGTGAGTATAATAACCAGCTCAGTGAATATAATAACCGACTCGGTGAGTATCATAACCCCCTCAGTAAGTATAGTAATCGGCTCAGTGAGTGTAATAACCGGTTCGGTGAGTATAATAACCGGCTCAGTCAGTATAGTAACCGGCACAGTGAGTATAATAACCAGCTCAGTCAGTATAGTTACCGGCACAGTGAGTATAATGACCGGCTCAGTGAGTATAATAACCGGCTCAGTGAGTATAATAACCGGCACAGTGAGTATAATAACCAGCTCAGTGAGTATAATAACCGGCACAGTGAGTATAATAACCAGCTCAGTGAGTATAATAACCGGCACAGTGAGTATAATAACCAGCTCAGTGAGTATAATAACCGGCTCAGTCAGTATAGTAACCGGCACAGTGATTATAATAACCGGCTCAGTCAGAATAGTAACCGGCACAGTGAGTATAATAACCGGCTCAGTGAGTATAGTAACCGGCTCAATGAGTATAATAACCTGCTCAGTGAGTATAGTAACCGGCTTAGTGAGTATAGTAACCGGCTCAGTGAGTATAATAAGCGGCTCAGTAAGTATAGTAACCGGCTCAGTGAGTATAATAACTTGCTCAGTGAGTATAATAACCTGCTCAGTGAGTATAATAACCGGCTCAGTGAGTATAATAACTGGCTCAGTAAGTATAATAACCGGCTCAGTGAGTATAATAACCTGCTCAGTGAGTATAATAACCGGCTCAGTAAGTATAGTAACCGGCTCAGTGAGTATAATAACCTGCTCAGTCAGCATAATAACCGGCTCAGTGAGTATAATAACCAGCTCAGTGAGTATAATAACCGGCTCAGTGAGTATAATAACCGGCTCAGTAAGTATAATAACCGGCTCAGTGAGTATAATAACCTGATCAGTAAGTATAGTAACCGGCTCAGTGAGTATAATAACCTGCTCAGTAAGTATAATAACCGGCTCAGTGAGTATAATAACCTGCTCAGTAAGTATAGTAACCGGCTCAGTGAGTATAATAACCTGCTCAGTCAGCATAATAACCGGCTCAGTGAGTATAATAACCAGCTCAGTCAGCATAGTAACCGGCTCAGTGAGTATAATAACCGTCTCAGTAAGTATAATAACCGGCTCAGTGAGTATAATAACCTGCTCAGTAAGTATAGTAACCGGCTCAGTGAGTATAGTAACCAGCTCAGTCAGCATAGTAACTGGCTCAGTGAGTACAGTGACACAGCCACAGATCTGATAATACCATTTACCATAGTGCGATCGTCTCAGAATGTCACGCCCCCTGAGTTGTCAGTCAGGGTGGTGTAGGAGTTCAGTGTAATCACACACTCAGCCTCCTCCATTCATCATGTCTGTTTCTCCCGGAGGAGGAACAGGTAAGGATTAACCTCACTGACGATACCTGCTCTCCGCGCCCGGCAGGGGCCGCTCTTCCCGCGCTATTCATCAACATTGTGGAGACTCTGCGGCTGTACAAGGTCTGTAATGTTATTTAATAAGCGCGGGGTGTGGTCACATGACTGTTACGTCATAACTGTCTGACTTCACAATGATGTAATTGTAAAGTTTTATCGTCCGCATCGTTTTACCCATAGTGCATCGCGACTAAGTCATTTACATACACATTCGGCCGGCCTCGGTGAGGGCGACGCAATACGTCAGCGTCATGACGTCACTAGAATGATCATGCGGCCGTGTGCGTATGGGGAGAGCTGTGTACGCCTGTACTGTACCGCTGCCGCGGCCATTCTGGAGAAGGGCAGGAATCCTCCTGTTACGTTATCTGTACCGGATTCAGCCATCTTAAGTAAGGGCATTACTCCTCACTAGTGTCAACAGCTTAAATCTGCGACTGAAACAGTAATATATATGTGTGACTGATGTATATGTATGTATGTATATGTCATAGCTATATATATACATACATATATATAAATAAATCAGGGCATGCTGGGAATTGTAGTGTAACAGCTCGGAGACCACTGAGCTACAATGAGAGGATTATTGTCGCCATTATACATGGGCACATACATAAAATGCCACACCGACACCGCCCTCTATCTTCGCAGTTGTCTCGGGATGGTCGCCCTTAGCGCCCGGCGGTTGGCCGTCATGTGATAGTATAATGGCGGCATCTGGTTGTGGGCGTTTGGCGGCCGCCATGTCACAGACATTTGTGCGGTTTAGATGTTTCTTGATCCGTGGAGGACGCGGGAGATGGATTCGTCCACAGCAGCCAATCAGGTTCCAGCTCTCGTGTCTCTGAGGCCCCTCGGAGAATGAAAGCAGCTCCCTGATTGGATGTCACTTTGGGTCATTCTCTTCCAGTGTGTCCCTCAGTCCCTGCCTATAACGGTGGGAGCAGATAGAAATGGCTAGAGGGGTCCGGCCGGGGGGGCTGAGGTGTTGCAGTAGACAATATGGCAGCCTGTATTCTGCCGTCAGAATCCCGATCAATCTAAAGGAGTAACAGGGCTATAGCAGGGCTGCATAGGGGACGGGAGGATCTCCCAGGATACGGTTTTGGGCAAATTTGCTTTAGTCAGTCGGTGGATTCATTGGAAACTAATACAAATCAGTCCGGATTGAAAGTACCCCGATGGTCGTGTGAAGACATTTAGTATTCCCAACGGTCAATCCAGACCCCAACACAGGACGGAAGGGGTTAAACTTGTAAACTATCCGCACTACATTCACCTGTTCTAGGCCCTCACCTGACGCTGCCTCCGCTCCACGGTCGGTCTGCTGGTGCTGAGGTCACCGCAGTCAGATGGGGGGCGATGAACATAACTGATGTCTACACTCCTCATCGTTCTTCTGGCTCTTAGGTCCATGCAGTCACTTGGGGGTGACGTACGTCACTGACGCCTCCGCTCTTTGGTCATTCTTCTGGGTGTGAAGACAACGCCGACACTTGGGGGCAGTGGACAGCATTGATGTCTCCACTTAGTGGTCGTTCTTCTGGCTCTGAGGTCCATGCAGTCACTTGGGGGTGACGTACATCACTGACGTCTCCGCTCTTCGGTCATTCTTCTGGGTGTGAAGACAACGCAGACACTTGGGGGCAATGGACAGCATTGACGTCTCCACTCAGTGGTCGTTCTTCTGGCTCTGAGGTCTATGCAGTCACTTGAGGGTGGCATACGTCACTGACGTCTCCGCTCTTCGGTCATTCTTCTGGGTGTGAAGACAACGCAGACACTTGGGGGCAGTGGACAGCATTGACGTCTCCACTCAGTGGTCGTTCTTCTGGCTCTGAGGTCCATGCAGTCACTTGGGGGTGACGTACGTCACTGACGTCTCCGCTCTTCGGTCATTCTTCTGGGTGTGAAGACAACGCAGACACTTGGGGGCAGTGGACAGCATTGACGTCTCCACTCAGTGGTCGTTCTTCTGGCTCTGAGGTCCATGCAGTCACTTGGGGGTGATGTACGTCACTGACGCCTCCGCTCTTTGGTCATTCTTCTGGGTGTGAAGACAACGCCGACACTTGGGGGCAGTGGACAGCATTGATGTCTCCACTTAGTGGTCGTTCTTCTGGCTCTGAGGTCCATGCAGTCATTTGGGGGTGACGTACATCACTGACGTCTCCGCTCTTCGGTCATTCTTCTGGGTGTGAAGACAACGCCGACACTTGGGGGCAGTGAACAGCACTGATGTCTCCACTTAGTGGTCGTTCTTCTGGCTCTGAGGTCCATGCAGTCACTTGGGGGTGACGTACATCACTGACGTCTCCGCTCTTCGGTCATTCTTCTGGGTGTGAAGACAACGCAGACACTTGGGGGCAATGGACAGCATTGACGTCTCCACTCAGTGGTCGTTCTTCTGGCTCTGAGGTCCATGCAGTCACTTGGGGGTGACGTACGTCACTGACGTCTCCGCTCTTTGGTCATTCTTCTGGGTGTGAAGACAACGCAGACACTTGGGGGCAATGGACAGCATTGACATCTCCACTCAGTGGTCGTTCTTCTGGCTCTGAGGTCCATGCAGTCACTTGGGGGTGACGTACGTCACTGACGTCTCCGCTCTTCGGTCATTCTTCTGGGTGTGAAGACAACGCAGACACTTGGGGGCAATGGACAGCATTGACGTCTCCACTCAGTGGTCGTTCTTCTGGCTCTGAAGACAACGCAGTCAATTTGGGGTGATGTACGTTACTGACATCTCCACTCAGTGGTCGTTCTTCTGGCTCTGAAGACAATGCAGACACTTGGGAGTGACGAACATCTTTGATGTCTCCACTCTTTAGTTGTTCTTCTGGGTCTGATACTCACGCAGTCACTTGAGGCGACGAACATCATTAACGTCTCTGGTAGATCTTCTTGCGCTGAGGTCCACACAGTCACTTGAGGGTGACAGACATCATTGATGTCTCTGCTCTCAGGTCATTCTTCTGGCGCTGAATTTAACAAAGTCACTTGGGGGCGACACACGTCACTGACGTCTTCTCTCCACAGTCGTTCTTCTGGCACCGAGGTCCAAGCAGTCACTTGTGGAAGATGCACATCATTGACGTATCTGCTCCCCAGTTGTTCTGGTGCTGAGGTCCACGCAGTCACTTGGGGGGGGGGGGTGATGCAAGTCATTAACGTCTCAGCTCCTCGGGTGTTCTCCTGGCTCTGAGGTCCACGCAGTCACTTGGCAAAGCACGTTATTGACATCTCTACTCCCCGGTCATTCTGGTGCTAAGGTCCACGCGGTTACTTTTGGGGGCAACGCACGTCATTAACGTGTGTCACTGACCACATGAGCACAGTAGAACCAAAAAGACCCATGTGGAGAATAGGGAAGCGGAGTCAGGTGAGGTCCAAGGACAGGAGGGTATAATGTGATTATTTTAACCGCTTCCTGTTCTATAAAGGAATCCAGGAATGTGGCGGCTGGCTGAATTTGGGCAAATCAAATCAGGAAAATTTCAAATTCATCAAAAAAAAAAAAAAATTGTATTTATGAATTTGGTTGATTACAAATCAATTCACTGCTTGCTATAAGAGCATTGGTATTTAACCCCTTTAACCCCATCCTGCTTTAGGCCTTAGAAAGGTGTTCCCATTCAGAAGGTCATGTTATACTGGTATGAATGAAGCTGTACTGAGCATGTGCGACCACTGCCCCAATCTACATGACTGGTGGACGCTCATGCTCACCACAGCTCCACCTTGGGCCCCTATTGTCAGGATTGGAGGGGGATCCGCAGCAGATGGACCACTAGAGACTATAGATTTATTTCCTGTGGATTGGTGCCTATTTGTGGGTCAATCCCTGTAAAGTGCACAAACCTACCTCCGAACCTGGTGTTAAAGGGGTTGTCCTAGGTGCCGAAAACATCTCCATATTAGACCTGCTGACAGCCGACCACTGCGGGTGTACTGTATACTATAGAGCATCAACGAATATCAGCAGAAATGTGCAATTACATGGTGCCACCTGAAAGAATGCAGAGTATTGCTGGAAAAGAAATCACTGTTCATGTTCCTCCTTTACTCAGGATTCTAACAGTTTACAGCTAATATGATCATGAAATGGATTAGAAAAAATAAAAAAACTCATCACAAAAAAAACATCAGGCACTGCTGAGATTCGAACTCAGGATCTCCTGTTTACTAGACAGGCGCTTTAACCAACTAAGCCACAGCGCCAAATGGTGCCACACTGCTGTTGATCCAACACTAGAATAGTGAGCGCAGCTCTGGAGTATAATACAGGAAAATACTCAGGATCAGTAATGTAATATAATGTATGTACACAGTGACTGCACCAGCAGAATAGTGAGCGCAGCTCTGGAGTATAATACAGGATGTAGCTCAGGATCAGTAATGTAATGTATGTACACAGTGACTGCACCAGCAGAATAGTGAGTGCAGCTCTGGAGTATAATACAGGATGTAGCTCAGGATCAGTAATGTAATGTATGTACACAGTGACTGCACCAGCAGAATAGTGAGCGCAGCTCTGGAGTATAATACAGGATGTAGCTCAGGATCAGTAATGTAATGTATGTACACAGTGACTGCACCAGCAGAATAGTGAGCGCAGCTCTGGAGTATAATACAGGATGTAACTCAGGATCAGTAATGTAATGTATGTACACAGTGACTGCACCAGCAGAATAGTGAGCGCAGCTCTGGAGTATAATACAGGATGTAACTCAGGATCAGTAATGTAATATAATGTATGTACACAGTGACTGCACCAGCAGAATAGTGAGTGCAGCTCTGGAGTATAATACAGGATGTAACTCAGGATCAGTAATGTAATGTATGTACACAGTGACAGCACCAGCAGAATAGTGAGTGCAGCTCTGGGGTATAATACAGGATGTAACTCAGGATCAGTAATGTAATATAATGTATGTACACAGTGACTGCACCAGCAGAATAGTGAGTGCAGCTCTGGAGTATAATACAGGATGTAGCTCAGGATCAGTAATGTAATGTATGTACACAGTGACTGCACCAGCAGAATAGTGAGCGCAGCTCTGGAGTATAATACAGGATGTAACTCAGGATCAGTAATGTAATGTATGTACACAGTGACTGCACCAGCAGAATAGTGAGTGCAGCTCTGGAGTATAATACAGGATGTAACTCAGGATCAGTAATGTAATGTATGTACACAGTGACTGCACTAGGAGAATAGTGAGTGCAGCTCTGGAGTATAATACAGGATGTAACTCAGGATCAGTAATGTAATGTATGTACACAGTGACTGCACCAGCAGAATAGTGAGCGCAGCTCTGGAGTACAATACAGGATGTAACTCAGGATCAGTAATGTAATATAATGTATGTACACAGTGACTGCACCAGCAGAATAGTGAGTGCAGCTCTGGAGTATAATACAGGATGTAACTCAGGATCAGTAATGTAATGTATGTACACAGTGACAGCACCAGCAGAATAGTGAGTGCAGCTCTGGGGTATAATACAGGATGTAACTCAGGATCAGTAATGTAATATAATGTATGTACACAGTGACTGCACCAGCAGAATAGTGAGTGCAGCTCTGGAGAATAATATTGGAAGAATACATTTTGTCAAATCTATTTTTAAACAATAAAATTAAGCTTTAAGGTAACGATGCAATAAGAATACCAATGCACAGAAAACACAAATCTTGTAATAAATATATTTATTATATTTATGAAATCATTATTACAAAAATTGTAGAAAAATCAATCATTAATTTTTCGTCATCTGTAGCCAAAATACATAAAAAAACACAAAAAAGGTTAGAAAAATATAAAGAAGAATCTGTCATAGAAAATGTAAAGTGTTGTGTAAACCTGGTCTGTGAAGCCAACGTCCCCTCCGTGCAGTGAAGCCAGCGAGGTCCCTGCAGTGAAGCCAGAGAGGTCCCTGCAGTGAAGCCAGAGAGATCCCTGCAGTGAAGCCAGAGAGATCCCTGCAGTGAAGCCAGCGAGGTCCCTGCAGTGAAGCCAGAGAGGTCCCTGCAGTGAAGCCAGAGAGGTCCCTGCAGTGAAGCCAGCGAGGTCCCTGCAGTGAAGCCAGAGAGGTCCATGCAGTGAAGCCAGCGAGGTCCCTGCAGTGAAGCCAGCGAGGTCCCTGCAGTGAAGCCAGGGAGATCCCTGCAGTGAAGCCAGCGAGGTCCCTGCAGTGAAGCCAGAGAGATCCCTGCAGTGAAACCAGCGAGGTCCCTGCAGTGAAGCCAGAGAGATCCCTGCAGTGAAGCCAGAGAGGTCCCTGCAGTGAAGCCAGAGAGGTCCCTGCAGTGAAGCCAGAGAGGTCCCTGCAGTGAAGCCAGCGAGGTCCCTGCAGTGAAGCCAGCGAGGTCCCTGCAGTGAAGCCAGCGAGGTCCCTGCAGTGAAGCCAGCGAGGTCCCTGCAGTGAAGCCAGGGAGATCCCTGCAGTGAAGCCAGGGAGATCCCTGCAGTGAAGCCAGCGAGGTCCCTGCAGTGAAGCCAGAGAGGTCCCTGCAGTGAAGCCAGAGAGGTCCCTGCAGTGAAGCCAGAGAGGTCCCTGCAGTGAAGCCAGAGAGGTCCCTGCAGTGAAGCCAGAGAGGTCCATGCAGTGAAGCCAGAGAGGTCCATGCAGTGAAGCCAGAGAGGTCCCTGCAGTGAAGCCAGCGAGATCCCTGCAGTGAAGCCAGAGAGGTCCCTGCAGTGAAGCCAGCGAGGTCCCTGCAGTGAAGCCAGCGAGGTCCCTGCAGTGAAGCCAGGGAGATCCCTGCAGTGAAGCCAGGGAGATCCCTGCAGTGAAGCCAGAGAGGTCTCTGCAGTGAAGCCAGCGAGGTCCCTGCAGTGAAGCCAGCGAGGTCCCTGCAGTGAAGCCAGCGAGGTCCCTGCAGTGAAGCCAGAGAGGTCCCTGCAGTGAAGCCAGAGAGGTCCATGCAGTGAAGCCAGAGAGGTCCCTGCAGTGAAGCCAGCAAGGTCCCTGCAGTGAAGCCAGAGAGATCCCTGCAGTGAAGCTAGCGAGATCCCTGCAGTGAAGCCAAAGAGGTCCCTGCAGTGAAGCCAGCGAGGTCCCTGCAGTGAAGCCAGCGAGGTCCCTGCAGTGAAGCCAGAGAGGTCCCTGCAGTGAAGCCAGAGAGGTCCCTGCAGTGAAGCCAGAGAGGTCCCTGCAGTGAAGCCAGCGAGGTCCCTGCAGTGAAGCCAGCGAGGTCCCTGCAGTGAAGCCAGCGAGGTCCCTGCAGTGAAGCCAGCGAGGTCCCTGCAGTGAAGCCAGCGAGGTCCCTGCAGTGAAGCCAGCGAGGTCCCTGCAGTGAAGCCAGCAAGATCCCTGCAGTGAAGCCAGCGAGGTCCCTGCAGTGAAGCCAGCGAGGTCCCTGCAGTGAAGCCAGCGAGGTCCCTGCAGTGAAGCCAGCGAGGTCCCTGCAGTGAAGCCAGCGAGGTCCCTGCAGTGAAGCCAGCGAGGTCCCTGCAGTGAAGCCAGCGAGGTCCCGGCAGTGAAGCCAGCGAGGTCCCTGCAGTGAAGCCAGCGAGGTCCCTGCAGTGAAGCCAGCGAGGTCCCGGCTGTACAGAAAACTATATTGTAATCGATAGATCCCGGAATATTAAGAAGTTCCACAAATGGATGTTTAATAAATATGTCGCTGCGCTGAGATCATCTTATAACGGCTCCGCCGCGGTGTCCTCGGTGACATCTGTGCCCGGCCACGTGGAGGCGCTGCAGCTGATGGCCGCACATACGCAGCTCCTGGCCGCGTACAGGGACTCTCAGCTGGATCCAGCAAGCAGGGTAATGAGTTATCGGAGGCGCATTATCTGGGGCTTCGCTGCTCCGTGAGCTCATGTAAGGCCAGTCAGTGACCTAGGAACGTTCTCAGGCGGGTTCCCGAGTGGTAATAGACACCATGTGCACAAACCCTTCTGCTTCTCCGCACCAGGAGCTGCAGCGCCTCCATGTGGTCGGGCACAGCTAGTCACACAGGGCACAGCTAGTCACACAGGGCAGCTAGTCAACAGGACACCGCAGCAGAGTTTTTATAAGATGATCTCACCACAACAAATTATTTTTCCACATACAATTGTAAAACTTGTTATTCCGAGATTTCTTGTTTGTGGGACAACTCCTGTAACCAGTACTGGTGGTCTTCATCTTATGTCATTTCAGCTGTGGTGAAACTACAACTCCCTGCAAGTCCTGACAGCCTGTGGTTTTACCCTAAGGCACAGGTAACTGTAAGATCCCGCAAATCTCCACGTTAGGCTGACCCTACTGACAGGAGATAAGCGGCTGCCTGGCTGAGCGGTCTATCACCCAGGAGCAGGAGTCACAGTGGAGAGGCGCCATGAGGAGGACTCCGCTGCTGGGCTCCTTCTTCAACGACCCTCATCAAACAACAGAAATGCATCCAGAGGTTATTCCTATCTTGGACATCGATGGCTAATCCACAGGATACTGCAGAAATGTCTCCTAGATGAGAGTCCCATGTCTAGATTGGGATATGCCATAAAGGTGTGAGATAGGAATACCCCTTTAAGCAAATATTGCAAATAGTGACATTGCCTCCTGTCCACTAGATGTCGCTGCTCACAGTCTCCATGAGGAGGGTGCCATTAGTCTGGGCTAAGAGCAAGCAGCAGATGAGACTCGTGTCTATGAATGACACCATGTTTGACTTTCTTTAGTGGTGTAGGGAGACGATTCTGACATCGTGTGGCCAGTGATGACATCAGAAGGCCGGAGCCGACATCAGAGGACTGGTGATGACATCAGAAGGCCGGAGCCGACATCAGAGGACTGGTGATGACATCAGAAGGCCGGAGCTGACATCAGAGGACTGGTGATGACATCAGAAGGCCGGAGCTGACATCAGAGGACTGGTGATGACATCAGAAGGCCGGAGCTGACATCAGAGGACTGGTGATGACATCAGAAGGCCTGGAGCTGACATCAGAGGACTGGTGATGACATCAGAAGGCCGGAGCAGACATCAGAGGACTGGTGATGACATCAGAAGGCCGGAGCTGACATCAGAGGACTGGTGATGACATCAGAGGACTGGTGATGACATCAGAAGGCCGGAGCTGACATCAGAGGACTGGTGATGACATCAGAAGGCCGGAGCTGACATCAGAGGACTGGTGATGACATCAGAAGGCCGGAGCTGACATCAGAGGACTGGTGATGACATCAGAAGGCCTGGAGCTGACATCAGAGGACTGGTGATGACATCAGAAGGCCTGGAGCTGACATCAGAGGACTGGTGATGACATCAGAAGGCCGGAGCCGACATCAGAGGACTGGTGATGACATCAGAAGGCCGGAGCTGACATCAGAGGACTGGTGATGACATCAGAGGACTGGTGATGACATCAGAAGGCCGGAGCTGACATCAGAAGGCCGGAGCTGACATCAGAGGACTGGTGATGACATCAGAAGGCCGGAGCTGACATCAGAGGACTGGTGATGACATCAGAAGGCCGGAGCTGACATCAGAGGACTGGTGATGACATCAGAAGGCCGGAGCTGACATCAGAGGACTGGTGATGACATCAGAAGGCCGGAACTGACATCAGAGGACTGGTGATGACATCAGAGGACTGGTGATGACATCAGAAGGCCAGAGCTGACATCAGAGGACTGGTGATGACATCAGAAGGCCGGAGCTGACATCAGAGGACTGGTGATGACATCAGAAGGCCGGAGCTGACATCAGAGGACTGGTGATGACATCAGAGGACTGGTGATGACATCAGAAGGCCGGAACTGACATCAGAGGACTGGTGATGACATCAGAGGACTGGTGATGACATCAGAGGACTGGTGATGACATCAGAGGACAGGTGATAACATCAGAAGGCCAGATCTGACATTAGAGGACAGGTGATAACATCAGAAGGCCAGATCTGACATTAGAGGACTGGTGATGACATCAGAAGGCCGGAGCTGACATCAGAGGACTGGTGATGACATCAGAAGGCCAGATCTGACATTAGAGGACTGGTGATGACATCAGAAGGCCGGAGCTGACATCAGAGGACTGGTGATGACATCAGAATGCCTGGAGCTGACATCAGAGGACTGGTGATAACATCAGAGGACTGGTGATAACATCAGAGGACAGGTGATAACATCAGAAGGCCAGATCTGACATTAGAGGACTGGTGATGACATCAGAAGGCCGGAGCTGACATCAGAGGACTGGTGATGACATCAGAAGGCCTGGAGCTGACATCAGAGGACAGGTGATAACATCAGAGGACAGGTGATAACATCAGAAGGCCAGATCTGACATTAGAGGACTGGTGATGACAACAGAAGGCCGGAGCTGACATCAGAGGACTGGTGATGACATCAGAAGGCCAGATCTGACATTAGAGGACTGGTGATGACATCAGAAGGCCGGAGCTGACATCAGAGGACTGGTGATGACATCAGAAGGCCTGGAGCTGACATCAGAGGACTGGTGATGACATCAGAGGACTGGTGATAACATCAGAGGACAGGTGATAACATCAGAAGGCCAGATCTGACATTAGAGGACTGGTGATGACATCAGAAGGCCGGAGCTGACATCAGAGGACTGGTGATGACATCAGAAGGCCTGGAGCTGACATCAGAGGACAGGTGATAACATCAGAGGACAGGTGATAACATCAGAAGGCCAGATCTGACATTAGAGGACTGGTGATGACAACAGAAGGCCGGAGCTGACATCAGAGGACTGGTGATGACATCAGAAGGCCAGATCTGACATTAGAGGACTGGTGATGACATCAGAAGGCCGGAGCTGACATCAGAGGACTGGTGATGACATCAGAAGGCCTGGAGCTGACATCAGAGGACTGGCGATGACATCAGAGGACAGGTGATAACATCAGACGGCCAGAGCTGACATCAGAGGACTGGTGATGACATCAGACGGCCAGAGCTGACATCAGAGGACTGGTGATGACATCAGAAGGCCAGAGCTGACATCAGAGGACAGGTGACATCAGAAGGCCGGAGCTGACATCAGAGGACTGGTGATGACATCAGAGAATTGGTGATGACATCAGAAGGCCGGCGCTGACATCACAGTGCTGGTTATAACATCACAAGGGCTTCCGCTTCATTCCTAACACAGCGATGAATACGATGATTTCTGTGAAGGCTGGGAGGGCACTGTTGGAAGAAAACACATCAGAACAGATATCAAGACATGTGTAGCGTCCATCTTACCCTCCTCCGCCCTTGTTCTACATTTCATACAGTCACATTCACACAGGGTAAACGAGACGGTCTTTGTGCCGAGGTTGAAGGATCTCTGTCTGCTGTCAATGAATGGGAACATTTACTCCACAGGCCGGGAGCCCATCCTGTCTCTTCTCCATGCTTCAGATCCTATGTGACGGCTGCAGCACAATATACAGCTGCAACTAAAATCATTCAACCCTCCATTGTAAACCGAGCAGTGGTGGACTGTGAGGTGCTGGGGATCATTGTCCTGTAACAAGGTCTTATGACGCCCCACCTTCAACTTCTCACAGAAGACAGGACGTTTTCTCCAAGGATTTCCCGATACTTGATTTAATCATCTTGCCCTCCACATGCTGCAGGTTTATAATGACAGAAAAAGCAAAGCAACGAGCCCCCGCCATGCTTCACTGTAGACATCACAGAGCCCCCGCCGTGCTTCACTGTAGGCATCACCGAGCCCTCCCGCCATGCTTCACTGCAGACATCACCGAGCCCCCTCGCCGTGCTTCACTGTAGGCATCACCGAGCCCCCCGCCGTGCTTCACTGTAGACATTACCGAGCCCCCGCCGTGCTTCACTGTAGACATTACCGAGCCCCCGCCGTGCTTCACTGTAGACATTACCGAGCCCCCGCCGTGCTTCACTGTAGACATTACCGAGCCCCCGCCGTGCTTCACTGTAGACATTACCGAGCCCCCGCCGTGCTTCACTGTAGACATTACCGAGCCCCCGCCGTGCTTCACTGTAGACATTACCGAGCCCCCGCCGTGCTTCACTGTAGACATTACCGAGCCCCCGCCGTGCTTCACTGTAGACATTACCGAGCCCCCGCCGTGCTTCACTGTAGACATTACCGAGCCCCCGCCGTGCTTCACTGTAGACATTACCGAGCCCCCGCCGTGCTTCACTGTAGACATTACCGAGCCCCCGCCGTGCTTCACTGAAGGCATCACCGAGCCCCCCGCCATGCTTCACTGTAGGCATCACCGAGCCCCCCGCCATGCTTCACTGCAAACATCACCGAGCCCCCGCCGTGCTTCATTGTAGACATTACCGAGCCCCCGCCATGCTTCACTGCAGGCATCACCGAGCCCCCCACCATGCTTCACTGCAGACATCACCGAGCCCCCCGCCATGCATCACTGTAGGCATCACCGAGCCCCCTCGCCGTGCTTCACTGTAAGCATCACCGAGCCCCCCGCCGTGCTTCACTGCAAACATCACCGAACCCCCGCCGTGCTTCACTGTAGACATCACAGAGCCCCTGCCGTGCTTCACTGTATTTATCACTAAACCCACGCCATGCTTCACTGTAGGCATCACCGAGCCCCCCTCCGTGCTTCACTGTAGGCATTACCGAGTGCCCCGCCATGCTTCACTGTAGGCATCACCGAGCCCTCCGCCATGCTTCACTGCAGGCATCACCGAGCCCCCCCGCCGTGCTTCACTGTAGGCATCACCGAGCCCCCCACCGTGCTTCACTGCAAACATCACCGAGCCCCCGCCGTGCTTCACTGTAGACATCACATAGCCCCCGCCGTGCTTAACTGTAGACATCAGAGCCCCGCCGTGCTTCACTGTAGACATCACAGCGCCCCCGCCGTGCTTCAATGTAGACATCACAGAGCCCCCACCGTGCTTTACTGTATTTATCACTAAACCCACACCATGCTTCACTGTAGGCATCACCGAGCCCCTGCCGTGCTTCAATGTAGACATCACCGAGCCCCCGCTGTGTTTCATTGTAGACATCACAGAGCCCCCGCCGTGCTTCACTGTAGGCATCACTGAGCCCCCGCCATGCTTCACTGTAGACATCACCGAGCCCCCCCGCCGTGCTTCACTGCAGACATCACCGAGCCCCCTCGCCGTGCTTCACTGTAGGCATCACAGAGCCCCCGCCGTGCTTCACTGTAGACATCACAGAGCCCCCGCCGTGCTTCACTGTAGACATCACAGAGACCCCGCCGTGCTTCACTGTAGACATCACAGAGCCCCCGCCGTGCTTCAATGTAGACATCACAGAGCCCCCGCCGGGCTTCAATGTAGACATCACAGAGCCCCCGCCGGGCTTAACTGTAGACATCAGAGCCCCGCCGTGCTTCACTGTAGACATCACAGAGCCCCCGCCGTGCTTCACTGTAGACATCACAGAGCCCCGCCGTGCTTCACTGTAGACATCACAGCGCCCCCGCCGTGCTTCACTGTAGACATCACCGAGCCCCCGCCGTGCTTCAATGTAGACATCACAGAGCCCCCGCCGTGCTTTACTGTATTTATCACTAAACCCACACCATGCTTCACTGTAGGCATCACCGAGCCCCTGCCGTGCTTCAATGTAGACATCACCGAGCCCCCGCTGTATTTCATTGTAGACATCACAGAGCCCCCGCCGTGCTTCACTGTAGGCATCACTGAGCCCCCGCCATGCTTCACTGTAGACATCACCGAGCCCCCGCTGTGCTTCATTGTAGGCATCACCGAGCCCCCACCGTGCTTCACTGTAGACATCACAGAGCCCCCGCCGTGCTTCACTGTAGACATCACAGAGCCCCCGCCGTGCTTCACTGTAGACATCACAGAGCACCCGCCGTGCTTCACTGTAGACATCACAGAGCCCCCGCCGTGCTTCACTGTATTTATCACTAAACCCATGTCGTGCTTCACTGTAGGCATCACCGAGCCCCCCCCCCGCCGTGCTTCACTGTAGACATCACAGAGCCCCCGCCGTGCTTCACTGTAGACATCACCGAGCCCCCGCCGTGCTTCACTGTAGACATCACCGAGCCCCCGCCGTGCTTCACTGTAGACATCACCGAGCCCCCGCCGTGCTTCACTGTAGACATCACCGAGCCCCCGCCGTGCTTCACTGTAGGCATCACTGAGCCCCCGCCGTGCTTCATTGTAGACATCACAGAGCCCCCGCCGTGCTTCACTGTAGGCATCACTGAGCCCCCGCCATGCTTCACTGTAGACATCACCGAGCCCCCCCGCCGTGCTTCACTGCAGACATCACCGAGCCCCCTCGCCGTGCTTCACTGTAGGCATCACAGAGCCCCCCGCCATGCTTCACTGCAGACATCACCGAGCCCCCCGCCATGCATCACTGTAGGCATCACCGAGCCCCCTCGCCATGCTTCACTGTAGACATCACCGAGCCCCCGCTGTGCTTCATTGTAGGCATCACCGAGCCCCCACCGTGCTTCACTGTAGACATCACAGAGCCCCCGCCGTGCTTCACTGTAGACATCACAGAGCCCCCGCCGTGCTTCACTGTAGACATCACAGAGCACCCGCCGTGCTTCACTGTAGACATCACAGAGCCCCCGCCGTGCTTCACTGTATTTATCACTAAACCCATGTCGTGCTTCACTGTAGGCATCACCGAGCCCCCCCCCGCCGTGCTTCACTGTAGACATCACAGAGCCCCCGCCGTGCTTCACTGTAGACATCACCGAGCCCCCGCCGTGCTTCACTGTAGACATCACCGAGCCCCCGCCGTGCTTCA
Source organism: Phyllobates terribilis (assembly GCF_046119375.1). NCBI lineage: Eukaryota > Metazoa > Chordata > Amphibia > Anura > Dendrobatidae > Phyllobates > Phyllobates terribilis. Next base: position 603,527,944 of record NW_027362771.1, read on the forward strand.
CTGTAGACATCACCGAGCCCCCGCCGTGCTTCACTGTAGGCATCACTGAGCCCCCGCCGTGCTTCATTGTAGACATCACAGAGCCCCCGCCGTGCTTCACTGTAGGCATCACTGAGCCCCCGCCATGCTTCACTGTAGACATCACCGAGCCCCCCCGCCGTGCTTCACTGCAGACATCACCGAGCCCCCTCGCCGTGCTTCACTGTAGGCATCACAGAGCCCCCCGCCATGCTTCACTGCAGACATCACCGAGCCCCCCGCCATGCATCACTGTAGGCATCACCGAGCCCCCTCGCCGTGCTTCACTGTAGGCATCACCGAGCCCCCCGCCGTGCTTCACTGCAAACATCACCGAACCCCCGCCGTGCTTCACTGTAGACATCACAGAGCCCCCGCCGTGCTTCACTGTAGACATCACAGAGCCCCCGCCGGGCTTTACTGTATTTATCACTAAACCCACACCTTGCTTCACTGTAGGCATCACCGAGCCCCTGCCGTGCTTCACTGTAGACATCACCGAGCCCCCGCTGTGTTTCATTGTAGACATCACAGAGCCCCCGCCGTGCTTCACTGTAGGCATCACTGAGCCCACGCCATGCTTCACTGTAGACATCACCGAGCCCCCGCTGTGCTTCATTGTAGGCATCACCGAGCCCCCACCGTGCTTCACTGTAGACATCACAGAGCCCCCGCCATGCTCCACTGTAGACATCACAGAGACCCCGCCGTGCTTCACTGTAGACATCACAGAGCCCCCGCCGTGCTTCACTGTATTTATCACTAAACGCATGTCGTGCTTCACTGTAGACATCACCGAGCTCCCCCCCGCCGTGCTTCACTGTAGACATCACCGAGCCCCCGCCGTGCTTCACTGTAGACATCAGAGCCCCCGCCGTGCTTCACTGTAGACATCACAGAGCCCCCGCCGTGCTTCACTGTAGACATCACAGAGCCCCCGCCGTGCTTCACTGTAGACATCACAGAGCCCCCCCCGCCGTGCTTCACTGTAGACATTACAGAGCCCCCCCCCGCCGTGCTTCACTGTAGACATCACCGAGCCCCCGCCGTGCTTCACTGTAGACATCACCGAGCCCCCGCCGTGCTTCACTGTAGACATCACCGAGCCCCCGCCGTGCTTCACTGTAGACATTACAGAGCCCCCCCGCCGTGCTTCACTGTAGACATCACCGAGCCCCCGCCGTGCTTCACTGTAGACATCACCGAGCCCCCGCCGTGCTTCACTGTAGACATCACAGAGCCCCCGCCGTGCTTCACTGTAGACATCACAGAGCCCCCCGCCATGCTTCACTGTATTTATCACCGAGCCCCCGCCGTGCTTCACTGTAGGCATCACCGAGCCCCCGCCGTGCTTCACTGTAGACATCACCGAGCCCCCGCCGTGCTTCACTGTAGGCATCACCGAGCCCCCGCCGTGCTTCACTGTAGACATCACCGAGCCCCCGCCGTGCTTCACTGTAGACATCACCGAGCCCCCGCCGTGCTTCACTGTAGGCATCAACGAGCCCCCGCCATTCTCCACTGTAGGCATCACCGAGCCCCTGCCGTGTTTCACTGTAGACATCACAGAGCCCCCGCCATGCTCCACTGTAGGCATCACCGAGCCCCCGCCGTGCTTCACTGTAGACATCACCGAGCCCCCGCCGTGCTTCACTGTAGACATCACCGAGCCCCCGCCGTGCTTCACTGTAGACATCACCGAGCCCCCGCCGTGCTTCACTGTAGACATCACCGAGCCCCCGCCGTGCTTCACTGTAGGCATCAACGAGCCCCCGCCATTCTCCACTGTAGGCATCACCGAGCCCCTGCCATGCTCCATTGTAGGCATCACCGAGCCCCCGCCGTGCTTCACTGTAGACATCACCGAGCCCCCGCCGTGCTTCACTGTAGACATCACCGAGCCCCCGCCGTGCTTCACTGTAGACATCACCGAGCCCCTGCCGTGTTTCACTGTAGACATCACAGAGCCCCCGCCGTGCTTCACTGTAGACATCACCGAGCCCCCGCCATGCTTCACTGTAGACATCACAGAGCCCCCGCCATGCTTCACTGTAGACATCACAGAGCCCCCGCCATGCTTCACTGTAGACATCACAGAGCCCCCGCCATGCTTCACTGTAGGCATCACCGAGCCCCCGCCGTGCTTCACTGTAGACATCACCGAGCCCCTGCCGTGTTTCACTGTAGACATCACAGAGCCCCCGCCATGCTTCACTGTAGACATCACAGAGCCCCCCGCCGTGCTTCACTGTAGACATCACCGAGCCCCCGCCATGCTCCACTGTAGACATCACCGAGCCCCCGCCATGCTCCACTGTAGGTATCACCGAGCCCCCGCCGTGCTTCACTGTAGGCATCACCGAGCCCCTGCCGTGTTTCACTGTAGACATCACCGAGCCCCCCGCCGTGCTTCACTGTAGACATCACCGAGCCCCTGCCGTGTTTCACTGTAGACATCACAGAGCCCCCCGCCGTGCTTCACTGTAGACATCACCGAGCCCCCGCCATGCTCCACTGTAGGCATCACCGAGCCCCTGCCATGCTCCACTGTAGGCATCACCGAGCCCCTGCCGTGTTTCACTGTAGACATCACAAGAGCCCCCGCCATGCTTCACTGTAGACATCACCGAGCCCCTGCCGTGTTTCACTGTAGACATCACAAGAGCCCCCGCCGTGCTTCACTGTAGGCATCACCGAGCCCCTGCCGTGTTTCACTGTAGACATCACCGAGCCCCCCGCCGTGCTTCACTGTAGACATCACCGAGCCCCTGCCGTGTTTCACTGTAGACATCACAGAGCCCCCCGCCGTGCTTCACTGTAGACATCACCGAGCCCCCGCCATGCTCCACTGTAGGCATCACCGAGCCCCTGCCATGCTCCACTGTAGGCATCACCGAGCCCCTGCCGTGTTTCACTGTAGACATCACAAGAGCCCCCGCCATGCTTCACTGTAGACATCACCGAGCCCCTGCCGTGTTTCACTGTAGACATCACAAGAGCCCCTGCCGTGTTTCATTATAGTACAGAAAGTGTTTCTATATGTTTGTACATCACGTCTGCAGCAGGTCATAACAGCCAGATGAGCTCTACTAATCACGGCTGTCATGACAAGTTGAATAATTCTGCATTTTGTGCTGAATTAGTTATGTTCAGCAATATTCATTGTTCTTGTTTCACTGGTTTATTGGAAACTGCAGAAAATTTGGACATGTTGCTAATAAACCATATTTACAATGGGGGGGGGGGGGTGAATCATTTATATTGCAGCAGTAGATTTAAGTATCGCTAGACGTAGTATCATGATTGTCCAACAGAGGGCGACCACACCAGTGAAGAGAATGAGAGGATGGAGAGGAGCCACGCTGGTGCAGCCATTACTACATTTGTTGGTCCCTCCTCATCGCTCCTCTTAGGGGTCCTTCCGTCATCTTTTCCTCCCCTTTCTCTAACCCCACCAGAGCCCACTGTACCTGCAGAAGCCAAAGATATACCAATAGGTGGCGCACTCCCACTTCTGGGTGACAAACAAGGACAGGCTGACCGATGCGGAGCAGTGGGCGGCCAGGGCTGATACCAGAGAGTCAAGGAAGGCAGTGACAGGGTCTGTGCGTGAGGAGGACAAGTAATAAAGCAGAAAGGAGTCCTCGGCACTTACCTGCAGAAAGCAAATATCCACCAGTACACGGCGCACGTCCAGGCCTCGAAGAGGTAGAACAGTAGGGCCACGGAGGCGCTGACGTGGGCCCCGATGGCTGCAGGAAGGGGTTATGGACAAACAATGATGGTGACCACTCCCCGCAGCAAGAAAGACAGTAAAGCGCCCCCTGCTGACACACACTGCATGCTGCAAAAGGGATTACCACATCAGCCACCAGATGGCACTGCGAGAGGTAAGGAGACATCACAGGAGAGATCGGTTGACATAACGTGATCAACGCCTGCAGATGGCGCTGTGTGACGGCTGTACTGGGCAGCTTTCCAGGAATACGATGACATCACAGTGGTAATGACATCACAGAACATTCCGGTGATGTCACTGCGCCCAGGTGAACCAATAATAGAAAACATAGCCAGCAGGCCGTGCAGCATGTCTGATGATACTGCGGGAGAACCATTAATGTCTGCACTAGGGCAACACAGAAGGATACACAGGACGCCCTGGGTGTTGTTGAACATGGACACCCCGGAGAAGAATCCAGCCAGCTCCATAACGAACATCCCCAACGTCACCGACAGAGCGACGATCAGCCTGCAGGAGAGAGGCGGCATTACACATGTGTCACCCTGCAGGGGGCGGAGACTCCCAGCTCCTCCTCTCTGTATCACCCTGCAGGGGGAGGAGACTCCCAGCTCCTCCTCTCTATCACCCTGCAGGGGGCGGAGACTCCCAGCTCCTCCTCTCTATCACCCTGCAGGGGGCGGAGACTCCCAGCTCCTCCTCTCTGTATCACCCTGCAGGGGGCGGAGACTCCCAGCTCCTCCTATCTATCACCCTGCAGGGGGAGGAGACTCCCAGCTCCTCCTATCTGTATCACCCTGCAGGGGGCGGAGACTCCCAGCTCCTCCTCTCTGTATCACCCTGCAGGGGGCGGAGACTCACAGCTCCTCCTCTCTGTATCACCCTGCAGGGGGCGGAGACTCACAGCTCCTCCTCTGTATCACCCTGCAGGGGGCGGAGACTCACAGCTCCTCCTCTCTGTATCACCCTGCAGGGGGAGGAGACTCACAGCTCCTCCTCTCTCTATCACCCTGCAGGGGGCGGAGACTCACAGCTCCTCCTCTCTGTATCACCCTGCAGGGGGAGGACACTCACAGCTCCTCCTATCTGTATCACCCTGCAGGGGGCGGAGACTCCCAGCTCCTCCTCTCTCTATCACCCTGCAGGGGGCGGAGACTCCCAGCTCCTCCTCTCTCTATCACCCTGCAGGGGAAGGAGACTCACAGCTCCTCCTCTCTGTATCACCCTGCAGGGGGAGGAGACTCACAGCTCCTCCTCTCTGTATCACCCTGCAGGGGGAGGACACTCACAGTTCCTCCTATCTGTATCACCCTGCAGGGGGCGGAGACTCACAGCTCCTCCTCTCTGTATCACCCTGCAGGTGGAGGAGACTCACAGCTCCTCCTCTCTGTATCACCCTGCAGGGGGAGGAGACTCACAGCTCCTCCTATCTGTATCACCCTGCAGGGGGCGGAGACTCACAGCTCCTCCTCTCTCTTATCACCCTGCAGGGGGCGGAGACTCACAGCTCCTCCTCTCTCTATCACCCTGCAGGGGGCGGAGACTCACAGCTCCTCCTCTCTCTATCACCCTGCAGGGGAAGGAGATTCACAGCTCCTCCTATCTGTATCACCCTGCAGGGGGAGGAGACTCACAGCTCCTCCTCTCTGTATCACCCTGCAGGGGAAGGAGACTCACAGCTCCTCCTCTCTCTATCACCCTGCAGGGGAAGGAGATTCACAGCTCCTCCTATCTGTATCACCCTGCAGGGGGCGGAGACTCACAGCTCCTCCTCTCTGTACCACCCTGCAGGGGAAGGAGACTCACAGCTCCTCCTCTCTCTATCACCCTGCAGGGGAAGGAGACTCCCAGCTCCTCCTCTCTCTATCACCCTGCAGGGGAAGGAGACTCACAGCTCCTCCTATCTGTATCACCCTGCAGGGGGAGGAGACTCATAGCTCCTCCTATCTGTATCACCCTGCAGGGGGCGGAGACTCACAGCTCCTCCTATCTGTATCACCCTGCAGGGGGCGGAGACTCACAGCTCCTCCTCTCTATCACCCTGCAGGGGGCGGAGACTCCCAGCTCCTCCTCTCTCTATCACCCTGCAGGGGAAGGAGATTCACAGCTCCTCCTCTCTCTATCACCCTGCAGGGGAAGGAGACTCATAGCTCCTCCTATCTGTATCACCCTGCAGGGGGAGGAGACTCACAGCTCCTCCTCTCTGTATCACCCTGCAGGGGGCGGAGACTCACAGCTCCTCCTCTCTGTACCACCCTGCAGGGGAAGGAGACTCACAGCTCCTCCTCTCTGTACCACCCTGCAGGGGAAGGAGACTCACAGCTCCTCCTCTCTGTATCACCCTGCAGGGGGCGGAGACTCACAGCTCCTCCTATCTGTATCACCCTGCAGGGGAAGGAGACTCACAGCTCCTCCTCTCTGTATCACCCTGCAGGGGGCGGAGACTCACAGCTCCTCCTCTCTGTATCTCCCTGCAGGGGGAGGAGACTCACAGCTCCTCCTCTCTATCACCCTGCAGGGGGCGGAGACTCCCAGCTCCTCCTCTCTCTATCACCCTGCAGGGGGCGGAGACTCCCAGCTCCTCCTCTCTCTATCACCCTGCAGGGGAAGGAGACTCCCAGCTCCTCCTCTCTCTATCACCCTGCAGGGGAAGGAGACTTACAGCTCCTCCTATCTGTATCACCCTGCAGGGGGAGGAGACTCACAGCTCCTCCTCTCTGTATCACCCTGCAGGGGAAGGAGACTCACAGCTCCTCCTCTCTGTATCACCCTGCAGGGGAAGGAGACTCACAGCTCCTCCTCTCTGTATCACCCTGCAGGGGGAGGAGACTCACAGCTCCTCCTATCTGTATCACCCTGCAGGGGGCGGAGACTCCCAGCGCCTCCTCTCTCTATCACCCTGCAGGGGGCGGAGACTCCCAGCTCCTCCTCTCTCTATCACCCTGCAGGGGAAGGAGACTCACAGCTCCTCCTCTCTGTATCACCCTGCAGGGGGAGGAGACTCACAGCTCCTCCTCTCTGTATCACCCTGCAGGGGGCAGAGACTCACAGCTCCTCCTCTCTGTATCACCCTGCAGGGGAAGGAGACTCACAGCTCCTCCTCTCTGTATCACCCTGCAGGGGAAGGAGACTCACAGCTCCTCCTATCTATATCACCCTGCAGGGGGCGGAGACTCACAGCTTCTCCTATCTGTATCACCCTGCAGGGGAAGGAGACTCACAGCTCCTCCTATCTGTATCACCCTGCAGGGGGCGGAGACTCACAGCTCCTCCTATCTGTATCACCCTACAGGGGGAGGAGACTCACAGCTCCTCCTCTCTGTATCACCCTGCAGGGGGAGGAGACTCACAGCTCCTCCTATCTGTATCACCCTGCAGGGGGAGGAGACTCACAGCTCCTCCTATCTGTATCACCCTGCAGGGGGAGGAGACTCACAGCTCCTCCTCTCTGTATCACCCTGCAGGGGGAGGAGACTCACAGCTCCTCCTATCTATATCACCCTGCAGGGGGCGGAGACTCACAGCTCCTCCTATCTGTATCACCCTGCAGGGGGCGGAGACTCACAGCTCTTCCTATCTGTATCACCCTGCAGGGGAAGGAGACTCACAGCTCCTCCTATCTGTATCACCCTACAGGGGGAGGAGACTCACAGCTCCTCCTCTCTGTATCACCCTGCAGGGGGAGGAGACTCACAGCTCCTCCTATCTGTATCACCCTGCAGGGGGAGGAGACTCACAGCTCCTCCTATCTGTATCACCCTGCAGGGGGAGGAGACTCACAGCTCCTCCTATCTGTATCACCCTGCAGGGGGCGGAGACTCACAGCTCCTCCTATCTGTATCACCCTGCAGGGGGCGGAGACTCACAGCTCCTCCTATCTGTATCACCCTGCAGGGGAAGGAGACTCACAGCTCCTCCTATCTGTATCACCCTGCAGGGGGAGGAGACTCACAGCTCCTCCTATCTGTATCACCCTGCAGGGGGAGGAGACTCACAGCTCCTCCTATCTGTATCACCCTGCAGGGGGCGGAGACTCACAGCTCCTCCTATCTGTATCACCCTGCAGGGGAAGGAGACTCACAGCTCCTCCTATCTGTATCACCCTGCAGGGGGAGGAGACTCACAGCTCCTCCTATCTGTATCACCCTGCAGGGGGCGGAGACTCACAGCTCCTCCTATCTGTATCACCCTGCAGGGGGCGGAGACTCACAGCTCCTCCTATCTGTATCACCCTGCAGGGGGCGGAGACTCACAGCTCCTCCTATCTGTATCACCCTGCAGGGGGAGAAGACTCACAGCTCCTCCTATCTGTATCACCCTGCAGGGGGCGGAGACTCACAGCTCCTCCTCTCTGTATCACCCTGCAGGGGGCGGAGACTCACAGCTCCTCCTATCTGTATCACCCTGCAGGGGGCGGAGACTCACAGCTCCTCCTATCTGTATCACCCTGCAGGGGGAGGAGACTCATAGCTCCTCCTATCTGTATCACCCTGCAGGGGGAGGAGACTCATAGCTCCTCCTATCTGTATCACCCTGCAGGGGGAGGAGACTCATAGCTCCTCCTATCTGTATCACCCTGCAGGGGGAGGAGACTCACAGCTCCTCCTCTCTGTACCACCCTGCAGGGGGCGGAGACTCACAGCTCCTCCTATCTGTATCACCCTGCAGGGGAAGGAGACTCACAGCTCCTCCTCTCTGTACCACCCTGCAGGGGGCGGAGACTTATAGCTCCTCCTATCTGTATCACCCTGCAGGGGAAGGAGACTCACAGCTCCTCCTATCTGTATCACCCTGCAGGGGAAGGAGACTCATAGCTCCTCCTCTCTGTATCACCCTGCAGGGGGCGGAGACTCACAGCTCCTCCTCTCTGTATCACCCTACAGGGGGAGGAGACTCACAGCTCCTCCTCTCTGTATCACCCTGCAGGGGGAGGAGAATCACAGCTCCTCCTATCTGTATCACCCTGCAGGGGGCGGAGACTCACAGCTCCTCCTATCTGTATCACCCTACAGGGGGAGGAGACTCACAGCTCCTCCTATCTGTATCACCCTGCAGGGGGAGGAGACTCACAGCTCCTCCTATCTGTATCACCCTGCAGGGGGAGGAGACTCACAGCTCCTCCTATCTGTATCACCCTGCAGGGGGCGGAGACTCACAGCTCCTCCTATCTGTATCACCCTGCAGGGGAAGGAGACTCACAGCTCCTCCTATCTGTATCACCCTGCAGGGGGAGGAGACTCACAGCTCCTCCTATCTGTATCACCCTGCAGGGGAAGGAGACTCACAGCTCCTCCTATCTGTATCACCCTGCAGGGGAAGGAGACTCACAGCTCCTCCTATCTGTATCACCCTGCAGGGGGAGGAGACTCACAGCTCCTCCTATCTGTATCACCCTGCAGGGGGCGGAGACTCACAGCTCCTCCTATCTGTATCACCCTGCAGGGGAAGGAGACTCACAGCTCCTCCTATCTGTATCACCCTGCAGGGGGAGGAGACTCACAGCTCCTCCTATCTGTATCACCCTGCAGGGGGCGGAGACTCACAGCTCCTCCTATCTGTATCACCCTGCAGGGGGCGGAGACTCACAGCTCCTCCTATCTGTATCACCCTGCAGGGGGCGGAGACTCACAGCTCCTCCTATCTGTATCACCCTGCAGGGGAAGGAGACTCACAGCTCCTCCTATCTGTATCACCCTGCAGGGGGAGGAGACTCACAGCTCCTCCTATCTGTATCACCCTGCAGGGGAAGGAGACTCACAGCTCCTCCTATCTGTATCACCCTGCAGGGGGAGGAGACTCACAGCTCCTCCTATCTGTATCACCCTGCAGGGGGAGGAGACTCACAGCTCCTCCTATCTGTATCACCCTGCAGGGGGCGGAGACTCACAGCTCCTCCTATCTGTATCACCCTGCAGGGGAAGGAGACTCACAGCTCCTCCTATCTGTATCACCCTGCAGGGGGAGGAGACTCACAGCTCCTCCTATCTGTATCACCCTGCAGGGGGCGGAGACTCACAGCTCCTCCTCTCTGTACCACCCTGCAGGGGGCGGAGACTCACAGCTCCTCCTATCTGTATCACCCTGCAGGGGAAGGAGACTCACAGCTCCTCCTCTCTGTACCACCCTGCAGGGGGCGGAGACTTATAGCTCCTCCTATCTGTATCACCCTGCAGGGGAAGGAGACTCACAGCTCCTCCTATCTGTATCACCCTGCAGGGGAAGGAGACTCATAGCTCCTCCTCTCTGTATCACCCTGCAGGGGGCGGAGACTCACAGCTCCTCCTCTCTGTATCACCCTACAGGGGGAGGAGACTCACAGCTCCTCCTCTCTGTATCACCCTGCAGGGGGAGGAGAATCACAGCTCCTCCTATCTGTATCACCCTGCAGGGGGCGGAGACTCACAGCTCCTCCTATCTGTATCACCCTACAGGGGGAGGAGACTCACAGCTCCTCCTCTCTGTATCACCCTGCAGGGGGAGGAGACTCACAGCTCCTCCTATCTGTATCACCCTACAGGGGGAGGAGACTCACAGCTCCTCCTCTCTGTATCACCCTGCAGGGGGAGGAGACTCACAGCTCCTCCTATCTGTATCACCCTGCAGGGGGAGGAGACTCACAGCTCCTCCTATCTGTATCACCCTGCAGGGGGAGGAGACTCACAGCTCCTCCTATCTGTATCACCCTGCAGGGGGCGGAGACTCACAGCTCCTCCTATCTGTATCACCCTGCAGGGGAAGGAGACTCACAGCTCCTCCTATCTGTATCACCCTGCAGGGGGAGGAGACTCACAGCTCCTCCTATCTGTATCACCCTGCAGGGGGCGGAGACTCACAGCTCCTCCTATCTGTATCACCCTGCAGGGGGCGGAGACTCACAGCTCCTCCTATCTGTATCACCCTGCAGGGGGCGGAGACTCACAGCTCCTCCTATCTGTATCACCCTGCAGGGGGAGGAGACTCACAGTTCCTCCTATCTGTATCACCCTGCAGGGGGAGGAGACTCACAGCTCCTCCTATCTGTATCACCCTGCAGGGGGAGGAGACTCACAGCTCCTCCTCTCTGTATCACCCTGCAGGGGGCGGAGACTCACAGCTCCTCCTCTCTGTATCACCCTGCAGGAGAAGGAGACTCACAGCTCCTCCTATCTGTATCACCCTGCAGGGGGAGGAGACTCACAGCTCCTCCTCTCTGTATCACCCTGCAGGGGGAGGAGACTCATAGCTCCTCCTCTCTGTATCACCCTGCAGGGGGGCGGAGACTCATAGCTCCTCCTATCTGTATCACCCTGCAGGGGGCGGAGACTCACAGCTCCTCCTCTCTGTATCACCCTGCAGGGGGAGGAGACTCATAGCTCCTCCTATCTGTATCACCCTGCAGGGGGAGGAGACTCATAGCTCCTCCTATCTGTATCACCCTGCAGGGGGAGGAGACTCACAGCTCCTCCTCCTCTGTACCACCCTGCAGGGAGCGGAGACTCACAGCTCCTCCTATCTGTATCACCCTGCAGGGGGCGGATACTCACAGCTCCTCCTATCTGTATCACCCTGCAGGGGAAGGAGACTCACAGCTCCTCCTCTCTCTATCACCCTGCAGGGGAAGGAGATTCACAGCTCCTCCTATCTGTATCACCCTGCAGGGGGAGGAGACTCACAGCTCCTCTTCTGTATCACCCTGCAGGGGGCGGAGACTCACAGCTCCTCCTCTCTGTATCACCCTGCAGGGGAAGGAGACTCACAGCTCCTCCTCTCTGTATCACCCTGCAGGGGAAGGAGACTCACAGCTCCTCCTCTCTGTATCACCCTGCAGGGGGCGGAGACTCACAGCTCCTCCTATCTGTATCACCCTGCAGGGGAAGGAGACTCACAGCTCCTCCTCTCTGTATCACCCTGCAGGGGGCGGAGACTCACAGCTCCTCCTCTCTGTATCTCCCTACAGGGGGAGGAGACTCACAGCTCCTCCTCCTTGTATCACCCTGCAGGGGGCGGAGACTCCCAGCTCCTCCTCTCTCTATCACCCTGCAGGGGGCGGAGACTCCCAGCTCCTCCTCTCTCTATCACCCTGCAGGGGAAGGAGACTCCCAGCTCCTCCTCTCTCTATCACCCTGCAGGGGAAGGAGACTCACAGCTCCTCCTATCTGTATCACCCTGCAGGGGGAGGAGACTCACAGCTCCTCCTCTCTGTATCACCCTGCAGGGGGAGGAGACTCCCAGCTCCTCCTATCTGTATCACCCTGCAGGGGGCGGAGACTCCCAGCTCCTCCTCTCTCTATCACCCTGCAGGGGGCGGAGACTCCCAGCTCCTCCTCTCTCTATCACCCTGCAGGGGAAGGAGACTCCCAGCTCCTCCTCTCTGTATCACCCTGCAGGGGGAGGAGACTCACAGCTCCTCCTCTCTGTATCACCCTGCAGGGGGCAGAGACTCACAGCTCCTCCTCTCTGTATCACCCTGCAGGGGAAGGAGACTCACAGCTCCTCCTCTCTGTATCACCCTGCAGGGGAAGGAGACTCACAGCTCCTCCTATCTGTATCACCCTGCAGGGGGCGGAGACTCACAGCTCCTCCTATCTGTATCACCCTGCAGGGGGCGGAGACTCACAGCTCCTCCTATCTGTATCACCCTGCAGGGGAAGGAGACTCACAGCTCCTCCTATCTGTATCACCCTGCAGGGGAAGGAGACTCACAGCTCCTCCTCTCTGTATCACCCTGCAGGGGGCGGAGACTCACAGCTCCTCCTATCTGTATCACCCTACAGGGGGAGGAGACTCACAGCTCCTCCTCTCTGTATCACCCTGCAGGGGGAGGAGACTCACAGATCCTCCTATCTGTATCACCCTGCAGGGGGAGGAGACTCACAGCTCCTCCTATCTGTATCACCCTGCAGGGGGAGGAGACTCACAGCTCCTCCTATCTGTATCACCCTGCAGGGGGCGGAGACTCACAGCTCCTCCTATCTGTATCACCCTGCAGGGGGCGGAGACTCACAGCTCCTCCTATCTGTATCACCCTGCAGGGGGAGGAGACTCACAGCTCCTCCTATCTGTATCACCCTGCAGGGGAAGGAGACTCACAGCTCCTCCTATCTGTATCACCCTGCAGGGGGAGGAGACTCACAGCTCCTCCTATCTGTATCACCCAGCAGGGGGCGGAGACTCACAGCTCCTCCTATCTGTATCACCCTGCAGGGGGCGGAGACTCACAGCTCCTCCTATCTGTATCACCCTGCAGGGGAAGGAGACTCACAGCTCCTCCTATCTGTATCACCCTGCAGGGGGAGAAGACTCACAGCTCCTCCTATCTGTATCACCCTGCAGGGGGCGGAGACTCACAGCTCCTCCTATCTGTATCACCCTGCAGGGGGCGGAGACTCCCAGCTCCTCCTATCTGTATCACCCTGCAGGGGGAGAAGACTCACAGCTCCTCCTATCTGTATCACCCTGCAGGGGGCGGAGACTCACAGCTCCTCCTCTCTGTATCACCCTGCAGGGGAAGGAGACTCACAGCTCCTCCTCTCTGTATCACCCTGCAAGGGGAGGAGACTCACAGCTCCTCCTCTCTGTATCACCCTGCAGGGGGAGGAGACTCACAGCTCCTCCTCTCTGTATTACCCTGCAGGGGGAGGAGACTCATAGCTCCTCCTATCTGTATCACCCTGCAGGGGGCGGAGACTCACAGCTCCTCCTATCTGTATCACCCTGCAGGGGGCGGAGACTCACAGCTCCTCCTATCTGTATCACCCTGCAGGGGGAGGAGACTCATAGCTCCTCCTATCTGTATCACCCTGCAGGGGGAGGAGACTCATAGCTCCTCCTATCTGTATCACCCTGCAGGGGGAGGAGACTCACAGCTCCTCCTCTCTGTACCACCCTGCAGGGGGCGGAGACTCACAGCTCCTCCTATCTGTATCACCCTGCAGGGGAAGGAGACTCACAGCTCCTCCTCTCTGTACCACCCTGCAGGGGGCGGAGACTCATAGCTCCTCCTATCTGTATCACCCTGCAGGGGAAGGAGACTCACAGCTCCTCCTATCTGTATCACCCTGCAGGGGAAGGAGACTCACAGCTCCTCCTCTCTGTATCACCCTGCAGGGGGCGGAGACTCACAGCTCCTATCTGTATCACCCTACAGGGGGAGGAGACTCACAGCTCCTCCTCTCTGTATCACCCTGCAGGGGGAGGAGACTCACAGCTCCTCCTATCTGTATCACCCTGCAGGGGGAGGAGACTCACAGCTCCTCCTATCTGTATCACCCTGCAGGGGGCGGAGACTCACAGCTCCTCCTATCTGTATCACCCTGCAGGGGAAGGAGACTCACAGCTCCTCCTATCTGTATCACCCTGCAGGGGGAGGAGACTCACAGCTCCTCCTATCTGTATCACCCTGCAGGGGAAGGAGACTCACAGCTCCTCCTATCTGTATCACCCTGCAGGGAAGGAGACTCACAGCTCCTCCTATCTGTATCACCCTGCAGGGGGAGGAGACTCACAGCTCCTCCTATCTGTATCACCCTGCAGGGGGAGGAGACTCACAGCTCCTCCTATCTGTATCACCCTGCAGGGGGAGGAGACTCACAGCTCCTCCTGTCTGTATCACCCTGCAGGGGGCGGAGACTCACAGCTCCTCCTCTCTGTATCACCCTGCAGGGGAAGGAGACTCACAGCTCCTCCTATCTGTATCACCCTGCAGGGGAAGGAGACTCACAGCTCCTCCTATCTGTATCACCCTGCAGGGGAAGGAGACTCACAGCTCCTCCTCTCTGTATCACCCTGCAGGGGGCGGAGACTCACAGCTCCTCCTATCTGTATCACCCTACAGGGGGAGGAGACTCACAGCTCCTCCTCTCTGTATCACCCTGCAGGGGGAGGAGACTCACAGCTCCTCCTATCTGTATCACCCTGCAGGGGGAGGAGACTCACAGCTCCTCCTATCTGTATCACCCTGCAGGGGGCGGAGACTCACAGCTCCTCCTATCTGTATCACCCTGCAGGGGAAGGAGACTCACAGCTCCTCCTATCTGTATCACCCTGCAGGGGGAGGAGACTCACAGCTCCTCCTATCTGTATCACCCTGCAGGGGAAGGAGACTCACAGCTCCTCCTATCTGTATCACCCTGCAGGGAAGGAGACTCACAGCTCCTCCTATCTGTATCACCCTGCAGGGGGAGGAGACTCACAGCTCCTCCTATCTGTATCACCCTGCAGGGGGAGGAGACTCACAGCTCCTCCTATCTGTATCACCCTGCAGGGGGAGGAGACTCACAGCTCCTCCTATCTGTATCACCCTGCAGGGGGCGGAGACTCACAGCTCCTCCTCTCTGTATCACCCTGCAGGGGAAGGAGACTCACAGCTCCTCCTATCTGTATCACCCTGCAGGGGAAGGAGACTCACAGCTCCTCCTATCTGTATCACCCTGCAGGGGGAGGAGACTCACAGCTCCTCCTCTCTGTATCACCCTGCAGGGGGAGGAGACTCATAGCTCCTCCTATCTGTATCACCCTGCAGGGGGGCGGAGACTCATAGCTCCTCCTATCTGTATCACCCTGCAGGGGGCGGAGACTCACAGCTCCTCCTATCTGTATCACCCTGCAGGGGGAGGAGACTCATAGCTCCTCCTATCTGTATCACCCTGCAGGGGGAGGAGACTCATAGCTCCTCCTATCTGTATCACCCTGCAGGGGGAGGAGACTCACAGCTCCTCCTCTCTGTACCACCCTGCAGGGGGCGGAGACTCACAGCTCCTCCTATCTGTATCACCCTGCAGGGGGCGGAGACTCACGGCTCCTCCTATCTGTATCACCCTGCAGGGGGCGGAGACTCACGGCTCCTCCTATCTGTATCACCCTGCAGGGGGAGGAGACTCACAGCTCCTCCTATCTGTATCACCCTGCAGGGGGAGGAGACTCACAGCTCCTCCTCTCTGTATCACCCTGCAGGGGGAGGAGACTCACAGCTCCTATCTGTATCACCCTGCAGGGGGCGGAGACTCACAGCTCCTCCTCTCTGTATCACCCTGCAGGGGGCGGAGACTCACAGCTCCTCCTATCTGTATCACCCTGCAGGGGGCGGAGACTCACAGCTCCTCCTATCTGTATCACCCTGCAGGGGGCGGAGACTCACAGCTCCTCCTCTCTATCACCCTGCAGGGGGCGGAGACTCCCAGCTCCTCCTCTCTGTATCACCCTGCAGGGGGCGGAGACTCCCAGCTCCTCCTCTCTGTATCACCCTGCAGGGGGCGGAGACTCCCAGCTCCTCCTCTCTGTATCACCCTGCAGGGGGCGGAGACTCCCAGCTCCTCCTCTCTGTATAACCCTGCAGGGGGCGGAGACTCCCAGCTCCTCCTCTCTGTATCACCCTGCAGGGGGCGGAGACTCCCAGCTCCTCCTCTCTGTATCACCCTGCAGGGGGCGGAGACTCCCAGCTCCTCCTCTCTGTATCACCCTGCAGGGGAAGGAGACTCACAGCTCCTCCTCTCTGTATCACCCTGCAGGGGGAGGAGACTCACAGCTCCTCTTCTCTGTATCACCCTGCAGGGGGAGGAGACTCATAGCTCCTATCTGTATCACCCTGCAGGGGGCAGAGACTCACAGCTCCTCCTCTCTGTATCACCCTGCAGGGGGCGGAGACTCACAGCTCCTATCTGTATCACCCTGCAGGGGGCGGAGACTCACAGCTCCTCCTATCTGTATCACCCTGCAGGGGGCGGAGACTCACAGCTCCTCCTATCTGTATCACCCTGCAGGGGGCGGAGACTCCCAGCTCCTCCTCTCTGTATCACCCTGCAGGGGGCGGAGACTCCCAGCTCCTCCTCTCTGTATCACCCTGCAGGGGAAGGAGACTCACAGCTCCTCCTCTCTGTATCACCCTGCAGGGGGAGGAGACTCACAGCTCCTCCTCTCTGTATCACCCTGCAGGGGGAGGAGACTCATAGCTCCTATCTGTATCACCCTGCAAGGGGCGGAGACTCACAGCTCCTCCTCTCTGTATCACCCTGCAGGGAGCGGAGACTCACAGCTCCTATCTGTATCACCCTGCAGGGGGCGGAGACTCACAGCTCCTCCTATCTGTATCACCCTGCAGGGGGCGGAGACTCACAGCTCCTCCTATCTGTATCACCCTGCAGGGGGCGGAGACTCACAGCTCCTGTATCACCCTGCAAGGGGCGGAGACTCCCAGCTCCTCCTATCTGTATCACCCTGCAGGGGGCGGAGACTCACAGCTCCTCCTATCTGTATCATCCGAAAGGGGCAAAGCCTCATCGCCCCTCCTATCTGTATCACCCTGCAGGAGACGCAGCTCCTCCTATGTGTATCACCCTGCAGGGGGAGGAGCCTCACAGTTCCTCCTATCTGTATCACCCTGCAGGGGGCGGAGACTCACAGCTCCTCCTATCTGTATCACCCTGCAGGGGGCGGAGACTCACAGCTCCTCCTCTCTGTATCACCCTGCAGGGGGCGGAGACTCACAGCTCCTATCTGTATCACCCTACAGGGGGGCGGAGACTCACAGCTCCTCCTATCTGTATCACCCTGCAGGGGGCGGAGACTCACAGCTCCTCCTCTCTGTATCACCCTGCAGAGGGCGGAGACTCACAGCTCCTCCTCTCTGTATCACCCTGCAGGGGGCGGAGACTCACAGCTCCTATCTGTATCACCCTGCAGGGGGCGGAGACTCACAGCTCCTCCTATCTGTATCACCCTGCAGGGGGCGGAGACTCACAGCTCCTCCTATCTGTATCACCCTGCAGGGGGCGGAGACTCACAGCTCCTCCTATCTGTATCACCCTGCAGGGGGCGGAGACTCACAGCTCCTCCTCTCTGTATCACCCTGCAGGGGGCGGAGACTCACAGCTCCTATCTGTATCACCCTGCAGGGGGTGGAGACTCACAGCTTCTCCTATCTGTATCACCCTGCAGGGGGCGGAGACTCACAGCTCCTCCTATCTGTATCACCCTGCAGGGGGCGGAGACTCACAGCTCCTCCTATCTGTATCACCCTGCAGGGGGCGGAGACTCACAGCTCCTCCTATCTGTATCACCCTGCAGGGGGCGGAGACTCACAGCTCCTGTATCACCCTGCAGGGGGAGGAGCCTCACAGTTCCTCCTATCTGTATCACCCTGCAGGGGGCGGAGACTCCCAGCTCCTCCTCTCTGTATCACCCTGCAGGGGGCGGAGACTCACAGCTCCTCCTGTCTGTATCACCCCAAAGGGGCAAAGCCTCATCGCCCCTCCTATCTGTATCACCCTGCAGGAGACGCAGCTCCTCCTATCTGTATCACCCTGCAGGGGGAGGAGCCTCACAGTTCCTCCTATCTGTATCACCCTGCAGGGGGCGGAGACTCACAGCTCCTCCTATCTGTATCACCCTGCAGGGGGAGGAGACTCACAGCTCCTATCTGTATCACCCTGCAGGGGGAGGAGACTCATAGCTCCTCCTATATGTATCACCCTGCAGGAGATGCAGCTCCTCCTATCTGTATCACCCTGCAGGGGGAGGAGCCTCACAGTTCCTCCTATCTGTATCACCCTGCAGGGGGCGGAGACTCGTAGCTCCTCCTATCTGTATCACCCTGCAGGGGGCGGAGACTCATAGCTCCTCCTATCTGTATCACCCCAAAGGGGCGAAGCCTCATAGCTCCTCCTATCTGTATCACCCTGCAGGGGGAGGAGCCTCACAGTTCCTACTATCTGTATCACCCTGCAGGGGGCGGAGACTCATAGCTCCTCCTATCTCTATCACCCTGCAGGGGGCGGAGACTCATAGCTCTCCCTCTCTGTATCACCCTGCAGGGGGCAGAGACTCAGCTCTCCCTCTCTCTATCACCCTGCAGGAGGCAGAGACTCAGCTCTCCCTCTCTCTATGACCCTGCAGGCGGCAGAGACTCAGCTCTCCCTCTCTCTATTACCCTGCAGGAGGCAGAGACTCAGCTCTCCCTCTCATTATCACCCTGCAGGAGGCAGAGACTCAGCTCTCCCTCTTCTATGACCCTGCAGGGGGCAGAGACTCAGCTCTCCCTCTCTCTATGACCCTGCAGGGGGCAGAGACTCAGCTCTCCCTCTCTCTATCACCCTGCAGGGGACGCAGACTCAGCTCTCCCTCTCTCTATGACCCTGCAGGAGGCAGAGATTCAGCTCTCCCTCACTCTATCACCCTGCAGGAGGCAGAGACTCAGCTCTCCCTCTCTCTATCACCCTTCAGGGGACGGAGACTCAGCTCTCCCTCTCTCTATCACCCTGCAGGAGGCAGAGACTCAGCTCTCCCTCTCTCTATCACCCTGCAGGGGACGGAGACTCAGCTCTCCCTCTCTCTATGACCCTGCAGGAGGCAGAGACTCAGCTCTCCCTCTCTCTATGACCCTGCAGGAGGCAGAGACTCAGCTCTCCCTCTCTCTATCACCCTGCAGGAGGCAGAGACTCAGCTCTCCCTCTCTGTATCACCCTGCAGGAGGCAGAGACTCAGCTCTCCCTCTCTGTATCACCCTGCAGGAGGCAGAGACTCAGCTCTCCCTCTCTCTATCACCCTGCAGGGGACGGAGACTCAGCTCTCCCTCTCTCTATCAACCTGCAGGGAGTGTAGACTCATAGCTCTCCCTCTCTGTATCACCCTGCAGGAGGCAGAGACTCAGCTCTCCCTCTCTCTATCACCCTGCAGGGGGCAGAGACTCAGCTCTCCCTCTCTGTATCACCCTGCAGGGAGTGTAGACTCAGCTCTCCCTCTCTTTATCACCCTGCAGGAGGCAGAGACTCAGCTCTCCCTCTCTTTATCACCCTGCAGGAGGCAGAGACTCAGCTCTCCCTCTCTTTATCACCCTGCAGGAGGCAGAGACTCAGCTCTCCCTCTCTCTATCACCCTGCAGGAGGCAGAGACTCAGCTCTCCCTCTCTCTATGACCCTGCAGGAGGCAGAGACTCAGCTCTCCCTCTCTCTATCACCCTGCAGGAGGCAGAGACTCAGCTCTCCCTCTCTCTATCACCCTGCAGGAGGCAGAGACTCAGCTCTCCCTCTCTGTATCACCCTGCAGGAGGCAGAGACTCAGCTCTCCCTCTCTCTATGACCCTGCAGGAGGCAGAGACTCAGCTCTCCCTCTCTCTATCACCCTGCAGGAGGCAGAGACTCAGCTCTCCCTCTCTTTATCACCCTGCAGGAGGCAGAGACTCAGCTCTCCCTCTCTTTATCACCCTGCAAGAGGCAGAGACTCAGCTCTCCCTCTCTTTATCACCCTGCAAGAGGCAGAGACTCAGCTCTCCCTCTCTTTATCACCCTGCAGGAGGCAGAGACTCAGCTCTCCCTCTCTCTATCACCCTGCAGGAGGCAGAGACTCAGCTCTCCCTCTCTGTATCACCCTGCAGGAGGCAGAGACTCAGCTCTCCCTCTCTCTATCACCCTGCAGGGGCCGGAGACTCCCAGCTCCTCCTATCTGTTCCACCCTCTTGATCTTGGTACTCACTCAGTGTCGGCGGCCTTGTACTGGTCTTGCGTATACTCCAGGGGAAGACAGGCGAGGACGTTATTCTCCTAGGACAACAGACATTACCGGTGATGTATAATGTCGCCCTCAGACGGTCTGGTGACCCCCCACCACCCGCCTGATGTCTTTAGCTTCTCATCTATGGGGGAGTTGGTCTCGGATGACAACGAACGATGACGTGTGCGGCTGACACTGATGTGTAATGTGCCTACGTGTTAGGTCAGAAGAGCAAACATCGCACAGTCAATTCTTTTCATCCGGCATCCAGTAAATCAGAAGCTAATCCAGAGCACACCGTCATGCCGAATTATCATATTTTTTTTTTTTTTTTATGTAAAATCTGCAACTGTGCGAACTATTGTGTGAGTGAATCCCAGCGGCGCACTGCCAGTGACTGGAAGCGAAGCTCCGAATCTCTGAGGATGAGACCAGAAGCCGTTACTCTTCCATCCGGCGTACTGCCAGTGACTGGAAGAGAAGCTCCGAATCTCTGAAGACGAGACCAGAAGCCGTTACTCTTCCATCCGGCGTACTGCCAGTGATTGGAAGCGAAGCTCCGAATCTCTGAAGACGAGACCAGAAGCCGTTACTCTTCCATCCGGCGTACTGCCAGTGACTGGAAGAGAAGCTCCGAATCTCTGAGGACGAGACCAGAAGCCGTTACTCTTCCCTCCGGCGTACTGCCAGTGACTGGAAGAGAAGCTCCGAATCTCTGAGGACGAGACCAGAAGCCGTTACTCTTCCCTCCGGCGTACTGCCAGTGACTGGAAGCAAAGCTCCGAATTTCTGAGGACGAGACCAGAACCATTACTCTTCCCTCCGGCGTACTGCCAGTGACTGGAAGAGAAGCTCCGAATCTCTGAGGACGAGACCAGAAGCAGTTACTCTTCCCTCCGGCGTACTGCCAGTGACTGGAAGCAAAGCTCCGAATTTCTGAGGACGAGACCAGAACCATTACTCTTCCCTCCGGCGTACTGCCAGTGACTGGAAGAGAAGCTCCGAATCTCTGAGGACGAGACCAGAAGCCATTACTCTTCCCTCCGGCGTACTGCCAGTGACTGGAAGCAAAGCTCCGAATTTCTGAGGACGAGACCAGAACCATTACTCTTCCCTCCGGCGTACTGCCAGTGACTGGAAGAGAGGCTCCGAATCTCTGAGGACGAGACCAGAAGCCATTACTCTTCCCTCCGGCGTACTGCCAGTGACTGGAAGAGAGGCTCCGAATCTCTGAGGACGAGACCAGAAGCCATTACTCTTCCCTCCGGCGTACTGCCAATGACTGGAAGCAAAGCTCCGAATCTCTGAGGACGAGACCAGAAGCCGTTACTCTTCCCTCCGGCGTACTGCCAGTGACTGGAAGCAAAGCTCCGAATTTCTGAGGACGAGACCAGAACCATTACTCTTCCCTCCGGCGTACTGCCAGTGACTGGAAGAGAAGCTCCGAATCTCTGAGGACGAGACCAGAAGCAGTTACTCTTCCCTCCGGCGTACTGCCAGTGACTGGAAGCAAAGCTCCGAATTTCTGAGGACGAGACCAGAACCATTACTCTTCCCTCCGGCGTACTGCCAGTGACTGGAAGAGAAGCTCCGAATCTCTGAGGACGAGACCAGAAGCCATTACTCTTCCCTCCGGCGTACTGCCAGTGACTGGAAGCAAAGCTCCGAATTTCTGAGGACGAGACCAGAACCATTACTCTTCCCTCCGGCGTACTGCCAGTGACTGGAAGAGAGGCTCCGAATCTCTGAGGACGAGACCAGAAGCCATTACTCTTCCCTCCGGCGTACTGCCAGTGACTGGAAGAGAGGCTCCGAATCTCTGAGGACGAGACCAGAAGCCATTACTCTTCCCTCCGGCGTACTGCCAATGACTGGAAGCAAAGCTCCGAATCTCTGAGGATGAGACCAGAAGCCGTTACTCTTCCCTCCAGCGTACTGCCAGTGACTGGAAGCGAAGCTCCGAATCTCTGAGGACGAGACCAGAAGCTGTTACTCTTCCCTCCAGCGTACTGCCAGTGACTGGAAGCGAAGCTCCGAATCTCTGAGGATGAGACCAGAAGCCGTTACTCTTCCCTCCAGCGTACTGCCAGTGACTGGAAGCGAAGCTCCGAATCTCTGAGGATGAGACCAGAAGCCGTTACTCTTCCCTCCAGCATACTGCCAGTGACTGGAAGAGAAGCTCCGAATCTCTGAGGACGAGACCAGAAGCCATTACTCTTCCCTCCGGCGTACTGCCAATGACTGGAAGCAAAGCTCCGAATCTCTGAGGATGAGACCAGAAGCCGTTACTCTTCCCTCCAGCGTACTGCCAGTGACTGGAAGCGAAGCTCCGAATCTCTGAGGACGAGACCAGAAGCTGTTACTCTTCCCTCCAGCGTACTGCCAGTGACTGGAAGCGAAGCTCCGAATCTCTGAGGATGAGACCAGAAGCCGTTACTCTTCCCTCCAGCGTACTGCCAGTGACTGAAAGCGAAGCTCCGAATCTCTGAGGATGAGACCAGAAGCCGTTACTCTTCCCTCCGGCGTACTGCCAGTGACTGGAAGCGAAGCTCCGAATCTCTGAGGATGAGACCAGAAGCAGTTACTCTTCCCTCCAGCGTACTGCCAGTGACTGGAAGCGAAGCTCCGAATCTCTGAGGATGAGACCAGAAGCCGTTACTCTTCCCTCCAGCGTACTGCCAGTGACTGGAAGCGAAGCTCCGAATCTCTGAGGATGAGACCAGAAGCCGTTACTCTTCCCTCCAGCGTACTGCCAGTGACTGGAAGCGAAGCTCCGAATCTCTGAGGATGAGACCAGAAGCCGTTACTCTTCCCTCCAGCGTACTGCCAGTGACTGGAAGCGAAGCTCCGAATCTCTGAGGATGAGACCAGAAGCCGTTACTCTTCCCTCCAGCGTACTGCCAGTGACTGGAAGAGAAGCTCCGAATCTCTGAGGATGAGACCAGAAGCCGTTACTCTTCCCTCCGGCGTACTGCCAGTGACTGGAAGAGAAGCTCCGAATCTCTGAGGATGAGACCAGAAGCCGTTACTCTTCCCTCCGGCGTACTGCCAGTGACTGGAAGAGAAGCTCCGAATCTCTGAGGATGAGACCAGAAGCCGTTACTCTTCCCTCCGGCGTACTGCCAGTGACTGGAAGCGAAGCTCCGTATCTCTGAGGATGAGACCAGAAGCCGTTACTCTTCCCTCCGGCGTACTGCCAGTGACTGGAAGCGAAGCTCCGAATCTCTGAGGATGAGACCAGAAGCCGTTACTCTTCCCTCCAGCGTACTGCCAGTGACTGGAAGCGAAGCTCCGAATCTCTGAGGATGAGACCAGAAGCTGTTACTCTTCCCTCCAGCGTACTGCCAGTGACTGGAAGCGAAGCTCCGAATCTCTGAGGATGAGACCAGAAGCCGTTACTCTTCCCTCCAGCGTACTGCCAGTGACTGGAAGCGAAGCTCCGAATCTCTGAGGATGAGACCAGAAGCCGTTACTCTTCCCTCCAGCGTACTGCCAGTGACTGGAAGAGAAGCTCCGAATCTCTGAGGATGAGACCAGAAGCCGTTACTCTTCCCTCCGGCGTACTGCCAGTGACTGGAAGAGAAGCTCCGAATCTCTGAGGATGAGACCAGAAGCCGTTACTCTTCCCTCCGGCGTACTGCCAGTGACTGGAAGCGAAGCTCCGTATCTCTGAGGACGAGACCAGAAGCTGTTACTCTTCCCTCCAGCATACTGCCAGTGACTGGAAGCGAAGCTCCGAATCTCTGAGGATGAGACCAAAAGCCGTTACTCTTCCCTCCAGCGTACTGCCAGTGACTGGAAGAGAAGCTCCGAATCGCTGAGGATGAGACCAGAAGCCGTTACTCTTCCCTCCGGCGTACTGCCAGTGACTGGAAGAGAAGCTCCGAATCTCTGAGGATGAGACCAGAAGCCGTTACTCTTCCCTCCGGCGTACTGCCAGTGACTGGAAGCGAAGCTCCGTATCTCTGAGGACGAGACCAGAAGCCGTTACTCTTCCCTCCAGAGTACTGCCAGTGACTGGAAGAGAAGCTTCGAATCTCTGAGGATGAGACCAGAAGCCGTTACTCTTCCCTCCAGCGTACTGCCAGTGACTGGAAGAGAAGCTTCGAATCTCTGAGGATGAGACCAGAAGCCGTTACTCTTCCCTCCGGCGTACTGCCAGTGACTGGAAGAGAAGCTCCGAATCTCTGAGGATGAGACCAGAAGCCGTTACTCTTCCCTCCGGCGTACTGCCAGTGACTGGAAGCGAAGCTCCGAATCTCTGAGGACGAGACCAGAAGCTGTTACTCTTCCCTCCAGCGTACTGCCAGTGACTGGAAGCGAAGCTCCGAATCTCTGAGGATGAGACCAGAACCATTACTCTTCCCTCCGGCGTACTGCCAGTGACTGGAAGCGAAGCTCCGTATCTCTGAGGACGAGACCAGAAGCTGTTACTCTTCCCTCCGGCGTACTGCCAGTGACTGGAAGCGAAGCTCCGTATCTCTGAGGACGAGACCAGAAGCCGTTACTCTTCCCTCCGGCGTACTGCCAGTGACTGGAAGCGAAGCTCCGTATCTCTGAGGACGAGACCAGAAGCTGTTACTCTTCCCTCCAGCGTACTGCCAGTGACTGGAAGCGAAGCTCTGAATCTCTGAAGACGAGACCAGAAGCCGTTACTCTTCCATCCGGCGTACTGCCAGTGACTGGAAGAGAAGCTCCGAATCTCTGAGGATGAGACCAGAAGCCGTTACTCTTCCCTCCGGCGCACTGCCAGTGACTGAAAGCGAAGCACCGAATCTCTGAGGATGAAACCAGAAGCCGTTACTCTTCCCTCCGGCGTACTGCCAGTGACTGGAAGAGAAGCTCCGAATCTCTGAGGATGAGACCAGAAGCCGTTACTCTTCCCTCCGGCGTACTGCCAGTGACTGAAAGCGAAGCACCGAATCTCTGAGGATGAGACCAGAAGCCGTTACTCTTCCCTCCGGCGTACTGCCAGTGACTGGAAGCGAAGCTCCGTATCTCTGAGGACGAGACCAGAAGCCGTTACTCTTCCCTCCGGCGTACTGCCAGTGACTGGAAGCGAAGCTCCGTATCTCTGAGGACGAGACCAGAAGCTGTTACTCTTCCCTCCAGCGTACTGCCAGTGACTGGAAGCGAAGCTCTGAATCTCTGAAGACGAGACCAGAAGCCGTTACTCTTCCATCCGGCGTACTGCCAGTGACTGGAAGAGAAGCTCCGAATCTCTGAGGATGAGACCAGAAGCCGTTACTCTTCCCTCCGGCGCACTGCCAGTGACTGAAAGCGAAGCACCGAATCTCTGAGGATGAAACCAGAAGCCGTTACTCTTCCCTCCGGCGTACTGCCAGTGACTGGAAGAGAAGCTCCGAATCTCTGAGGATGAGACCAGAAGCCGTTACTCTTCCCTCCGGCGTACTGCCAGTGACTGAAAGCGAAGCACCGAATCTCTGAGGATGAGACCAGAAGCCGTTACTCTTCCCTCCGGCGTACTGCCAGTGACTGAAAGCGAAGCTCCGAATCTCTGAGGATGAGACCAGAAGCTGTTACTCTTCCCTCCGGCGTACTGCCAGTGACTGGAAGCGAAGCTCTGAATCTCTGAGGATGAGACCAGAAGCCGTTACTCTTCCCTCTGGCGTACTGCCAGTGACTGGAAGTGAAGCTCCGAATCTCTGAGGATGAGACCAGAAGCCGTTACTCTTCCCTCCGGCGTACTGCCAGTGACTGGAAGCGAAGCTCCGAATCTCTGAGGATGAGACCAGAAGCCATTACTCTACCCTCCGGTGTACTGCCAGTGACTGGAAGAGAAGCTTCGAATCTCTGAGGATGAGACCAGAAGCCGTTACTCTTCCCTCCAGCGTACTGCCAGTGACTGGAAGCGAAGCTCCGAATCCCTGAAGACGAGACCAGAACCATTACTCTTCCCTCCAGCGTACTGCCAGTGACTGGAAGCGAAGCTCCGAATCTCTGAAGACGAGACCAGAAGCTGTTACTCTTCCCTCCGGCGTACTGCCAGTGACTGGAAGCGAAGCTCCGAATCTCTGAGGATGAGACCAGAAGCATTACTCTTCCCTCCGGCGTACTGCCAGTGACTGGAAGCGAAGCTCCGAATCTCTGAGGACGAGACCAGAAGCTGTTACTCTTCCCTCCAGCGTACTGCCAGTGACTGGAAGCGAAGCTCCGAATCTCTGAGGATGAGACCAGAAGCCGTTACTCTTCCCTCCAGCGTACTGCCAGTGACTGGAAGCGAAGCTCCGAATCTCTGAGGATGAGACCAGAAGCCGTTACTCTTCCCTCCAGCGTACTGCCAGTGACTGGAAGCGAAGCTCCGAATCTCTGAGGATGAGACCAGAAGCCGTTACTCTTCCCTCCGGCGTACTGCCAGTGACTGGAAGCGAAGCTCCGAATCTCTGAGGATGAGACCAGAAGCCGTTACTCTTCCCTCCAGCGTACTGCCAGTGACTGGAAGCGAAGCTCCGAATCTCTGAGGACGAGACCAGAACCATTACTCTTCCCTCCGGCGTACTGCCAGTGACTGGAAGCGAAGCTCCGAATCTCTGAGGACGAGACCAGAACCATTACTCTTCCCTCCGGCGTACTGCCAGTGACTGGAAGAGAGGCTCCGAATCTCTGAGGACGAGACCAGAAGCTGTTACTCTTCCCTCTGGCGTACTGCCAGTAACTGGAAGCGAAGCTCCGAATCTCTGAGGACGAGACCAGAAGCCATTACTCTTCCCTCCGGCGTACTGCCAGTGACTGGAAGCGAAGCTCCGAATCTCTGAGGACGAGACCAGAAGCCATTACTCTTCCCTCCGGCGTACTGCCAGTGACTGGAAGCGAAGCTCCGAATCTCTGAGGACGAGACCAGAACCATTACTCTTCCCTCCGGCGTACTGCCAGTGACTGGAAGAGAAGCTCCGAATCTCTGAGGACGAGACCAGAAGCCGTTACTCTTCCCTCCGGCGTACTGCCAGTGACTGGAAGCGAAGCTCCGAATCTCTGAGGATGAGACCAGAAGCCATTACTCTTCCCTCCGGCGTACTGCCAGTGACTGGAAGCGAAGCTCCGAATCTCTGAGGATGAGACCAGAAGCCGTTACTCTTCCCTCCGGCGTACTGCCAGTGACTGGAAGCGAAGCTCCGAATCTCTGAGGATGAGACCATACGCTGTTACTCATCCCTCCGCGTACTGCCAGTGACTGGAAGCGAAGCTCCGAATCTCTGAGGACGAGACCAGAACCATTACTCTTCCCTCCAGCGTACTGCCAGTGACTGGAAGAGAAGCTACGAATCTCTGAGGACGAGACCAGAAGCCGATACTCTTCCCTCCGGCGTACTGCCGGTGACTGGAAGCAAAGCTCCGAATCTCTGAGGATGAGACCAGAAGCCGTTACTCTTCCCTCCAGCGTACTGCCAGTGACTGGAAGCGAAACTCCGAATCTCTGAGGATGAGACCAGAAGCCATTACTCTACCCTCCGGTGTACTGCCAGTGACTGGAAGAGAAGCTTCGAATCTCTGAGGATGAGACCAGAAGCCGTTACTCTTCCCTCCAGCGTACTGCCAGTGACTGGAAGCGAAGCTCCGAATCCCTGAAGACGAGACCAGAACCATTACTCTTCCCTCCAGCGTACTGCCAGTGACTGGAAGCGAAGCTCCGAATCTCTGAAGACGAGACCAGAAGCTGTTACTCTTCCCTCCGGCGTACTGCCAGTGACTGGAAGCGAAGCTCCGAATCTCTGAGGATGAGACCAGAAGCATTACTCTTCCCTCCGGCGTACTGCCAGTGACTGGAAGCGAAGCTCCGAATCTCTGAGGACGAGACCAGAAGCTGTTACTCTTCCCTCCAGCGTACTGCCAGTGACTGGAAGCGAAGCTCCGAATCTCTGAGGATGAGACCAGAAGCCGTTACTCTTCCCTCCAGCGTACTGCCAGTGACTGGAAGCGAAGCTCCGAATCTCTGAGGATGAGACCAGAAGCCGTTACTCTTCCCTCCAGCGTACTGCCAGTGACTGGAAGCGAAGCTCCGAATCTCTGAGGATGAGACCAGAAGCCGTTACTCTTCCCTCCGGCGTACTGCCAGTGACTGGAAGCGAAGCTCCGAATCTCTGAGGATGAGACCAGAAGCCGTTACTCTTCCCTCCAGCGTACTGCCAGTGACTGGAAGCGAAGCTCCGAATCTCTGAGGACGAGACCAGAACCATTACTCTTCCCTCCGGCGTACTGCCAGTGACTGGAAGCGAAGCTCCGAATCTCTGAGGACGAGACCAGAACCATTACTCTTCCCTCCGGCGTACTGCCAGTGACTGGAAGAGAGGCTCCGAATCTCTGAGGACGAGACCAGAAGCTGTTACTCTTCCCTCTGGCGTACTGCCAGTAACTGGAAGCGAAGCTCCGAATCTCTGAGGACGAGACCAGAAGCCATTACTCTTCCCTCCGGCGTACTGCCAGTGACTGGAAGCGAAGCTCCGAATCTCTGAGGACGAGACCAGAAGCCATTACTCTTCCCTCCGGCGTACTGCCAGTGACTGGAAGCGAAGCTCCGAATCTCTGAGGACGAGACCAGAACCATTACTCTTCCCTCCGGCGTACTGCCAGTGACTGGAAGAGAAGCTCCGAATCTCTGAGGACGAGACCAGAAGCCGTTACTCTTCCCTCCGGCGTACTGCCAGTGACTGGAAGCGAAGCTCCGAATCTCTGAGGATGAGACCAGAAGCCATTACTCTTCCCTCCGGCGTACTGCCAGTGACTGGAAGCGAAGCTCCGAATCTCTGAGGATGAGACCAGAAGCCGTTACTCTTCCCTCCGGCGTACTGCCAGTGACTGGAAGCGAAGCTCCGAATCTCTGAGGATGAGACCATACGCTGTTACTCATCCCTCCGCGTACTGCCAGTGACTGGAAGCGAAGCTCCGAATCTCTGAGGACGAGACCAGAACCATTACTCTTCCCTCCAGCGTACTGCCAGTGACTGGAAGAGAAGCTACGAATCTCTGAGGACGAGACCAGAAGCCGATACTCTTCCCTCCGGCGTACTGCCGGTGACTGGAAGCAAAGCTCCGAATCTCTGAGGATGAGACCAGAAGCCGTTACTCTTCCCTCCAGCGTACTGCCAGTGACTGGAAGCGAAACTCCGAATCTCTGAGGATGAGACCAGAAGCCGTTACTCTTCCCTCCGGCGTACTGCCGGTGACTGGAAGCAAAGCTCCGAATCTCTGAGGACGAGACCAGAAGCTGTTACTCTTCCCTCCGGCGTACTGCCAGTGACTGGAAACGAAGCTCCGAATCTCTGAGGATGAGACCAGAAGCCATTACTCTTCCATCCGGCGTACTGCCAGTGACTGGAAGCGAAGCTCTGAATCTCTGAGGATGAGACCAGAAGCCATTACTCTTCCCTCCAGCGTACTGCCAGTGACTGGAAGCGAAGCTCCGAATCTCTGAGGATGAGACCAGAAGCTGTTACTCTTCCCTCCGGCGTACTGCCAGTGACTGGAAGCGAAGCTCCGAATCTCTGAGGATGAGACCAGAAGCCATTACTCTTCCCTCCGGCGTGCTGCCAGTGACTGGAAGCGAAGCTCCGAATCCCTGACGACGAGACCAGAAGCTGTTACTCTTCCCTCCGGCGTACTGCCAGTGACTGGAAGCGAAGCTCCGAATCTCTGAGGATGAGACCAGAAGCTGTTACTCTTCCCTCCGGCGTACTGCCAGTGACTGGAAGCGAAGCTCCAAATCTCTGAGGACGAGACCAGAAGCTGTTACTCTTCCCTCCGGCGTACTGCCAGTGACTGGAAGCGAAGCTCCGAATCTCTGAGGATGAGACCAGAAGCCATTACTCTTCCCTCCGGCGTACTGCCAGTGACTGGAAGCGAAGCTCCGAATCCCTGACGACGAGACCAGAAGCTGTTACTCTTCCCTCCGGCGTACTGCCAGTGACTGGAAGCGAAGCTCCGAATCTCTGAGGATGAGACCAGAAGCTGTTACTCTTCCCTCCGGCGTACTGCCAGTGACTGGAAGCGAAGCTCCAAATCTCTGAAGACGAGACCAGAAGCCGTTACTCTTCCCTCCGGCGTACTGCCAGTGACTGGAAGCGAAGCTCCGAATCTCTGAGGATGAGACCAGAAGCAGTTACTCTTCCCTCCGGCGTACTGCCGGTGACTGGAAGCAAAGCTCCGAATCTCTGAGGATGAGACCAGAAGCCATTACTCTTCCCTCCAGCGTACTGCCGGTGACTGGAAGCAAAGCTCCGAATCTCTGAGGACGAGACCAGAAGCTGTTACTCTTCCCTCCGGCGTACTGCCAGTGACTGGAAGCGAAGCTCCGAATCTCTGAGGATGAGACCAGAAGCCATTACTCTTCCCTCCGGCGTACTGCCAGTGACTGGAAGCGAAGCTCCGAATCCCTGACGACGAGACCAGAAGCTGTTACTCTTCCCTCCGGCGTACTGCCAGTGACTGGAAGCGAAGCTCCAAATCTCTGAGGATGAGACCAGAAGCTGTTACTCTTCCCTCCGGCGTACTGCCAGTGACTGTAAGCGAAGCTCTAAATCTCTGAGGATGAGACCAGAAGCCGTTACTCTTCCCTCCGGCGTACTGCCAGTGACTGGAAGCAAAGCTTCGAATCTCTGAGGATGAGACCAGAAGCCCTTAACTCTTCCCTCCGGCGTATTGCCGGTGACTGGAAGCTAAGCTCCAAATCTTTGAGGACGAGACCAGAACCATTACTCTTCCCTCCAGCGTACTGCCAGAGACTGGAAGCGAAGCTCCGAATCTCTGAGGATGAGACCAGAAGCCGTTACTCTTCCCTCCAGCGTACTGCCAGTGACTGAAAGAGAAGCACCGAATCTCTGAGGATGAGACCAGAAGCCGTTACTCTTCCCTCCGGCGTACTGCCAGTGACTGGAAGCGAAGCTCCGAATCTCTGAGGACGAGACCAGAAGCTGTTACTCTTCCCTCCGGCGTACTGCCAGTGACTGGAAGCGAAGCTCTGAATCTCTGAGGATGAGACCAGAAGCCGTTACTCTTCCCTCCGGCGTACTGCCAGTGACTGAAAGCGAAGCACCGAATCTCTGAGGATGAGACCAGAAGCCGTTACTCTTCCCTCCGGCGTACTGCCAGTGACTGGAAGCGAAGCTCCGAATCTCTGAGGACGAGACCAGAAGCCGTTACTCTTCCCTCCGGCGTACTGCCAGTGACTGGAAGCGAAGCTCCGAATCTCTGAGGATGAGACCAGAAGCCGTTACTCTTCCCTCCAGCGTACTGCCAGTGACTGGAAGCGAAGCTCCGAATCTCTGAGGACAAGACCAGAAGCCGTTACTCTTCCCTCCGGCGTACTGCCAGTGACTGGAAGCGAAGCTCCGAATCTCTGAGGACGAGACCAGAAGCCGTTACTCTTCCCTCCAGCGTACTGCCAGTGACTGGAAGCGAAGCTCCCAATCTCTGAGGACAAGACCAGAAGCCGTTACTCTTCCCTCCGCCGTACTGCCAGTGACTGGAAGCGAAGCTCCGAATCTCTGAGGACGAGACCAGAACCATTACTCTTCCCTCCGGCGTACTGCCAGTGACGGTAAGCGAAGCTCCGAATCTCTGAGGACGAGACCAGAAGCTGTTACTCTTCCCTCCGGCGTACTGCCAGTGACTGGAAGCGAAGCTCCGAATCTCTGAGGATGAGACCAGAAGCCATTACTCTTCCCTCAGGCGTACTGCCAGTGACTGGAAGAGAAGCTCCGAATCTTTGAGGACGAGACCAGAAGCTGTTACTCTTCCCTCCGGCGTACTGCCAGTGACTGGAAGCGAAGCTCCGAATCTCTGAGGATGAAACCAGAAGCCATTACTCTTCCCTCCGGCGCACTGCCAATGACTGGAAGCGAAGCTCCGAATCTCTGAGGATGAGACCATAAGCCGTTACTCTTCCCTCCGGCGTACTGCCAGTGACTGGAAGCGAAGCTCCGAATCTCTGAGGACGAGACCAGAACCATTACTCTTCCCTCCGGCGTACTGCCAGTGACTGGAAGCAAAGCTCCGAATCTCTGAGGATGAGACCAGAAGCCGTTACTCTTCCCTCCAGCGTACTGCCAGTGACTGGAAGCGAAGCTCCGAATCTCTGACGATGAGACCAGAAGCTGTTACTCTTCCCTCCGGCGTACTGCCGGTGACTGGAAGAGAAGCTCCGAATCTCTGAGGACGAGACCAGAAGCTGTTACTCTTCCCTCCGGCGTACTGCCAGTGACTGGAAGCGAAGCTCCGAATCTCTGACGACGAGACCAGAAGCTGTTACTCTTCCCTCCGGCGTACTGCCAGTGACTGGAAGCGAAGCTCCGAATCTCTGAGGATGAGACCAGAAGCCATTACTCTTCCATCCGGCGTACTGCCAGTGACTGAAAGCGAAGCTCCGAATCTCTGAGGATGAGACCAGAAGCCATTACTCTTCCCTCCGGCGTACTGCCAGTGACTGGAAGCGAAGCTCCGAATCTCTGAGGATGACACCAGAAGCTATTACTCTTCCCTCCGGCGTACTGCCAGTGACTGGAAGCGAAGCTCCAAATCTCTGAGGACGAGACCAGAAGCCGTTACTCTTCCCTCCGGCGTACTGCCAGTGACTGGAAGCGAAGCTCCGAATCTCTGAGGACGAGACCAGAAGTCGTTACTCTTCCCTCCGGCGTACTGCCAGTGACTGGAAGCGAAGCTCCAGATCTCTGAGGACGAGACCAGAAGCCGTTACTCTTTCCTCCGGCGTACTGCCAGTGACTGGAAGCGAAGCTCCGAATCTCTGAGGACGAGACCAGAAGCCGTTACTCTTCCCTCCAGCGTACTGCCGGTGACTGGAAGAGAAGCTCCGAATCTCTGAGGACGAGACCAGAAGCTGTTACTCTTCCCTCCGGCGTACTGCCAGTGACTGGAAGCGAAGCTCCGAATCTCTGACGACGAGACCAGAAGCTGTTACTCTTCCCTCCGGCGTACTGCCAGTGACTGGAAGCGAAGCTCCGAATCTCTGAGGATGAGACCAGAAGCCATTACTCTTCCATCCGGCGTACTGCCAGTGACTGAAAGCGAAGCTCCGAATCTCTGAGGATGAGACCAGAAGCCATTACTCTTCCCTCCGGCGTACTGCCAGTGACTGGAAGCGAAGCTCCGAATCTCTGACGACGAGACCAGAAGCTGTTACTCTTCCCTCCGGCGTACTGCCAGTGACTGGAAGCGAAGCTCCGAATCTCTGAGGATGAGACCAGAAGCCATTACTCTTCCATCCGGCGTACTGCCAGTGACTGAAAGCGAAGCTCCGAATCTCTGAGGATGAGACCAGAAGCCATTACTCTTCCCTCCGGCGTACTTCCAGTGACTGGAAGCGAAGCTCCGAATCCCTGACGACGAGACCAGAAGCTGTTACTCTTCCCTCCGGCGTACTGCCAGTGACTGGAAGCAAAGCTCCGAATCTCTGAGGATGAGACCAGAAGCTGTTACTCTTCCCTCCGGCGTACTGCCAGTGACTGGAAGCGAAGCTCCAAATCTCTGAGGACGAGACCAGAAGCCGTTACTCTTCCCTCCGGCGTACTGCCAGTGACTGGAAGCGAAGCTCCGAATCTCTGAGGACGAGACCAGAAGTCGTTACTCTTCCCTCCGGAGTACTGCCAGTGACTGGAAGCGAAGCTCCGAATCTCTGAGGACGAGACCAGAAGCCGTTACTCTTCCCTCCGGCGTACTGCCAGTGACTGAAAGCGAAGCACCGAATCTCTGAGGATGAGACCAGAAGCCGTTACTCTTCCCTCCGGCGTACTGCCAGTGACTGAAAGCGAAGCTCCGAATCTCTGAGGATGAGACCAGAAGCTGTTACTCTTCCCTCCGGCGTACTGCCAGTGACTGGAAGCGAAGCTCTGAATCTCTGAGGATGAGACCAGAAGCCGTTACTCTTCCCTCTGGCATACTGCCAGTGACTGGAAGCGAAGCTCCGAATCTCTGAGGATGAGACCAGAAGCCGTTACTCTTCCCTCCGGCGTACTGCCAGTGACTGGAAGCGAAGCTCCGAATCTCTGAGGATGAGACCAGAAGCCATTACTCTACCCTCCGGTGTACTGCCAGTGACTGGAAGAGAAGCTTCGAATCTCTGAGGATGAGACCAGAAGCCGTTACTCTTCCCTCCAGCGTACTGCCAGTGACTGGAAGCGAAGCTCCGAATCTCTGAAGACGAGACCAGAAGCTGTTACTCTTCCCTCCGGCGTACTGCCAGTGACTGGAAGCGAAGCTCCGAATCTCTGAGGATGAGACCAGAAGCATTACTCTTCCCTCCGGCGTACTGCCAGTGACTGGAAGCGAAGCTCCGAATCTCTGAGGACGAGACCAGAAGCTGTTACTCTTCCCTCCAGCGTACTGCCAGTGACTGGAAGCGAAGCTCCGAATCTCTGAGGATGAGACCAGAAGCCGTTACTCTTCCCTCCAGCGTACTGCCAGTGACTGGAAGAGAAGCTCCGAATCTCTGAGGATGAGACCAGAAGCCGTTACTCTTCCCTCCAGCGTACTGCCAGTGACTGGAAGCGAAGCTCCGAATCTCTGAGGATGAGACCAGAAGCCGTTACTCTTCCCTCCGGCGTACTGCCAGTGACTGGAAGCGAAGCTCCGAATCTCTGAGGATGAGACCAGAAGCCGTTACTCTTCCCTCCAGCGTACTGCCAGTGACTGGAAGCGAAGCTCCGAATCTCTGAGGACGAGACCAGAACCATTACTCTTCCCTCCGGCGTACTGCCAGTGACTGGAAGCGAAGCTCCGAATCTCTGAGGACGAGACCAGAACCATTACTCTTCCCTCCGGCGTACTGCCAGTGACTGGAAGAGAGGCTCCGAATCTCTGAGGACGAGACCAGAAGCTGTTACTCTTCCCTCTGGCGTACTGCCAGTAACTGGAAGCGAAGCTCCGAATCTCTGAGGACGAGACCAGAAGCCATTACTCTTCCCTCCGGCGTACTGCCAGTGACTGGAAGCGAAGCTCCGAATCTCTGAGGACGAGACCAGAAGCCATTACTCTTCCCTCCGGCGTACTGCCAGTGACTGGAAGCGAAGCTCCGAATCTCTGAGGACGAGACCAGAACCATTACTCTTCCCTCCGGCGTACTGCCAGTGACTGGAAGAGAAGCTCCGAATCTCTGAGGACGAGACCAGAAGCCGTTACTCTTCCCTCCGGCATACTGCCAGTGACTGGAAGCGAAGCTCCGAATCTCTGAGGATGAGACCAGAAGCCATTACTCTTCCCTCCGGCGTACTGCCAGTGACTGGAAGCGAAGCTCCGAATCTCTGAGGATGAGACCAGAAGCCGTTACTCTTCCCTCCGGCGTACTGCCAGTGACTGGAAGCGAAGCTCCGAATCTCTGAGGATGAGACCATACGCTGTTACTCATCCCTCCGCGTACTGCCAGTGACTGGAAGCGAAGCTCCGAATCTCTGAGGACGAGACCAGAACCATTACTCTTCCCTCCAGCGTACTGCCAGTGACTGGAAGAGAAGCTACGAATCTCTGAGGACGAGACCAGAAGCCGATACTCTTCCCTCCGGCGTACTGCCGGTGACTGGAAGCAAAGCTCCGAATCTCTGAGGATGAGACCAGAAGCCGTTACTCTTCCCTCCAGCGTACTGCCAGTGACTGGAAGCGAAGCTCCGAATCTCTGAGGATGAGACCAGAAGCCATTACTCTTCCATCCGGCGTACTGCCAGTGACTGGAAGCGAAGCTCTGAATCTCTGAGGATGAGACCAGAAGCCATTACTCTTCCCTCCAGCGTACTGCCAGTGACTGGAAGCGAAGCTCCGAATCTCTGAGGATGAGACCAGAAGCTGTTACTCTTCCCTCCGGCGTACTGCCAGTGACTGGAAGCGAAGCTCCGAATCTCTGAGGATGAGACCAGAAGCCATTACTCTTCCCTCCGGCGTGCTGCCAGTGACTGGAAGCGAAGCTCCGAATCCCTGACGACGAGACCAGAAGCTGTTACTCTTCCCTCCGGCGTACTGCCAGTGACTGGAAGCGAAGCTCCGAATCTCTGAGGATGAGACCAGAAGCTGTTACTCTTCCCTCCGGCGTACTGCCAGTGACTGGAAGCGAAGCTCCAAATCTCTGAGGACGAGACCAGAAGCTGTTACTCTTCCCTCCGGCGTACTGCCAGTGACTGGAAGCGAAGCTCCGAATCTCTGAGGATGAGACCAGAAGCCATTACTCTTCCCTCCGGCGTACTGCCAGTGACTGGAAGCGAAGCTCCGAATCCCTGACGACGAGACCAGAAGCTGTTACTCTTCCCTCCGGCGTACTGCCAGTGACTGGAAGCGAAGCTCCGAATCTCTGAGGATGAGACCAGAAGCTGTTACTCTTCCCTCCGGCGTACTGCCAGTGACTGGAAGCGAAGCTCCAAATCTCTGAGGACGAGACCAGAAGCCGTTACTCTTCCCTCCGGCGTACTGCCAGTGACTGGAAGCGAAGCTCCGAATCTCTGAGGATGAGACCAGAAGCAGTTACTCTTCCCTCCGGCGTACTGCCGGTGACTGGAAGCAAAGCTCCGAATCTCTGAGGATGAGACCAGAAGCCATTACTCTTCCCTCCAGCGTACTGCCGATGACTGGAAGCAAAGCTCCGAATCTCTGAGGACGAGACCAGAAGCTGTTACTCTTCCCTCCGGCGTACTGCCAGTGACTGGAAGCGAAGCTCCGAATCTCTGAGGATGAGACCAGAAGCCATTACTCTTCCCTCCGGCGTACTGCCAGTGACTGGAAGCGAAGCTCCGAATCCCTGACGACGAGACCAGAAGCTGTTACTCTTCCCTCCGGCGTACTGCCAGTGACTGGAAGCGAAGCTCCAAATCTCTGAGGATGAGACCAGAAGCTGTTACTCTTCCCTCCAGCGTACTGCCAGTGACTGTAAGCGAAGCTCTAAATCTCTGAGGATGAGACCAGAAGCCGTTACTCTTCCCTCCGGCGTACTGCCAGTGACTGGAAGCAAAGCTTCGAATCTCTGAGGATGAGACCAGAAGCCCTTAACTCTTCCCTCCGGCGTACTGCCGGTGACTGGAAGCTAAGCTCCAAATCTTTGAGGACGAGACCAGAACCATTACTCTTCCCTCCAGCGTACTGCCAGAGACTGGAAGCGAAGCTCCGAATCTCTGAGGATGAGACCAGAAGCCGTTACTCTTCCCTCCAGCGTACTGCCAGTGACTGAAAGAGAAGCACCGAATCTCTGAGGATGAGACCAGAAGCCGTTACTCTTCCCTCCGGCGTACTGCCAGTGACTGGAAGCGAAGCTCCGAATCTCTGAGGACGAGACCAGAAGCTGTTACTCTTCCCTCCAGCGTACTGCCAGTGACTGGAAGCGAAGCTCTGAATCTCTGAGGATGAGACCAGAAGCCGTTACTCTTCCCTCCGGCGTACTGCCAGTGACTGAAAGCGAAGCACCGAATCTCTGAGGATGAGACCAGAAGCCGTTACTCTTCCCTCCGGCGTACTGCCAGTGACTGGAAGCGAAGCTCCGAATCTCTGAGGACGAGACCAGAAGCCGTTACTCTTCCCTCCGGCGTACTGCCAGTGACTGGAAGCGAAGCTCCGAATCTCTGAGGATGAGACCAGAAGCCGTTACTCTTCCCTCCAGCGTACTGCCAGTGACTGGAAGCGAAGCTCCGAATCTCTGAGGACAAGACCAGAAGCCGTTACTCTTCCCTCCGGCGTACTGCCAGTGACTGGAAGCGAAGCTCCGAATCTCTGAGGACGAGACCAGAAGCCGTTACTCTTCCCTCCAGCGTACTGCCAGTGACTGGAAGCGAAGCTCCCAATCTCTGAGGACAAGACCAGAAGCCGTTACTCTTCCCTCCGCCGTACTGCCAGTGACTGGAAGCGAAGCTCCGAATCTCTGAGGACGAGACCAGAACCATTACTCTTCCCTCCGGCGTACTGCCAGTGACGGTAAGCGAAGCTCCGAATCTCTGAGGACGAGACCAGAAGCTGTTACTCTTCCCTCCGGCGTACTGCCAGTGACTGGAAGCGAAGCTCCGAATCTCTGAGGATGAGACCAGAAGCCATTACTCTTCCCTCAGGCGTACTGCCAGTGACTGGAAGAGAAGCTCCGAATCTTTGAGGACGAGACCAGAAGCTGTTACTCTTCCCTCCGGCGTACTGCCAGTGACTGGAAGCGAAGCTCCGAATCTCTGAGGATGAAACCAGAAGCCATTACTCTTCCCTCCGGCGCACTGCCAATGACTGGAAGCGAAGCTCCGAATCTCTGAGGATGAGACCATAAGCCGTTACTCTTCCCTCCGGCGTACTGCCAGTGACTGGAAGCGAAGCTCCGAATCTCTGAGGACGAGACCAGAACCATTACTCTTCCCTCCGGCGTACTGCCAGTGACTGGAAGCAAAGCTCCGAATCTCTGAGGATGAGACCAGAAGCCGTTACTCTTCCCTCCAGCGTACTGCCAGTGACTGGAAGCGAAGCTCCGAATCTCTGACGATGAGACCAGAAGCTGTTACTCTTCCCTCCGGCGTACTGCCGGTGACTGGAAGAGAAGCTCCGAATCTCTGAGGACGAGACCAGAAGCTGTTACTCTTCCCTCCGGCGTACTGCCAGTGACTGGAAGCGAAGCTCCGAATCTCTGACGACGAGACCAGAAGCTGTTACTCTTCCCTCCGGCGTACTGCCAGTGACTGGAAGCGAAGCTCCGAATCTCTGAGGATGAGACCAGAAGCCATTACTCTTCCATCCGGCGTACTGCCAGTGACTGAAAGCGAAGCTCCGAATCTCTGAGGATGAGACCAGAAGCCATTACTCTTCCCTCCGGCGTACTGCCAGTGACTGGAAGCGAAGCTCCGAATCTCTGAGGATGACAACAGAAGCTATTACTCTTCCCTCCGGCGTACTGCCAGTGACTGGAAGCGAAGCTCCAAATCTCTGAGGACGAGACCAGAAGCCGTTACTCTTCCCTCCGGCGTACTGCCAGTGACTGGAAGCGAAGCTCCGAATCTCTGAGGACGAGACCAGAAGTCGTTACTCTTCCCTCCGGCGTACTGCCAGTGACTGGAAGCGAAGCTCCAAATCTCTGAGGACGAGACCAGAAGCCGTTACTCTTTCCTCCGGCGTACTGCCAGTGACTGGAAGCGAAGCTCCGAATCTCTGAGGACGAGACCAGAAGCCGTTACTCTTCCCTCCAGCGTACTGCCGGTGACTGGAAGAGAAGCTCCGAATCTCTGAGGACGAGACCAGAAGCTGTTACTCTTCCCTCCGGCGTACTGCCAGTGACTGGAAGCGAAGCTCCGAATCTCTGACGACGAGACCAGAAGCTGTTACTCTTCCCTCCGGCGTACTGCCAGTGACTGGAAGCGAAGCTCCGAATCTCTGAGGATGAGACCAGAAGCCATTACTCTTCCATCCGGCGTACTGCCAGTGACTGAAAGCGAAGCTCCGAATCTCTGAGGATGAGACCAGAAGCCATTACTCTTCCCTCCGGCGTACTGCCAGTGACTGGAAGCGAAGCTCCGAATCTCTGACGACGAGACCAGAAGCTGTTACTCTTCCCTCCGGCGTACTGCCAGTGACTGGAAGCGAAGCTCCGAATCTCTGAGGATGAGACCAGAAGCCATTACTCTTCCATCCGGCGTACTGCCGGTGACTGAAAGCGAAGCTCCGAATCTCTGAGGATGAGACCAGAAGCCATTACTCTTCCCTCCGGCGTACTTCCAGTGACTGGAAGCGAAGCTCCGAATCCCTGACGACGAGACCAGAAGCTGTTACTCTTCCCTCCGGCGTACTGCCAGTGACTGGAAGCAAAGCTCCGAATCTCTGAGGATGAGACCAGAAGCTGTTACTCTTCCCTCCGGCGTACTGCCAGTGACTGGAAGCGAAGCTCCAAATCTCTGAGGACGAGACCAGAAGCCGTTACTCTTCCCTCCGGCGTACTGCCAGTGACTGGAAGCGAAGCTCCGAATCTCTGAGGACGAGACCAGAAGTCGTTACTCTTCCCTCCGGAGTACTGCCAGTGACTGGAAGCGAAGCTCCGAATCTCTGAGGACGAGACCAGAAGCCGTTACTCTTTCCTCCGGCGTACTGCCAGTGACTGGAAGTGAAGCTCCGAATCTCTGAGGATGAGACCAGAAGCCGTTACTCTTCCCTCCAGCGTACTGCCGGTGACTGGAAGAGAAGCTCCGAATCTCTGAGGACGAGACCAGAAGCTGTTACTCTTCCCTCCGGCGTACTGCCAGTGACTGGAAGCGAAGCTCCGAATCTCTGACGACGAGACCAAAAGCTGTTACTCTTCCCTCCGGCGTACTGCCAGTGACTGGAAGCGAAGCTCCGCATCTCTGAGGATGAGACCAGAAGCCATTACTCTTCCATCCGGCGTACTGCCAGTGACTGAAAGCGAAGCTCCGAATCTCTGAGGATGAGACCAGAAGCCATTACTCTTCCCTCCGGCGTACTGCCAGTGACTGGAAGCGAAGCTCCGAATCCCTGACGACGAGACCAGAAGCTGTTACTCTTCCCTCCGGCGTACTGCCAGTGACTGGAAGAGAAGCTCCGAATCTCTGAGGACGAGACCAGAAGCCGTTACTCTTCCCTCCGGCGTACTGCCGGTGACTGGAAGCAAAGCTCCGAATCTCTGAGGATGAGACCAGAAGCCGTTACTCTTCCCTCCAGCGTACTGCCGGTGACTGGAAGAGAAGCTCCGAATCTCTGAGGACGAGACCAGAAGCTGTTACTCTTCCCTCCGGCGTACTGCCAGTGACTGGAAGCGAAGCTCCGAATCTCTGACGACGAGACCAGAAGCTGTTACTCTTCCCTCCGGCGTACTGCCAGTGACTGGAAGCGAAGCTCCAAATCTCTGAGGATGAGACCAGAAGCCGAAACTCTTCCCTCCGGCGTACTGCCAGTGACTGAAAGCGAAGCTCCGAATCTCTGAGGATGAGACCAGAAGCCATTACTCTTCCCTCCGGCGTACTGCCAGTGACTGGAAGCGAAGCTCCGAATCCCTGACGACGAGACCAGAAGCTGTTACTCTTCCCTCCGGCATACTGCCAGTGACTGGAAGCGAAGCTCCGAATCTCTGAGGATGAGACCAGAAGCTGTTACTCTTCCCTCCGGCGTACTGCCAGTGACTGGAAGCGAAGCTCCAAATCTCTGAGGACGAGACCAGAAGCTGTTGCTCTTCCCTCCGGCGTACTGCCAGTGACTGGAAGCGAAGCTCCGAATCTCTGAGGATGAGACCAGAAGCCGTTACTCTTCCCTCCGGCGTACTGCCAGTGACTGGAAGAGAAGCTCCGAATCTCTGAGGATGAGACCAGAAGCCGTTACTCTTCCATCCGGTGGACTGCCAGTGACTGGAAGCGAAGCTCCGAATCTCTGAGGACGAGACCAGAAGCCGTTACTCTTCCCTCCGGCGTACTGCCAGTGACTGGAAGCGAAGCTCCGAATCTCTGAGGACGAGACCAGAAGCCGTTACTCTTCCCTCCGGCGTTCTGCCAGTGACTGGAAGCGAAGCTCCGAATCTCTGAGGATGAGACCAGAAGCCATTACTCTTCCCTCCGGCGTACTGCCAGTGACTGGAAGCGACGCTCCGAATCTCTGAGGATGAGACCAGAAGCCATTTCTCTTCCCTCCAGCGTACTGCCAATGACTGGAAGCAAAGCTCCGAATCTCTGAGGATGAGACCAGAAGCCATTACTCTTCCCTCCAGCGTACTGCCAGTGACTGGAAGCGAAGCTCCGAATCTCTGAGGACGAGACCAGAAGCTGTTACTCTTCCCTCCAGCGTACTGCCAGTGACTGGAAGCGAAGCTCCGAATCTCTGAGGATGAGACCAGAAGCCGTTACTCTTCCCTCCAGCGTACTGCCAGTGACTGGAAGCGAAGCTCCGAATCTCTGAGGATGAGACCAGAAGCCGTTACTCTTCCCTCCAGCGTACTGCCAGTGACTGGAAGAGAAGCTCCGAATCTCTGAGGACGAGACCAGAAGCCATTACTCTTCCCTCCGGCGTACTGCCAATGACTGGAAGCAAAGCTCCGAATCTCTGAGGATGAGACCAGAAGCCGTTACTCTTCCCTCCAGCGTACTGCCAGTGACTGGAAGCGAAGCTCCGAATCTCTGAGGACGAGACCAGAAGCCATTACTCTTCCCTCCGGCGTACTGCCAATGACTGGAAGCAAAGCTCCGAATCTCTGAGGATGAGACCAGAAGCCGTTACTCTTCCCTCCAGCGTACTGCCAGTGACTGGAAGCGAAGCTCCGAATCTCTGAGGACGAGACCAGAAGCTGTTACTCTTCCCTCCAGCGTACTGCCAGTGACTGGAAGCGAAGCTCCGAATCTCTGAGGATGAGACCAGAAGCCGTTACTCTTCCCTCCAGCGTACTGCCAGTGACTGGAAGCGAAGCTCCGAATCTCTGAGGATGAGACCAGAAGCCGTTACTCTTCCCTCCAGCGTACTGCCAGTGACTGGAAGAGAAGCTCCGAATCTCTGAGGACGAGACCAGAAGCCATTACTCTTCCCTCCGGCGTACTGCCAATGACTGGAAGCAAAGCTCCGAATCTCTGAGGATGAGACCAGAAGCCGTTACTCTTCCCTCCAGCGTACTGCCAGTGACTGGAAGCGAAGCTCCGAATCTCTGAGGACGAGACCAGAAGCTGTTACTCTTCCCTCCAGCGTACTGCCAGTGACTGGAAGCGAAGCTCCGAATCTCTGAGGATGAGACCAGAAGCCGTTACTCTTCCCTCCAGCGTACTGCCAGTGACTGAAAGCGAAGCTCCGAATCTCTGAGGATGAGACCAGAAGCCGTTACTCTTCCCTCCGGCGTACTGCCAGTGACTGGAAGCGAAGCTCCGAATCTCTGAGGATGAGACCAGAAGCAGTTACTCTTCCCTCCAGCGTACTGCCAGTGACTGGAAGCGAAGCTCCGAATCTCTGAGGATGAGACCAGAAGCCGTTACTCTTCCCTCCAGCGTACTGCCAGTGACTGGAAGCGAAGCTCCGAATCTCTGAGGATGAGACCAGAAGCCGTTACTCTTCCCTCCAGCGTACTGCCAGTGACTGGAAGCGAAGCTCCGAATCTCTGAGGATGAGACCAGAAGCCGTTACTCTTCCCTCCAGCGTACTGCCAGTGACTGGAAGAGAAGCTCCGAATCTCTGAGGATGAGACCAGAAGCCGTTACTCTTCCCTCCGGCGTACTGCCAGTGACTGTAAGAGAAGCTCCGAATCTCTGAGGATGAGACCAGAAGCCGTTACTCTTCCCTCCGGCGTACTGCCAGTGACTGGAAGAGAAGCTCCGAATCTCTGAGGATGAGACCAGAAGCCGTTACTCTTCCCTCCGGCGTACTGCCAGTGACTGGAAGCGAAGCTCCGTATCTCTGAGGATGAGACCAGAAGCCGTTACTCTTCCCTCCGGCGTACTGCCAGTGACTGGAAGCGAAGCTCCGAATCTCTGAGGATGAGACCAGAAGCCGTTACTCTTCCCTCCAGCGTACTGCCAGTGACTGGAAGAGAAGCTACGAATCTCTGAGGATGAGACCAGAAGCCGTTACTCTTCCCTCCAGCGTACTGCCAGTGACTGGAAGCGAAGCTCCGAATCTCTGAGGATGAGACCAGAAGCTGTTACTCTTCCCTCCAGCGTACTGCCAGTGACTGGAAGCGAAGCTCCGAATCTCTGAGGATGAGACCAGAAGCCGTTACTCTTCCCTCCAGCGTACTGCCAGTGACTGGAAGCGAAGCTCCGAATCTCTGAGGATGAGACCAGAAGCCGTTACTCTTCCCTCCAGCGTACTGCCAGTGACTGGAAGAGAAGCTCCGAATCTCTGAGGATGAGACCAGAAGCCGTTACTCTTCCCTCCGGCGTACTGCCAGTGACTGGAAGAGAAGCTCCGAATCTCTGAGGATGAGACCAGAAGCCGTTACTCTTCCCTCCGGCGTACTGCCAGTGACTGGAAGCGAAGCTCCGTATCTCTGAGGACGAGACCAGAAGCTGTTACTCTTCCCTCCAGCATACTGCCAGTGACTGGAAGCGAAGCTCCGAATCTCTGAGGATGAGACCAAAAGCCGTTACTCTTCCCTCCAGCGTACTGCCAGTGACTGGAAGAGAAGCTCCGAATCTCTGAGGATGAGACCAGAAGCCGTTACTCTTCCCTCCGGCGTACTGCCAGTGACTGGAAGAGAAGCTCCGAATCTCTGAGGATGAGACCAGAAGCCGTTACTCTTCCCTCCGGCGTACTGCCAGTGACTGGAAGCGAAGCTCCGTATCTCTGAGGACGAGACCAGAAGCTGTTACTCTTCCCTCCAGAGTACTGCCAGTGACTGGAAGAGAAGCTTCGAATCTCTGAGGATGAGACCAGAAGCCGTTACTCTTCCCTCCAGCGTACTGCCAGTGACTGGAAGAGAAGCTTCGAATCTCTGAGGATGAGACCAGAAGCCGTTACTCTTCCCTCCGGCGTACTGCCAGTGACTGGAAGCGAAGCTCCGAATCTCTGAGGATGAGACCAGAAGCCGTTACTCTTCCCTCCGGCGTACTGCCAGTGACTGGAAGCGAAGCTCCGAATCTCTGAGGACGAGACCAGAAGCCGTTACTCTTCCCTCCGGCGTACTGCCAGTGACTGGAAGCGAAGCTCCGAATCTCTGAGGACGAGACCAGAAGCTGTTACTCTTCCCTCCAGCGTACTGCCAGTGACTGGAAGCGAAGCTCCGAATCTCTGAGGATGAGACCAGAACCATTACTCTTCCCTCCGGCGTACTGCCAGTGACTGGAAGAGAAGCTCCG
Organism: Phyllobates terribilis; assembly: GCF_046119375.1. Taxonomy (NCBI): domain Eukaryota; kingdom Metazoa; phylum Chordata; class Amphibia; order Anura; family Dendrobatidae; genus Phyllobates; species Phyllobates terribilis. Next base: position 603,572,890 of record NW_027362771.1, read on the forward strand.
AATCTCTGAGGATGAGACCAGAAGCCGTTACTCTTCCCTCCGGCGTACTGCCAGTGACTGGAAGCGAAGCTCCGTATCTCTGAGGATGAGACCAGAAGCCGTTAATCTTCCCTCCGGCGTACTGCCAGTGACTGGAAGCGAAGCTCCGAATCTCTGAGGATGAGACCAGAAGCCGTTACTCTTCCCTCCAGCGTACTGCCAGTGACTGGAAGAGAAGCTACGAATCTCTGAGGATGAGACCAGAAGCCGTTACTCTTCCCTCCAGCGTACTGCCAGTGACTGGAAGCGAAGCTCCGAATCTCTGAGGATGAGACCAGAAGCTGTTACTCTTCCCTCCAGCGTACTGCCAGTGACTGGAAGCGAAGCTCCGAATCTCTGAGGATGAGACCAGAAGCCGTTACTCTTCCGTCCAGCGTACTGCCAGTGACTGGAAGCGAAGCTCCGAATCTCTGAGGATGAGACCAGAAGCCGTTACTCTTCCCTCCAGCGTACTGCCAGTGACTGGAAGAGAAGCTCCGAATCTCTGAGGATGAGACCAGAAGCCGTTACTCTTCCCTCCGGCGTACTGCCAGTGACTGGAAGAGAAGCTCCGAATCTCTGAGGATGAGACCAGAAGCCGTTACTCTTCCCTCCGGCGTACTGCCAGTGACTGGAAGCGAAGCTCCGTATCTCTGAGGACGAGACCAGAAGCTGTTACTCTTCCCTCCAGCATACTGCCAGTGACTGGAAGCGAAGCTCCGAATCTCTGAAGATGAGACCAAAAGCCGTTACTCTTCCCTCCAGCGTACTGCCAGTGACTGGAAGAGAAGCTCCGAATCTCTGAGGATGAGACCAGAAGCCGTTACTCTTCCCTCCGGCGTACTGCCAGTGACTGGAAGAGAAGCTCCGAATCTCTGAGGATGAGACCAGAAGCCGTTACTCTTCCCTCCGGCGTACTGCCAGTGACTGGAAGCGAAGCTCCGTATCTCTGAGGACGAGACCAGAAGCTGTTACTCTTCCCTCCAGAGTACTGCCAGTGACTGGAAGAGAAGCTTCGAATCTCTGAGGATGAGACCAGAAGCCGTTACTCTTCCCTCCAGCGTACTGCCAGTGACTGGAAGAGAAGCTTCGAATCTCTGAGGATGAGACCAGAAGCCGTTACTCTTCCCTCCGGCGTACTGCCAGTGACTGGAAGCGAAGCTCCGAATCTCTGAGGATGAGACCAGAAGCCGTTTCTCTTCCCTCCGGCGTACTGCCAGTGACTGGAAGCGAAGCTCCGAATCTCTGAGGACGAGACCAGAAGCCGTTACTCTTCCCTCCGGCGTACTGCCAGTGACTGGAAGCGAAGCTCCGAATCTCTGAGGACGAGACCAGAAGCTGTTACTCTTCCCTCCAGCGTACTGCCAGTGACTGGAAGCGAAGCTCCGAATCTCTGAGGATGAGACCAGAACCATTACTCTTCCCTCCGGCGTACTGCCAGTGACTGGAAGCGAAGCTCCGTATCTCTGAGGACGAGACCAGAAGCTGTTACTCTTCCCTCCGGCGTACTGCCAGTGACTGGAAGCGAAGCTCCGTATCTCTGAGGACGAGACCAGAAGCCGTTACTCTTCCCTCCGGCGTACTGCCAGTGACTGGAAGCGAAGCTCCGTATCTCTGAGGACGAGACCAGAAGCTGTTACTCTTCCCTCCAGCGTACTGCCAGTGACTGGAAGCGAAGCTCCGAATCTCTGAAGACGAGACCAGAAGCCGTTACTCTTCCATCCGGCGTACTGCCAGTGACTGGAAGAGAAGCTCCGAATCTCTGAGGACGAGACCAGAAGCCGTTACTCTTCCCTCCGGCGTACTGCCAGTGACTGGAAGCAAAGCTCCGAATTTCTGAGGACGAGACCAGAACCATTACTCTTCCCTCCGGCGTACTGCCAGTGACTGGAAGAGAAGCTCCGAATCTCTGAGGACGAGACCAGAAGCAGTTACTCTTCCCTCCGGCGTACTGCCAGTGACTGGAAGCAAAGCTCCGAATTTCTGAGGACGAGACCAGAACCATTACTCTTCCCTCCGGCGTACTGCCAGTGACTGGAAGAGAAGCTCCGAATCTCTGAGGACGAGACCAGAAGCCATTACTCTTCCCTCCGGCGTACTGCCAATGACTGGAAGCAAAGCTCCGAATCTCTGAGGATGAGACCAGAAGCCGTTACTCTTCCCTCCAGCGTACTGCCAGTGACTGGAAGCGAAGCTCCGAATCTCTGAGGACGAGACCAGAAGCCATTACTCTTCCCTCCGGCGTACTGCCAATGACTGGAAGCAAAGCTCCGAATCTCTGAGGATGAGACCAGAAGCCGTTACTCTTCCCTCCAGCGTACTGCCAGTGACTGGAAGCGAAGCTCCGAATCTCTGAGGACGAGACCAGAAGCTGTTACTCTTCCCTCCAGCGTACTGCCAGTGACTGGAAGCGAAGCTCCGAATCTCTGAGGATGAGACCAGAAGCCGTTACTCTTCCCTCCAGCGTACTGCCAGTGACTGGAAGCGAAGCTCCGAATCTCTGAGGATGAGACCAGAAGCCGTTACTCTTCCCTCCAGCGTACTGCCAGTGACTGGAAGAGAAGCTCCGAATCTCTGAGGACGAGACCAGAAGCCATTACTCTTCCCTCCGGCGTACTGCCAATGACTGGAAGCAAAGCTCCGAATCTCTGAGGATGAGACCAGAAGCCGTTACTCTTCCCTCCAGCGTACTGCCAGTGACTGGAAGCGAAGCTCCGAATCTCTGAGGACGAGACCAGAAGCTGTTACTCTTCCCTCCAGCGTACTGCCAGTGACTGGAAGCGAAGCTCCGAATCTCTGAGGATGAGACCAGAAGCCGTTACTCTTCCCTCCAGCGTACTGCCAGTGACTGAAAGCGAAGCTCCGAATCTCTGAGGATGAGACCAGAAGCCGTTACTCTTCACTCCGGCGTACTGCCAGTGACTGGAAGCGAAGCTCCGAATCTCTGAGGATGAGACCAGAAGCAGTTACTCTTCCCTCCAGCGTACTGCCAGTGACTGGAAGCGAAGCTCCGAATCTCTGAGGATGAGACCAGAAGCCGTTACTCTTCCCTCCAGCGTACTGCCAGTGACTGGAAGCGAAGCTCCGAATCTCTGAGGATGAGACCAGAAGCCGTTACTCTTCCCTCCAGCGTACTGCCAGTGACTGGAAGCGAAGCTCCGAATCTCTGAGGATGAGACCAGAAGCCGTTACTCTTCCCTCCAGCGTACTGCCAGTGACTGGAAGAGAAGCTCCGAATCTCTGAGGATGAGACCAGAAGCCGTTACTCTTCCCTCCGGCGTACTGCCAGTGACTGTAAGAGAAGCTCCGAATCTCTGAGGATGAGACCAGAAGCCGTTACTCTTCCCTCCGGCGTACTGCCAGTGACTGGAAGAGAAGCTCCGAATCTCTGAGGATGAGACCAGAAGCCGTTACTCTTCCCTCCGGCGTACTGCCAGTGACTGGAAGCGAAGCTCCGTATCTCTGAGGATGAGACCAGAAGCCGTTACTCTTCCCTCCAGCGTACTGCCAGTGACTGGAAGAGAAGCTCCGAATCTCTGAGGACGAGACCAGAAGCCATTACTCTTCCCTCCGGCGTACTGCCAGTGACTGGAAGCGAAGCTCCGAATCTCTGAGGATGAGACCAGAAGCCGTTACTCTTCCCTCCAGCGTACTGCCAGTGACTGGAAGAGAAGCTCCGAATCTCTGAGGATGAGACCAGAAGCCGTTACTCTTCCCTCCGGCGTACTGCCAGTGACTGGAAGCGAAGCTCCGTATCTCTGAGGATGAGACCAGAAGCCGTTACTCTTCCCTCCGGCGTACTGCCAGTGACTGGAAGCGAAGCTCCGAATCTCTGAGGATGAGACCAGAAGCCGTTACTCTTCCCTCCAGCGTACTGCCAGTGACTGGAAGAGAAGCTACGAATCTCTGAGGATGAGACCAGAAGCCGTTACTCTTCCCTCCAGCGTACTGCCAGTGACTGGAAGCGAAGCTCCGAATCTCTGAGGATGAGACCAGAAGCTGTTACTCTTCCCTCCAGCGTACTGCCAGTGACTGGAAGCGAAGCTCCGAATCTCTGAGGATGAGACCAGAAGCCGTTACTCTTCCCTCCAGCGTACTGCCAGTGACTGGAAGCGAAGCTCCGAATCTCTGAGGATGAGACCAGAAGCCGTTACTCTTCCCTCCAGCGTACTGCCAGTGACTGGAAGAGAAGCTCCGAATCTCTGAGGATGAGACCAGAAGCCGTTACTCTTCCCTCCGGCGTACTGCCAGTGACTTGAAGAGAAGCTCCGAATCTCTGAGGATGAGACCAGAAGCCGTTACTCTTCCCTCCGGCGTACTGCCAGTGACTGGAAGCGAAGCTCCGTATCTCTGAGGACGAGACCAGAAGCTGTTACTCTTCCCTCCAGCATACTGCCAGTGACTGGAAGCGAAGCTCCGAATCTCTGAGGATGAGACCAAAAGCCGTTACTCTTCCCTCCAGCGTACTGCCAGTGACTGGAAGAGAAGCTCCGAATCTCTGAGGATGAGACCAGAAGCCGTTACTCTTCCCTCCGGCGTACTGCCAGTGACTGGAAGAGAAGCTCCGAATCTCTGAGGATGAGACCAGAAGCCGTTACTCTTCCCTCCGGCGTACTGCCAGTGACTGGAAGCGAAGCTCCGTATCTCTGAGGACGAGACCAGAAGCTGTTACTCTTCCCTCCAGAGTACTGCCAGTGACTGGAAGAGAAGCTTCGAATCTCTGAGGATGAGACCAGAAGCCGTTACTCTTCCCTCCAGCGTACTGCCAGTGACTGGAAGAGAAGCTTCGAATCTCTGAGGATGAGACCAGAAGCCGTTACTCTTCCCTCCGGCGTACTGCCAGTGACTGGAAGCGAAGCTCCGAATCTCTGAGGATGAGACCAGAAGCCGTTACTCTTCCCTCCGGCGTACTGCCAGTGACTGGAAGCGAAGCTCCGAATCTCTGAGGACGAGACCAGAAGCCGTTACTCTTCCCTCCGGCGTACTGCCAGTGACTGGAAGCGAAGCTCCGAATCTCTGAGGACGAGACCAGAAGCTGTTACTCTTCCCTCCAGCGTACTGCCAGTGACTGGAAGCGAAGCTCCGAATCTCTGAGGATGAGACCAGAACCATTACTCTTCCCTCCGGCGTACTGCCAGTGACTGGAAGCGAAGCTCCGTATCTCTGAGGACGAGACCAGAAGCTGTTACTCTTCCCTCCGGCGTACTGCCAGTGACTGGAAGCGAAGCTCCGTATCTCTGAGGACGAGACCAGAAGCCGTTACTCTTCCCTCCGGCGTACTGCCAGTGACTGGAAGCGAAGCTCCGTATCTCTGAGGACGAGACCAGAAGCTGTTACTCTTCCCTCCAGCGTACTGCCAGTGACTGGAAGCGAAGCTCCGAATCTCTGAAGACGAGACCAGAAGCCGTTACTCTTCCATCCGGCGTACTGCCAGTGACTGGAAGAGAAGCTCCGAATCTCTGAGGATGAGACCAGAAGCCGTTACTCTTCCCTCCGGCGCACTGCCAGTGACTGAAAGCGAAGCACCGAATCTCTGAGGATGAGACCAGAAGCCGTTACTCTTCCCTCCAGCGTACTGCCAGTGACTGGAAGCGAAGCTCCGAATCTCTGAGGATGAAACCAGAAGCCGTTACTCTTCCCTCCGGCGTACTGCCAGTGACTGGAAGAGAAGCTCCGAATCTCTGAGGATGAGACCAGAAGCCGTTACTCTTCCCTCCGGCGTACTGCCAGTGACTGGAAGAGAAGCTCCGAATCTCTGAGGATGAGACCAGAAGCCGTTACTCTTCCCTCCGGCGTACTGCCAGTGACTGGAAGCGAAGCTCCGTATCTCTGAGGACGAGACCAGAAGCTGTTACTCTTCCCTCCAGAGTACTGCCAGTGACTGGAAGAGAAGCTTCGAATCTCTGAGGATGAGACCAGAAGCCGTTACTCTTCCCTCCAGCGTACTGCCAGTGACTGGAAGAGAAGCTTCGAATCTCTGAGGATGAGACCAGAAGCCGTTACTCTTCCCTCCGGCGTACTGCCAGTGACTGGAAGCGAAGCTCCGAATCTCTGAGGATGAGACCAGAAGCCGTTACTCTTCCCTCCGGCGTACTGCCAGTGACTGGAAGCGAAGCTCCGAATCTCTGAGGACGAGACCAGAAGCCGTTACTCTTCCCTCCGGCGTACTGCCAGTGACTGGAAGCGAAGCTCCGAATCTCTGAGGACGAGACCAGAAGCTGTTACTCTTCCCTCCAGCGTACTGCCAGTGACTGGAAGCGAAGCTCCGAATCTCTGAGGATGAGACCAGAACCATTACTCTTCCCTCCGGCGTACTGCCAGTGACTGGAAGCGAAGCTCCGTATCTCTGAGGACGAGACCAGAAGCTGTTACTCTTCCCTCCGGCGTACTGCCAGTGACTGGAAGCGAAGCTCCGTATCTCTGAGGACGAGACCAGAAGCCGTTACTCTTCCCTCCGGCGTACTGCCAGTGACTGGAAGCGAAGCTCCGTATCTCTGAGGACGAGACCAGAAGCTGTTACTCTTCCCTCCAGCGTACTGCCAGTGACTGGAAGCGAAGCTCCGAATCTCTGAAGACGAGACCAGAAGCCGTTACTCTTCCATCCGGCGTACTGCCAGTGACTGGAAGAGAAGCTCCGAATCTCTGAGGATGAGACCAGAAGCCGTTACTCTTCCCTCCGGCGCACTGCCAGTGACTGAAAGCGAAGCACCGAATCTCTGAGGATGAGACCAGAAGCCGTTACTCTTCCCTCCAGCGTACTGCCAGTGACTGGAAGCGAAGCTCCGAATCTCTGAGGATGAAACCAGAAGCCGTTACTCTTCCCTCCGGCGTACTGCCAGTGACTGGAAGAGAAGCTCCGAATCTCTGAGGATGAGACCAGAAGCCGTTACTCTTCCCTCCGGCGTACTGCCAGTGACTGAAAGCGAAGCACCGAATCTCTGAGGATGAGACCAGAAGCCGTTACTCTTCCCTCCGGCGTACTGCCAGTGACTGAAAGCGAAGCTCCGAATCTCTGAGGATGAGACCAGAAGCTGTTACTCTTCCCTCCGGCGTACTGCCAGTGACTGGAAGCGAAGCTCTGAATCTCTGAGGATGAGACCAGAAGCCGTTACTCTTCCTTCTGGCGTACTGCCAGTGACTGGAAGCGAAGCTCCGAATCTCTGAGGATGAGACCAGAAGCCGTTACTCTTCCCTCCGGCGTACTGCCAGTGACTGGAAGCGAAGCTCCGAATCTCTGAGGATGAGACCAGAAGCCATTACTCTACCCTCCGGTGTACTGCCAGTGACTGGAAGAGAAGCTTCGAATCTCTGAGGATGAGACCAGAAGCCGTTACTCTTCCCTCCAGCGTACTGCCAGTGACTGGAAGCGAAGCTCCGAATCCCTGAAGACGAGACCAGAACCATTACTCTTCCCTCCAGAGTACTGCCAGTGACTGGAAGCGAAGCTCCGAATCTCTGAAGACGAGACCAGAAGCTGTTACTCTTCCCTCCGGCGTACTGCCAGTGACTGGAAGCGAAGCTCCGAATCTCTGAGGATGAGACCAGAAGCCGTTACTCTTCCCTCCAGCGTACTGCCAGTGACTGGAAGAGAAGCTCCGAATCTCTGAGGACGAGACCAGAAGCCATTACTCTTCCCTCCGGCGTACTGCCAATGACTGGAAGCAAAGCTCCGAATCTCTGAGGATGAGACCAGAAGCCGTTACTCTTCCCTCCAGCGTACTGCCAGTGACTGAAAGCGAAGCTCCGAATCTCTGAGGATGAGACCAGAAGCCGTTACTCTTCCCTCCGGCGTACTGCCAGTGACTGGAAGCGAAGCTCCGAATCTCTGAGGATGAGACCAGAAGCAGTTACTCTTCCCTCCAGCGTACTGCCAGTGACTGGAAGCGAAGCTCCGAATCTCTGAGGATGAGACCAGAAGCCGTTACTCTTCCCTCCAGCGTACTGCCAGTGACTGGAAGCGAAGCTCCGAATCTCTGAGGATGAGACCAGAAGCCGTTACTCTTCCCTCCAGCGTACTGCCAGTGACTGGAAGCGAAGCTCCGAATCTCTGAGGATGAGACCAGAAGCCGTAACTCTTCCCTCCAGCGTACTGCCAGTGACTGGAAGCGAAGCTCCGAATCTCTGAGGATGAGACCAGAAGCCGTTACTCTTCCCTCCAGCGTACTGCCAGTGACTGGAAGAGAAGCTCCGAATCTTTGAGGATGAGACCAGAAGCCGTTACTCTTCCCTCCGGCGTACTGCCAGTGACTGGAAGAGAAGCTCCGAATCTCTGAGGATGAGACCAGAAGCCGTTACTCTTCCCTCCGGCGTACTGCCAGTGACTGGAAGAGAAGCTCCGAATCTCTGAGGATGAGACCAGAAGCCGTTACTCTTCCCTCCGGCGTACTGCCAGTGACTGGAAGCGAAGCTCCGTATCTCTGAGGATGAGACCAGAAGCCGTTACTCTTCCCTCCGGCGTACTGCCAGTGACTGGAAGCGAAGCTCCGAATCTCTGAGGATGAGACCAGAAGCCGTTACTCTTCCCTCCAGCGTACTGCCAGTGACTGGAAGAGAAGCTACGAATCTCTGAGGATGAGACCAGAAGCCGTTACTCTTCCCTCCAGCGTACTGCCAGTGACTGGAAGCGAAGCTCCGAATCTCTGAGGATGAGACCAGAAGCTGTTACTCTTCCCTCCAGCGTACTGCCAGTGACTGGAAGCGAAGCTCCGAATCTCTGAGGATGAGACCAGAAGCCGTTACTCTTCCCTCCAGCGTACTGCCAGTGACTGGAAGCGAAGCTCCGAATCTCTGAGGATGAGACCAGAAGCCGTTACTCTTCCCTCCAGCGTACTGCCAGTGACTGGAAGAGAAGCTCCGAATCTCTGAGGATGAGACCAGAAGCCGTTACTCTTCCCTCCGGCGTACTGCCAGTGACTGGAAGAGAAGCTCCGAATCTCTGAGGATGAGACCAGAAGCCGTTACTCTTCCCTCCGGCGTACTGCCAGTGACTGGAAGCGAAGCTCCGTATCTCTGAGGACGAGACCAGAAGCTGTTACTCTTCCCTCCAGCATACTGCCAGTGACTGGAAGCGAAGCTCCGAATCTCTGAGGATGAGACCAAAAGCCGTTACTCTTCCCTCCAGCGTACTGCCAGTGACTGGAAGAGAAGCTCCGAATCTCTGAGGATGAGACCAGAAGCCGTTACTCTTCCCTCCGGCGTACTGCCAGTGACTGGAAAAGAAGCTCCGAATCTCTGAGGATGAGACCAGAAGCCGTTACTCTTCCCTCCGGCGTACTGCCAGTGACTGGAAGCGAAGCTCCGTATCTCTGAGGACGAGACCAGAAGCTGTTACTCTTCCCTCCAGAGTACTGCCAGTGACAGGAAGAGAAGCTTCGAATCTCTGAGGATGAGACCAGAAGCCGTTACTCTTCCCTCCAGCGTACTGCCAGTGACTGGAAGAGAAGCTTCGAATCTCTGAGGATGAGACCAGAAGCCGTTACTCTTCCCTCCGGCGTACTGCCAGTGACTGGAAGCGAAGCTCCGAATCTCTGAGGATGAGACCAGAAGCCGTTACTCTTCCCTCCGGCGTACTGCCAGTGACTGGAAGCGAAGCTCCGAATCTCTGAGGACGAGACCAGAAGCCGTTACTCTTCCCTCCGGCGTACTGCCAGTGACTGGAAGCGAAGCTCCGAATCTCTGAGGACGAGACCAGAAGCTGTTACTCTTCCCTCCAGCGTACTGCCAGTGACTGGAAGCGAAGCTCCGAATCTCTGAGGATGAGACCAGAACCATTACTCTTCCCTCCGGCGTACTGCCAGTGACTGGAAGCGAAGCTCCGTATCTCTGAGGACGAGACCAGAAGCTGTTACTCTTCCCTCCGGCGTACTGCCAGTGACTGGAAGCGAAGCTCCGTATCTCTGAGGACGAGACCAGAAGCCGTTACTCTTCCCTCCGGCGTACTGCCAGTGACTGGAAGCGAAGCTCCGTATCTCTGAGGACGAGACCAGAAGCTGTTACTCTTCCCTCCAGCGTACTGCCAGTGACTGGAAGCGAAGCTCCGAATCTCTGAAGACGAGACCAGAAGCCGTTACTCTTCCATCCGGCGTACTGCCAGTGACTGGAAGAGAAGCTCCGAATCTCTGAGGATGAGACCAGAAGCCGTTACTCTTCCCTCCGGCGCACTGCCAGTGACTGAAAGCGAAGCACCGAATCTCTGAGGATGAGACCAGAAGCCGTTACTCTTCCCTCCAGCGTACTGCCAGTGACTGGAAGCGAAGCTCCGAATCTCTGAGGATGAAACCAGAAGCCGTTACTCTTCCCTCCGGCGTACTGCCAGTGACTGGAAGAGAAGCTCCGAATCTCTGAGGATGAGACCAGAAGCCGTTACTCTTCCCTCCGGCGTACTGCCAGTGACTGAAAGCGAAGCACCGAATCTCTGAGGATGAGACCAGAAGCCGTTACTCTTCCCTCCGGCGTACTGCCAGTGACTGAAAGCGAAGCTCCGAATCTCTGAGGATGAGACCAGAAGCTGTTACTCTTCCCTCCGGCGTACTGCCAGTGACTGGAAGCGAAGCTCTGAATCTCTGAGGATGAGACCAGAAGCCGTTACTCTTCCCTCTGGCGTACTGCCAGTGACTGGAAGCGAAGCTCCGAATCTCTGAGGATGAGACCAGAAGCCGTTACTCTTCCCTCCGGCGTACTGCCAGTGACTGGAAGCGAAGCTCCGAATCTCTGAGGATGAGACCAGAAGCCATTACTCTACCCTCCGGTGTACTGCCAGTGACTGGAAGAGAAGCTTCGAATCTCTGAGGATGAGACCAGAAGCCGTTACTCTTCCCTCCAGCGTACTGCCAGTGACTGGAAGCGAAGCTCCGAATCCCTGAAGACGAGACCAGAACCATTACTCTTCCCTCCAGCGTACTGCCAGTGACTGGAAGCGAAGCTCCGAATCTCTGAAGACGAGACCAGAAGCTGTTACTCTTCCCTCCGGCGTACTGCCAGTGACTGGAAGCGAAGCTCCGAATCTCTGAGGATGAGACCAGAAGCATTACTCTTCCCTCCGGCGTACTGCCAGTGACTGGAAGCGAAGCTCCGAATCTCTGAGGACGAGACCAGAAGCTGTTACTCTTCCCTCCAGCGTACTGCCAGTGACTGGAAGCGAAGCTCCGAATCTCTGAGGATGAGACCAGAAGCCGTTACTCTTCCCTCCAGCGTACTGCCAGTGACTGGAAGCGAAGCTCCGAATCTCTGAGGATGAGACCAGAAGCCGTTACTCTTCCCTCCAGCGTACTGCCAGTGACTGGAAGCGAAGCTCCGAATCTCTGAGGATGAGACCAGAAGCCGTTACTCTTCCCTCCGGCGTACTGCCAGTGACTGGAAGCGAAGCTCCGAATCTCTGAGGATGAGACCAGAAGCCATTACTCTTCCCTCCAGCGTACTGCCAGTGACTGGAAGCGAAGCTCCGAATCTCTGAGGACGAGACCAGAACCATTACTCTTCCCTCCGGCGTACTGCCAGTGACTGGAAGCGAAGCTCCGAATCTCTGAGGACGAGACCAGAACCATTACTCTTCCCTCCGGCGTACTGCCAGTGACTGGAAGAGAGGCTCCGAATCTCTGAGGACGAGACCAGAAGCTGTTACTCTTCCCTCTGGCGTACTGCCAGTAACTGGAAGCGAAGCTCCGAATCTCTGAGGACGAGACCAGAAGCCATTACTCTTCCCTCCGGCGTACTGCCAGTGACTGGAAGCGAAGCTCCGAATCTCTGAGGACGAGACCAGAAGCCATTACTCTTCCCTCCGGCGTACTGCCAGTGACTGGAAGCGAAGCTCCGAATCTCTGAGGACGAGACCAGAACCATTACTCTTCCCTCCGGCGTACTGCCAGTGACTGGAAGAGAGGCTCCGAATCTCTGAGGACGAGACCAGAAGCTGTTACTCTTCCCTCCGGCGTACTGCCAGTGACTGGAAGAGAAGCTCCGAATCTCTGAGGACGAGACCAGAAGCCGTTACTCTTCCCTCCGGCGTACTGCCAGTGACTGGAAGCGAAGCTCCGAATCTCTGAGGATGAGACCAGAAGCCATTACTCTTCCCTCCGGCGTACTGCCAGTGACTGGAAGCGAAGCTCCGAATCTCTGAGGATGAGACCAGAAGCCGTTACTCTTCCCTCCGGCGTACTGCCAGTGACTGGAAGCGAAGCTCCGAATCTCTGAGGATGAGACCATAAGCTGTTACTCATCCCTCCGCGTACTGCCAGTGACTGGAAGCGAAGCTCCGAATCTCTGAGGACGAGACCAGAACCATTACTCTTCCCTCCAGCGTACTGCCAGTGACTGGAAGAGAAGCTACGAATCTCTGAGAACGAGACCAGAAGCCGATACTCTTCCCTCCGGCGTACTGCCGGTGACTGGAAGCAAAGCTCCGAATCTCTGAGGATGAGACCAGAAGCCGTTACTCTTCCCTCCAGCGTACTGCCAGTGACTGGAAGCGAAACTCCGAATCTCTGAGGATGAGACCAGAAGCCGTTACTCTTCCCTCCGGCGTACTGCCGGTGACTGGAAGCAAAGCTCCGAATCTCTGAGGACGAGACCATAAGCTGTTACTCATCCCTCCGCGTACTGCCAGTGACTGGAAGCGAAGCTCCGAATCTCTGAGGACGAGACCAGAACCATTACTCTTCCCTCCAGCGTACTGCCAGTGACTGGAAGAGAAGCTACGAATCTCTGAGAACGAGACCAGAAGCCGATACTCTTCCCTCCGGCGTACTGCCGGTGACTGGAAGCAAAGCTCCGAATCTCTGAGGATGAGACCAGAAGCCGTTACTCTTCCCTCCAGCGTACTGCCAGTGACTGGAAGCGAAACTCCGAATCTCTGAGGATGAGACCAGAAGCCGTTACTCTTCCCTCCGGCGTACTGCCGGTGACTGGAAGCAAAGCTCCGAATCTCTGAGGACGAGACCAGAAGCTGTTACTCTTCCCTCCGGCGTACTGCCAGTGACTGGAAACGAAGCTCCGAATCTCTGAGGATGAGACCAGAAGCCATTACTCTTCCATCCGGCGTACTGCCAGTGACTGGAAGCGAAGCTCTGAATCTCTGAGGATGAGACCAGAAGCCATTACTCTTCCCTCCAGCGTACTGCCAGTGACTGGAAGCGAAGCTCCGAATCTCTGAGGATGAGACCAGAAGCTGTTACTCTTCCCTCCGGCGTACTGCCAGTGACTGGAAGCGAAGCTCCGAATCTCTGAGGATGAGACCAGAAGCCATTATTCTTCCCTCCGGCGTGCTGCCAGTGACTGGAAGCGAAGCTCCGAATCCCTGACGACGAGACCAGAAGCTGTTACTCTTCCCTCCGGCGTACTGCCAGTGACTGGAAGCGAAGCTCCGAATCTCTGAGGATGAGACCAGAAGCTGTTACTCTTCCCTCCGGCGTACTGCCAGTGACTGGAAGCGAAGCTCCAAATCTCTGAGGACGAGACCAGAAGCTGTTACTCTTCCCTACGGCGTACTGCCAGTGACTGGAAGCGAAGCTCCGAATCTCTGAGGATGAGACCAGAAGCCATTACTCTTCCCTCCGGCGTACTGCCAGTGACTGGAAGCGAAGCTCCGAATCCCTGACGACGAGACCAGAAGCTGTTACTCTTCCCTCCGGCGTACTGCCAGTGACTGGAAGCGAAGCTCCGAATCTCTGAGGATGAGACCAGAAGCTGTTACTCTTCCCTCCGGCGTACTGCCAGTGACTGGAAGCGAAGCTCCAAATCTCTGAGGACGAGACCAGAAGCCGTTACTCTTCCCTCCGGCGTACTGCCAGTGACTGGAAGCGAAGCTCCGAATCTCTGAGGATGAGACCAGAAGCTGTTACTCTTCCCTCCGGCGTACTGCCGGTGACTGGAAGCAAAGCTCCGAATCTCTGAGGATGAGACCAGAAGCCATTACTCTTCCCTCCAGCGTACTGCCGGTGACTGGAAGCGAAGCTCCGAATCTCTGAGGATGAGACCAGAAGCCATTACTCTTCCCTCCGGCGTACTGCCAGTGACTGGAAGCGAAGCTCCGAATCCCTGACGACGAGACCAGAAGCTGTTACTCTTCCCTCCGGCGTACTGCCAGTGACTGGAAGCGAAGCTCCAAATCTCTGAGGATGAGACCAGAAGCTGTTACTCTTCCCTCCGGCGTACTGCCAGTGACTGTAAGCGAAGCTCTAAATCTCTGAGGATGAGACCAGAAGCCGTTACTCTTCCCTCCGGCGTACTGCCAGTGACTGGAAGCAAAGCTTCGAATCTCTGAGGATGAGACCAGAAGCCCTTAACTCTTCCCTCCGGCGTACTGCCGGTGACTGGAAGCTAAGCTCCAAATCTTTGAGGACGAGACCAGAACCATTACTCTTCCCTCCAGCGTACTGCCAGAGACTGGAAGCGAAGCTCCGAATCTCTGAGGATGAGACCAGAAGCCGTTACTCTTCCCTCCAGCGTACTGCCAGTGACTGAAAGAGAAGCACCGAATCTCTGAGGATGAGACCAGAAGCCGTTACTCTTCCCTCCGGCGTACTGCCAGTGACTGGAAGCGAAGCTCCGAATCTCTGAGGACGAGACCAGAAGCTGTTATTCTTCCCTCCGGCGTACTGCCAGTGACTGGAAGCGAAGCTCTGAATCTCTGAGGATGAGACCAGAAGCCGTTACTCTTCCCTCCGGCGTACTGCCAGTGACTGAAAGCGAAGCACCGAATCTCTGAGGATGAGACCAGAAGCCGTTACTCTTCCCTCCGGCGTACTGCCAGTGACTGGAAGCGAAGCTCCGAATCTCTGAGGACGAGACCAGAAGCCGTTACTCTTCCCTCCGGCGTACTGCCAGTGACTGGAAGCGAAGCTCCGAATCTCTGAGGATGAGACCAGAAGCCGTTACTCTTCCCTCCAGCGTACTGCCAGTGACTGGAAGCGAAGCTCCGAATCTCTGAGGACAAGACCAGAAGCCGTTACTCTTCCCTCCGGCGTACTGCCAGTGACTGGAAGCGAAGCTCCGAATCTCTGAGGACGAGACCAGAAGCCGTTACTCTTCACTCCAGCGTACTGCCAGTGACTGGAAGCGAAGCTCCCAATCTCTGAGGACAAGACCAGAAGCCGTTACTCTTCCCTCCGCCGTACTGCCAGTGACTGGAAGCGAAGCTCCGAATCTCTGAGGACGAGACCAGAACCATTACTCTTCCCTCCGGCGTACTGCCAGTGACGGTAAGCGAAGCTCCGAATCTCTGAGGACGAGACCAGAAGCTGTTACTCTTCCCTCCGGCGTACTGCCAGTGACTGAAAGCGAAGCTCCGAATCTCTGAGGATGAGACCAGAAGCCATTACTCTTCCCTCAGGCGTACTGCCAGTGACTGGAAGAGAAGCTCCGAATCTTTGAGGACGAGACCAGAAGCTGTTACTCTTCCCTCCGGCGTACTGCCAGTGACTGGAAGCGAAGCTCCGAATCTCTGAGGATGAAACCAGAAGCCATTACTCTTCCCTCCGGCGCACTGCCAATGACTGGAAACGAAGCTCCGAATCTCTGAGGATGAGACCATAAGCCGTTACTCTTCCCTCCGGCGTACTGCCAGTGACTGGAAGCGAAGCTCCGAATCTCTGAGGACGAGACCAGAACCATTACTCTTCCCTCCGGCGTACTGCCAGTGACTGGAAGCAAAGCTCCGAATCTCTGAGGATGAGACCAGAAGCCGTTACTCTTCCCTCCAGCGTACTGCCAGTGACTGGAAGCGAAGCTCCGAATCTCTGACGATGAGACCAGAAGCTGTTACTCTTCCCTCCGGCGTACTGCCGGTGACTGGAAGAGAAGCTCCGAATCTCTGAGGACGAGACCAGAAGCTGTTACTCTTCCCTCCGGCGTACTGCCAGTGACTGGAAGCGAAGCTCCGAATCTCTGACGACGAGACCAGAAGCTGTTACTCTTCCCTCCGGCGTACTGCCAGTGACTGGAAGCGAAGCTCCGAATCTCTGAGGATGAGACCAGAAGCCATTACTCTTCCATCCGGCGTACTTCCAGTGACTGAAAGCGAAGCTCCGAATCTCTGAGGATGAGACCAGAAGCCATTACTCTTCCCTCCGGCGTACTGCCAGTGACTGGAAGCGAAGCTCCGAATCTCTGAGGATGACACCAGAAGCTATTACTCTTCCCTCCGGCGTACTGCCAGTGACTGGAAGCGAAGCTCCAAATCTCTGAGGACGAGACCAGAAGCCGTTACTCTTCCCTCCGGCGTACTGCCAGTGACTGGAAGCGAAGCTCCGAATCTCTGAGGACGAGACCAGAAGCCGTTACTCTTCCCTCCAGCGTACTGCCGGTGACTGGAAGAGAAGCTCCGAATCTCTGAGGACGAGACCAGAAGCCGTTACTCTTTCCTCCAGCGTACTGCCAGTGACTGGAAGCGAAGCTCCGAATCTCTGAGGACGAGACCAGAAGCCGTTACTCTTCCCTCCAGCGTACTGCCGGTGACTGGAAGAGAAGCTCCGAATCTCTGAGGACGAGACCACAAGCAGTTACTCTTCCCTCCGGCGTACTGCCAGTGACTGGAAGCGAAGCTCCGAATCTCTGACGACGAGACCAGAAGCTGTTACTCTTCCCTCCGGCGTACTGCCAGTGACTGGAAGCGAAGCTCCGAATCTCTGAGGATGAGACCAGAAGCCATTACTCTTCCATCCGGCGTACTGCCAGTGACTGAAAGCGAAGCTCCGAATCTCTGAGGATGAGACCAGAAGCCATTACTCTTCCCTCCGGCGTACTGCCAGTGACTGGAAGCGAAGCTCCGAATCTCTAACGACGAGACCAGAAGCTGTTACTCTTCCCTCCGGCGTACTGCCAGTGACTGGAAGCGAAGCTCCGAATCTCTGAGGATGAGACCAGAAGCCATTACTCTTCCATCCGGCGTACTGCCAGTGACTGAAAGCGAAGCTCCGAATCTCTGAGGATGAGACCAGAAGCCATTACTCTTCCCTCCGGCGTACTTCCAGTGACTGGAAGCGAAGCTCCGAATCCCTGACGACGAGACCAGAAGCTGTTACTCTTCCCTCCGGCGTACTGCCAGTGACTGGAAGCGAAGCTCCGAATCTCTGAGGATGAGACCAGAAGCTGTTAATCTTCCCTCCGGCGTACTGCCAGTGACTGGAAGCGAAGCTCCAAATCTCTGAGGACGAGACCAGAAGCCGTTACTCTTCCCTCCGGCGTACTGCCAGTGACTGGAAGCGAAGCTCCGAATCTCTGAGGACGAGACCAGAAGTCGTTACTCTTCCCTCCGGAGTACTGCCAGCGACTGGAAGCGAAGCTCCGAATCTCTGAGGACGAGACCAGAAGCCGTTACTCTTTCCTCCGGCGTACTGCCAGTGACTGGAAGCGAAGTTCCGAATCTCTGAGGATGAGACCAGAAGCCGTTACTCTTCCCTCCAGCGTACTGCCGGTGACTGGAAAAGAAGCTCCGAATCTCTGAGGACGAGACCAGAAGCTGTTACTCTTCCCTCCGGCGTACTGCCAGTGACTGGAAGCGAAGCTCCGAATCTCTGACGACGAGACCAAAAGCTGTTACTCTTCCCTCCGGCGTACTGCCAGTGACTGGAAGCGAAGCTCCGCATCTCTGAGGATGAGACCAGAAGCCATTACTCTTCCATCCGGCGTACTGCCAGTGACTGAAAGCGAAGCTCCGAATCTCTGAGGATGAGACCAGAAGCCATTACTCTTCCCTCCGGCGTACTGCCACTGACTGGAAGCGAAGCTCCGAATCCCTGACGACGAGACCAGAAGCTGTTACTCTTCCCTCCGGCGTACTGCCAGTGACTGGAAGAGAAGCTCCGAATCTCTGAGGACGAGACCAGAAGCCGTTACTCTTCCCTCCGGCGTACTGCCGGTGACTGGAAGCAAAGCTCCGAATCTCTGAGGATGAGACCAGAAGCCGTTACTCTTCCCTCCAGCGTACTGCCGGTGACTGGAAGAGAAGCTCCGAATCTCTGAGGACGAGACCAGAAGCTGTTACTCTTCCCTCCGGCGTACTGCCAGTGACTGGAAGCGAAGCTCCGAATCTCTGACGACGAGACCAGAAGCTGTTACTCTTCCCTCCGGCGTACTGCCAGTGACTGGAAGCGAAGCTCCAAATCTCTGAGGATGAGACCAGAAGCCGAAACTCTTCCCTCCGGCGTACTGCCAGTGACTGAAAGCGAAGCTCCGAATCTCTGAGGATGAGACCAGAAGCCATTACTCTTCCCTCCGGCGTACTGCCAGTGACTGGAAGCGAAGCTCCGAATCCCTGACGACGAGACCAGAAGCTGTTACTCTTCCCTCCGGCGTACTGCCAGTGACTGGAAGCGAAGCTCCGAATCTCTGAGGATGAGACCAGAAGCTGTTACTCTTCCCTCCGGCGTACTGCCAGTGACTGGAAGCGAAGCTCCAAATCTCTGAGGACGAGACCAGAAGCCGTTGCTCTTCCCTCCGGCGTACTGCCAGTGACTGGAAGCGAAGCTCCGAATCTCTGAGGATGAGACCAGAAGCCGTTACTCTTCCCTCCGGCGTACTGCCAGTGACTGGAAGAGAAGCTCCGAATCTCTGAGGATGAGACCAGAAGCCGTTACTCTTCCATCCGGTGTACTGCCAGTGACTGGAAGCGAAGCTCCGAATCTCTGAGGACGAGACCAGAAGCCGTTACTCTTCCCTCCGGCGTACTGCCAGTGACTGGAAGCGAAGCTCCGAATCTCTGAGGACGAGACCAGAAGCCGTTACTCTTCCCTCCGGCGTTCTGCCAGTGACTGGAAGCGAAGCTCCGAATCTCTGAGGATGAGACCAGAAGCCATTACTCTTCCCTCCGGCGTACTGCCAGTGACTGGAAGCGACGCTCCGAATCTCTGAGGATGAGACCAGAAGCCATTACTCTTCCCTCCAGCGTACTGCCAGTGACTGGAAGCGAAGCTCCGATTCTCTGAGGATGAGACCAGAAGCCATTACTCTTCCCTCCAGCGTACTGCCAGTGACTGGAAGCGAAGCTCCGAATCTCTGAGGATGAGACCAGAAGCCGTTACTCTTCCCTCCAGCGTACTGCCAGTGACTGGAAGCGAAGCTCCGAATCTCTGAGGACGAGACCAGAAGCAGTTACTCTTCCCTCCGGCGTACTGCCAGTGACTGGAAGCAAAGCTCCGAATTTCTGAGGACGAGACCAGAACCATTACTCTTCCCTCCGGCGTACTGCCAGTGACTGGAAGAAAAGCTCTGAATCTCTGAGGATGAGACCAGAAGCCGTTAACTCTTTCCTCCGCCGTACTGCCGGTGACTGGAAGCGAAGCTCCAAATCTCTGAGGTCGAGACCAGAACCATTACTCTTCCCCCCGGCGTACTGCCGGTGACTGGAAGCAAAGCTCCGAATCTCTGAGGATGAGACCAGAAGCCGTTACTCTTCCATCCGGCGTACTGCCAGTGACTGGAAGCGAAGCTCCGAATCTCTGAGGATGAGACCAGAAGCCGTTACTCTTCCCTCCGGCGTACTGCCAGTGACTGGAAGCGAAGCTCCGAATCTCTGAGGATGAGACCAGAAGCCGTTACTCTTCCCTCCGGCATACTGCCAGTGACTGGAAGCGAAGCTCTGAATCTCTGAGGACGAGACCAGAAGCCGTTACTCTTCCCTCCGGCGTACTGCCAGTGACTGGAAGCGAAGCTCCGAATCTCTGAGGACGAGACCAGAAGCCGTTACTCTTCCCTCCGGCGTACTGCCAGTGACTGGAAGCGAAGCTCCGAATCTATGAGGACGAGACCAGAAGTCGTTAGTCTTCCCTCCAGCGTACTGCCAGTGACTGGAAGCGAAGCTCCGAATCCCTGACGACGAGACCAGAAGCTGTTACTCTTCCCTCCGCCGTACTGCCAGTGACTGGAAGCGAAGCTCCGAATCTCTGAGGACGAGACCAGAACCATTACTCTTCCCTCCGGCGTACTGCCAGTGACGGTAAGCGAAGCTCCGAATCTCTGAGGACGAGACCAGAAGCTGTTACTCTTCCCTCCGGCGTACTGCCAGTGACTGGAAGCGAAGCTCCGAATCTCTGAGGATGAGACCAGAAGCCATTACTCTTCCCTCAGGCGTACTGCCAGTGACTGGAAGAGAAGCTCCGAATCTTTGAGGACGAGACCAGAAGCTGTTACTCTTCCCTCCGGCGTACTGCCAGTGACTGGAAGCGAAGCTCCGAATCTCTGAGGATGAAACCAGAAGCCATTACTCTTCCCTCCGGCGCACTGCCAATGACTGGAAGCGAAGCTCCGAATCTCTGAGGATGAGACCATAAGCCGTTACTCTTCCCTCCGGCGTACTGCCAGTGACTGGAAGCGAAGCTCCGAATCTCTGAGGACGAGACCAGAACCATTACTCTTCCCTCCGGCGTACTGCCAGTGACTGGAAGCAAAGCTCCGAATCTCTGAGGATGAGACCAGAAGCCGTTACTCTTCCCTCCAGCGTACTGCCAGTGACTGGAAGCGAAGCTCCGAATCTCTGACGATGAGACCAGAAGCTGTTACTCTTCCCTCCGGCGTACTGCCGGTGACTGGAAGAGAAGCTCCGAATCTCTGAGGACGAGACCAGAAGCTGTTACTCTTCCCTCCGGCGTACTGCCAGTGACTGGAAGCGAAGCTCCGAATCTCTGACGACGAGACCAGAAGCTGTTACTCTTCCCTCCGGCGTACTGCCAGTGACTGGAAGCGAAGCTCCGAATCTCTGAGGATGAGACCAGAAGCCATTACTCTTCCATCCGGCGTACTGCCAGTGACTGAAAGCGAAGCTCCGAATCTCTGAGGATGAGACCAGAAGCCATTACTCTTCCCTCCGGCGTACTGCCAGTGACTGGAAGCGAAGCTCCGAATCTCTGAGGATGACACCAGAAGCTATTACTCTTCCCTCCGGCGTACTGCCAGTGACTGGAAGCGAAGCTCCAAATCTCTGAGGACGAGACCAGAAGCCGTTACTCTTCCCTCCGGCGTACTGCCAGTGACTGGAAGCGAAGCTCCGAATCTCTGAGGACGAGACCAGAAGTCGTTACTCTTCCCTCCGGCGTACTGCCAGTGACTGGAAGCGAAGCTCCAAATCTCTGAGGACGAGACCAGAAGCCGTTACTCTTTCCTCCGGCGTACTGCCAGTGACTGGAAGCGAAGCTCCGAATCTCTGAGGACGAGACCAGAAGCCGTTACTCTTCCCTCCAGCGTACTGCCGGTGACTGGAAGAGAAGCTCCGAATCTCTGAGGACGAGACCAGAAGCTGTTACTCTTCCCTCCGGCGTACTGCCAGTGACTGGAAGCGAAGCTCCGAATCTCTGACGACGAGACCAGAAGCTGTTACTCTTCCCTCCGGCGTACTGCCAGTGACTGGAAGCGAAGCTCCGAATCTCTGAGGATGAGACCAGAAGCCATTACTCTTCCATCCGGCGTACTGCCAGTGACTGAAAGCGAAGCTCCGAATCTCTGAGGATGAGACCAGAAGCCATTACTCTTCCCTCCGGCGTACTGCCAGTGACTGGAAGCGAAGCTCCGAATCTCTGACGACGAGACCAGAAGCTGTTACTCTTCCCTCCGGCGTACTGCCAGTGACTGGAAGCGAAGCTCCGAATCTCTGAGGATGAGACCAGAAGCCGTTACTCTTCCCTCCAGCGTACTGCCAGTGACTGGAAGCGAAGCTCCGAATCTCTGACGATGAGACCAGAAGCTGTTACTCTTCCCTCCGGCGTACTGCCGGTGACTGGAAGAGAAGCTCCGAATCTCTGAGGACGAGACCAGAAGCTGTTACTCTTCCCTCCGGCGTACTGCCAGTGACTGGAAGCGAAGCTCCGAATCTCTGACGACGAGACCAGAAGCTGTTACTCTTCCCTCCGGCGTACTGCCAGTGACTGGAAGCGAAGCTTCGAATCTCTGAGGATGAGACCAGAAGCCATTACTCTTCCACCCGGCGTACTTCCAGTGACTGAAAGCGAAGCTCCGAATCTCTGAGGATGAGACCAGAAGCCATTACTCTTCCCTCCGGCGTACTGCCAGTGACTGGAAGCGAAGCTCCGAATCTCTGAGGATGACACCAGAAGCTATTACTCTTCCCTCCGGCGTACTGCCAGTGACTGGAAGCGAAGCT
The DNA here is from genome assembly GCF_046119375.1 of Phyllobates terribilis. Lineage (NCBI taxonomy): Eukaryota > Metazoa > Chordata > Amphibia > Anura > Dendrobatidae > Phyllobates > Phyllobates terribilis. The sequence goes on from NW_027362771.1 coordinate 603,594,992, forward strand.
CCAAATCTCTGAGGACGAGACCAGAAGCCGTTACTCTTCCCTCCGGCGTACTGCCAGTGACTGGAAGCGAAGCTCCGAATCTCTGAGGACGAGACCAGAAGTCGTTACTCTTCCCTCCGGCGTACTGCCAGTGACTGGAAGCGAAGCTCCAAATCTCTGAGGACGAGACCAGAAGCCGTTACTCTTTCCTCCGGCGTACTGCCAGTGACTGGAAGCGAAGCTCCGAATCTCTGAGGACGAGACCAGAAGCCGTTACTCTTCCCTCCAGCGTACTGCCGGTGACTGGAAGAGAAGCTCCGAATCTCTGAGGACGAGACCAGAAGCCGTTACTCTTTCCTCCAGCGTACTGCCAGTGACTGGAAGCGAAGCTCCGAATCTCTGAGGACGAGACCAGAAGCCGTTACTCTTCCCTCCAGCGTACTGCCGGTGACTGGAAGAGAAGCTCCGAATCTCTGAGGACGAGACCACAAGCAGTTACTCTTCCCTCCGGCGTACTGCCAGTGACTGGAAGCGAAGCTCCGAATCTCTGACGACGAGACCAGAAGCTGTTACTCTTCCCTCCGGCGTACTGCCAGTGACTGGAAGCGAAGCTCCGAATCTCTGAGGATGAGACCAGAAGCCATTACTCTTCCATCCGGCGTACTGCCAGTGACTGAAAGCGAAGCTCCGAATCTCTGAGGATGAGACCAGAAGCCATTACTCTTCCCTCCGGCGTACTGCCAGTGACTGGAAGCGAAGCTCCGAATCTCTGACGACGAGACCAGAAGCTGTTACTCTTCCCTCCGGCGTACTGCCAGTGACTGGAAGCGAAGCTCCGAATCTCTGAGGATGAGACCAGAAGCCATTACTCTTCCATCCGGCGTACTGCCAGTGACTGAAAGCGAAGCTCCGAATCTCTGAGGATGAGACCAGAAGCCATTACTCTTCCCTCCGGCGTACTTCCAGTGACTGGAAGCGAAGCTCCGAATCCCTGACGACGAGACCAGAAGCTGTTACTCTTCCCTCCGGCGTACTGCCAGTGACTGGAAGCGAAGCTCCGAATCTCTGAGGATGAGACCAGAAGCTGTTAATCTTCCCTCCGGCGTACTGCCAGTGACTGGAAGCGAAGCTCCAAATCTCTGAGGACGAGACCAGAAGCCGTTACTCTTCCCTCCGGCGTACTGCCAGTGACTGGAAGCGAAGCTCCGAATCTCTGAGGACGAGACCAGAAGTCGTTACTCTTCCCTCCGGAGTACTGCCAGCGACTGGAAGCGAAGCTCCGAATCTCTGAGGACGAGACCAGAAGCCGTTACTCTTTCCTCCGGCGTACTGCCAGTGACTGGAAGCGAAGTTCCGAATCTCTGAGGATGAGACCAGAAGCCGTTACTCTTCCCTCCAGCGTACTGCCGGTGACTGGAAAAGAAGCTCCGAATCTCTGAGGACGAGACCAGAAGCTGTTACTCTTCCCTCCGGCGTACTGCCAGTGACTGGAAGCGAAGCTCCGAATCTCTGACGACGAGACCAAAAGCTGTTACTCTTCCCTCCGGCGTACCGCCAGTGACTGGAAGCGAAGCTCCGCATCTCTGAGGATGAGACCAGAAGCCATTACTCTTCCATCCGGCGTACTGCCAGTGACTGAAAGCGAAGCTCCGAATCTCTGAGGATGAGACCAGAAGCCATTACTCTTCCCTCCGGCGTACTGCCACTGACTGGAAGCGAAGCTCCGAATCCCTGACGACGAGACCAGAAGCTGTTACTCTTCCCTCCGGCGTACTGCCAGTGACTGGAAGACAAGCTCCGAATCTCTGAGGACGAGACCAGAAGCCGTTACTCTTCCCTCCGGCGTACTGCCGGTGACTGGAAGCAAAGCTCCGAATCTCTGAGGATGAGACCAGAAGCCGTTACTCTTCCCTCCAGCGTACTGCCGGTGACTGGAAGAGAAGCTCCGAATCTCTGAGGACGAGACCAGACGCTGTTACTCTTCCCTCCGGCGTACTGCCAGTGACTGGAAGCGAAGCTCCGAATCTCTGACGACGAGACCAGAAGCTGTTACTCTTCCCTCCGGCGTACTGCCAGTGACTGGAAGCGAAGCTCCAAATCTCTGAGGATGAGACCAGAAGCCGAAACTCTTCCCTCCGGCGTACTGCCAGTGACTGAAAGCGAAGCTCCGAATCTCTGAGGATGAGACCAGAAGCCATTACTCTTCCCTCCGGCGTACTGCCAGTGACTGGAAGCGAAGCTCCGAATCCCTGACGACGAGACCAGAAGCTGTTACTCTTCCCTCCGGCGTACTGCCAGTGACTGGAAGCGAAGCTCCGAATCTCTGAGGATGAGACCAGAAGCTGTTACTCTTCCCTCCGGCGTACTGCCAGTGACTGGAAGCGAAGCTCCAAATCTCTGAGGACGAGACCAGAAGCCGTTGCTCTTCCCTCCGGCGTACTGCCAGTGACTGGAAGCGAAGCTCCGAATCTCTGAGGATGAGACCAGAAGCCGTTACTCTTCCCTCCGGCGTACTGCCAGTGACTGGAAGAGAAGCACCGAATCTCTGAGGATGAGACCAGAAGCCGTTACTCTTCCATCCGGTGTACTGCCAGTGACTGGAAGCGAAGCTCCGAATCTCTGAGGACGAGACCAGAAGCCGTTACTCTTCCCTCCGGCGTACTGCCAGTGACTGGAAGCGAAGCTCCGAATCTCTGAGGACGAGACCAGAAGCCGTTACTCTTCCCTCCGGCGTTCTGCCAGTGACTGGAAGCGAAGCTCCGAATCTCTGAGGATGAGACCAGAAGCCATTACTCTTCCCTCCGGCGTACTGCCAGTGACTGGAAGCGACGCTCCGAATCTCTGAGGATGAGACCAGAAGCCATTACTCTTCCCTCCAGCGTACTGCCAGTGACTGGAAGCGAAGCTCCGAATCTCTGAGGATGAGACCAGAAGCCATTACTCTTCCCTCCAGCGTACTGCTAGTGACTGGAAGCGAAGCTCCGAATCTCTGAGGATGAGACCAGAAGCCGTTACTCTTCCCTCCAGCGTACTGCCAGTGACTGGAAGCGAAGCTCCGAATCTCTGAGGACGAGACCAGAAGCAGTTACTCTTCCCTCCGGCGTACTGCCAGTGACTGGAAGCAAAGCTCCGAATTTCTGAGGACGAGACCAGAACCATTACTCTTCCCTCCGGCGTACTGCCAGTGACTGGAAGAAAAGCTCTGAATCTCTGAGGATGAGACCAGAAGCCGTTAACTCTTCCCTCCGCCGTACTGCCGGTGACTGGAAGCGAAGCTCCAAATCTCTGAGGTCGAGACCAGAACCATTACTCTTCCCCCCGGCGTACTGCCGGTGACTGGAAGCAAAGCTCCGAATCTCTGAGGATGAGACCAGAAGCCGTTACTCTTCCATCCGGCGTACTGCCAGTGACTGGAAGCGAAGCTCCGAATCTCTGAGGATGAGACCAGAAGCCGTTACTCTTCCCTCCGGCGTACTGCCAGTGACTGGAAGCGAAGCTCCGAATCTCTGAGGATGAGACCAGAAGCCGTTACTCTTCCCTCCGGCATACTGCCAGTGACTGGAAGCGAAGCTCTGAATCTCTGAGGACGAGACCAGAAGCCGTTACTCTTCCCTACGGCGTACTGCCAGTGACTGGAAGCGAAGCTCCGAATCTCTGAGGACGAGACCAGAAGCCGTTACTCTTCCCTCCGGCGTACTGCCAGTGACTGGAAGCGAAGCTCCGAATCTATGAGGACGAGACCAGAAGTCGTTACTCTTCCCTCCAGCGTACTGCCAGTGACTGGAAGCGAAGCTCCGAATCCCTGACGACGAGACCAGAAGCTGTTACTCTTCCCTCCGGCGTACTGCCAGTGACTGGAAGCGAAGCTCCGAATCTCTGAGGATGAGACCAGAAGCTGTTACTCTTCCCTCCGGCGTACTGCCAGTGACTGGAAGCGAAGCTCCAAATCTCTGAGGACGAGACCAGAAGCCGTTACTCTTCCCTCCGGCGTACTGCCAGTGACTGGAAGCGAAGCTCCGAATCTCTGAGGATGAGACCAGAAGCAGTTACTCTTCCCTCCGGCGTACTGCCGGTGACTGGAAGCAAAGCTCCGAATCTCTGAGGATGAGACCAGAAGCCATTACTCTTCCCTCCAGCGTACTGCCGGTGACTGGAAGCGAAGCTCCGAATCTCTGAGGATGAGACCAGAAGCCATTACTCTTCCCTCCGGCGTACTGCCAGTGACTGGAAGCGAAGCTCCGAATCCCTGACGACGAGACCAGAAGCTGTTACTCTTCCCTCCGGCGTACTGCCAGTGACTGGAAGCGAAGCTCCAAATCTCTGAGGATGAGACCAGAAGCTGTTACTCTTCCCTCCGGCGTACTGCCAGTGACTGTAAGCGAAGCTCTAAATCTCTGAGGATGAGACCAGAAGCCGTTACTCTTCCCTCCGGCGTACTGCCAGTGACTGGAAGCAAAGCTTCGAATCTCTGAGGATGAGACCAGAAGCCCTTAACTCTTCCCTCCGGCGTACTGCCGGTGACTGGAAGCTAAGCTCCAAATCTTTCAGGACGAGACCAGAACCATTACTCTTCCCTCCAGCGTACTGCCAGAGACTGGAAGCGAAGCTCCGAATCTCTGAGGATGAGACCAGAAGCCGCTACTCTTCCCTCCAGCGTACTGCCAGTGACTGAAAGAGAAGCACCGAATCTCTGAGGATGAGACCAGAAGCCGTTACTCTTCCCTCCGGCGTACTGCCAGTGACTGGAAGCGAAGCTCCGAATCTCTGAGGACGAGACCAGAAGCTGTTACTCTTCCCTCCGGCGTACTGCCAGTGACTGGAAGCGAAGCTCTGAATCTCTGAGGATGAGACCAGAAGCCGTTACTCTTCCCTCCGGCGTACTGCCAGTGACTGAAAGCGAAGCACCGAATCTCTGAGGATGAGACCAGAAGCCGTTACTCTTCCCTCCGGCGTACTGCCAGTGACTGGAAGCGAAGCTCCGAATCTCTGAGGACGAGACCAGAAGCCGTTACTCTTCCCTCCGGCGTACTGCCAGTGACTGGAAGCGAAGCTCCGAATCTATGAGGACGAGACCAGAAGTCGTTACTCTTCCCTCCAGCGTACTGCCAGTGACTGGAAGCGAAGCTCCGAATCCCTGACGACGAGACCAGAAGCTGTTACTCTTCCCTCCAGCGTACTGCCAGTGACTGGAAGCGAAGCTCCCAATCTCTGAGGACAAGACCAGAAGCCGTTACTCTTCCCTCCGCCGTACTGCCAGTGACTGGAAGCGAAGCTCCGAATCTCTGAGGACGAGACCAGAACCATTACTCTTCCCTCCGGCGTACTGCCAGTGACGGTAAGCGAAGCTCCGAATCTCTGAGGACGAGACCAGAAGCTGTTACTCTTCCCTCCGGCGTACTGCCAGTGACTGGAAGCGAAGCTCCGAATCTCTGAGGATGAGACCAGAAGCCATTACTCTTCCCTCAGGCGTACTGCCAGTGACTGGAAGAGAAGCTCCGAATCTTTGAGGACGAGACCAGAAGCTGTTACTCTTCCCTCCGGCGTACTGCCAGTGACTGGAAGCGAAGCTCCGAATCTCTGAGGATGAAACCAGAAGCCATTACTCTTCCCTCCGGCGCACTGCCAATGACTGGAAGCGAAGCTCCGAATCTCTGAGGATGAGACCATAAGCCGTTACTCTTCCCTCCGGCGTACTGCCAGTGACTGGAAGCGAAGCTCCGAATCTCTGAGGACGAGACCAGAACCATTACTCTTCCCTCCGGCGTACTGCCAGTGACTGGAAGCAAAGCTCCGAATCTCTGAGGATGAGACCAGAAGCCGTTACTCTTCCCTCCAGCGTACTGCCAGTGACTGGAAGCGAAGCTCCGAATCTCTGACGATGAGACCAGAAGCTGTTAATCTTCCCTCCGGCGTACTGCCGGTGACTGGAAGAGAAGCTCCGAATCTCTGAGGACGAGACCAGAAGCTGTTACTCTTCCCTCCGGCGTACTGCCAGTGACTGGAAGCGAAGCTCCGAATCTCTGACGACGAGACCAGAAGCTGTTACTCTTCCCTCCGGCGTACTGCCAGTGACTGGAAGCGAAGCTCCGAATCTCTGAGGATGAGACCAGAAGCCATTACTCTTCCATCCGGCGTACTGCCAGTGACTGAAAGCGAAGCTCCGAATCTCTGAGGATGAGACCAGAAGCCATTACTCTTCCCTCCGGCGTACTGCCAGTGACTGGAAGCGAAGCTCCAAATCTCTGAGGACGAGACCAGAAGCCGTTACTCTTCCCTCCGGCGTACTGCCAGTGACTGGAAGCGAAGCTCCGAATCTCTGAGGACGAGACCAGAAGTCGTTACTCTTCCCTCCGGCGTACTGCCAGTGACTGGAAGCGAAGCTCCAAATCTCTGAGGACGAGACCAGAAGCCGTTACTCTTTCCTCCGGCGTACTGCCAGTGACTGGAAGCGAAGCTCCGAATCTCTGAGGACGAGACCAGAAGCCGTTACTCTTCCCTCCAGCGTACTGCCGGTGACTGGAAGAGAAGCTCCGAATCTCTGAGGACGAGACCAGAAGCTGTTACTCTTCCCTCCGGCGTACTGCCAGTGACTGGAAGCGAAGCTCCGAATCTCTGACGACGAGACCAGAAGCTGTTACTCTTCCCTCCGGCGTACTGCCAGTGACTGGAAGCGAAGCTCCGAATCTCTGAGGATGAGACCAGAAGCCATTACTCTTCCATCCGGCGTACTGCCAGTGACTGAAAGCGAAGCTCCGAATCTCTGAGGATGAGACCAGAAGCCATTACTCTTCCCTCCGGCGTACTGCCAGTGACTGGAAGCGAAGCTCCGAATCTCTGACGACGAGACCAGAAGCTGTTACTCTTCCCTCCGGCGTACTGCCAGTGACTGGAAGCGAAGCTCCGAATCTCTGAGGATGAGACCAGAAGCCATTACTCTTCCATCCGGCGTACTGCCAGTGACTGAAAGCGAAGCTCCGAATCTCTGAGGATGAGACCAGAAGCCATTACTCTTCCCTCCGGCGTACTTCCAGTGACTGGAAGCGAAGCTCCGAATCCCTGACGACGAGACCAGAAGCTGTTACTCTTCCCTCCGGCGTACTGCCAGTGACTGGAAGCGAAGCTCCGAATCTCTGAGGATGAGACCAGAAGCTGTTACTCTTCCCTCCGGTGTACTGCCAGTGACTGGAAGCGAAGCTCCAAATCTCTGAGGACGAGACCAGAAGCCGTTACTCTTCCCTCCGGCGTACTGCCAGTGACTGGAAGCGAAGCTCCGAATCTCTGAGGACGAGACCAGAAGTCGTTACTCTTCCCTCCGGAGTACTGCCAGCGACTGGAAGCGAAGCTCCGAATCTCTGAGGACGAGACCAGAAGCCGTTACTCTTTCCTCCGGCGTACTGCCAGTGACTGGAAGCGAAGCTCCGAATCTCTGAGGATGAGACCAGAAGCCGTTACTCTTCCCTCCAGCGTACTGCCGGTGACTGGAAAAGAAGCTCCGAATCTCTGAGGACGAGACCAGAAGCTGTTACTCTTCCCTCCGGCGTACTGCCAGTGACTGGAAGCGAAGCTCCGAATCTCTGACGACGAGACCAAAAGCTGTTACTCTTCCCTCCGGCGTACTGCCAGTGACTGGAAGCGAAGCTCCGCATCTCTGAGGATGAGACCAGAAGCCATTACTCTTCCATCCGGCGTACTGCCAGTGACTGAAAGCGAAGCTCCGAATCTCTGAGGATGAGACCAGAAGCCATTACTCTTCCCTCCGGCGTACTGCCACTGACTGGAAGCGAAGCTCCGAATCCCTGACGACGAGACCAGAAGCTGTTACTCTTCCCTCCGGCGTACTGCCAGTGACTGGAAGAGAAGCTCCGAATCTCTGAGGACGAGACCAGAAGCCGTTACTCTTCCCTCCGGCGTACTGCCGGTGACTGGAAGCAAAGCTCCGAATCTCTGAGGATGAGACCAGAAGCTGTTACTCTTCCCTCCGGCGTACTGCCAGTGACTGGAAGCGAAGCTCCGAATCTCTGACAACGAGACCAGAAGCTGTTACTCTTCCCTCCGGCGTACTGCCAGTGACTGGAAGCGAAGCTCCAAATCTCTGAGGATGAGACCAGAAGCCGAAACTCTTCCCTCCGGCGTACTGCCAGTGACTGAAAGCGAAGCTCCGAATCTCTGAGGATGAGACCAGAAGCCATTACTCTTCCCTCCGGCGTACTGCCAGTGACTGGAAGCGAAGCTCCGAATCCCTGACGACGAGACCAGAAGCTGTTACTCTTCCCTCCGGCGTACTGCCAGTGACTGGAAGCGAAGCTCCGAATCTCTGAGGATGAGACCAGAAGCTGTTACTCTTCCCTCCGGCGTACTGCCAGTGACTGGAAGCGAAGCTCCAAATCTCTGAGGACGAGACCAGGAGCCGTTGCTCTTCCCTCCGGCGTACTGCCAGTGACTGGAAGCGAAGCTCCGAATCTCTGAGGATGAGACCAGAAGCCGTTACTCTTCCCTCCGGCGTACTGCCAGTGACTGGAAGAGAAGCTCCGAATCTCTGAGGATGAGACCAGAAGCCGTTACTCTTCCATCCGGTGTACTGCCAGTGACTGGAAGCGAAGCTCCGAATCTCTGAGGACGAGACCAGAAGCCGTTACTCTTCCCTCCGGCGTACTGCCAGTGACTGGAAGCGAAGCTCCGAATCTCTGAGGACGAGACCAGAAGCCGTTACTCTTCCCTCCGGCGTTCTGCCAGTGACTGGAAGCGAAGCTCCGAATCTCTGAGGATGAGACCAGAAGCCATTACTCTTCCCTCCGGCGTACTGCCAGTGACTGGAAGCGACGCTCCGAATCTCTGAGGATGAGACCAGAAGCCATTACTCTTCCCTCCAGCGTACTGCCAGTGACTGGAAGCGAAGCTCCGAATCTCTGAGGATGAGACCAGAAGCCATTACTCTTCCCTCCAGCGTACTGCCAGTGACTGGAAGCGAAGCTCCGAATCTCTGAGGATGAGACCAGAAGCCGTTACTCTTCCCTCCAGCGTACTGCCAGTGACTGGAAGCGAAGCTCCGAATCTCTGAGGACGAGACCAGAAGCAGTTACTCTTCCCTCCGGCGTACTGCCAGTGACTGGAAGCAAAGCTCCGAATTTCTGAGGACGAGACCAGAACCATTACTCTTCCCTCCGGCGTACTGCCAGTGACTGGAAGAAAAGCTCTGAATCTCTGAGGATGAGACCAGAAGCCGTTAACTCTTCCCTCCGCCGTACTGCCGGTGACTGGAAGCGAAGCTCCAAATCTCTGAGGATGAGACCAGAAGCCGTTACTCTTCCCTCCGGCGTACTGCCAGTGACTGGAAGCGAAGCTCCGAATCTCTGAGGATGAGACCAGAAGCCGTTACTCTTCCCTCCGGCGTACTGCCAGTGACTGGAAGCGAAGCTCTGAATCTCTGAGGACGAGACCAGAAGCCGTTACTCTTCCCTCCGGCGTACTGCCAGTGACTGGAAGCGAAGCTCCGAATCTCTGAGGACGAGACCAGAAGCCGTTACTCTTCCCTCCGGCGTACTGCCAGTGACTGGAAGCGAAGCTCCGAATCTATGAGGACGAGACCAGAAGTCGTTACTCTTCCCTCCGGCGTACTGCCAGTGACTGGAAGCGAAGCTCCGAATCTCTGAGGACGAGACCAGAAGCCGTTACTCTTCCCTCCGGCGTACTGCCAGTGACTGGAAGCGAAGCTCCGAATCTCTGAGGACGAGACCAGAACCATTACTCTTCCCTCCGGCGTACTGCCAGTGACTGGAAGAAAAGCTCTGAATCTCTGAGGATGAGACCAGAAGCCGTTAACTCTTCCCTCCGCCGTACTGCCGGTGACTGGAAGCGAAGCTCCAAATCTCTGAGGTCGAGACCAGAACCATTACTCTTCCCCCCGGCGTACTGCCGGTGACTGGAAGCAAAGCTCCGAATCTCTGAGGATGAGACCAGAAGCCGTTACTCTTCCATCCGGCGTACTGCCAGTGACTGGAAGCGAAGCTCCGAATCTCTGAGGATGAGACCAGAAGCCGTTACTCTTCCCTCCGGCGTACTGCCAGTGACTGGAAGCGAAGCTCCGAATCTCTGAGGATGAGACCAGAAGCCGTTACTCTTCCCTCCGGCGTACTGCCAGTGACTGGAAGCGAAGCTCCGAATCTCTGAGGATGAGACCAGAAGCCGTTACTCTTCCCTCCGGCGTACTGCCAGTGACTGGAAGCGAAGCTCTGAATCTCTGAGGACGAGACCAGAAGCCGTTACTCTTCCCTCCGGCGTACTGCCAGTGACTGGAAGCGAAGCTCCGAATCTCTGAGGACGAGACCAGAAGCCGTTACTCTTCCCTCCGGCGTACTGCCAGTGACTGGAAGCGAAGCTCCGAATCTATGAGGACGAGACCAGAAGTCGTTACTCTTCCCTCCGGCGTACTGCCAGTGACTGGAAGCGAAGCTCCGAATCTCTGAGGACGAGACCAGAAGCCGTTACTCTTCCCTCCGGCGTACTGCCAGTGACTGGAAGCGAAGCTCCGAATCTCTGAGGACGAGACCAGAAGCCGTTACTCTTCCCTCCGGTGTACTGCCAGTGACTGGAAGCGAAGCTCCGAATCTCTAAGGACGAGACCAGAAGCCGTTACTCTTCCCTCCAGCGTACTGCCAGTGACTGGAAGCGAAGCTCTGAATCTCTGAGGACGAGACCAGAAGCCGTTACTCTTCCCTCCAGCGTACTGCCAGTGACTGGAAGCGAAGCTCTGAATCTCTGAGGACGAGACCAGAAGCTGTTACTCTTCCCTCCGGCGTACTGCCAGTGACTGGAAGCGAAGCTCCGAATCTCTGAGGATGAGACCAGAAGCCGTTACTCTTCCCTCCAGCGTACTGCCAGTGACTGGAAGCGAAGCTCCGAATCTCTGAGGATGAGACCAGAAGCTGTTACTCTTCCCTCCGGCGTACTGCCAGTGACTGGAAGCGAAGCTCCGAATCTCTGAGGATGAGACCAGAAGCCATTACTCTTCCCCATTCACTGACAGCAAGCGGAGACCTGGAAAATGGTGAAATCAGCATGAAGAGGTGATCGAAGGTCGAAGCCGCTCGTCTCACGGCGTTGGAAGAACTTACCCGTGACCAAAAGATGGTGATGACGATGACCAGGTGGGCGGTGAGTGTGAGGAAGCGGGCGGGCACCAGGCTGCTGACAACTGCCATGACACCTGCAACCAGAGGACAGGACGCTGATCATTTACCATCGCAGACAAAACGGTGGCGTCTGGTGCACAGACCCGAGGATGTCCCGGACCTGGCGTCACGCCACTTGTTATCGGGGATAATGATCGCTCGCGGTCGCCCTGAACCATTTGTAACGCCACCAATTACAGGGGTTTCCCGTTTCCTTCTCTCACCTGGCTGTGGTTTGTTTAAAAAAACTGAGCCTCACTCCCCCTCCCCTGGTCCATCTCCGAGTCTCCACCTCTACTCCTGGTGTCTGTTACGGTCAGCTGCTCCAATTGCCGTCATCTGGACAGCGCTGCAGCCAAACGATGAGCTCAAAAGGAAGGTGGTGCTGTTAAGATCAGTGATTGGTTGCAGCGCTGACCACGTGACGTAAGAGCTGCAGACAATAATAGTCACCGGGAGACTCCGCGTTGGACCTGGGGAGGGTGAGTAAAGAAAGTTTAGTTTTTATTTCAATGGTTTTCCGGACCTGGAGACCTCTATAAAGCTCACGACAATCACACTTTCCGAACACTGCAGCCCCCCAGTATTTTTTTACACATATTTTATCCGTTTTTTAAGCATCGACAACAATTATATCGGCCTGTCACCTGGAAATCGGGGTCTTTAATGCGGTTTTAGGGGCTTTTCTCAAACGTATTATGGTTACAAGTCCCGGTCTATCCTGACGGTGACATATACGCCCGAGAGGCGACTGAGCCCTAACGGAGGGTCGGGACACATTGGGAAAGCCGCAGCTGTGTGAGCAGGACCAGTATGGGGTCGCGGCAGCCGCTTCAGGTGACAACAGCTCTTACCTGAATTCTACATTATAGATGGGGGGTCTCTGATCAACAGCCGCAGAACTACAACTCCCAGCATGCCCTGACGCACAACTACTATCCGGGCATGCTGGGGGTTGTAGTTTTGCAGCAGTGTTGTTTTGGCTTTTATAGGCTTTCCCCACCATGTATAATCCTCTATAGTGAAGTATTGCTGCCCCTGCAGCCATGTCCGCCCATTACACCCCACATTATCCCCCGTCATTCACACATTATAACCTCCACCATTACCTGCTCTCAGGCCCGATCTTTCCGCGTTGCTAAGCAACCTGCAGCCGTTGCCGGGGGCCTGTAAGGGCGCGAGACCGTGATTTCCGCCTAACAACCAATAGGATTGCAGAGAATCTCACGTGACGTCATTCAGGCGCCGCCGGAGACAAAGAGATTGGTTACTGCTCAGGCTACAACAAAATGTCCGCCGCCGCTGTATATATAGGAGCAGAAAGACACAAAGCGTCTGAGGCCGGGGATGAAATCGGCGCCTAATTAAGGACTATATGGAAATACGTTTAGTCCGGAGTATGGCTGCTGAGCGCAATAGAAGGGGAACAAAAAAAAAAGGCTGGCAGCGGTGGGATTCGAACCCACGCCTCCAGAGAGACTGGAGCCTAAATCCAGCGCCTTAGACCGCTCGGCCACGCTACCTTACTGGTTGTGTGCTAGGGCTTCATGGGATCATCAGTGCCTCTGGGTGACGTCATGCAGTGTCAGGAGACTGGAGGGTAGTTAAAGGGGCAGTCCACAAAAAGAGATTCCCAACTGACCCCCGGCTCATACACCTGTGACTCCGTATCTGTACAGGGTAGTGAGCCACAGGAAAAGTTCCCCATGTGAACACGCTCTAATTGTGGCCTCCTCTCTGCCACACACCGTAACCATGCCACCTTACTGCCTCCACAAAGTAATAGTGCCATTTTGCGCCCAATGGCGACCCCTTAGTGTCCACACACAGTACTAGTGATGTCTCAACTACTTGGACAACCACTTCTTAAAAACTATACTGTACATGAGCGCTGCAGTCAATCAGTACTGATGCCTCCTCAGTGCCCTCACACAGTAATGATGCCTCCTCAGTGCCCCCACACAGTAATGATGCCTCCTCAGTGCCCTCACACAGTAATGATGCCTCCTCAGTGCCCCCACACAGTAATGATGCCTCCTCAGTGCCCCCACACAGTAATGATGCCTCCTAAGTGCCCCCACACAGTAATGATGCCTCCTCAGTGCCTCCACACAGTACTGATGCCTCCTCGGTGCCCCCACACAGTAATGATGCCTCCTCAGTGCCCCCACACAGTAATGATGCCTCCTCAGTGCCCTCACACAGTACTGATGCCTCCTCGGTGCCCCCACACAGTAATGATGCCTCCTCAGTACACTCACACAGTAATGATGCCTCCTCGGTGCCCCGACACAGTAATGATGCCTCCTCAGTGTCCCCACACAGTAATGATGCCTCCTCAGTGCCCCCACACAGTAATGATGCCTCCTCAGTGCCCCCACACAGTAATGATGCCTCCTCGGTGCCTCCACACAGTAATGATGCCTCCTCAGTGCCCCCACACAGTAATGATGCCTCCTCAGTGCCCCCACACAGTAATGATGCCTCCTCGGTGCCTCCACACAGTAATGATGCCTCCTCAGTGCCTCCACACAGTAATGATGCCTCCTCAGTGCCCCCACACAGTAATGATGTCTTCTCGGTGCCTCCACACAGTAATGATGCCTCCTCGGTGCCTCCACACAGTAATGATGCCTCCTCAGTGCCCCCACACAGTAATGATGCCTCCTCAGTGCCCGCACACAGTAATGATGCCTCCTCGGTGCCTCCACACAGTAATGATGCCTCCTCAGTGCCCCCACACAGTAATGATGCCTCCTCAGTGCCCCCACACAGTAATGATGCCTCCTCGGTGCCTCCACACAGTAATGATGCCTCCTCGGTGCCTCCACACAGTAATGATGCCTCCTCAGTGCCCCCACACAGTAATGATGCCTCCTCAGTGCCCCCACACAGTAATGATGCCTCCTCGGTGCCTCCACACAGTAATGATGCCTCCTCAGTGCCCCCACACAGTAATGATGCCTCCTCGGTGCCCCCACACAGTAAATATGCCTCCTCGGTGCCTCCACACAGTACTGATGCCTCCTCAGTGCCCCCACACAGTAATGATGCCTCCTCAGTGCCCCCACACAGTAATGATGCCTCCTCGGTGCCCCCACACAGTAAATATGCCTCCTCGGTGCCTCCACACAGTACTGATGCCTCCTCAGTGCCCCCACACAGTAATGATGCCTCCTCGGTGCCCCCACACAGTAATGATGCCTCCTAAGTGCCCCCACACAGTAATGATGCCTCCTCAGTGCCCCCACACAGTAATGATGCCTCCTCAGTGCCCCCACACAGTAATGATGCCTCCTCAGTGCCCCCACACAGTAATGATGCCTCCTCAGTGCTCCCACACAGTAATGATGCCTCCTCAGTGCCTCCACACAGTAATGATGCCTCCTCAGTGCCTCCACACAGTAATGATGCCTCCTCGGTGCCTCCACACAGTACTGATGCCTCCTCGGTGCCCCCACACAGTAATGATGCCTCCTCAGTGCCCCCACACAGTAATGATGCCTCCTCAGTGCCTCCACACAGTAATGATGCCTCCTCAGTGCCCCCACACAGTAATGATGCCTCCTCAGTGCCCCCACACAGTAATGATGCCTCCTCAGTGCCCCCACACAGTAATGATGCCTCCTCAGTGCCTCCACACAGTAATGATGCCTCCTCAGTGCCCCCACACAGTAATGATGCCTCCTCAGTGCCCCCACACAGTACTGATGCCTCCTCAGTGCCTCCACACAGTACTGATGCCTCCTCGATGTCCCCACACAGTAATGATGCCTCCTCGATGTCCCCACACAGTAATGATGCCTCCTCAGTGCCCCCACACAGTAATTATGCCTCCTCAGTGCCTCCACACAGTAATGATGCCTCCTCGATGTCCCCACACAGTAATGATGCCTCCTCGATGTCCCCACACAGTAATGATGCCTCCTCAGTGCCCCCACACAGTAATGATGCCTCCTCAGTGCCCCCACACAGTAATGATGCCTAAGTGCCCCCACACAGTAATGATGCCTCCTCAGTGCCTCCACACAGTACTGATGCCTCCTCAGTGCCCCCACACAGTAATGATGCCTCCTCAGTGCCCTCACACAGTAGTGATGCCTCCTCAGTGCCCCCACACAGTAATGATGCCTCCTCAGTGCCCCCACACAGTAATGATGCCTCCTCAGTGCCCCCACACAGTAATGATGCCTCCTCGGTGTCCCCACACAGTAATGATGCCTCCTCAGTGCCCTCACACAGTAATGATGCCTCCTCGAAGTCCCCACACAGTAATGATGCCTCCTCAGTGCCCTCACACAGTAATGATGCCTCCTCAGTGCCCCCACACAGTAATGATGCCTCCTCGATGTCCCCACACAGTAATGATGCCTCCTTAGTGCCCCCACACAGTAATGATGCCTCCTCAGTGCCTCCACACAGTAATGATGCCTCCTCGATGTCCCCACACAGTAATGATGCCTTCTCGATGTCCCCACACATTAATGATGCCTCCTCAGTGCCCCCACACAGTAATGATGCCTCCTCAGTGCCCCCACACAGTAATGATGCCTCCTAAGTGCCCCCACACAGTAATGATGCCTCCTCAGTGCCCTCACACAGTACTGATGCCTCCTCGGTGCCCCCACACAGTAATGATGCCTCCTCAGTGCCCCCACATAGTAATGATGCCTCCTCAGTGCCTCCACACAGTAATGATGCCTCCTCGATGTCCCCACACAGTAATGATGCCTCCTCGATGTCCCCACACAGTAATGATGCCTCCTCAGTGCCCCCACACAGTAATGATGCCTCCTCAGTGCCCCCACACAGTAATGATGCCTCCTCAGTGCCCCCACACAGTAATGATGCCTCCTCAGTGCCCTCACACAGTACTGATGCCTCCTCGGTGCCCCCACACAGTAATGATGCCTCCTCAGTGCCCCCACATAGTAATGATGCCTCCTCAGTGCCTCCACACAGTAATGATGCCTCCTCGATGTCCCCACACAGTAATGATGCCTCCTCGATGTCCCCACACAGTAATGATGCCTCCTCAGTGCCCCCACACAGTAATGATGCCTCCTCAGTGCCCCCACACAGTAATGATGCCTCCTCAGTGCCCTCACACAGTAATGATGCCTCCTCAGTGCCCTCACACAGTACTGATGCCTCCTCGGTGCCCGCACACAGTAATGATGCCTCCTCGGTACCCCCACACAGTAATGATGCCTCCTCAGTGCCCCCACACAGTAATGATGCCTCCTCAGTGCCCTCACACAGTACTGATGCCTCCTCGGTGCCCCCACACAGTAATGATGCCTCCTCAGTGCCCCTACACAGTAATGATGCCTCCTCAGTGCCCCCACACAGTAATGATGCCTCCTCAGTGCCCCCACACAGTGATGATGCCTCCTAAGTGCCACCACACAGTAATGATGCCTACTCAGTGCCCCCACACAGTAATGATGCCTCTCGGTGCCCTCACACAGTACTGATGCCTCCTCGGTGCCCCCACACAGTAATGATGCCTCCTCAGTGCCCCCACACAGTAATGATGCCTCCTCAGTGCCCCCACACAGTCATGATGCCTCCTCAGTGCCCCCACACAGTAATGATGCCTCCTCAGTGCCCCCACACAGTAATGATGCCTCGTAAGTGCCCCCACACAGTAATGATGCCTCCTAAGTGCCCCCACACAGTAATGATGCCTCCTCAGTGCCCCCACACAGTAATGATGCCTCCTAAGTGCCCCCACACAGTAATGATGCCTCCTCAGTGCCCTCACACAGTACTGATGCCTCCTCAGTGCCCACACACAGTACTGATGCCTCCTCGGTGCCCCCACACAGTAATGATGCCTCCTCAGTGCCCCCACACAGTAATGATGCCTCCTCAGTGCCCCCACACAGTCATGATGCCTCCTCATTGCCCCCACACAGTAATGATGCCTCCTCAGTGCCCCCACACAGTAATGATGCCTCCTAAGTGCCCCCACACAGTAATGATGCCTCCTCAGTGCCCTCACACAGTACTGATGCCTCCTCAGTGCTCCCCACACAGTAATGATGCCTCCTCAGTGCTCCCCACACAGTACTGATGCCTCCTCAGTGCTCCCCACACAGTAATGATGCCTCCTCAGTGCTCCCCACACAGTAATGATGCCTCCTCAGTGCCCCCACACAGTAATGATCTCCCCTTAGTGCTGCCCACACAGTAATAATCCCCCCTTACTGCTCCCAACATGGAAATAATCCATCCTTAGTGCTCCCCAAACGGTAATGATCCCCCTTAGTGCTCCCCACACAGTAATGATGCCTCCTCAGTGCCCCCACACAGTAATGATCTCCTCATAGTGCTCTCCACACGGTAATGATTCCCCTTAGTGCTCCCCACACAGTAATAATCCCCCCTTACTGCTCCCAACATGGAAATAATCCCCCCTTAGTGCTCCCCAAACGGTAATGATCCCCCTTAGTGCTCCCCACACAGTAATGATGCCTCCTCAGTGCCCCCACACAGTAATGATGCCTCCTCAGTGCCCCCACACAGTAATGATGCCTCCTAAGTGCCCCCACACAGTAATGATGCCTCCTTGGTGCCTCCACACAGTAATGATGCCTCCTTGGTGCCTCCACACAGTAATGATGCCTCCTTGGTGCTCCTCCATCACTTCCTAGTAATATATTGAGACTGTTCCTATTTACTGTAACATCCAAGCTCTGTGCCTCAGTTTTTAAGGCCTTTATGTACTCATTACCCTCAGGTTTAGTCCGGAGTATGGCTGCTGAGCGCAATAGAAGGGGTGCAAAAAAAAAAAGTTGGCAGCGGTGGGATTCGAACCCACGCCTCCAGAGAGACTGGAGCCTAAATCCAGCGCCTTAGACCGCTCGGCCACGCTACCTTACTGATTGTGTACTAGGGCTCCATGGGATCATCAGTGGCTCTGGGTGACATCATGCAGTGTCAGGAGACTGGAGGGTAGTTAAAGGGGCAGTCGACAAAGAGACATACCCAACTGACCCCCGGCTCATACACCTGTGACTCCGTATCTGTACAGGGTAGTGAGCCACAGGAAAAGTTCCCCATGTGAACACGCTCTAATAGTGGCCTCCTCTCTGCCGCACACCGTAACCATGCCACCTTACTGCCCCCACAAAGTAATAGTGCCATTTTGCGCCCAATGGCGACCCCTTAGTGTCCACACACAGTACTAGTGATGTCTCAACTACTTGGACAACCACTTCTTAAAAACTATACTGTACATGAGCGCTGCAGTCAATCAGTACTGATGCCTCCTCAGTGCCCTCACACAGTAATGATGCCTCCTCTGTGCCCTCACACAGTAATGATGCCTCCTCAGTGCCCCCACACAGTAATGATGCCTCCTCAGTGCCCCCACACAGTAATGATGCCTCTTCAGTGCCCTCACACAGTAATGATGACTCCTCACTGACCCCACATGGTAATAATCCCCCCTTAGTGCTAACCCACACAGTAATGATCCCCCTTAGTGCTCCCCACGCAGTAATGATGCCTCCTCAGTGCCCTCACACTGTAATGATCCCCCTTTTGCTCCCCACACAGTAATGATCCCCCCTTAGTGCTCCCCACACAGTAATGATGCCTCCTCGGTGCCCCCACACAGTAATGATGCTTCCTCAGTGCCCCCACACTGTAATGATCCCCCTTTTGCTCCCCACAAGGTAATGATCCCCCCCCTTAGTGCTGCCCACACAGTATAATCCCCCCTTACTGCTCCCAACACGGTAATAATCCCCCCTTACTGCTCCCCACACGGTAATGATCCCCCTTAGTGCTCCCCACATAGTAATGATGTCTCCTCAGTGCCCCCGCACAGTAATGATCCCCCCTGAGTGCTGCCCACACAGTAATAATCCCCTCTTACTGCTCCCAACAAGGAAATAATCCCCCCTTAGTGCTCCGCACAGGGTAATGATCCCCCTTAGTGCTCCCCACACAGTAATGATGCCTCCTCAGTGCTCACACACAGTAATTATGCCTCCTCAGTGCCCCCACACAGTAATGATGCCTCCTCAGTGCCCCCACACAGTAATGATGCCTCCTCAGTGCCCCCACACAGTAATGATGCCTCCTAAGTGCCCCCACACAGTAATGATGCCTCCTCAGTGCCCCCACACAGTAATGATGCCTCCTCAGTGCCCTCACACAGTACTGATGCCTCCTCGGTGCCCCCACACAGTAATGATGCCTCCTCAGTGCCCCCACACAGTAATGATGCCTCCTCAGTGCCCCCACACAGTCATGATGCCTCCTCATTGCCCCCACACAGTAATGATGCCTCCTCAGTGCCCCCACACAGTAATGATGCCTCCTAAGTGCCCCCACACAGTAATGATGCCTCCTCAGTGCCCTCACACAGTACTGATGCCTCCTCAGTGCTCCCCACACAGTAATGATGCCTCCTAAGTGCTCCCCACACAGTAATGATGCCTCCTCAGTGCTCCCCACACAGTAATGATGCCTCCTCAGTGCCCCCACACAGTAATGATGCCTCCTAAGTGCCCCCACACAGTAATGATGCCTCCTCAGTGCCCTCACACAGTACTGATGCCTCCTCAGTGCTCCCCACACAGTAATGATGCCTCCTCAGTGCTCCCCACACAGTAATGATGCCTCCTCAGTGCCCCCACACAGTAATGATCTCCCCTTAGTGCTGCCCACACAGTAATAATCCCCCCTTACTGCTCCCAACATGGAAATAATCCCTCCTTAGTGCTCCCCAAACGGTAATGATCCCCCTTAGTGCTCCCCACACAGTAATGATGCCTCCTCAGTGCCCCCACACAGTAATGATCTCCTCATAGTGCTCTCCACACGGTAATGATTCCCCTTAGTGCTCCCCACACAGTAATAATCCCCCCTTACTGCTCCCAACATGGAAATAATCCCCCCTTAGTGCTCCCCAAACGGTAATGATCCCCCTTAGTGCTCCCCACACAGTAATGATGCCTCCTCAGTGCCCCCACACAGTAATGATGCCTCCTCAGTGCCCCCACACAGTAATGATGCCTCCTTGGTGCCTCCACACAGTAATGATGCCTCCTTGGTGCCTCCACACAGTAATGATGCCTCCTTGGTGCTCCTCCATCACTTCCTAGTAATATATTGAGACTGTTCCTATTTACTGTAACATCCAAGCTCTGTGCCTCAGTTTTTAAGGCCTTTATGTACTCATTACCCTCAGGTTTAGTCCGGAGTATGGCTGCTGAGCGCAATAGAAGGGGTGCAAAAAAAAAAAAGTTGGCAGCGGTGGGATTCGAACCCACGCCTCCAGAGAGACTGGAGCCTAAATCCAGCACCTTAGACCGCTCGGCCACGCTACCTTACTGATTGTGTACTAGGGCTCCATGGGATCATCAGTGGCTCTGGGTGACATCATGCAGTGTCAGGAGACTGGAGGGTAGTTAAAGGGGCAGTCGACAAAGAGACATACCCAACTGACCCCCGGCTCATACACCTGTGACTCCGTATCTGTACAGGGTAGTGAGCCACAGGAAAAGTTCCCCATGTGAACACGCTCTAATAGTGGCCTCCTCTCTGCCGCACACCGTAACCATGCCACCTTACTGCCCCCACAAAGTAATAGTGCCATTTTGCGCCCAATGGCGACCCCTTAGTGTCCACACACAGTACTAGTGATGTCTCAACTACTTGGACAACCACTTCTTAAAAACTATACTGTACATGAGCGCTGCAGTCAATCAGTACTGATGCCTCCTCAGTACCCTCACACAGTAATGATGCCTCCTCGGTGCCCCCACACAGTAATGATGCCTCCTCAGTGCCCCCACACAGTAATGATGCCTCCTCAGTGTTCCCCACACAGTAATGATGCCTCCTCCGTACCCTCACACAGTAATGATGCCTCCTCGGTGCCCCCACACAGTAATGATGCCTCCTCAGTGCCCCCACACAGTAATGATGCCTCCTCAGTGCTCCCCACACAGTAATGATGCCTCCTTAGTGTCCACACACAGTACTAGTGATGTCTCAACTACATGGACAACCACTTCTTAAAAACTATACTGTACATGAGCGCTGCAGTCAATCAGTACTGATGCCTCCTCAGTGCCCTCACACAGTAATGATGCCTCCTCTGTGCCCTCACACAGTAATGATGCCTCCTCAGTGCCCCCACACAGTAATGATGCCTCCTCAGTGCCCCCACACAGTAATGATGCCTCTTCAGTGCCCTCACACAGTAATGATGACTCCTCACTGACCCCACATGGTAATAATCCCCTCTTTGTGCTCCCCACATGGTAATGATCTCCCCTTAGTGCTAACCCACACAGTAATGATCCCCCTTAGTGCTCCCCACGCAGTAATGATGCCTCCTCAGTGCCCTCACACTGTAATGATCCCCCTTTTGCTCCCCACACAGTAATGATCCCCCCTTAGTGCTCCCCACACAGTAATGATCCGCCCTTAGTGCTCCCCACACAGTAATGATCCCCCCTTAGTGCTCCCCATACAGTAATGATGCCTCCTCGGTGCCCCCACACAGTAATGATGCTTCCTCAGTGCCCCCACACTGTAATGATCCCCCTTTTGCTCCCCACAAGGTAATGATCCCCCCCCTTAGTGCTGCCCACACAGTATAATCCCCCCTTACTGCTCCCAACACGGTAATAATCCCCCCTTACTGCTCCCCACACGGTAATGATCCCCCTTAGTGCTCCCCACACAGTAATGATGTCTCCTCAGTGCCCCCGCACAGTAATAATCTCCCCTGAGTGCTGCCCACACAGTAATAATCCCCTCTTACTGCTCCCAACAAGGAAATAATCCCCCCTTAGTGCTCCGCACAGGGTAATGATCCCCCTTAATGCTCCCCACACAGTAATGATGCCTCCTCAGTGCTCACACACAGTAATTATGCCTCCTCAGTGCCCCCACACAGTAATGGTGCCTCCTAAGTGCCCCCACACAGTAATGATGCCTCCTCAGTGCCCTCACACAGTACTGATGCCTCCTCGGTGCCCCCACACAGTAATGATGCCTCCTCAGTGCCCCCACACAGTAATGATGCCTCCTCAGTGCCCCCACACAGTCATGATGCCTCCCAATTGCCCCCACACAGTAATGATGCCTCCTCAGTGCCCCCACACAGTAATGATGCCTCCTAAGTGCCCCCACACAGTAATGATGCCTCCTCAGTGCCCTCACACAGTACTGATGCCTCCTCAGTGCTCCCCACACAGTAATGATGCCTCCTCAGTGCTCCCCACACAGTAATGATGCCTCCTCAGTGCTCCCCACACAGTAATGATGCCTCCTCAGTGCTCCCCACACAGTAATGATGCCTCCTCAGTGCCCCCACACAGTAATGATGTCCCCTTAGTGCTGCCCACACAGTAATAATCCCCCCTTACTGCTCCCAACATGGAAATAATCCCTCCTTAGTGCTCACCAAACGGTAATGATCCCCCTTAGTGCTCCCCACACAGTAATGATGCCTCCTCAGTGCCCCCACACAGTAATGATGCCTCCTCAGTGCCCCCACACAGTAATGATGCCTCCTAAGTGCCCCCACACAGTAATGATGCCTCCTTGGTGCCTCCACACAGTAATGATGCCTCCTTGGTGCCCCTCCATCACTTCCTAGTAATATATTGAGACTGTTCCTATTTACTGTAACATCCAAGCTCTGTGCCTCAGTTTTTAAGGCCTTTATGTACTCATTACCCTCAGGTTTAGTCCGGAGTATGGCTGCTGAGCGCAATAGAAGGGGTGCAAAAAAAAAAAAGTTGGCAGCGGTGGGATTCGAACCCACGCCTCCAGAGAGACTGGAGCCTAAATCCAGCGCCTTAGACCGCTCGGCCACGCTACCTTACTGATTGTGTACTAGGGCTCCATGGGATCATCAGTGGCTCTGGGTGACATCATGCAGTGTCAGGAGACTGGAGGGTAGTTAAAGGGGCAGTTGACAAAGAGACATACCCAACTGACCCCCGGCTCATACACCTGTGACTCCGTATCTGTACAGGGTAGTGAGCCACAGGAAAAGTTCCCCATGTGAACACGCTCTAATAGTGGCCTCCTCTCTGCCGCACACCGTAACCATGCCACCTTACTGCCCCAACAAAGTAATAGTGCCATTTTGCGCCCAATGGCGACCCCTTAGTGTCCACACACAGTACTAGTGATGTCTCAACTACTTGGACAACCACTTCTTAAAAACTATACTGTACATGAGCGCTGCAGTCAATCAGTACTGATGCCTCCTCAGTGCCCTCACACAGTAATGATGCCTCCTCTGTGCCCTCACACAGTAATGATGCCTCCTCAGTGCCCCCACACAGTAATGATGCCTCCTCAGTGCCCCCACACAGTAATGATGCCTCTTCAGTGCCCCCACACAGTAATGATGCCTCCTCAGTGCCCCCACACAGTAATGATGCCTCCTCAGTGCCCCCACACAGTAATGATGCCTCCTCAGTGCCCCCACACAGTAATGATGCCTCCTCAGTGCCCTCACACAGTAATGATGACTCCTCACTGACCCCACATGGTAATAATCCCCCCTTAGTGCTCCCCACATGGTAATGATCTCCCCTTAGTGCTAACCCACACAGTAATGATCCCCCTTAGTGCTCCCCACGCAGTAATGATGCCTCCTCAGTGCCCTCACACTGTAATGATCCCCCTTTTGCTCCCCACACAGTAATGATCCCCCCTTAGTGCTCCCCACACAGTAATGATGCCTCCTCGGTGCCCCTGACGCGCCCCTGGGCCTGCTGCTTCGCGCGGCATCGCGCGCACGGGGGAGCTTACCCGGATCCGGATCAGATGGGGGTAGTAGTCTCGTGGCGGTGACCCGGTCCGTGCCCAGGGAGTCAAACTGAGTGGCTGAGTAGTAGCAGTAGATGTTGGACGACTACGCCACCCGTTGAATGCAGCTTTAGGGCCGCTGCTGCAGGACAGTCCGCTGAGGCCGGTGTTATAGTTGTGCAGGGTAGATGGTATAACCCCCAACGGGAGGGGTACGGCCTCAGGGCAGATAGTGTAGAGATGATAGTGGTAGTGATGGTGCGGTAAGGAGGCACAGAGACGTGGGATGCAGTTTCAGGGTTTTTACTCACAGGTGTTGCTCCGGTCACTCCGGCCTTGAGTGACCACCCGAGTCGTGCTGCGTCCACCAGGTGCGGGACTCGGCCAACCCCCAGGCAAGTCCAGAGCGTGGTCCTGAGCTCCCTTCTCGTCCTTCCTACAGGCCGTCCTCACCAGGGACCCACCTATGTCCAGCTTCCTCGGGCCTTATGGGGCAAAACCTCTCTCCGGTTTTCCTGACCCTATGTGGCGTGCCTTCCCGGTGGATATGGCGAGGGGTCGCGCCAAAACTTGTCCACGACCTCCGGTTCCTGGCTAAGGATGGTTTGCCTCCACCAGCTTGGGATCCGGTACCCTTTACTGCCAACCCTTCACCCTTTTTGGTCTCTTCTGGGATCTCAGGGTTCCCTCTTGTCCTGCGTCTCCGGGCCTTTCTTCCTCCTCCTCTCCACTACAGGCCTGGCCCTGGAGCTGGGCCCAGCCGGAGCTACAGCTCCCTGTCAGCTCTCTCTCTGAACTCACTGAACTCTCTGACTCTCCCTGTCCTAGATGGTGCCCACCATATATACTCCCTCTATGTGTGAGCCCAGGTGACTAGCACCCAATGGGCTCCTACCTCTATGCCCAGAGCCCCTCCCCTATCTGCCCCTACACTACTGGGTTGTTCCTTCCCCCTCCCCACTCCAGCCAGGGACAGACACTGTCGTACCTGCACATTCACCTAGTGGCAGTACCATTGATCTGTCCCCCGGAAATGGGGTGAATGTAGTGCATGCAGCTTACTGAGCTCAGTCCCACACTCCATCCTTACCCGGGAGTGGAATACCACACCTCTGGTTTGAGGTGTAATACCCCTGTAGCAGCCGAGTCCTCGGGGTGCTACATTCCCCCCTGGTAAATCACAGCACGTCCTCGGGCTGGAAAAGAATAAAACATACCAAAACATACAAACTTTTAAAATATACACTAACATGTAAAACATCATAAACATTATCAGCAGATATAAATTTTTGGATATAAAACTTTTCCATATAAAATGTTCTTGTTCCTCCGGCCACGGTGCAACTTGTGACCGGGTAAAGTGCAACAGTCACTGGTAGAAAAGAAAAACAGTTCTTTATAAAACCAGAAGGGGGCGCTTTAGGAAGCGCAACTATTTACAGGGTATGGCCGCTCTCAGTCCTCGGCCAGTGGGGAATAGGGGAATGGCTGCTCACAGTCCTCAGCCTGGTTAGGGATGGGGACACACACGGGTAACAGTTCACTAGTCCCAACGGGGACCATATTTTAATTAGCAGCAGCCCTTGTACCCTAACGGGTAACTATTTACAGTTCCACTTTACCGTACTTCAGTAACGGCGTCCTCCTGCTCCTTCTCGCGGGTAGTCTTCAGACCCGTCCGGGTCCTCTTGTTCTTCTTCATACCGTAGCTCTTCCTCGGTCAACCGGTGCACATGAAGAGCATATGGTCCCTTAGCACACTGATGCCGGGTGAAGGTGACCTCGTCACCCGGGTAAAGGTCACGTCCTCGGTGTCCCTCTGGCAGATGGGACTCGACATCCCTGCGGGTAACAAAGACGTCGCCGGGGGTTCTGTGATCCCTGATAAAGCCCCAACCGTGCTCCAGTTGGAACTTGATTACGGTCCCGATGGCGCGGGGACCGTGGGCTGTACGGGGGTTTCGCCGGGTCCGGCGCTTCTGCTCCGCACTCTGGACTTGCAGCCGCTCCTCGCGGACCCGCCTCTCTCGCCGTTCCCTGTCGAAGACCTCCAGTTGTTGCCGGCAGCACTCCGCACGCTGGGCTGCGGCCGCCCGGGTCTCTTGGGTGAACCCGATGAGGTTTTCTCCAGTGGGGTCCCATGCGAACTGCGCCTCCTCCAACGGGAGTGGGGTGATCTTGGCGGGCGCCGGAGCCGGAATCGGGCTCACACAGAGGCCATTCCTTCTGGAGTCGGGGAGTGGTGTACTCCGGAGGCCACACAAAGGGCTGCCCATCCGGGCAAGTATGCTGGGCGAACAAGTCTTCACCTAAGGGTAGCACTTCGGAGGTCGAGGGCGCGGTGGTGGCAGCGGCGCCCGGATTCACCAGGCCTTGCGACCAGGCCGGCGGCACCCTGAAGGTGAAGGGCGCTGTGGAGACTGCGGCGCCCGGGGGTACTCGATCTGGCGACCAGGCCGATGGCTTATTGGAGGTAGAGGGCGCTGTTGGAACTGCGGCGCCCGGGGGTACTCGACCTTGCGACCAGGCCGGTGGCGTTTCCTGCTTGGCCGCGCTCTGGATTGAGGCGCGTGACGTCACAGGGGCCGCGGCCGCAGCTCCTGCCGCTTGAGGCCTAGTTTGGAGCGGTGGCGGTGCAGTAACGGGCACGGTCGGTGGGATTTCGGGCTCTGCGACGGGGAGCTGGGGCAGGCTTACTGCTACTAGGCTTGGGGTGGTGACGTCCCCTTTACCTGCTTCCGTCTCTTCAGCTCCTTCCACGGCGTCGTCTCCGGCCTTCGTCCCTCCTGCTCTATCCTCAGAGGCAGACAGGCTCCTCGTCCCGGGTGGCGTTCTTTGCTGGCGGGTTCCAGCCTGCAGGGCCATTTCTCTGCTCCATTCGGCCAGCACTTCTTGCTGCACTCGGGCCATCTTCCGAGCCAAGCCCTCCAATGCGATCTGTGCATGCTCCCGATCTTTGGGAAGCTGTGCCAGGATCTCCACCAGGCCTTCTGGGGTGGCGGCCTGCAACAGGCTCCTGACCACAGGGTCAGTGCTGCCTGACTCTCCCTCCATCTCCGGGTGCGATCTCTCCAGACTTCTCCAGGCTGCCCCCATCCTCTCTCTTTTGTTCTGGATCCGCCCATACTGAGGGTGGTCCCGGGGCAACTTAGTGATTGTCAGTTCCAGGGGCAGACCCCTCGCTCTGATGGACATCTCTATCATTGCAGTCTCTGCTGGTGGGGGCGGTCTCCGCTTTTGGCGCTCTTCTGGGACCAGGCCCACGATGGGAGGTGGTCTCTTGCCACCCTCTGGCACGCCCATAATGGCGTCCGCTCTGCCAGGGCGGGAAATCGTCTCAGATGGCGGGAATCGCCTCCCAATGGCGGGAAACTCCGTGGATGGCGGGAAAAGGCTGCAGATGGCGGGCAACCGGCGGGAAACGACCCGAGATGGCGTCCGATGGCGGGGACCCTCCGGAACTGGCGGGAGACTTCTTCTTACGGTAAATATGAACTTTTCTTCAGGCACGCAGTACCCGGTAGTTGCGGGCACGAAATCCTGCCGACTACGCCAAAGTTGACGCGCCCCTGGGCCTGCTGCTTCGCGCGGCATCGCGCGCACGGGGGAGCTTACCCGGATCCGGATCAGATGGGGGTAGTAGTCTCGTGGCGGTGACCCGGTCCGTGCCCAGGGAGTCAAACTGAGTGGCTGAGTAGTAGCAGTAGATGTTGGACGACTACGCCACCCGTTGAATGCAGCTTTAGGGCCGCTGCTGCAGGACAGTCCGCTGAGGCCGGTGTTATAGTTGTGCAGGGTAGATGGTATAACCCCCAACGGGAGGGGTACGGCCTCAGGGCAGATAGTGTAGAGATGATGGTGGCAGTGATGGTGCGGTAAGGAGGCACAGAGACGTGGGATGCAGTTTCAGGGTTTTTACTCACAGGTGTTGCTCCGGTCACTCCGGCCTTGAGTGACCACCCGAGTCGTGCTGCGTCCACCAGGTGCGGGACTCGGCCAACCCCCAGGCAAGTCCAGAGCGTGGTCCTGAGCTCCCTTCTCGTCCTTCCTACAGGCCGTCCTCACCAGGGACCCACCTATGTCCAGCTTCCTCGGGCCTTATGGGGCAAAACCTCTCTCCGGTTTTCCTGACCCTATGTGGCGTGCCTTCCCGGTGGATATGGCGAGGGGTCGCGCCAAAACTTGTCCATGACCTCCGGTTCCTGGCTAAGGATGGTTTGCCTCCACCAGCTTGGGATCCGGTACCCTTTACTGCCAACCCTTCACCCTTTTTGGTCTCTTCTGGGATCTCAGGGTTCCCTCTTGTCCTGCGTCTCCGGGCCTTTCTTCCTCCTCCTCTCCACTACAGGCCTGGCCCTGGAGCTGGCCCCAGCCGGAGCTACAGCTCCCTGTCAGCTCTCTCTCTGAACTCACTGAACTCTCTGACTCTCCCTGTCCTAGATGGTGCCCACCATATATACTCCCTCTATGTGTGAGCCCAGGTGACTAGCACCCAATGGGCTCCTACCTCTATGCCCAGAGCCCCTCCCCTATCTGCCCCTACACTACTGGGATGTTCCTCCCCCCTCCCCACTCCAGCCAGGGACAGACACTGTCGTACCTGCACATTCACCTAGTACCATTGATCTGTCCCCCGGAAATGGGGTGAATGTAGTGCATGCAGCTTACTGAGCTCAGTCCCACACTCCATCCTTACCCGGGAGTGGAATACCACACCTCTGGTTTGAGGTGTAATACCCCTGTAGCAGCCGAGTCCTCGGGGTGCTACACCCCCACACAGTAATGATGCTTCCTCAGTGCCCCCACACTGTAATGATCCCCCTTTTGCTCCCCACAAGATAATGATCCCCCCCCTTAGTGCTGCCCACACAGTATAATCCCCCCTTACTGCTCCCAACACGGTAATAATCCCCCCTTACTGCTCCCCACACGGTAATGATCCCCCTTAGTGCTCCCCACACAGTAATGATGTCTCCTCAGTGCCCCCGCACAGTAATGATCTCCCCTGAGTGCTGCCCACACAGTAATAATCCCCTCATACTGCTCCCAACAAGGAAATAATCCCCCCTTAGTGCTCCGCACAGGGTAATGATCCCCCTTAGTGGTCCCCACACAGTAATGATGCCTCCTCAGTGCTCACACACAGTAATGATGCCTCCTCAGTGCCCCCACACAGTAATGATGCCTCCTCAGTGCCCCCACACAGTAATGATGCCTCCTCAGTGCCCTTACACAGTAATGATGCCTCCTCAGTGCCCCCACACAGTAATGATGCCTCCTCAGTGCCCCCACACAGTAATGATGCCTCCTCGATGTCCCCACACAGTAATGATGCCTCCTCAGTGCCCCCACACAGTAATGATGCCTCCTCAGTGCCCCCACACAGTAATGATGCCTCCTCAGTGCCCCCACACAGTAATGATGCCTCCTCAGTGCCCCCACACAGTAATGATGCCTCCTCAGTGCCCCCACACAGTAATGATGCCTCCTTGGTGCTCCTCCATCACTTCCTAGTAATATATTGAGACTGTTCCTATTTACTGTAACATCCAAGCTCTGTGCCTCAGTTTTTAAGGCCTCTATGTACTCATTACCCTCAGATGTAGGCCTTAATACAGTGGGGAAAATAAGTATTTGATACACTGCCGATTTTGCAAGTTTTCCCACCTACAAAGAATGGAGAGGACTGTACTGTTTATCATAGGTACACTTCACCTGTGAGAGACAAAATCTAAAAAAAAAAACAGAAAATCACATTGTATGATCTTTACATAATTAAATTGCATTTTATTGCATGAAATAAGTATTTGATCACCTACCAACCAGCAAGAATTCTGGCTCTCACAGACCTGTTAGTGTTTCTTGAAGAAGCCATCCTACTCTGCACTCATTACCTGTATTAATTGCATCTGTT
This sequence comes from Phyllobates terribilis, assembly GCF_046119375.1. NCBI lineage: Eukaryota > Metazoa > Chordata > Amphibia > Anura > Dendrobatidae > Phyllobates > Phyllobates terribilis. The sequence continues at coordinate 603,624,851 of NW_027362771.1, forward strand.
TAAACTCGTTACCTGTATAAAAGACAACTGTCCACACACTCAATCACATTCCAACCTCTCCACCATGGCTAAGACCAAAGAGCTGTCTAAGAACACCAGGGACAAAATTGTAGATCTGCACAAGGCTGGGATAGGCTACAGGACAATAGGCAAGCAGCTTGGTGAGAAAGCAACAACTGTTGGCACAATTATTAGAAAATGGAAGAAACACAAGATGACCATCAATCTTCCTCGGTCTGGGGCTCCATGCAGGATCTCGCCTCGTGGGGTAAAGATGATTCTGAGAAAGGTCAGGAATCAGCCCAGAACTACACAGGAGGACCTAGTCAATGATCTCAAGAGAGCTGGAACCACAGTCTCAAACATTACCGTAAGTAAAACACTACACTGTCATGGATTAAAATCCTGCAGGGCACGCCAGGTCCCCCTGCTCACACCAGCAAATGTCCAGGCCTGTTTGAAGTTCGCCAATGACCATCTGGATGATCCAGAGGAGGCATGTGAGAAGGTCATGGGGTCAGATGAGACCAAAATAGAACTTTTTGTTATCAACTCCACTCGCCGTGTCTGGCGGAAGAAGAAGGATGAATACAACCCCAAGAACACCGTCCCAACCGTGAAACTTGGTGGAGGAAACCTCATACTATGGGGGTGCTTTTTTGCAAAAGGGGACAGGACGACTGCACCATATTGAAGGGAGGATGGATGGGGTAGTGTATCTTAAGATTTTAACCAACCTCCTTCCCTCAGTAAGAGCATTGAAGATGGGTCCTAGCTGGGTCTTCCAGCATGACAATGACCCGAAAGACACAGCCAGGGCAACTAAGGAGCGGCTCTGAAAGAAGCATTTCAAGGTCCTGGAGTGGCCTAGCCAGTCTCCAGACCTGAACCTAATAGAAAATCTTTGGAGGGAGCTGAAACTCAATGTTGCCCAGAGACAGCCCCGAAACCTGAAAGATCTGGAGAAGATCTGTATAGAGGAGGGGGCCAAAATCCCTGCTGCAGTGTGTGAGAACCTGGTCCAAAACTACAGGAAACGTCTGACCTCTGTAATTGCAAACAAAGGTTTCTGTACCAAATATTAAGTTCTGTTTTTCTATTGTATCAAATACTTATTTCATGCAATAAAATGCAAATTATTTATGTAAAAACCATAAAATGAGATTTTCCGGATTTTTTTTAGATTCTGTCTCTCATTGGAGGAGTGTAGCTATGATAAAAAATACAGACCTCTCCATTCTTTGTAGGTGGGGAAAATCGGCAGAGTATCAAATACTTTATACTGTATACTAGTGGTCCTCAGGTGTAGACCTATTTATATTCGTCGTCCTTGGGTGTAAGCCTGGATATTACTCGTGGCTCTCAGGTGTAGGCCTATTTATATTTGTGGCCCTCAGGTGTAGGCATATTTATACTCTTCGTTCTTGGGTGTAGGCCTATATATACTGTTGGCCTTTGGATGTAGGCTTATTTATACTCGTAATCCTCAGGTGTAGGTCTATTTATATTCATTGCCCTTGGGTGTAGGCCTGTATGTATTCGTCGCCCTCAGTGTAGGCCTATATATAATAGTGACCCTCAGGTGTAGGCCTATTTATATTCATCATCCTTGGGTGTAGACATGCATATACTCGTGGCCCTCAGGTGTAGGCCTACATATTCTCATGGCCCTTGGGAGTAGGACTATATATACTCGTGACCATCAGGTGTAGGCCTGTATATACTCGTGGCCCTGGGGAGTAGGACTATATATACTCGTGACCATCAGGTGTAGGCCTGTATATTCTCATGGCCCTTGGGAGTAGGACTATATATACTCGTGACCATCTGGTGTAGGCCTGTATATTCTCATGGCCCTTGGGAGTAGGACTATATATACTCGTGACCATCAGGTGTAGGCCTGTATATACTTGTGGCCCTTGGGAGTAGGACTATATATACTCGTGACCATCAGGTGTAGGCCTGTATATACTCATGGCCCTGGGGAGTAGGACTATATATACTCGTGACCATCAGGTGTAGGCCTGTATATTCTCATAGCCCTTGGGAGTAGGACTATATATACTCGTGACCATCAGGTGTAGGCCTGTATATTCTCATAGCCCTTGGGAGTAGGACTATATATACTCGTGACCATCAGGTGTAGGCCTGTATATTCTCATGGCCCTTGGGAGTAGGACTATATATACTCGTGACCATCAGGTGTAGGCGTGTATATTCTCATGGCCCTTGGGAGTAGGACTATATATACTCGTGACCATCAGGTGTAGGCCTGTATATTCTCATGGCCCTTGGGAGTAGGACTATATATACTCGTGACCATCAGGTGTAGGCCTGTATATTCTCATGGCCCTTAGGAGTAGGTCTATATATACTCGTGACCATCACGTATAGACCTGTATATTCTCATGGCCCTTGGGAGTAGGAGTATATATACTCGTGACCATCAGGTGTAGGCCTGTATATACTCGTGGACCTGTTGAGAAAAGAGCAGATTTCAGAAATGGTTTTGAGTTGGAGACGGCAGGAGGTGGAGGGTTTGGGTGTGAGCTTTGAAGGACAGGGCAGAGTCCAAGGTGACACTGAGGCAGCTGACTTGAAAAACTTGGTAAACTGTGGAGCAGTTAACAGTGTTTATTAAAGGGATTTTCTGGGAAAAAAGAAAAGTTTCCCAGGTGCTTGAATCTGTAAAAAGTAACAAGACAATTGGTACTCCCCTACCGGCACCCACCTGGATTCCGGGAAGGCCGCCCCGTGGCCTGAGCTGACACTGCACACCAGCAGCAAACCACTGCGGCCTGTGATTGACAGCAATGGTCAGGTGACTTGAGTAGCACGTTTTGGATTTTGCTATGACGTACTGCTAAAGTCACCTGACCGCTGCAGCCAGCAACTGGTTACAGGGAACTTTTCTTTTTGACTAGACAACCCCTGTAAGTCACATGGGGAGTTGAAGGAAGTAATGGAAGGGTCTACTCCTTTCTCATACTCCAGCCATGTTCCCGGTATACCCTCAGCACTCTCGCTAGGACACATAGGGACAAGACTATAGTCCCCTCGATGACCCCCTGCACTCTCTATAACAGGGGTTCTCAAACTGTGAGGCGCCCCATAGGTAATGGGGGGGGGGGCGTTTTCATAAAAGTGATCATATACTGAACATTTTTCTTTTACGGCTGCAGAATTATGTAGTTGGCATTATCGTCTCATTTTGTGCTTGTTGTAATGTTATGTTTGCGAAACAAAAAAGGATAATTTAGAGATATTTTTAATTTTACTGCGGACTTCTACTACAGATGGATGGTGACGTCCACGTATCTTCTTGGTCTGGGGAGATCTAGTAGCAAAAGTTGGAGAAGCTCTGCTCTATGGGACAAGTTTGTGCTCTGGCCACGTCCCCCTCCCCGTACGCATCCAGGGTCTCCAGAGAAGAACTTCTCTAACAATTTCCACTGGGTTCTGAGCAACAAGTAGCTGGAGCCTCACTATAGAGAGCATGAACAGGACTCTGGGAGGAGGGTTCAGGGCACTGAGAAACTCTATACATGATAGACAAGAGGAGGAGGGAGAGGAGAGCAGGAAACTCCTCCACCCTTACTCCACCCATGCTCCACCCTTGGGCAGGTCCAGCTCAGTTCTTGAAGATCTGGCTGAGTGGAAGCTCATGTAACAGGCTCTGTGGCGCAATGGATAGCGCATTGGACTTCTAGCTGGTGCAGTCATTCAAAGGTTGTGGGTTCGAGTCCCACCAGAGTCGCTTTTTGTTACTCTTTTTGTAGACATAGTAATATACACAGTAGAAATCCATGCAACAAGTAATATGCTACAAACTACAGAAATAAAACTATATAATACAGTACGTATCCTACAGCTAGTAACATCTCATATAGTCTACAGCTAATATTATACTACACACGGTGTATAACCTACAGCTAATAATATACTACACACGGTACATAACCTATAGCTAGTAATATACTACACACGGTACATAACCTACAGCTAGTAATATACTACACATTGTACATAACCTACAGCTAGTAATATACTACACACTGTACATAACCTACAGCTAATAATATACTACACACGGTATATAACCTACAGCTAGTAATATACTACACACTGTACATAACCTACAGCTAGTAATATACTACACACGGTATATAACCTACAGCTAGTAATATACTACACACTGTACATAACCTACAGCTAGTAATATACTACACACTGCACATAACCTACAGCTAGTAATATACTACACACGGTACATAACCTACAGCTAGTAATATACTACACATTGTACATAACCTACAGCTAGTAATATACTACACACTGTACATAACCTACAGCTAGTAATATACTACACACTGTACATAACCTACAGCTAGTAATATACTACACACTGTACATAACCTACAGCTAGTAATATACTACACACGGTACATAACCTACAGCTAGTAATATACTACACACTGTACATAACCTACAGCTAATAATATACTACACACTGCACATAACCTACAGCTAGTAATATACTACACATTGTACATAACCTACAGCTAGTAATATACTACACACTGTACATAACCTACAGCTAGTAATATACTACACACTGCACATAACCTACAGCTAGTAATATACTACACACTGTACATAACCTACAGCTAGTAATATACTACACACTGCACATAACCTACAGCTAGTAATATACTACACACGGTATATAACCTACAGCTAGTAATATACTACACATTGTACATAACCTACAGCTAGTAATATACTACACACGGTACATAACCTACAGCTAGTAATATACTACACATTGTACATAACCTACAGCTAGTAATATACTACACACTGTACATAACCTACAGCTAGTAATATACTACACACGGTACATAACCTACAGCTAGTAATATACTACACACGGTACATAACCTACAGCTAGTAATATACTACACACTGTACATAACCTACAGCTAGTAATATACTACACACTGCACATAACCTACAGCTAGTAATATACTACACATTGTACATAACCTACAGCTAGTAATATACTACACACTGTACATAACCTACAGCTAGTAATATACTACACACTGTACATAACCTACAGCTAGTAATATACTACACACGGTACATAACCTACAGCTAGTAATATACTACACATTGTACATAACCTACAGCTAGTAATATACTACACACTGTACATAACCTACAGCTAGTAATATACTACACACTGCACATAACCTACAGCTAGTAATATACTACACACGGTACATAACCTACAGCTAGTAATATACTACACACGGTATATAACCTACAGCTAGTAGTATACTACACATTTTACATAACCTACAGCTAGTAATATACTACACACGGTATATAACCTACAGCTAGTAATATACTACACACTGTACATAACCTACAGCTAGTAATATACTACACACGGTACATAACCTACAGCTAGTAATATACTACACACGGTACATAACCTACAGCTAGTAATATACTACACACGGTATATAACCTACAGCTGGTAATATACTACACACTGTACATAACCTACAGCTAGTAATATACTACACACTGTACATAACCTGCAGCTGGTAATATACTACACACTGTACATAACCTACAGCTAGTAATATACTACACACTGTACATAACCTACAGCTAGTAATATACTACACATTGTACATAACCTACAGCTAGTAATATACTACACACTGCACATAACCTACAGCTAGTAATATACTACACACTGTACATAACCTACAGCTAGTAATATACTACACACGGTATATAACCTACAGCTAGTAATATACTACACACTGTACATAACCTACAGCTAGTAATATACTACACACGGTATATAACCTACAGCTAGTAATATACTACACACTGTACATAACCTACAGCTAGTAATATACTACACACGGTATATAACCTACAGCTAGTAATATAATACACACGGTACATAACCTACAGCTAGTAATATACTACACACTGTACATAACCTACAGCTAGTAATATGCTACACACGGTACATAACCTACAGCTAGTAATATACTACACACTGTACATAACATACAGCTAGTAATATACTACACACTGTACATAACCTACAGCTAGTAATATACTACACACGGTATATAACCTACAGCTAGTAATATACTACACATTGTACATAACATACAGCTAGTAATATACTACACACTGTACATAACCTACAGCTAGTAATATACTACACACGGTATATAACCTACAGCTAGTAATATACTACACACTGTACATAACCTACAGCTAGTAATATACTACACACGGTATATAACCTACAGCTAGTAATATACTACACACTGTACATAACCTACAGCTAGTAATATACTACACACGGTACATAACCTACAGCTAGTAATATACTACACACGGTACATAACCTACAGCTAGTAATATACTACACACTGTACATAACCTACAGCTAGTAATATACTACACACGGTACATAACCTGCAGCTAGTAATATACTACACACGGTACATAACCTACAGCTAGTAATATACTACACACTGTACATAACCTACAGCTAGTAATATACTACACACTGCACATAACCTACAGCTAGTAATATACTACACATTGTACATAACCTACAGCTAGTAATATACTACACACTGCACATAACCTACAGCTAGTAATATACTACACATTGTACATAACCTACAGCTAGTAATATACTACACACTGTACATAACCTACAGCTAGTAATATACTACACACTGTACATAACCTACAGCTAGTAATATACTACACACTGCACATAACCTACAGCTAGTAATATACTACACACTGTACATAACCTACAGCTAGTAATATACTACACACTGCACATAACCTACAGCTAGTAATATACTACACATTGTACATAACCTACAGCTAGTAATATACTACACACTGTACATAACCTACAGCTAGTAATATACTACACACGGTACATAACCTACTGCTAGTAATATACTACACACGGTACATAACCTACAGCTAGTAATATACTACACTCTGTACATAACCTACAGCTAGTAATATACTACACACTGCACATAACCTACAGCTAGTAATATACTACACATTGTACATAACCTACAGCTAGTAATATACTACACACTGTACATAACCTACAGCTAGTAATATACTACACACTGTACATAACCTACAGCTAGTAATATACTACACACGGTACATAACCTACAGCTAGTAATATACTACACATTGTACATAACCTACAGCTAGTAATATACTACACACTGTACATAACCTACAGCTAGTAATATACTACACACTGTACATAACCTACAGCTAGTAATATACTACACACGGTACATAACCTACAGCTAGTAATATACTACACACGGTACATAACCTACAGCTAGTAATATACTACACACGGTATATAACCTACAGCTAGTAGTATACTACACATTGTACATAACCTACAGCTAGTAATATACTACACACGGTATATAACCTACAGCTAGTAATATACTACACACTGTACATAACCTACAGCTAGTAATATACTACACACGGTATATAACCTACAGCTAGTAATATACTACACACTGTACATAACCTGCAGCTGGTAATATACTACACACTGTACATAACCTACAGCTAGTAATATACTACACACTGTACATAACCTGCAGCTGGTAATATACTACACACTGTACATAACCTACAGCTAGTAATATACTACACACTGTACATAACCTACAGCTAGTAATATACTACACATTGTACATAACCTACAGCTAGTAATATACTACACACTGCACATAACCTACAGCTAGTAATATACTACACACTGTACATAACCTACAGCTAGTAATATACTACACACGGTATATAACCTACAGCTAGTAATATACTACACACTGTACATAACCTACAGCTAGTAATATACTACACACGGTATATAACCTACAGCTAGTAATATACTACACACTGTACATAACCTACAGCTAGTAATATACTACACACGGTATATAACCTACAGCTAGTAATATAATACACACGGTACATAACCTACAGCTAGTAATATACTACACACTGTACATAACCTACAGCTAGTAATATGCTACACACGGTACATAACCTACAGCTAGTAATATACTACACACTGTACATAACATACAGCTAGTAATATACTACACACTGTACATAACCTACAGCTAGTAATATACTACACACGGTATATAACCTACAGCTAGTAATATACTACACATTGTACATAACATACAGCTAGTAATATACTACACACTGTACATAACCTACAGCTAGTAATATACTACACACGGTATATAACCTACAGCTAGTAATATACTACACACTGTACATAACCTACAGCTAGTAATATACTACACACGGTATATAACCTACAGCTAGTAATATACTACACACTGTACATAACCTACAGCTAGTAATATACTACACACGGTACATAACCTACAGCTAGTAATATACTACACACGGTACATAACCTACAGCTAGTAATATACTACACACTGTACATAACCTACAGCTAGTAATATACTACACACGGTACATAACCTGCAGCTAGTAATATACTACACACGGTACATAACCTACAGCTAGTAATATACTACACACGGTGTATAACCTACAGCTAGTAATATACTACACACTGTACATAAACTACAGCTAGTAATATACTACACACGGTACATAACCTGCAGCTAGTAATATACTACACACGGTACATAACCTACAGCTAGTAATATACTACACACGGTACATAACCTGCAGCTAGTAATATACCACACACGGTACATAACCTGCAGCTAGTAATATACTACACACGGTACATAACCTAAAGCTAGCAATATACTACACACGGTACATAACCTACAGCTAGTAATATACTACACACGGTATATAACCTACAGCTAGTAATATACTACACACTGTACATAACCTACAGCTAGTAATATACTACACACGGTACATAACCTACAGCTAGTAATATACTACACACGGTACATAACCTACAGCTAGTAATATACTACACACGGTACATAACCTACAGCTAGTAATATACTACACACTGTACATAACCTACAGCTAGTAATATACTACACACGGTACATAACCTACAGCTAGTAATATACTACACACGGTACATAACCTGCAGCTAGTAATATACTACACACTGTATATAACCTACAGCTAGTAATATACTACACACGGTACATAACCTACAGCTAGCAATATACTACACACGGTACATAACCTACAGCTAGTAATATACTACACACGGTGTATAACCTACAGCTAGTAATATACTACACACGGTACATAACCTACAGCTAGTAATATACTACACACGGTGTATAACCTACAGCTAGTAATATACTACACATTGTAAATAACATACAGCTAGTAATATACTACACACTGTACATAACCTACAGCTAGTAATATACTAGACACGGTATATAACCTACAGCTAGTAATATACTACACACGGTACATAACCTACAGCTAGTAATATACTACACATTGTACATAACCTACAGCTAGTAATATACTACACACGGTACATAACCTACAGCTAGTAATATACTACACAAGGTACATAACCTACAGCTAGTAATATACTACACACTGTACATAACCTACAGCTAGTAATATACTACACACGGTACATAACCTACAGCTAGTAATATACTACACACGGTACATAACCTACAGCTAGTAATATACTGCACACGGTACATAACCTACAGCTAGTAATATACTACACATGGTACATAACCTACAGCTAGTAATATACTACACACGGTACATAACATACAGCTAGTAATATACTACACACGGTACATAACCGACAGCTAGTAATATACTACACACTGTACATAACCTACAGCTAGTAATATACTACACACGGTATATAACCTACAGCTAGTAATATACTACACACTGTACATAACCTACAGCTAGTAATATACTACACACGGTACATAAGCTACAGCTAGTAATATACTACACACGGTACATAACATACAGCTAGTAATATACTACACACGGTACATAACCTACAGCTAGTAATATACTACACACTGTACATAACCTACAGCTAGTAATATACTACACACGGTATATAACCTACAGCTAGTAATATACTACACACTGTACATAACCTACAGCTAGTAATATACTACACACGGTACATAACCTTCAGCTAGTAATATACTACACACGGTACATAACCTACAGCTAGTAATATACTACACACTGTACATAACCTACAGCTAGTAATATACTACACACTGCACATAACCTACAGCTAGTAATATACTACACATTGTACATAACCTACAGCTAGTAATATACTACACACTGTATATAACCTACAGCTAGTAATATGCTACACACTGCACATAACCTACAGCTAGTAATATACTACACACTGCACATAACCTTCAGCTAGTAATATACTACACACTGTACATAACCTACAGCTAGTAATATACTACACACGGTACATAACCTACAGCTAGTAATATACTACACACGGTACATAACCTACAGCTAGTAATATACTACACACTGTACATAACCTACAGCTAGTAATATACTACACACTGCACATAACCTACAGCTAGTAATATACTACACATTGTACATAACCTACAGCTAGTAATATACTACACACTGTACATAACCTACAGCTAGTAATATACTACACACTGTACATAACCTACAGCTAGTAATATACTACACACGGTACATAACCTACAGCTAGTAATATACTACACATTGTACATAACCTACAGCTAGTAATATACTACACACTGTACATAACCTACAGCTAGTAATATACTACACACTGTACATAACCTACAGCTAGTAATATACTACACACGGTACATAACCTACAGCTAGTAATATACTACACACGGTACATAACCTACAGCTAGTAATATACTACACACTGTACAAAACCTACAGCTAGTAATATACTACACACTGTACATAACCTACAGCTAATAATATACTACACACGGTACATAACCTACAGCTAGTAATATACTACACACTGTACATAACCTACAGCTAGTAATATACTACACACGGTACATAACCTGCAGCTAGTAATATACTACACACTGTACATAACCTACAGCTAGTAATATACTACACACGGTATATAACCTACAGCTAGTAATATACTACACACTGTACATAACCTACAGCTAGTAATATACTACACACGGTATATAACCTACAGCTAGTAATATACTACACACTGTACATAACCTGCAGCTGGTAATATACTACACACTGTACATAACCTGCAGCTGGTAATATACTACACACTGTATATAACCTGCAGCTAGTAATATACTACACACTGTACATAACCTACAGCTAGTAATATACTACACATTGTACATAACCTACAGCTAGTAATATACTACACACTGCACATAACCTACAGCTAGTAATATACTACACACTGTACATAACCTACAGCTAGTAATATACTACACACGGTATATAACCTACAGCTAGTAATATACTACACACTGTACATAACCTACAGCTAGTAATATACTACACACGGTATATAACCTACAGCTAGTAATATACTACACACTGTACATAACCTACAGCTAGTAATATACTACACACGGTATATAACCTACAGCTAGTAATATAATACACACGGTACATAACCTACAGCTAGTAATATACTACACACTGTACATAACCTACAGCTAGTAATATGCTACACACGGTACATAACCTACAGCTAGTAATATACTACACACTGTACATAACATACAGCTAGTAATATACTACACACTGTACATAACCTACAGCTAGTAATATACTACACACGGTATATAACCTACAGCTAGTAATATACTACACATTGTACATAACATACAGCTAGTAATATACTACACACTGTACATAACCTACAGCTAGTAATATACTACACACGGTATATAACCTACAGCTAGTAATATACTACACACTGTACATAACCTACAGCTAGTAATATACTACACACGGTATATAACCTACAGCTAGTAATATACTACACACTGTACATAACCTACAGCTAGTAATATACTACACACGGTACATAACCTACAGCTAGTAATATACTACACACGGTACATAACCTACAGCTAGTAATATACTACACACTGTACATAACCTACAGCTAGTAATATACTACACACGGTACATAACCTGCAGCTAGTAATATACTACACACGGTACATAACCTACAGCTAGTAATATACTACACACGGTGTATAACCTACAGCTAGTAATATACTACACACTGTACATAAACTACAGCTAGTAATATACTACACACGGTACATAACCTGCAGCTAGAAATATACTACACACGGTACATAACCTACAGCTAGTAATATACTACACACGGTACATAACCTGCAGCTAGTAATATACTACACACGGTACATAACCTGCAGCTAGTAATATACTACACACGGTACATAACCTACAGCTAGCAATATACTACACACGGTACATAACCTACAGCTAGTAATATACTACACACGGTATATAACCTACAGCTAGTAATATACTACACACTGTACATAACCTACAGCTAGTAATATACTACACACGGTACATAACCTACAGCTAGTAATATACTACACACGGTACATAACCTACAGCTAGTAATATACTACACACGGTACATAACCTACAGCTAGTAATATACTACACACTGTACATAACCTACAGCTAGTAATATACTACACACGGTACATAACCTACAGCTAGTAATATACTACACACGGTACATAACCTGCAGCTAGTAATATACTACACACTGTATATAACCTACAGCTAGTAATATACTACACACGGTACATAACCTACAGCTAGCAATATACTACACACGGTACATAACCTACAGCTAGTAATATACTACACACGGTGTATAACCTACAGCTAGTAATATACTACACACGGTACATAACCTACAGCTAGTAATATACTACACACGGTGTATAACCTACAGCTAGTAATATACTACACATTGTACATAACATACAGCTAGTAATATACTACACACTGTACATAACCTACAGCTAGTAATATACTAGACACGGTATATAACCTACAGCTAGTAATATACTACACACGGTACATAACCTACAGCTAGTAATATACTACACATTGTACATAACCTACAGCTAGTAATATACTACACACGGTACATAACCTACAGCTAGTAATATACTACACACGGTACATAACCTACAGCTAGTAATATACTACACACTGTACATAACCTACAGCTAGTAATATACTACACACGGTACATAACCTACAGCTAGTAATATACTACACACGGTACATAACCTACAGCTAGTAATATACTGCACACGGTACATAACCTACAGCTAGTAATATACTACACACGGTACAAAACCTACAGCTAGTAATATACTACACACGGTACATAACATACAGCTAGTAATATACTACACACGGTACATAACCGACAGCTAGTAATATACTACACACTGTACATAACCTACAGCTAGTAATATACTACACACGGTATATAACCTACAGCTAGTAATATACTACACACTGTACATAACCTACAGCTAGTAATATACTACACACGGTACATAACCTACAGCTAGTAATATACTACACACGGTACATAACATACAGCTAGTAACATACTACACACGGTACATAACCTACAGCTAGTAATATACTACACACTGTACATAACCTACAGCTAGTAATATACTACACACGGTACATAACCTACAGCTAGTAATATACTACACACTGCACATAACCTACAGCTAGTAATATACTACACACTTTACATAACCTACAGCTAGTAATATACTACACACGGTACATAACCTACAGCTAGTAATATACTACACACGGTACATAACCTACAGCTAGTAATATACTACACACGGTACATAACCTACAGCTAGTAATATACTACACACGGTACATAACCTACAGCTAGTAATATACTACACACTGTACATAACCTACAGCTAGTAATATACTACACACGGTACATAACCTACAGCTAGTAATATACTACACACTGTACATAACCTACAGCTAGTAATATACTACACACGGTTCATAACCTACAGCTAGTAATATACTACACACTGTACATAACCTACATCTAGTAATATACTACACACTGCACATAACCTACAGCTAGTAATATACTACACACAGTACATAACCTACAGCTAGTAATATACTACACACGGTAAATAACCTACAGCTAGAAATGTACTACACATTGTACATAACCTACAGCTAGTAATATACTACACACTGTACATAACCTACAGCTAGTAATATACTACACACGGTACATAACCTACAGCTAGTAATATACTACACAATGTACATAACCTACAGCTAGTAATATACTACACTCAGTACATAACCTACAGCTAGTAATATACTACACATTGTACATAACATACAGCTAGTAATATACTACACACGGTACATAACCTACAGCTAGTAATATACTACACACGGTACATAACCTACAGCTAGTAATACACATTGTACATAACATACAGCTAGTAATACACTACACACTGTACATAACCTACAGCTAGTAATATACTACACACGGTACATAACCTACAGCTAGTAATATACTACACACTGTACATAACCTACAGCTAGTAATATACTACACACGGTACATAACCTACAGCTAGTAATATACTACACACTGTACATAACCTACAGCTAGTAATATACTACACACGGTATATAACCTACAGCTAGTAATATACTACACAATGTACATAACCTACAGCTAGTAATATACTACACACTGTACATAACCTACAGCTAGTAATATACTACACACGGTACATAACCTACAGCTAGTAATATACTACACATTGTACATAACATACAGCTAGTAATATACTACACACTGTACATAACCTACAGCTAGTAATATACTACACACGGTACATAACCTACAGCTAGTAATATACTACACATTGTACATAACCTACAGCTAGTAATATACTACACACGGTACATAACCTACAGCTAGTAATATACTACACACGGTACATAACCTACAGCTAGTAATATACTAAACATTGTACATAACATACAGCTAGTAATATACTACACACTGTACATAACCTACAGCTAGTAATATACTACACACTGCACATAACCTACAGCTAGTAATATACTACACATTGTACATAACATACAGCTAGTAATATACTACACACTGTACATAACCTACAGCTAGTAATATACTACACACGGTATATAACCTACAGCTAGTAATATACTACACACTGTACATAACCTACAGCTAGTAATATACTACACACGGTATATAACCTACAGCTAGTAATATACTACACACTGTGTATAACCTACAGCTAGTAATATACTACACACTGTACATAACCTACAGCTAGTAATATACTACACATTGTACATAATCTACAGCTAGTAATATACTACACACTGCACATAACCTACAGCTAGTAATATACTACACACTGTACAAAACCTACAGCTAGTAATATACTACACACGGTACATAACCTACAGCTAGTAATATACTACACACTGTACATAACCTACAGCTAGTAATATAGTACACAATGTACATAACCTGCAGCTAGTAATATACTACACACGGTACATAACCTACAGCTGGTAATATACTACACACGGTACATAACCTACAGCTAGTAATATACTACACACTGCACATAACCTACAGCTAGTAATATACTACACACTGCACATAACCTACAGCTAGTAATATACTACACACTGTACATAACCTACAGCTAGTAATATACTACACACGGTACATAACCTACAGCTAGTAATATACTACACACTGTACATAACCTACAGCTAGTAATATACTACACACTGTACATAACCTACAGCTAGTAATATACTACACACGGTACATAACCTACAGCTAGTAATATACTACACACTGTACATAACCTACAGCTAGTAATATACTACACACGGTATATAACCTACAGCTAGTAGTATACTACACATTGTACATAACCTACAGCTAGTAATATACTACACACTGCACATAACCTACAGCTAGTAATATACTACACACTGCACATAACCTACAGCTAGTAATATACTACACACTGTGTGTAACCTACAGCTAGTAATATACTACACACTGTGTATAACCTACAGCTTGCAATATACTACACACGGTACATAACCTACAGCTGGTAATATACTACACACGGTATATAACCTACAGCTAGTAATATACTACACACTGCACATAACCTACAGCTAGTAATATACTACACACTGCACATAACCTACAGCTAGTAATATACTACACACGTTGTATAACCTACAGCTAGTAATATACTACACACTGTGTATAACCTACAGCTTGTAGTATACTACACACGGTATATAACCTACAGCTGGTAATATACTACACACGGTACATAACCTACAGCTAGTAATATACTACACAATGTACATAACCTACAGCTAGTAATATACTACACACGGTACATAACCTACAGCTGGTAATATACTACACACGGTATATAACCTACAGCTAGTAATATACTACACACAGTGTATAACCTACAGCTAGTAATATACTACACACTGTGTATAACCTACAGCTTGTAATATACTACACACGGTATATAACCTACAGCTGGTAATATACTACACACGGTACATAACCTACAGCTAGTAATATACTACACAATGTACATAACCTACAGCTAGTAATATACTACACACGGTATATAACCTACAGCTAGTAATATACTACACACTGTACATAACCTACAGCTAGTAATATACTACACACGGTATATAACCTACAGCTAGTAATATACTACACACTGCACATAACCTACAGCTAGTAACATACTACACACTGTACATAACCTACAGCTAGTAATATACTACACACTGTACATAACCTACAGCTAGTAATATACTACACACTGTACATAACCTACAGCTAGTAATATACTACACACTGTACATAACCTACAGCTAGTAATATACTACACACTGTGTATAACCTACAGCTAGTAATATACTGCACACTGTGTATAACCTACAGCTTGTAATATACTACACACGGTATATAACCTACAGCTGGTAATATACTAAACACGGTACATAACCTACAGCTAGTAATATACTACACAATGTACATAACCTGCAGCTAGTAATATACTACACACGGTACATAACCTACAGCTGGTAATATACTACACACGGTACATAACCTACAGCTAGTAATATACTACACACGGTATATAACCTACAGCTAGTAATATACTACACACGGTATATAACCTACAGCTAGTAATATACTACACACGGTATATAACCTACAGCTAGTAATATACTACACAATGTACATAACCTACAGCTAGTAATATACTACACAATGTACATAACCTACAGCTAGTAATATACTACACACGGTACATAACCTACAGCTGGTAATATACTACACACGGTACATAACCTACAGCTAGTAATATACTACACACGGTATATAACCTACAGCTATTCATATACTACACACGGTATATAACCTACAGCTAGTAATATACTACACACGGTATATAACCTACAGCTAGTAATATACTACACACTGTACATAACATACAGCTAGTAATATACTACACACGGTTCATAACCTACAGCTAGTAATATACTACACACGGTATATAACCTACAGCTAGTAATATACTACACACGGTATATAACCTACAGCTAGTAATATACTACACACTGTACATAACCTACAGCTAGTAATATACTACACACTTTACATAACCTACAGCTAGTAATATACTACACACGGTACATAACCTACAGCTAGTAATATACTACACACTGTACATAACCTACAGCTGGTAATATACTACACACGGTATATAACCTACAGCTAGTAATATGCTACACACTGTACATAACCTACAGCTAGTAATATACTACACACGGTGTATAACCTACAGATAGTAATATACTACACATTGTACATAACATACAGCTAGTAATATACTACACACTGTACATAACCTACAGCTAGTAATATACTACACACGGTATATAACCTACAGCTAGTAATATACTACACACGGTACATAACCTACAGCTAGTAATATACTACACACGGTACATAACCTACAGCTAGTAATATACTACACACGGTATATAACCTACAGCTAGTAATATACTACACACGGTATATAACCTACAGCTAGTAATATGCTACACACTGTACATAACCTACAGCTAGTAATATACTACACACGGTGTATAACCTACAGATAGTAATATACTACACATTGTACATAACATACAGCTAGTAATATACTACACACTGTACATAACCTACAGCTAGTAATATACTACACACGGTATATAACCTACAGCTAGTAATATACTACACACTGTATATAACCTACAGCTAGTAATATACTACACACGGTATATAACCTACAGCTAGTAATATACTACACACTGTACATAACCTACAGCTAGTAATATACTACACACGGTACATAACCTACAGCTAGTAATATACTACACACGGTACATAACCTACAGCTAGTAATATACTACACACAGTACATAACCTGCAGCTAGTAATATACTACACACTGTACATAACCTACAGCTAGTAATATACTACACACGGTACATAACCTACAGCTAGTAATATACTACACACGGTACATAACCTACAGCTAGTAATATACTACACACTGTACATAACCTACAGCTAGTAATATACTACACACGGTACATAACCTACAGCTAGTAATATACTACACACGGTACATAACCTACAGCTAGTAATATACTACACACGGTACATAACCTACAGCTAGTAATATACTGCACACGGTACATAACCTACAGCTAGTAATATACTACACACGGTGCATAACCTACAGCTAGTAATATACTACACACGGTACATAACATACAGCTAGTAATATACTACACACTGTACATAACCTACAGCTAGTAATATACTACACACGGTATATAACCTACAGCTAGTAATATACTACACACTGTACATAACCTACAGCTAGTAATATACTACACACGGTACATAACCTACAGCTAGTAATATACTACACACGGTACATAACCTACAGCTAGTAATATACTACACACGGTACATAACCTACAGCTAGTAATATACTACACACGGTATACAACCTACAGCTAGTAATATACTACACACTGTACATAACCTACAGCTAGTAATATACTACACACGGTATATAACCTACAGCTAGTAATATACTACACACGGTACATAACTTGCAGCTAGTAATATACTACACACGGTATATAACCTACAGCTAGTAATATACTACACACTGTACATAACCTACAGCTAGTAATATACTACACACTGTACATAACCTACAGCTAGTAATATACTACACACGGTATATAACCTACAGCTAGTAATATACTACACACTGTACATAACCTACAGCTAGTAATATACTACACACGGTACATAACCTACAGCTAGTAATATACTACACACTGTACATAACCTACAGCTAGTAATATACTACACATTGTACATAACATACAGCTAGTAATATACTACACACTGTACATAACCTACAGCTAGTAATATACTACACACGGTATATAACCTACAGCTAGTAATATACTACACACTGTACATAACCTACAGCTAGTAATATACTACACACGGTACATAACCTACAGCTAGTAATATACTACACACTGTACATAACCTACAGCTAGTAATATAATACACATTGTACATAACATACAGCTAGTAATATACTACACACTGTAAATAACCTACAGCTAGTAATATACTACACACTGTACATAACCTACAGCTAGTAATATACTACACACGGTATATAACCTACAGCTAGTAATATACTACACACTGTACATAACCTACAGCTAGTAATATACTACACACGGTACATAACCTACAGCTAGTAATATACTACACACGGTACATAACCTACAGCTAGTAATATACTACACACTGTACATAACCTACAGCTAGTAATATACTACACACTGTACATAACCTACAGCTAGTAATATACTACACACGGTACATAACCTACAGCTAGTAATATACTACACACTGTACATAACCTACAGCTAGTAATATACTACACACGGTATATAACCTACAGCTAGTAATATACTACACTCAGTACATAACCTACAGCTAGTAATATACTACACACTGTACATAACCTACAGCTAGTAATATACTACACACGGTATATAACCTACAGCTACTAATATACTACACACGGTACATAACCTACAGCTAGTAATATACTACACATTGTACATAACATACAGCTAGTAATATACTACACACTGTACATAACCTACAGCTAGTAATATACTACACACTGTACATAACCTACAGCTAGTAATATACTACACACGGTATATAACCTACAGCTAGTAATATACTACACACTGTACATAACCTACAGCTAGTAATATAATACACATTGTACATAACATACAGCTAGTAATATACTACACACTGTAAATAACCTACAGCTAGTAATATACTACACACTGTACATAACCTACAGCTAGTAATATACTACACACGGTATATAACCTACAGCTAGTAATATACTACACACTGTACATAACCTACAGCTAGTAATATACTACACACGGTACATAACCTACAGCTAGTAATATACTACACACGGTACATAACCTACAGCTAGTAATATACTACACACTGTACATAACCTACAGCTAGTAATATACTACACACTGTACATAACCTACAGCTAGTAATATACTACACACGGTACATAACCTACAGCTAGTAATATACTACACACTGTACATAACCTACAGCTAGTAATATACTACACACGGTATATAACCTACAGCTAGTAATATACTACACTCAGTACATAACCTACAGCTAGTAATATACTACACACTGTACATAACCTACAGCTAGTAATATACTACACACGGTACATAACCTACAGCTAGTAATATACTACACACTGTACATAACCTACAGCTAGTAATATACTACACACTGTACATAACCTACAGCTAGTAATATACTACACACGGTACATAACCTACAGCTAGTAATATACTACACACTGTACATAACCTACAGCTAGTAATATACTACACACGGTATATAACCTACAGCTAGTAATATACTACACTCAGTACATAACCTACAGCTAGTAATATACTACACACTGTACATAACCTACAGCTAGTAATATACTACACACGGTATATAACCTACAGCTAGTAATATACTACACACGGTACATAACCTACAGCTAGTAATATACTACACATTGTACATAACATACAGCTAGTAATATACTACACACTGTACATAACCTACAGCTAGTAATATACTACACACGGTACATAACCTACAGCTAGTAATGTACTACACACTGTACATAACCTACAGCTAGTAATACTCTACACACGGTACATAACCTACAGCTAGTAATATACTACACACTGTACATAACCTACAGCTAGTAATATACTACACACGGTATATAACCTACAGCTAGTAATATACTACACACGGTATATAACCTACAGCTAGTAATATACTACACACTGTACATAACCTACAGCTAGTAATATACTACACACGGTATATAACCTACAGCTAGTAATATACTACACACGGTACATAACATACAGCTAGTAATATACTACACACTGTACATAACCTACAGCTAGTAATATACTACACACGGTATATAACCTACAGCTAGTAATATACTACACACTGTACATAACCTACAGCTAGTAATATACTACACACGGTATATAACCTACAGCTAGTAATATACTACACACGGTACATAACCTACAGCTAGTAATATACTACACACGGTACATAACCTACAGCTAGTAATATACTACACACTGTACATAACCTACAGCTAGTAATATACTACACATTGTACATAACATACAGCTAGTAATATACTACACACTGGACATAACCTACAGCTAGTAATATACTACACACGGTATATAACCTACAGCTAGTAATATACTACACACTGTACATAACCTACAGCTAGTAATATACTACACACGGTACATAACCTGCAGCTAGTAATATACTACGCACTGTACATAACCTACAGCTAGTAATATACTACACACGGTATATAACCTACAGCTAGTAATATACTACACACGGTATATAACCTACAGCTAGTAATATACTACACACGGAACATAACCTGCAGCTAGTATTATACTACACACGGTATATAACCTACAGCTAGTAATATACTACACACTGTACATAACCTACAGCTAGTAATATACTACACACGGTATATAACCTACAGCTAGTAATATACTACACACGGTATATAACCTACAGCTAGTAATATACTACACACGGTACATAACCTGCAGCTAGTATTATACTACACACGGTATATAACCTACAGCTAGTAATATACTACACACTGTACATAACCTACAGCTAGTAATATACTACACACGGTATAAAACCTACAGCTAGTAATATACTACACACCGTATATAACCTACAGCTAGTAATATACTACACACTGCACATAACCTACAGCTAGTAATATAGTACACACGGTATATAACCTACAGCTAGTAATATACTACACACTGTACATAACCTACAGCTAGTAATATACTACACACGGTATATAACCTACAGCTAGTAATATACTACACACTGTACATAACCTACAGCTAGTAATATACTACACACGGTATATAACCTACAGCTAGTAATATACTACACACTGTACATAACCTACAGCTAGTAATATACTACACACGGTACATAACCTACAGCTAGTAATATACTACACACTGTACATAACCTACAGCTAGTAATATACTACACACTGTACATAACCTACAGCTAGTAATATACTACACACGGTACATAACCTACAGCTAGTAATATACTACACACTGTACATAACCTACAGCTAGTAATATACTACACACGGTATATAACCTACAGCTAGTAATATACTACACTCAGTACATAACCTACAGCTAGTAATATACTACACACTGTACATAACCTACAGCTAGTAATATACTACACACGGTATATAACCTACAGCTAGTAATATACTACACACGGTACATAACCTACAGCTAGTAATATACTACACATTGTACATAACATACAGCTAGTAATATACTACACACTGTACATAACCTACAGCTAGTAATATACTACACACTGTACATAACCTACAGCTAGTAATATACTACACACGGTATATAACCTACAGCTAGTAATATACTACACACTGTACATAACCTACAGCTAGTAATATACTACACACGGTACATAACCTACAGCTAGTAATATACTACACACTGTACATAACCTACAGCTAGTAATATACTACACACGGTACATAACCTACAGCTAGTAATATACTACACACGGTATATAACCTACAGCTAGTAATATACTACACACGGTATATAACCTACAGCTAGTAATATACTACACACGGTATATAACCTACAGCTAGTAATATACTACACAATGTACATAACCTACAGCTAGTAATATACTACACAATGTACATAACCTACAGCTAGTAATATACTACACACGGTACATAACTTACAGCTGGTAATATACTACACACGGTACATAACCTACAGCTAGTAATATACTACACACGGTATATAACCTACAGCTATTCATATACTACACACGGTATATAACCTACAGCTAGTAATATACTACACACGGTATATAACCTACAGCTAGTAATATACTACACACTGTACATAACATACAGCTAGTAATATACTACACACGGTTCATAACCTACAGCTAGTAATATACTACACACGGTATATAACCTACAGCTAGTAATATACTACACACGGTATATAACCTACAGCTAGTAATATACTACACACTGTACATAACCTACAGCTAGTAATATACTACACACTTTACATAACCTACAGCTAGTAATATACTACACACGGTACATAACCTACAGCTAGTAATATACTACACACTGTACATAACCTACAGCTGGTAATATACTACACACGGTATATAACCTACAGCTAGTAATATGCTACACACTGTACATAACCTACAGCTAGTAATATACTACACACGGTGTATAACCTACAGATAGTAATATACTACACATTGTACATAACATACAGCTAGTAATATACTACACACTGTACATAACCTACAGCTAGTAATATACTACACACGGTATATAACCTACAGCTAGTAATATACTACACACGGTGTATAACCTACAGATAGTAATATACTACACATTGTACATAACATACAGCTAGTAATATACTACACACTGTACATAACCTACAGCTAGTAATATACTACACACGGTATATAACCTACAGCTAGTAATATACTACACACTGTATATAACCTACAGCTAGTAATATACTACACACGGTATATAACCTACAGCTAGTAATATACTACACACTGTACATAACCTACAGCTAGTAATATACTACACACGGTACATAACCTACAGCTAGTAATATACTACACACGGTACATAACCTACAGCTAGTAATATACTACACACAGTACATAACCTGCAGCTAGTAATATACTACACACTGTACATAACCTACAGCTAGTAATATACTACACACGGTACATAACCTACAGCTAGTAATATACTACACACGGTACATAACCTACAGCTAGTAATATACTACACACTGTACATAACCTACAGCTAGTAATATACTACACACGGTACATAACCTACAGCTAGTAATATACTACACACGGTACATAACCTACAGCTAGTAATATACTACACACGGTACATAACCTACAGCTAGTAATATACTGCACACGGTACATAACCTACAGCTAGTAATATACTACACACGGTGCATAACCTACAGCTAGTAATATACTACACACGGTACATAAAATACAGCTAGTAATATACTACACACTGTACATAACCTACAGCTAGTAATATACTACACACGGTATATAACCTACAGCTAGTAATATACTACACACTGTACATAACCTACAGCTAGTAATATACTACACACGGTACATAACCTACAGCTAGTAATATACTACACACGGTACATAACCTACAGCTAGTAATATACTACACACGGTACATAACCTACAGCTAGTAATATACTACACACTGTACATAACCTACAGCTAGTAATATACTACACACGGTATATAACCTACAGCTAGTAATATACTACACACTGTACATAACCTACAGCTAGTAATATACTACACACGGTATATAACCTACAGCTAGTAATATACTACACACGGTACATAACTTGCAGCTAGTAATATACTACACACGGTATATAACCTACAGCTAGTAATATACTACACACTGTACATAACCTACAGCTAGTAATATACTACACACTGTACATAACCTACAGCTAGTAATATACTACACACGGTATATAACCTACAGCTAGTAATATACTACACACTGTACATAACCTACAGCTAGTAATATACTACACACGGTACATAACCTACAGCTAGTAATATACTACACACTGTACATAACCTACAGCTAGTAATATACTACACATTGTACATAACATACAGCTAGTAATATACTACACACTGTACATAACCTACAGCTAGTAATATACTACACACGGTATATAACCTACAGCTAGTAATATACTACACACTGTACATAACCTACAGCTAGTAATATACTACACACGGTACATAACCTACAGCTAGTAATATACTACACACTGTACATAACCTACAGCTAGTAATATAATACACATTGTACATAACATACAGCTAGTAATATACTACACACTGTACATAACCTACAGCTAGTAATATACTACACACTGTACATAACCTACAGCTAGTAATATACTACACACGGTATATAACCTACAGCTAGTAATATACTACACACGGTACATAACCTACAGCTAGTAATATACTACACACGGTACATAACCTACAGCTAGTAATATACTACACACGGTACATAACCTACAGCTAGTAATATACTACACACTGCACATAACCTACAGCTAGTAATATACTACACACTGTACATAACCTACAGCTAGTAATATACTACACACTGCACATAACCTACAGCTAGTAATATACTACACACTGCACATAACCTACAGCTAGTAATATACTACACACTGCACATAACCTACAGCTAGTAATATACTACACACTGTACATAACCTACAGCTAGTAATATACTACACACTGTACATAACCTACAGCTAGTAATATACTACACACGGTACATAACCTACAGCTAGTAATATACTACACACTGTACATAACCTACAGCTAGTAATATACTACACACGGTATATAACCTACAGCTAGTAATATACTACACTCAGTACATAACCTACAGCTAGTAATATACTACACACTGTACATAACCTACAGCTAGTAATATACTACACACGGTATATAACCTACAGCTAGTAATATACTACACACGGTACATAACCTACAGCTAGTAATATACTACACATTGTACATAACCTACAGCTAGTAATATACTACACACTGTACATAACCTACAGCTAGTAATATACTACACACGGTATATAACCTACAGCTAGTAATATACTACACACTGTACATAACCTACAGCTAGTAATATACTACACACGGTACATAACCTACAGCTAGTAATATACTACACACTGTACATAACCTACAGCTAGTAATATACTACACACTGTACATAACCTACAGCTAGTAATATACTACACACGGTACATAACCTACAGCTAGTAATATACTACACACTGTACATAACCTACAGCTAGTAATATACTACACACGGTATATAACCTACAGCTAGTAATATACTACACTCAGTACATAACCTACAGCTAGTAATATACTACACACTGTACATAACCTACAGCTAGTAATATACTACACACGGTATATAACCTACAGCTAGTAATATACTACACACGGTACATAACCTACAGCTAGTAATATACTACACATTGTACATAACATACAGCTAGTAATATACTACACACTGTACATAACCTACAGCTAGTAATATACTACACACGGTACATAACCTACAGCTAGTAATGTACTACACACTGTACATAACCTACAGCTAGTAATATACTACACACGGTACATAACCTACAGCTAGTAATATACTACACACTGTACATAACCTACAGCTAGTAATATACTACACACGGTATATAACCTACAGCTAGTAATATACTACACACGGTATATAACCTACAGCTAGTAATATACTACACACTGTACATAACCTACAGCTAGTAATATACTACACACGGTATATAACCTACAGCTAGTAATATACTACACACGGTACATAACATACAGCTAGTAATATACTACACACTGTACATAACCTACAGCTAGTAATATACTACACACGGTATATAACCTACAGCTAGTAATATACTACACACTGTACATAACCTACAGCTAGTAATATACTACACACGGTATATAACCTACAGCTAGTAATATACTACACACGGTACATAACCTACAGCTAGTAATATACTACACACGGTACATAACCTACAGCTAGTAATATACTACACACTGTACATAACCTACAGCTAGTAATATACTACACATTGTACATAACATACAGCTAGTAATATACTACACACTGGACATAACCTACAGCTAGTAATATACTACACACGGTATATAACCTACAGCTAGTAATATACTACACACTGTACATAACCTACAGCTAGTAATATACTACACACGGTACATAACCTGCAGCTAGTAATATACTACGCACTGTACATAACCTACAGCTAGTAATATACTACACACGGTATATAACCTACAGCTAGTAATATACTACACACGGTATATAACCTACAGCTAGTAATATACTACACACGGAACATAACCTGCAGCTAGTATTATACTACACACGGTATATAACCTACAGCTAGTAATATACTACACACTGTACATAACCTACAGCTAGTAATATACTACACACGGTATATAACCTACAGCTAGTAATATACTACACACGGTATATAACCTACAGCTAGTAATATACTACACACGGTACATAACCTGCAGCTAGTATTATACTACACACGGTATATAACCTACAGCTAGTAATATACTACACACTGTACATAACCTACAGCTAGTAATATACTACACACGGTATAAAACCTACAGCTAGTAATATACTACACACCGTATATAACCTACAGCTAGTAATATACTACACACTGCACATAACCTACAGCTAGTAATATAGTACTCACGGTATATAACCTACAGCTAGTAATATACTACACACTGTACATAACCTACAGCTAGTAATATACTACACACGGTATATAACCTACAGCTAGTAATATACTACACACTGTACATAACCTACAGCTAGTAATATACTACACACGGTATATAACCTACAGCTAGTAATATACTACACACTGTACATAACCTACAGCTAGTAATATACTACACACGGTACATAACCTACAGCTAGTAATATACTACACACTGTACATAACCTACAGCTAGTAATATACTACACACTGTACATAACCTACAGCTAGTAATATACTACACACGGTACATAACCTACAGCTAGTAATATACTACACACTGTACATAACCTACAGCTAGTAATATACTACACACGGTATATAACCTACAGCTAGTAATATACTACACTCAGTACATAACCTACAGCTAGTAATATACTACACACTGTACATAACCTACAGCTAGTAATATACTACACACGGTATATAACCTACAGCTAGTAATATACTACACACGGTACATAACCTACAGCTAGTAATATACTACACATTGTACATAACATACAGCTAGTAATATACTACACACTGTACATAACCTACAGCTAGTAATATACTACACACTGTACATAACCTACAGCTAGTAATATACTACACACGGTATATAACCTACAGCTAGTAATATACTACACACTGTACATAACCTACAGCTAGTAATATACTACACACGGTACATAACCTACAGCTAGTAATATACTACACACTGTACATAACCTACAGCTAGTAATATACTACACACGGTACATAACCTACAGCTAGTAATATACTACACACGGTATATAACCTACAGCTAGTAATATACTACACACGGTATATAACCTACAGCTAGTAATATACTACACACGGTATATAACCTACAGCTAGTAATATACTACACAATGTACATAACCTACAGCTAGTAATATACTACACAATGTACATAACCTACAGCTAGTAATATACTACACACGGTACATAACCTACAGCTGGTAATATACTACACACGGTACATAACCTACAGCTAGTAATATACTACACACGGTATATAACCTACAGCTATTCATATACTACACACGGTATATAACCTACAGCTAGTAATATACTACACACGGTATATAACCTACAGCTAGTAATATACTACACACTGTACATAACATACAGCTAGTAATATACTACACACGGTTCATAACCTACAGCTAGTAATATACTACACACGGTATATAACCTACAGCTAGTAATATACTACACACGGTATATAACCTACAGCTAGTAATATACTACACACTGTACATAACCTACAGCTAGTAATATACTACACACTTTACATAACCTACAGCTAGTAATATACTACACACGGTACATAACCTACAGCTAGTAATATACTACACACTGTACATAACCTACAGCTGGTAATATACTACACACGGTATATAACCTACAGCTAGTAATATGCTACACACTGTACATAACCTACAGCTAGTAATATACTACACACGGTGTATAACCTACAGATAGTAATATACTACACATTGTACATAACATACAGCTAGTAATATACTACACACTGTACATAACCTACAGCTAGTAATATACTACACACGGTATATAACCTACAGCTAGTAATATACTACACACGGTACATAACCTACAGCTAGTAATATACTACACACGGTACATAACCTACAGCTAGTAATATACTACACACGGTATATAACCTACAGCTAGTAATATTCTACACACGGTATATAACCTACAGCTAGTAATATGCTACACACTGTACATAACCTACAGCTAGTAATATACTACACACGGTGTATAACCTACAGATAGTAATATACTACACATTGTACATAACATACAGCTAGTAATATACTACACACTGTACATAACCTACAGCTAGTAATATACTACACACGGTATATAACCTACAGCTAGTAATATACTACACACTGTATATAACCTACAGCTAGTAATATACTACACACGGTATATAACCTACAGCTAGTAATATACTACACACTGTACATAACCTACAGCTAGTAATATACTACACACGGTACATAACCTACAGCTAGTAATATACTACACACGGTACATAACCTACAGCTAGTAATATACTACACACAGTACATAACCTGCAGCTAGTAATATACTACACACTGTACATAACCTACAGCTAGTAATATACTACACACGGTACATAACCTACAGCTAGTAATATACTACACACGGTACATAACCTACAGCTAGTAATATACTACACACTGTACATAACCTACAGCTAGTAATATACTACACACGGTACATAACCTACAGCTAGTAATATACTACACACTGCACATAACCTACAGCTAGTAATATACTACACACTGTACATAACCTACAGCTAGTAATATACTACACACGGTATATAACCTACAGCTAGTAATATACTACACACTGTACATAACCTACAGCTAGTAATATACTACACACGGTATATAACCTACAGCTAGTAATATACTACACACGGTACATAACTTGCAGCTAGTAATATACTACACACGGTATATAACCTACAGCTAGTAATATACTACACACTGTACATAACCTACAGCTAGTAATATACTACACACTGTACATAACCTACAGCTAGTAATATACTACACACGGTATATAACCTACAGCTAGCAATATACTACACACTGTACATAACCTACAGCTAGTAATATACTACACACGGTACATAACCTACAGCTAGTAATATACTACACACTGTACATAACCTACAGCTAGTAATATACTACACATTGTACATAACATACAGCTAGTAATATACTACACACTGTACATAACCTACAGCTAGTAATATACTACACACGGTATATAACCTACAGCTAGTAATATACTACACACTGTACATAACCTACAGCTAGTAATATACTACACACGGTACATAACCTACAGCTAGTAATATACTACACACTGTACATAACCTACAGCTAGTAATATAATACACATTGTACATAACATACAGCTAGTAATATACTACACACTGTACATAACCTACAGCTAGTAATATACTACACACTGTACATAACCTACAGCTAGTAATATACTACACACGGTATATAACCTACAGCTAGTAATATACTACACACGGTACATAACCTACAGCTAGTAATATACTACACACGGTACATAACCTACAGCTAGTAATATACTACACACGGTACATAACCTACAGCTAGTAATATACTACACACTGTACATAACCTACAGCTAGTAATATACTACACACTGTACATAACCTACAGCTAGTAATATACTACACACGGTACATAACCTACAGCTAGTAATATACTACACACTGTACATAACCTACAGCTAGTAATATACTACACACGGTATATAACCTACAGCTAGTAATATACTACACTCAGTACATAACCTACAGCTAGTAATATACTACACACTGTACATAACCTACAGCTAGTAATATACTACACACGGTATATAACCTACAGCTAGTAATATACTACACACGGTACATAACCTACAGCTAGTAATATACTACACATTGTACATAACCTACAGCTAGTAATATACTACACACTGTACATAACCTACAGCTAGTAATATACTACACACGGTATATAACCTACAGCTAGTAATATACTACACACTGTACATAACCTACAGCTAGTAATATACTACACACGGTACATAACCTACAGCTAGTAATATACTACACACTGTACATAACCTACAGCTAGTAATATACTACACACTGTACATAACCTACAGCTAGTAATATACTACACACGGTACATAACCTACAGCTAGTAATATACTACACACTGTACATAACCTACAGCTAGTAATATACTACACACGGTATATAACCTACAGCTAGTAATATACTACACTCAGTACATAACCTACAGCTAGTAATATACTACACACTGTACATAACCTACAGCTAGTAATATACTACACACGGTATATAACCTACAGCTAGTAATATACTACACACGGTACATAACCTACAGCTAGTAATATACTACACATTGTACATAACATACAGCTAGTAATATACTACACACTGTACATAACCTACAGCTAGTAATATACTACACACGGTACATAACCTACAGCTAGTAATGTACTACACACTGTACATAACCTACAGCTAGTAATATACTACACACGGTACATAACCTACAGCTAGTAATATACTACACACTGTACATAACCTACACCTAGTAATATACTACACACGGTATATAACCTACAGCTAGTAATATACTACACACGGTATATAACCTACAGCTAGTAATATACTACACACTGTACATAACCTACAGCTAGTAATATACTACACACGGGATATAACCTACAGCTAGTAATATACTACACACGGTACATAACATACAGCTAGTAATATACTACACACTGTACATAACCTACAGCTAGTAATATACTACACACGGTATATAACCTACAGCTAGTAATATACTACACACTGTACATAACCTACAGCTAGTAATATACTACACACGGTATATAACCTACAGCTAGTAATATACTACACACGGTACATAACCTACAGCTAGTAATATACTACACACGGTACATAACCTACAGCTAGTAATATACTACACACTGTACATAACCTACAGCTAGTAATATACTACACATTGTACATAACATACAGCTAGTAATATACTACACACTGGACATAACCTACAGCTAGTAATATACTACACACGGTATATAACCTACAGCTAGTAATATACTACACACTGTACATAACCTACAGCTAGTAATATACTACACACGGTACATAACCTGCAGCTAGTAATATACTACGCACTGTACATAACCTACAGCTAGTAATATACTACACACGGTATATAACCTACAGCTAGTAATATACTACACACGGTATATAACCTACAGCTAGTAATATACTACACACTGTACATAACCTACAGCTAGTAATATACTACACACGGTATATAACCTACAGCTAGTATTATACTACACACGGTATATAACCTACAGCTAGTAATATACTACACACTGTACATAACCTACAGCTAGTAATATACTACACACGGTATATAACCTACAGCTAGTAATATACTACACACGGTATATAACCTACAGCTAGTAATATACTACACACGGTACATAACCTGCAGCTAGTATTATACTACACACGGTATATAACCTACAGCTAGTAATATACTACACACTGTACATAACCTACAGCTAGTAATATACTACACACGGTATAAAACCTACAGCTAGTAATATACTACACACCGTATATAACCTACAGCTAGTAATATACTACACACTGCACATAACCTACAGCTAGTAATATAGTACACACGGTATATAACCTACAGCTAGTAATATACTACACACTGTACATAACCTACAGCTAGTAATATACTACACACGGTATATAACCTACAGCTAGTAATATACTACACACTGTACATAACCTACAGCTAGTAATATACTACACACGGTATATAACCTACAGCTAGTAATATACTACACACTGTACATAACCTACAGCTAGTAATATACTACACACGGTACATAACCTACAGCTAGTAATATACTACACACTGTACATAACCTACAGCTAGTAATATACTACACACTGTACATAACCTACAGCTAGTAATATACTACACACGGTACATAACCTACAGCTAGTAATATACTACACACTGTACATAACCTACAGCTAGTAATATACTACACACGGTATATAACCTACAGCTAGTAATATACTACACTCAGTACATAACCTACAGCTAGTAATATACTACACACTGTACATAACCTACAGCTAGTAATATACTACACACGGTATATAACCTACAGCTAGTAATATACTACACACGGTACATAACCTACAGCTAGTAATATACTACACATTGTACATAACATACAGCTAGTAATATACTACACACTGTACATAACCTACAGCTAGTAATATACTACACACTGTACATAACCTACAGCTAGTAATATACTACACACGGTATATAACCTACAGCTAGTAATATACTACACACTGTACATAACCTACAGCTAGTAATATACTACACACGGTACATAACCTACAGCTAGTAATATACTACACACTGTACATAACCTACAGCTAGTAATATACTACACACGGTACATAACCTACAGCTAGTAATATACTACACACGGTATATAACCTACAGCTAGTAATATACTACACACGGTATATAACCTACAGCTAGTAATATACTACACACGGTATATAACCTACAGCTAGTAATATACTACACAATGTACATAACCTACAGCTAGTAATATACTACACAATGTACATAACCTACAGCTAGTAATATACTACACACGGTACATAACCTACAGCTGGTAATATACTACACACGGTACATAACCTACAGCTAGTAATATACTACACACGGTATATAACCTACAGCTATTCATATACTACACACGGTATATAACCTACAGCTAGTAATATACTACACACGGTATATAACCTACAGCTAGTAATATACTACACACTGTACATAACATACAGCTAGTAATATACTACACACGGTTCATAACCTACAGCTAGTAATATACTACACACGGTATATAACCTACAGCTAGTAATATACTACACACGGTATATAACCTACAGCTAGTAATATACTACACACTGTACATAACCTACAGCTAGTAATATACTACACACTTTACATAACCTACAGCTAGTAATATACTACACACGGTACATAACCTACAGCTAGTAATATACTACACACTGTACATAACCTACAGCTGGTAATATACTACACACGGTATATAACCTACAGCTAGTAATATGCTACACACTGTACATAACCTACAGCTAGTAATATACTACACACGGTGTATAACCTACAGATAGTAATATACTACACATTGTACATAACATACAGCTAGTAATATACTACACACTGTACATAACCTACAGCTAGTAATATACTACACACGGTATATAACCTACAGCTAGTAATATACTACACACGGTACATAACCTACAGCTAGTAATATACTACACACGGTACATAACCTACAGCTAGTAATATACTACACACGGTATATAACCTACAGCTAGTAATATACTACACACGGTATATAACCTACAGCTAGTAATATGCTACACACTGTACATAACCTACAGCTAGTAATATACTACACACGGTGTATAACCTACAGATAGTAATATACTACACATTGTACATAACATACAGCTAGTAATATACTACACACTGTACATAACCTACAGCTAGTAATATACTACACACGGTATATAACCTACAGCTAGTAATATACTACACACTGTATATAACCTACAGCTAGTAATATACTACACACGGTATATAACCTACAGCTAGTAATATACTACACACTGTACATAACCTACAGCTAGTAATATACTACACACGGTACATAACCTACAGCTAGTAATATACTACACACGGTACATAACCTACAGCTAGTAATATACTACACACAGTACATAACCTGCAGCTAGTAATATACTACACACTGTACATAACCTACAGCTAGTAATATACTACACACGGTACATAACCTACAGCTAGTAATATACTACACACGGTACATAACCTACAGCTAGTAATATACTACACACTGTACATAACCTACAGCTAGTAATATACTACACACGGTACATAACCTACAGCTAGTAATATACTACACACGGTACATAACCTACAGCTAGTAATATACTACACACGGTACATAACCTACAGCTAGTAATATACTGCACACGGTACATAACCTACAGCTAGTAATATACTACACACGGTGCATAACCTACAGCTAGTAATATACTACACACGGTACATAACATACAGCTAGTAATATACTACACACTGTACATAACCTACAGCTAGTAATATACTACACACGGTATATAACCTACAGCTAGTAATATACTACACACTGTACATAACCTACAGCTAGTAATATACTACACACGGTACATAACCTACAGCTAGTAATATACTACACACGGTACATAACCTACAGCTAGTAATATACTACACACGGTACATAACCTACAGCTAGTAATATACTACACACTGTACATAACCTACAGCTAGTAATATACTACACACGGTATATAACCTACAGCTAGTAATATACTACACACTGTACATAACCTACAGCTAGTAATATACTACACACGGTATATAACCTACAGCTAGTAATATACTACACACGGTACATAACTTGCAGCTAGTAATATA
Organism: Phyllobates terribilis; assembly: GCF_046119375.1. NCBI lineage: Eukaryota > Metazoa > Chordata > Amphibia > Anura > Dendrobatidae > Phyllobates > Phyllobates terribilis. The sequence goes on from NW_027362771.1 coordinate 603,661,759, forward strand.
CTACACACGGTATATAACCTACAGCTAGTAATATACTACACACTGTACATAACCTACAGCTAGTAATATACTACACACTGTACATAACCTACAGCTAGTAATATACTACACACGGTATATAACCTACAGCTAGTAATATACTACACACTGTACATAACCTACAGCTAGTAATATACTACACACGGTACATAACCTACAGCTAGTAATATACTACACACTGTACATAACCTACAGCTAGTAATATACTACACATTGTACATAACATACAGCTAGTATTATACTACACACTGTACATAACCTACAGCTAGTAATATACTACACACGGTATATAACCTACAGCTAGTAATATACTACACACTGTACATAACCTACAGCTAGTAATATACTACACACGGTACATAACCTACAGCTAGTAATATACTACACACTGTACATAACCTACAGCTAGTAATATAATACACATTGTACATAACATACAGCTAGTAATATACTACACACTGTACATAACCTACAGCTAGTAATATACTACACACTGTACATAACCTACAGCTAGTAATATACTACACACGGTATATAACCTACAGCTAGTAATATACTACACACTGTACATAACCTACAGCTAGTAATATACTACACACGGTACATAACCTACAGCTAGTAATATACTACACACGGTACATAACCTACAGCTAGTAATATACTACACACTGTACATAACCTACAGCTAGTAATATACTACACACTGTACATAACCTACAGCTAGTAATATACTACACACGGTACATAACCTACAGCTAGTAATATACTACACACTGTACATAACCTACAGCTAGTAATATACTACACACGGTATATAACCTACAGCTAGTAATATACTACACTCAGTACATAACCTACAGCTAGTAATATACTACACACTGTACATAACCTACAGCTAGTAATATACTACACACGGTATATAACCTACAGCTAGTAATATACTACACACGGTACATAACCTACAGCTAGTAATATACTACACATTGTACATAACATACAGCTAGTAATATACTACACACTGTACATAACCTACAGCTAGTAATATACTACACACTGTACATAACCTACAGCTAGTAATATACTACACACGGTATATAACCTACAGCTAGTAATATACTACACACTGTACATAACCTACAGCTAGTAATATACTACACACGGTACATAACCTACAGCTAGTAATATACTACACACTGTACATAACCTACAGCTAGTAATATACTACACACTGTACATAACCTACAGCTAGTAATATACTACACACGGTACATAACCTACAGCTAGTAATATACTACACACTGTACATAACCTACAGCTAGTAATATACTACACACGGTATATAACCTACAGCTAGTAATATACTACACTCAGTACATAACCTACAGCTAGTAATATACTACACACTGTACATAACCTACAGCTAGTAATATACTACACACGGTATATAACCTACAGCTAGTAATATACTACACACGGTACATAACCTACAGCTAGTAATATACTACACATTGTACATAACATACAGCTAGTAATATACTACACACTGTACATAACCTACAGCTAGTAATATACTACACACGGTACATAACCTACAGCTAGTAATGTACTACACACTGTACATAACCTACAGCTAGTAATATACTACACACGGTACATAACCTACAGCTAGTAATATACTACACACTGTACATAACCTACAGCTAGTAATATACTACACACGGTATATAACCTACAGCTAGTAATATACTACACACGGTATATAACCTACAGCTAGTAATATACTACACACTGTACATAACCTACAGCTAGTAATATACTACACACGGTATATAACCTACAGCTAGTAATATACTACACACGGTACATAACATACAGCTAGTAATATACTACACACTGTACATAACCTACAGCTAGTAATATACTACACACGGTATATAACCTACAGCTAGTAATATACTACACACTGTACATAACCTACAGCTAGTAATATACTACACACGGTATATAACCTACAGCTAGTAATATACTACACACGGTACATAACCTACAGCTAGTAATATACTACACACGGTACATAACCTACAGCTAGTAATATACTACACACTGTACATAACCTACAGCTAGTAATATACTACACATTGTACATAACATACAGCTAGTAATATACTACACACTGGACATAACCTACAGCTAGTAATATACTACACACGGTATATAACCTACAGCTAGTAATATACTACACACTGTACATAACCTACAGCTAGTAATATACTACACACGGTACATAACCTGCAGCTAGTAATATACTACACACTGTACATAACCTACAGCTAGTAATATACTACACACGGTATATAACCTACAGCTAGTAATATACTACACACGGTATATAACCTACAGCTAGTAATATACTACACACGGAACATAACCTGCAGCTAGTATTATACTACACACGGTATATAACCTACAGCTAGTAATATACTACACACTGTACATAACCTACAGCTAGTAATATACTACACACGGTATATAACCTACAGCTAGTAATATACTACACACGGTATATAACCTACAGCTAGTAATATACTACACACGGTACATAACCTGCAGCTAGTATTATACTACACACGGTATATAACCTACAGCTAGTAATATACTACACACTGTACATAACCTACAGCTAGTAATATACTACACACGGTATAAAACCTACAACTAGTAATATACTACACACCGTATATAACCTACAGCTAGTAATATACTACACACTGCACATAACCTACAGCTAGTAATATAGTACACACGGTATATAACCTACAGCTAGTAATATACTACACACTGTACATAACCTACAGCTAGTAATATACTACACACGGTATATAACCTACAGCTAGTAATAAACTACACACTGTACATAACCTACAGCTAGTAATATACTACACACGGTATATAACCTACAGCTAGTAATATACTACACACTGTACATAACCTACAGCTAGTAATATACTACACACGGTACAAAACCTACAGCTAGTAATATACTACACACGGTACATAACCTACAGCTAGTAATATACTACACACTGTACATAACCTACAGCTAGTAATATACTACACACTGTACATAACCTACAGCTAGTAATATACTACACACGGTACATAACCTACAGCTAGTAATATACTACACACTGTACATAACCTACAGCTAGTAATATACTACACACGGTATATAACCTACAGCTAGTAATATACTACACACTGTACATAACCTACAGCTAGTAATATACTACACACGGTATATAACCTACAGCTAGTAATATACTACACACGGTACATAACCTACAGCTAGTAATATACTACACATTGTACATAACATACAGCTAGTAATATACTACACACTGTACATAACCTACAGCTAGTAATATACTACACACTGTACATAACCTACAGCTAGTAATATACTACACACGGTATATAACCTACAGCTAGTAATATACTACACACTGTACATAACCTACAGCTAGTAATATACTACACACGGTACATAACCTACAGCTAGTAATATACTACACACTGTACATAACCTACAGCTAGTAATATACTACACACTGTACATAACCTACAGCTAGTAATATACTACACACGGTACATAACCTACAGCTAGTAATATACTACACACTGTACATAACCTACAGCTAGTAATATACTACACACGGTATATAACCTACAGCTAGTAATATACTACACACGGTATATAACCTACAGCTAGTAATATACTACACACTGTACATAACCTACAGCTAGTAATATACTACACACGGTATATAACCTACAGCTAGTAATATACTACACACGGTACATAACATACAGCTAGTAATATACTACACACTGTACATAACCTACAGCTAGTAATATACTACACACGGTATATAACCTACAGCTAGTAATATACTACACACTGTACATAACCTACAGCTAGTAATATACTACACACGGTATATAACCTACAGCTAGTAATATACTACACACGGTACATAACATACAGCTAGTAATATACTACACACGGTATATAACCTACAACTAGTAATATACTACACACTGTACATAACCTACAGCTAGTAATATACTACACACGGTACATAACCTACAGCTAGTAATATACTACACACGGTACATAACCTACAGCTAGTAATATACTACACACTGTACATAACCTACAGCTAGTAATATTCTACACACTGTACATAACCTACAGCTAGTAATATACTACACACGGTACATAACCTACAGCTAGTAATATACTACACACTGTACATAACCTACAGCTAGTAATATACTACACACGGTATATAACCTACAGCTAGTAATATACTACACTCAGTACATAACCTACAGCTAGTAATATACTACACACTGTACATAACCTACAGCTAGTAATATACTACACACGGTATATAACCTACAGCTAGTAATATACTACACACGGTACATAACCTACAGCTAGTAATATACTACACATTGTACATAACATACAGCTAGTAATATACTACACACTGTACATAACCTACAGTTAGTAATATACTACACACTGTACATAACCTACAGCTAGTAATATACTACACACGGTATATAACCTACAGCTAGTAATATACTACACACTGTACATAACCTACAGCTAGTAATATACTACACACGGTACATAACCTACAGCTAGAAATATACTACACACTGTACATAACCTACAGCTAGTAATATACTACACACTGTACATAACCTACAGCTAGTAATATACTGCACACGGTACATAACCTACAGCTAGTAATATACTACACACTGTACATAACCTACAGCTAGTAATATACTACACACGGTATATAACCTACAGCTAGTAATATACTACACTCAGTACATAACCTACAGCTAGTAATATACTACACACTGTACATAACCTACAGCTAGTAATATACTACACACGGTATATAACCTACAGCTAGTAATATACTACACACGGTACATAACCTACAGCTAGTAATATACTACACATTGTACATAACATACAGCTAGTAATATACTACACACTGTACATAACCTACAGCTAGTAATATACTACACACGGTACATAACCTACAGCTAGTAATGTACTACACACTGTACATAACCTACAGCTAGTAATATACTACACACGGTACATAACCTACAGCTAGTAATATACTACACACTGTACATAACCTACAGCTAGTAATATACTACACACTGTATATAACCTACAGCTAGTAATATACTACACACGGTATATAACCTACAGCTAGTAATATACTACACACTGTACATAACCTACAGCTAGTAATATACTACACACGGTATATAACCTACAGCTAGTAATATACTACACACGGTACATAACATACAGCTAGTAATATACTACACACTGTACATAACCTACAGCTAGTAATATACTACACACGGTATATAACCTACAGCTAGTAATATACTACACACTGTACATAACCTACAGCTAGTAATATACTACACACGGTATATAACCTACAGCTAGTAATATACTACACACGGTACATAACCTACAGCTAGTAATATACTACACACTGTACATAACCTACAGCTAGTAATATACTACACACGGTACATAACCTACAGCTAGTAATATACTACACACTGTACATAACCTACAGCTAGTAATATACTACACATTGTACATAACATACAGCTAGTAATATACTACACACTGGACATAACCTACAGCTAGTAATATACTACACACGGTATATAACCTACAGCTAGTAATATACTACACACTGTACATAACCTACAGCTAGTAATATACTACACACGGTACATAACCTGCAGCTAGTAATATACTACACACTGTACATAACCTACAGCTAGTAATATACTACACACGGTATATAACCTACAGCTAGTAATATACTACACACGGTATATAACCTACAGCTAGTAATATACTACACACGGTACATAACCTGCAGCTAGTATTATACTACACACGGTATATAACCTACAGCTAGTAATATACTACACACTGTACATAACCTACAGCTAGTAATATACTACACACAGTATATATCCTACAGCTAGTAATATACTACACACGGTATATAACCTACAGCTAGTAATATACTACACACGGTACATAACCTGCAGCTAGTATTATACTACACACGGTATATAACCTACAGCTAGTAATATACTACACACTGTACATAACCTACAGCTAGTAATATACTACACACGGTATAAAACCTACAGCTAGTAATATACTACACACCGTATATAACCTACAGCTAGTAATATACTACACACTGCACATAACCTACAGCTAGTAATATAGTACACACGGTATATAACCTACAGCTAGTAATATACTACACACTGTACATAACCTACAGCTAGTAATATACTACACACGGTATATAACCTACAGCTAGTAATATACTACACACTGTACATAACCTACAGCTAGTAATATACTACACACGGTATATAACCTACAGCTAGTAATATACTACACACTGTACATAACCTACAGCTAGTAATATACTACACACGGTACATAACCTACAGCTAGTAATATACTACACACTGTACATAACCTACAGCTAGTAATATGCTACACACGGTACATAACCTACAGCTAGTAATATACTACACACTGTACATAACCTACAGCTAGTAACATACTACACACGGTACATAACCTACAGCTAGTAATATACTACACACTGTACATAACCTACAGCTAGTAATATACTACACACGGCATATAACCTACAGCTAGTAATATACTACACACTGTACATAACCTACAGCTAGTAATATACTACACAAGGTACATAACCTACAGCTAGTAATATACTACACACGGTACATAACCTACAGCTAGTAATATACTACACACTGTACATAACCTACAGCTAGTAATATACTACAGACGGTACATAACCTACAGCTAGTAATATACTACACACGGTACATAACCTACAGCTAGCAATATACTACACACGGTACATAACCTACAGCTAGTAATATACTACACACGGTACATAACCTACAGCTAGTAATATACTACACACGGTACATAACCTACAGCTAGTAATATACTACACACTGTACATAACCTACAGCTAGTAATATACTACACACGGTACATAACCTACAGCTAGTAATATACTACACACTGTACATAACCTACAGCTAGTAATATAATACACACGGTACATAACCTACAGCTAGTAATATACTACACACGGTGTATAACCTACAGCTAGTAATATACTACACACTGTACATAACCTACAGCTAGTAATATACTACACACGGTATAAAACCTACAGCTAGTAATATACTACACACGGTATATAACCTACAGCTAGTAATATACTACACACTGTACACAACCTACAGCTAGTAATATACTACACACGGTACATAATCTACAGCTAGCAATATACTACACACGGTACATAACCTACAGCTAGCAATATACTACACACAGTACATAACCTACAGCTAGTAATATACTACACACGGTGTATAACCTACAGCTAGTAATATACTACACACTGTACATAACCTAAAGCTAGTAATATACTACACACTGTACATAACCTACAGCTAGTAATATACTACACACGGCACATAACCTACAGCTAGTAATATACTACACACTGCACATAACCTACAGCTAGTAATATACTACACACTGTACATAACCTACAGCTAGTAATATACTACACACGGTACATAACCTACAGCTAGTAATATACTACACACTGTACATAACCTACAGCTAGTAATATACTACACACGGTACATAACCTGCAGCTAGTAATATACTACACACGGTATATAACCTACAGCTAGTAATATACTACACACTGTACATAACCTACAGCTAGTAATATACTACACACTGTACATAACCTACAGCTAGTAATATACTACACACGGTACATAACCTACAGCTAGTAATATACTACATACTGTACATAACCTACAGCTAGTAATATAATACACACTGTACATAACCTACAGCTAGTAATATACTACACACGGTATATAACCTACAGCTAGTAGTATACTACACATTGTACATAACCTACAGCTAGTAATATACTACACACTGCACATAACCTACAGCTAGTAATATACTGCACACTGTGTATAACCTACAGCTAGTAATATACTACACACTGTGTATAACCTACAGCTAGTAATATACTGCACACTGTGTATAACCTACAGCTAGTAATATACTACACACTGTGTATAACCTACAGCTTGTAATATACTACACACGGTATATAACCTACAGCTGGTAATATACTACACACGGTACATAACCTACAGCTAGTAATATACTACACAATGTACATAACCTACAGCTAGTAATATACTACACACGGTACATAACCTACAGCTGGTAATATACTACACACGGTATATAACCTACAGCTAGTAATATACTACACACTGCACATAACCTACAGCTAGTAATATACTACACACTGCACATAACCTACAGCTAGTAATATACTACACACTGTGTATAACCTACAGCTAGTAATATACTACACACTGTACATAACCTACAGCTAGTAATATACTACACACGGTACATAACCTACAGCTAGTAATATACTACACACTGTGTATAACCTACAGCTAGTAATATAATACACACTGTGTATAACCTACAGCTTGTAATATACTACACACGGTATATAACCTACAGCTGGTAATATACTACACACGGTACATAACCTACAGCTAGTAATATACTACACAATGTACATAACCTACAGCTAGTAATATACTACACAGGGTACATAACCTACAGCTGGTAATATACTACACACGGTATATAACCTACAGCTAGTAATATACTACACACTGCACATAACCTACAGCTAGTAATATACTACACACTGCACATAACCTACAGCTAGTAATATACTACACACTGTGTATAACCTACAGCTAGTAATATACTACACAATGTACATAACCTACAGCTAGTAATATACTACACACGGTACATAACCTACAGCTGGTAATATACTACACACGGTATGTAACCTACAGCTAGTAATATACTACACACTGCACATAACCTACAGCTTGTAATATACTACACACGGTATATAACCTACAGCTAGTAATATACTACACACTGTACATAACCTACAGCTAGTAATATACTACACACTGCACATAACCTACAGCTTGTAATATACTACACACGGTATATAACCTACAGCTAGTAATATACTACACACTGTACATAACCTACAGCTAGTAATATACTACACACTGTACATAACCTACAGCAAGTAATATACTACACACGGTACATAACCTACAGCTAGTAATATACTACATACTGTACATAACCTACAGCTAGTAATATAATACACACTTTACATAACCTACAGCTAGTAATATACTACACACGGTATATAACCTACAGCTAGTAGTATACTACACATTGTACATAACCTACAGCTAGTAATATACTACACACTGCACATAACCTACAGCTAGTAGTATACTACACACTGCACATAACCTACAGCTAGTAATATACTACACACTGTGTATAACCTACAGCTAGTAATATACTACACACTGTGTATAACCTACAGCTTGTAATATACTACACACGGTATATAACCTACAGCTGGTAATATACTACACACGGTACATAACCTACAGCTAGTAATATACTACACAATGTACATAACCTACAGCTAGTAATATACTACACACGGTACATAACCTACAGCTGGTAATATACTACACACGGTATATAACCTACAGCTAGTAATATACTACACACTGCACATAACCTACAGCTAGTAATATACTACACACTGCACATAACCTACAGCTAGTAATATACTACACACTGTGTATAACCTACAGCTAGTAATATACTACACACTGTGTATAACCTACAGCTTGTAATATACTACACACGGTATATAACCTACAGCTGGTAATATACTACACACGGTACATAACCTACAGCTAGTAATATACTACACAATGTACATAACCTACAGCTAGTAATATACTACACACGGTATATAACCTACAGCTAGTAATATACTACACACGGTATATAACCTACAGCTAGTAATATACTACACACGGTATATAACATACAGCTAGTAATATACTACACACTGTACATAACCTACAGCTAGTAATATACTACACATGGTATATAACCTACAGCTAGTAATATACTACACACGGTATATAACCTACAGCTAGTAATATACTACACACTGTACATAACCTACAGCTAGTAATATACTACACACGGTATATAACCTACAGCTAGTAATATACTACACACGGTATATAACCTACAGCTAGTAATATACTACACACTGTACATAACCTACAGCTAGTAATATACTACACACGGTATATAACCTACAGCTAGTAATATACTACACACGGTATATAACCTACAGCTAGTAATATACTACACACTGTACATAACCTACAGCTAGTAATATACTACACACGGTATATAACCTACAGCTAGTAATATACTACACACTGTATATAACCTACAGCTAGTAATATACTACACACGGTGTATAACCTACAGCTAGTAATATACTACACACTGTACATAACCTACAGCTAGTAATATACTACTCACTGTACATAACCTACAGCTAGTAATATACTACACACGGTGTATAACCTACAGCTAGTAATATACTACACACTGCACATAACCTACAGCTAGTAATATACTACACACTGTACATAACCTACAGCTAGTAATATACTACACACGGTATATAACCTACAGCTAGTAATATACTACACACTGTACATAACCTACAGCTAGTAATATACTACACACGGCACATAACCTACAGCTAGTAATATACTACACACTGCACATAACCTACAGCTAGTAATATACTACACACTGTACATAACCTACAGCTAGTAATATACTACACACGGTACATAACCTACCGCTAGTAATATACTACACACTGTACATAACCTACAGCTAGTAATATACTACACACGGTACATAACCTGCAGCTAGTAATATACTACACACGGTATATAACCTACAGCTAGTAATATACTACACACGGTACATAACCTACAGCTAGTAATATACTACACACTGTACATAACCTACAGCTAGTAATATACTACACACGGTACATAACCTACAGCTAGTAATATACTACATACTGTACATAACCTACAGCTAGTAATATAACACACACTGTACATAACCTACAGCTAGTAATATACTACACACGTTATATAACCTACAGCTAGTAGTATACTACACATTGTACATAACCTACAGCTAGTAATATACTACACACTGCACATAACCTACAGCTAGTAGTATACTACACACTGCACATAACCTACTACACACTGTGTATAACCTACAGCTAGTAATATACTACACACTGTGTATAACCTACAGCTTGTAATATACTACACACGGTATATAACCTACAGCTGGTAATATACTACACACGGTACATAACCTACAGCTAGTAATATACTACACAATGTACATAACCTACAGCTAGTAATATACTACACACGGTACATAACCTACAGCTGGTAATATACTACACACTGTGTATAACCTACAGCTTGTAATATACTACACACGGTATATAACCTACAGCTGGTAATATACTACACACGGTACATAACCTACAGCTAGTAATATACTACACAATGTACATAACCTACAGCTAGTAATATACTACACACGGTACATAACCTACAGCTAGTAATATACTACACACGGTATATAACCTACAGCTAGTAATATACTACACACTGCACATAACCTACAGCTAGTAATATACTACACACTGTGTATAACCTACAGCTAGTAATATACTACACACTGTGTATAACCTACAGCTTGTAATATACTACACACGGTATATAACCTACAGCTGGTAATATACTACACACGGTACATAACCTACAGCTAGTAATATACTACACAATGTACATAACCTACAGCTAGTAATATACTACACACGGTATATAACCTACAGCTAGTAATATACTACACACGGTATATAACCTACAGCTAGTAATATACTACACACGGTATATAACCTACAGCTAGTAATATACTACACACTGTACATAACCTACAGCTAGTAATATACTACACACGGTATATAACCTACAGCTAGTAATATACTACACACGGTATATAACCTACAGCTAGTAATATACTACACACTGTACATAACCTACAGCTAGTAATATACTACACACGGTATATAACCTACAGCTAGTAATATACTACACACGGTATATAACCTACAGCTAGTAATATACTACACACTGTACATAACCTACAGCTAGTAATATACTACACAGGGTATATAACCTACAGCTAGTAATATACTACACACGGTATATAACCTACAGCTAGTAATATACTACACACTGTACATAACCTACAGCTAGTAATATACTACACACGGTATATAACCTACAGCTAGTAATATACTACACACGGTATATAACCTACAGCTAGTAATATACTACACACTGTACATAACCTACAGCTAGTAATATACTACACACGGTATATAACCTACAGCTAGTAATATACTACACACGGTATATAACCTACAGCTAGTAATATACTACACACTGTACATAACCTACAGCTAGTAATATACTACACACGGTATATAACCTACAGCTAGTAATATACTACACACGGTATACAGTACAGACCAAAAGTTTGGACACACCTTCTCATTTAAAGATTTTTCTGTATTTTCATGACTATGAAAATTGTACATTCACACTGAAAGCATCAAAACTATGAATTACCACATGTGGAATTATATACTTAACAAAAAAGTGTGAAACAACTGAAAATATGTCTTATATTCTAGGGTCTTCACAGTAGCCACCTTTTGCTTTGATGACTGCTTTGCACACTCTTGGCATTCTCTTGATGAGCTTCAAGAGGTAGTCACCGGAAATGGTTTCCACTTCACAGGTGTGCCCTGTCAGCTTTAATAAGTGGGATTTCTTGCCTTATAAATGGGGTTGGGACCATCAGTTGTGTTGTGCTGAAGTCTGGTGGATACACAGCTGATAGTCCTACTGAATAGACTGTTAGAATTTGTATTATGGCAAGAGAAAAGCAGCTAAGTAATGAAAAACGAGTGGCCATCATTACTTTAAGAAATGAAGGTCAGTCAGTGCGAAAAATTGGGAAAACTTTGAAAGTGTCCCCAAGTGCAGTTGCAAAAACCATCAAGCGCTACAAAGAAACTGGCTCACATGAGGACCGCCCCAGGAAAGGAAGACCAAGAGTCACCTCTGCTTCTGAGGATAAGTTTATCCAAGTCACCAGCCTCAGAAATTGCAGGTAACAGCAGCTCAGATTAGAGACCAGGTCAATGCCACACAGAGTTCTAGCAGCAGACACATCTCTACAACAACTGTTAAGAGGAGACTTTGTGCAGCAGGCCTTCATGGTAAAATAGGTGCTAGGAAACCACTGCTAAGGACAGGAAACAAGCAGAAGAGACTTGTTTGGGCTAAAGAACACAAGGAATGGACGTTAGACCAGTGGAAATCTGCTTTGGTCTGATAAGTCCAAATTTGTGATCTTTGGTTCCCACCACCGTGTCTTTGTGCGACGCAGAAAAGGTGAACGGATGAACTCTACATGCCTGGTTCCCACCGTGAAGCATGGAGGAGGAGGTGTGATGGTGTGGGGGTGCTTTGCTGGTGATACTGTTGATGATTTATTCAAAATTGAAGGCATACTGAACCAGCATGGCTACCACAGCATCTTGCAGCGGCATGCTATTCCATCCGGTTTGCGTTTAGTTGGACCATCATTTATCTTTCAACAGGACAATGACCCCAAACACCTCCAGGCTGTGTAAGGGCTATTTGACCAAGAAGGAGAGTGATGGGGTGCTACGCCAGATGACCTGGCCTCCACAGTCACCAGACCTGAACCCAATCGAGATGGTTTGGGGTGAGCTGGACCGCAGAGTGAAGGCAAAAGGGCCAACAAGTGCTAAGCATCTCTGGGACCGCCTTCAAGATTGTTGGAAGACCATTTCCGGTGACTACCTCTTGAAGCTCCTCAAGAGAATGCCAAGAGTGTGCAAAGCAGTCATCAAAGCAAAAGGTGGCTACTGTGAAGACCCTAGAATACAAGACATATTTTCAGTTGTTTCACACTTTTTTGTTAAGTATATAATTCCACATGTGGTAATTCATAGTTTTGATGCCTTCAGTGTGAATGTACAATTTTCACAGTCAAGAAAATACAGAAAAATCTTTAAATGAGAAGGTGTGTCCAAACTTTTGGTCTGTACTGTATAACCTACAGCTAGTAATATACTACACACTGTACATAACCTACAGCTAGTAATATACTACACACGGTATATAACCTACAGCTAGTAATATACTACACACGGTATATAACCTACAGCTAGTAATATACTACACACGGTATATAACCTACAGCTAGTAATATACTACACACTGCACATAACCTACAGCTAGTAATATACTACACACGGTATATAACCTACAGCTAGTAATATACTACACACGGTATATAACCTACAGCTAGTAATATACTACACACTGTACATAACCTACAGCTAGTAATATACTACACACGGTACATAACCTACAGCTAGTAATATACTACATACTGTACATAACCTACAGCTAGTAATATAATACACACTGTACATAACCTACAGCTAGTAATATACTACACACGGTATATAACCTACAGCTAGTAGTATACTACACCTTGTATATAACCTACAGCTAGTAATATACTACACACTGCACATAACCTACAGCTAGTAGTATACAACACACTGCACATAACCTACAGCTAGTAATATACTACACACTGTGTATAACCTACAGCTAGTAATATACTACACACTGTGAATAACCTACAGCTTGTAATATACTACACACGGTATATAACCTACAGCTGGTAATATACTACACACGGTACATAACCTACAGCTAGTAATATACTACACAATGTACATAACCTACAGCTAGTAATATACTACACACGGTACATAACCTACAGCTGGTAATATACTACACACGGTATATAACCTACAGCTAGTAATATACTACACACTGCACATAACCTACAGCTAGTAATATACTACACACTGCACATAACCTACAGCTAGTAATATACTACACACTGTGTATAACCTACAGCTAGTAATATACTACACACTGTGTATAACCTACAGCTTGTAATATACTACACACGGTATATAACCTACAGCTGGTAATATACTACACACTGCACATAACCTACAGCTAGTAATATACTACACACTGTGTATAACCTACAGCTAGTAATATACTACACACTGTGTATAACCTACAGCTTGTAATATACTACACACGGTATATAACCTACAGCTAGTAATATACTACACACTGTGTATAACCTACAGCTTGTAATATACTACACACGGTATATAACCTACAGCTAGTAATATACTACACACTGCACATAACCTACAGCTAGTAATATACTACACACTGTGTATAACCTACAGCTAGTAATATACTACACACTGTGTATAACCTACAGCTTGTAATATACTACACACGGTATATAACCTACAGCTAGTAATATACTACACACTGTGTATAACCTACAGCTTGTAATATACTACACACGGTACATAACCTACAGCTAGTAATATACTACACAATGTACATAACCTACAGCTAGTAATATACTACACACGGTATATAACCTACAGCTAGTAATATACTACACACGGTATATAACCTACAGCTAGTAATATACTACACACGGTATATAACCTACAGCTAGTAATATACTACACACTGTACATAACCTACAGCTAGTAATATACTACACACGGTATATAACCTACAGCTAGTAATATACTACACACGGTATATAACCTACAGCTAGTAATATACTACACACTGCACATAACCTACAGCTAGTAATATACTACACACGGTATATAACCTACAGCTAGTAATATACTACACACGGTATATAACCTACAGCTAGTAATATACTACACACTGTACATAACCTACAGCTAGTAATATACTACACACGGTATATAACCTACAGCTAGTAATATACTACACACGGTATATAACCTACAGCTAGTAATATACTACACACTGTACATAACCTACAGCTAGTAATATACTACACACGGTATATAACCTACAGCTAGTAATATACTACACACGGTATATAACCTACAGCTAGTAATATACTACACACTGTACATAACCTACAGCTAGTAATATACTACACACGGTATATAACCTACAGCTAGTAATATACTACACACTGTACATAACCTACAGCTAGTAATATACTACACACGGTATATAACCTACAGCTAGTAATATACTACACACGGTATATAACCTACAGCTAGTAATATACTACACACGGTATATAACCTACAGCTAGTAATATACTACACACGGTATATAACCTACAGCTAGTAATATACTACACACTGCACATAACCTACAGCTAGTAATATACTACACACGGTATATAACCTACAGCTAGTAATATACTACACACGGTATATAACCTACAGCTAGTAATATACTACACACTGTACATAACCTACAGCTAGTAGTATACTACACACTGCACATAACCTACAGCTAGTAATATACTACACACTGTGTATAACCTACAGCTAGTAATATACTACACACTGTGTATAACCTACAGCTTGTAATATACTACACACGGTATATAACCTACAGCTGGTAATATACTACACACGGTACATAACCTACAGCTAGTAATATACTACACAATGTACATAACCTACAGCTAGTAATATACTACACACGGTACATAACCTACAGCTGGTAATATACTACACACGGTATATAACCTACAGCTAGTAATATACTACACACTGCACATAACCTACAGCTAGTAATATACTACACACTGCACATAACCTACAGCTAGTAATATACTACACACTGTGTATAACCTACAGCTAGTAATATACTACACACTGTGTATAACCTACAGCTTGTAATATACTACACACGGTATATAACCTACAGCTGGTAATATACTACACACGGTACATAACCTACAGCTAGTAATATACTACACAATGTACATAACCTACAGCTAGTAATATACTACACACGGTATATAACCTACAGCTAGTAATATACTACACACGGTATATAACCTACAGCTAGTAATATACTACACACGGTATATAACCTACAGCTAGTAATATACTACACACTGTACATAACCTACAGCTAGTAATATACTACACACGGTATATAACCTACAGCTAGTAATATACTACACACGGTATATAACCTACAGCTAGTAATATACTACACACTGTACATAACCTACAGCTAGTAATATACTACACACGGTATATAACCTACAGCTAGTAATATACTACACACTGTACATAACCTACAGCTAGTAATATACTACACACGGTATATAACCTACACCTAGTAATATACTACACACGGTATATAACCTACAGCTAGTAATATACTACACACTGTACATAACCTACAGCTAGTAATATACTACACACGGTATATAACCTACAGCTAGTAATATACTACACACTGTATATAACCTACAGCTAGTAATATACTACACACGGTGTATAACCTACAGCTAGTAATATACTACACACTGTACATAACCTACAGCTAGTAATATACTACTCACTGTACATAACCTACAGCTAGTAATATACTACACACGGTGTATAACCTACAGCTAGTAATATACTACACACTGTACATAACCTACAGCTAGTAATATACTACACACGGCACATAACCTACAGCTAGTAATATACTACACACTGCACATAACCTACAGCTAGTAATATACTACACACTGTACATAACCTACAGCTAGTAATATACTACACACGGTACATAACCTAGAGCTAGTAATATACTACACACTGTACATAACCTACAGCTAGTAATATACTACACACGGTACATAACCTGCAGCTAGTAATATACTACACACGGTATATAACCTACAGCTAGTAATATACTACACACGGTACATAACCTACAGCTAGTAATATACTACACACTGTACATAACCTACAGCTAGTAATATACTACACACGGTACATAACCTACAGCTAGTAATATACTACATACTGTACATAACCTACAGCTAGTAATATAACACACACTGTACATAACCTACAGCTAGTAATATACTACACACGTTATATAACCTACAGCTAGTAGTATACTACACATTGTACATAACCTACAGCTAGTAATATACTACACACTGCACATAACCTACAGCTAGTAGTATACTACACACTGCACATAACCTACTACACACTGTGTATAACCTACAGCTAGTAATATACTACACACTGTGTATAACCTACAGCTTGTAATATACTACACACGGTATATAACCTACAGCTGGTAATATACTACACACGGTACATAACCTACAGCTAGTAATATACTACACAATGTACATAACCTACAGCTAGTAATATACTACACACGGTATATAACCTACAGCTAGTAATATACTACACACGGTATATAACCTACAGCTAGTAATATACTACACACGGTATATAACCTACAGCTAGTAATATACTACACACTGTACATAACCTACAGCTAGTAATATACTACACACGGTATATAACCTACAGCTAGTAATATACTACACACGGTATATAACCTACAGCTAGTAATATACTACACACTGTACATAACCTACAGCTAGTAATATACTACACACGGTATATAACCTCCAGCTAGTAATATACTACACACGGTATATAACCTACAGCTAGTAATATACTACACACTGTACATAACCTACAGCTAGTAATATACTACACACGGTATATAACCTACAGCTAGTAATATACTACACACGGTATATAACCTACAGCTAGTAATATACTACACACTGTACATAACCTACAGCTAGTAATATACTACACACGGTATATAACCTACAGCTAGTAATATACTACACACTGCACATAACCTACAGCTAGTAATATACTACACACTGCACATAACCTACAGCTAGTAATATACTACACACTGTGTATAACCTACAGCTAGTAATATACTACACACTGTGTATAACCTACAGCTTGTAATATACTACACACGGTATATAACCTACAGCTGGTAATATACTACACACGGTACATAACCTACAGCTAGTAATATACTACACAATGTACATAACCTACAGCTAGTAATATACTACACACGGTATATAACCTACAGCTAGTAATATACTACACACGGTATATAACCTACAGCTAGTAATATACTACACACGGTATATAACCTACAGCTAGTAATATACTACACACTGTACATAACCTACAGCTAGTAATATACTACACACGGTATATAACCTACAGCTAGTAATATACTACACACGGTATATAACCTACAGCTAGTAATATACTACACACCGTACATAACCTACAGCTAGTAATATACTACACACGGTATATAACCTACAGCTAGTAATATACTACACACGGTATATAACCTACAGCTAGTAATATACTACACACTGTACATAACCTACAGCTAGTAATATACTACACACGGTATATAACCTACAGCTAGTAATATACTACACACGGTATATAACCTACAGCTAGTAATATACTACACACTGTACATAACCTACAGCTAGTAATATACTACACACGGTATATAACCTACAGCTAGTAATATACTACACACGGTATGTAACCTACAGCTAGTAATATACTACACACTGTACATAACCTACAGCTAGTAATATACTACACACGGTATATAACCTACAGCTAGTAATATACTACACACGGTATATAACCTACAGCTAGTAATATACTACACACTGTACATAACCTACAGCTAGTAATATACTACACACGGTATATAACCTACAGCTAGTAATATACTACACACGGTATATAACCTACAGGTAGTAATATACTACACACTGTACATAACCTACAGCTAGTAATATACTACACACGGTATATAACCTACAGCTAGTAATATACTACACACGGTATATAACCTACAGCTAGTAATATACTACACACGGTATATAACCTACAGCTAGTAATATACTACACACTGCACATAACCTACAGCTAGTAATATACTACACACGGTATATAACCTACAGCTAGTAATATACTACACACGGTATATAACCTACAGCTAGTAATATACTACACACTGTACATAACCTACAGCTAGTAATATACTACACACGGTACATAACCAACAGCTAGTAATATACTACATACTGTACATAACCTACAGCTAGTAATATAATACACACTGTACATAACCTACAGCTAGTAATATACTACACACGGTATATAACCTACAGCTAGTAGTATACTACACATTGTACATAACCTACAGCTAGTAATATACTACACACTGCACATAACCTACAGCTAGTAGTATACAACACACTGCACATAACCTACAGCTAGTAATATACTACACACTGTGTATAACCTACAGCTAGTAATATACTACACACTGTGTATAACCTACAGCTTGTAATATACTACACACGGTATATAACCTACAGCTGGTAATATACTACACACGGTACATAACCTACAGCTAGTAATATACTACACAATGTACATAACCTACAGCTAGTAATATACTACACACGGTACATAACCTACAGCTGGTAATATACTACACACGGTATATAACCTACAGCTAGTAATATACTACACACTGCACATAACCTACAGCTAGTAATATACTACACACTGCACATAACCTACAGCTAGTAATATACTACACACTGTGTATAACCTACAGCTAGTAATATACTACACACTGTGTATAACCTACAGCTTGTAATATACTACACACGGTACATAACCTACAGCTAGTAATATACTACACAATGTACATAACCTACAGCTAGTAATATACTACACAATGTACATAACCTACAGCTAGTAATATACTACACACGGTACATAACCTACAGCTGGTAATATACTACACACGGTATATAACCTACAGCTAGTAATATACTACACACTGCACATAACCTACAGCTAGTAATATACTACACACTGCACATAACCTACAGCTAGTAATATACTACACACTGTGTATAACCTACAGCTAGTAATATACTACACACTGTGTATAACCTACAGCTTGTAATATACTACACACGGTATATAACCTACAGCTGGTAATATACTACACACGGTACATAACCTACAGCTAGTAATATACTACACAATGTACATAACCTACAGCTAGTAATATACTACACACGGTATATAAGATAAGATAAGATAAGATAAGATATACTTTATTTATCCCGGAGGAAATTGCGGTATCACAGCAGCAGAACACAGATCTCGAACATGACACATATGATAACATAACATTTGGAATGCTTTAGACATTGCTTTTCAGACATTTGTTAAACACCCCCATAGCTGTTGGAACAAACGATCTCCTGTATTTTTCCTTTTTACACCTTAGTTGTATTAGGCGATTGCTGAATGTGCTCTTCTGTTTCGCAAACAGTTCATAAAGCGGGTGTGTGTTGTTGCCCATTATAGCTCTGCACTTCTTCTTAATCCTATCCTCTACCACCTCTTCAAAAGTCCCAAGCTGTAGGCCCACCGTCGCGCTAGCCTTCTTTATAAGTTTGTTGAGCTTGTTGGCGTCAGCAACACGCACACTGTTACCCCAGCAAATTATTGCCGCAAAGGTGGCACTAGCCACAATGGATTGGTAGAACACCTCAAGCATTTTGCCACACACATTAAAAGACCTTAACTTCCTTAGGAAGTACAATCTACTCATCCCCTTCTTGTAGACCTTCTCCATGTGGCACTTCCAGTCTAGCTTGCTATCCAGGTAAACCCCCAAATATTTGAAACTGTCCACCATCTCCACATCCTGACCGTCAATGGTAACAGGTAGGCATACCTTCTTGCACCTTCCATAGCTCATCACCAACTCCCTGGTTTTCTTAACATTTAGTTCTAGATGGTTAGCCTGGCACCATACTACAAAGTCCGCAACTACCCTTCTATATTCCTCTTCATCCTGGTCCTTCCCAATACCGCCAACTATCACAGAGTCATCCGAGTACTTCTGGAGGTGACAACGGTCTGATTTATACTGAAAGTCAGCTGTGTACAATGTAAAGAGGAATGGCGACAGCACTGTTCCCTGCGGGGCTCCGACACTGCTCAGTACACTATCTGATGTAGCCGTCCCCCACCTAACAAACTGTGGCCTATCCGACAGGTAGTCAATTATCCAATTCACAAGTCCCTCATCCACCGCCATTTTAATCAACTTTCCACGCAGTAAGAGTGGCTGTAATGTGTTGAACGCACTAGAGAAATCAAAGAACAAAGCACGCACTGTGGTTCCATCATTGTCCAAAAAGGAATGTACTGTTTGTAGCAGAGACGCTACAGCATCGTCCACCCCCAGTCCCTGCCGGTACGCAAACTGAAGAGCATCAGTATACGCCATCACCCTCGGACACAAGTGAGCAAGTACTATTCTCTCCAAGGACTTCATCGCATGCGATGTTAAGGCCACCGGTCTATAGTCCCCCGGGGAAGCCGGGAAGGTAGTCTTGGGAACCGGCACCAGGCAGGAAGTCTTCCATAGCACTGGTACTCTCTTTGATTGTAAGCTCTGGTTAAAGAGATGCTGGAAGACAGTACACAACTCATTTGCACACACTCTGAGGACACGTGGACTGAGACCGTCAGGCCCTGCTGCTTTGCCAATGGCCAGCTTACTAAACTGGTCCCTCACGTCATTTTTGGAGACCGAGAAATGATCTATTTCACCCCCTGTTAATTTAGCTAGTTGTTCCCCGGCCTCCTCCCCCTTCCCTGCTGCTACCGCACCTTTATTGCTGAATCTATTGAAGAACTCATTCATTTCATTAGCCATTCTAAGTCCACCACCCCCCTGCTCCGACCTTGCCTTAAACCCAGTCACTAGCTTCATTCCAGCCCACACCTCTCTGGAGCTTTTTTGTGCAAATTGATTTTCTAATTTAACTCTGAATGCCTCACGGGCAATCTTAATTTTCCCCTTTAGGTCTCGCTGTATAATTTTCAATGCCTCCTTGTCCTTCCTTTTAAAAGCCAGTTTTTTCATGTTTAGTAAATGTTTCAACTCTTTTGTAATCCATGGCTTATTGTTTGCATAACACCGAATCTCTTGAACAGGTACTACTATGTCCATACAGAAGTTGATGTAATCAGTAACTCTGCCAGTAATCTCATTAACATCACAATTCTCTTTCATGGTACACAACACCTCCCAGTCTGTACAATCAAAGCAGTCTTGTAACGCCTCCTCTGCTGCTGGACACCACTTCCTTATCTTTTTAATTGTCACTGGTTGTTTGCGGACGTCTGGTTGGTAAGCAGGAGACAATAGTATGAGGTTGTGGTCAGATTTCCCCAGGGGGGGTAATGCAGCCGATGAATAAGCATTCTTAACATTAGCAAAGAGGAGATCCAGTGTGTTGTTGTCCCGTGTAGGACATTTGACATATTGATAGAACTTTGGTATTGCAGATGAGATCTTTACTCGATTGAAATCCCCAGAAATTACAGTTAGAGAGTTTGGGTGTTTAGTCTGAAGCCGGGCCATCACCCCTGACAACACATCCCCAGCAGCCTCTGGGTTCGCAGATGGTGGTATATACATCACAACTACAATAACAAGAGTGAATTCTCTAGGCAGATAGTAAGGCCTGAGGCCCACTGCTAACAGTTCAATATTTGGACAGCAATGTTTCTCCTTAACAGTTACATGCCCCTGATTGCACCATCTGTTGTTAATGTAGAGTATCACTCCTCCACCTTTTTTCTTGCCGCATCTAACTCTCTCTCTATCAGCCCGAACCATTTGAAACCCTGGTACCGAGACACATGAATCTGGGACCTCCTCATGCAGCCAGGTTTCTGTAAAGCACATGAGACTGCATTCCCTAAACTCCTTCTGGGTCTTACTCAGAGCCAGCAGTTCATCCGACTTATTTCCCAGCGATCGTACGTTACCCATGATAATGGATGGGACCACTGGTTTAAACCTTCTCCTCCAGGACTTGATCTTCTTGCCTGCTCTGCAGCCTCTGAAAGGTCTCCTTATTTCCCGTGGAACATTCAGTATTGCCACTGCTGGAGAAGACTTTATCCTGCGCAGTTCCAGAAGACGATCCCTAGAATACACTGCTCGTTTAGCAACAGACCTAGGGTCCACCATCCCGTCATTGTTTCCACCCGTCACACCAGTCCTCTCCATGGCAGATCGTATGCAGTGACCTCCACCGCTCACATATGGCTGTATCCCTGTCACAGGCTGTGGGTAGCAGCATGCATCCTTCAGTAGCATTAGCTGAGATGGTCCGTATTGCGTGCCCCAGAGTGTCTGTACCTGCAGGAGACTTGTAAGTGGTGGAAGAAGATCCAGGTGCAGATCTCGTGCTGTGTGCCCAGCAGCAGTTGATAGTGTGGGAAGTGTTGTATCTTCCATCCCCAATAGACGAGTATACAGGAACGTTGCAATCCAGAGAAGGTAATAAAATAATAAAATAAAATAACTGTAACAAAACTGTAACTGAAATAAAGTAGAAGCTTCTGCTGCTGCAATGGGCTGCCAGTAGTCCGGCGCCGTATTGTCTCCACAATCTAGCAGAGAGGCAGACAGGCATGTCCACACCCTCCGGAGTCAGAAAGTGAATATAACCTACAGCTAGTAATATACTACACACGGTATATAACCTACAGCTAGTAATATACTACACACGGTATATAACCTACAGCTAGTAATATACTACACACTGTACATAACCTACAGCTAGTAATATACTACACACGGTATATAACCTACAGCTAGTAATATACTACACACGGTATATAACCTACAGCTAGTAATATACTACACACTGTACATAAAATACAGCTAGTAATATACTACACACGGTATATAACCTACAGCTAGTAATATACTACACACGGTATATAACCTACAGCTAGTAATATACTACACACTGTACATAACCTACAGCTAGTAATATACTACACACGGTATATAACCTACAGCTAGTAATATACTACACACGGTATATAACCTACAGCTAGTAATATACTACACACTGTACATAACCTACAGCTAGTAATATACTACACACGGTATATAACCTACAGCTAGTAATATACTACACACTGTATATAACCTACAGCTAGTAATATACTACACACGGTGTATAACCTACAGCTAGTAATATACTACACACTGTACATAACCTACAGCTAGTAATATACTACTCACTGTACATAACCTACAGCTAGTAATATACTACACACGGTGTATAACCTACAGCTAGTAATATACTACACACTGCACATAACCTACAGCTAGTAATATACTACACACTGTACATAACCTACAGCTAGTAATATACTACACACGGTACATAACCTACAGCTAGTAATATACTACACACTGTACATAACCTACAGCTAGTAATATACTACACACGGCACATAACCTACAGCTAGTAATATACTACACACTGCACATAACCTACAGCTAGTAATATACTACACACTGTACATAACCTACAGCTAGTAATATACTATACACGGTACATAACCTACAGCTAGTAATATACTACACACTGTACATAACCTACAGCTAGTAATATACTACACACGGTACATAACCTGCAGCTAGTAATATACTACTCACGGTATATAACCTACAGCTAGTAATATACTACACACGGTACATAACCTACAGCTAGTAATATACTACACACTGTACATAACCTACAGCTAGTAATATACTACACACGGTACATAACCTACAGCTAGTAATATACTACATACTGTACATAACCTACAGCTAGTAATATAACACACACTGTACATAACCTACAGCTAGTAATATACTACACACGTTATATAACCTACAGCTAGTAGTATACTACACATTGTACATAACCTACAGCTAGTAATATACTACACACTGCACATAACCTACAGCTAGTAGTATACTACACACTGCACATAACCTACTACACACTGTGTATAACCTACAGCTAGTAATATACTACACACTGTGTATAACCTACAGCTTGTAATATACTACACACGGTATATAACCTACAGCTGGTAATATACTACACACGGTACATAACCTACAGCTAGTAATATACTACACAATGTACATAACCTACAGCTAGTAATATACTACACACGGTACATAACCTACAGCTGGTAATATACTACACACGGTATATAACCTACAGCTAGTAATATACTACACACTGCACATAACCTACAGCTAGTAATATACTACACACTGCACATAACCTACAGCTAGTAATATACTACACACTGTGTATAACCTACAGCTAGTAATATACTACACACTGTGTATAACCTACAGCTTGTAATATACTACACACGGTATATAACCTACAGCTGGTAATATACTACACACGGTACATAACCTACAGCTAGTAATATACTACACAATGTACATAACCTACAGCTAGTAATATACTACACACGGTATATAACCTACAGCTAGTAATATACTACACACGGTATATAACCTACAGCTAGTAATATACTACACACGGTATATAACCTACAGCTAGTAATATACTACACACTGTACATAACCTACAGCTAGTAATATACTACACACGGTATATAACCTACAGCTAGTAATATACTACACACGGTATATAACCTACAGCTAGTAATATACTACACACTGTACATAACCTACAGCTAGTAATATACTACACACGGTATATAACCTACAGCTAGTAATATACTACACACGGTATATAACCTACAGCTAGTAATATACTACACACTGTACATAACCTACAGCTAGTAATATACTACACACGGTATATAACCTACAGCTAGTAATATACTACACACGGTATATAACCTACAGCTAGTAATATACTACACACTGTACATAACCTACAGCTAGTAATATACTACACACGGTATATAACCTACAGCTAGTAATATACTACACACGGTATATAACCTACAGCTAGTAATATACTACACACTGTACATAACCTACAGCTAGTAATATACTACACACGGTATATAACCTACAGCTAGTAATATACTACACACGGTATATAACCTACAGCTAGTAATATACTACACACTGTACATAACCTACAGCTAGTAATATACTACACACGGTATATAACCTACAGCTAGTAATATACTACACACGGTATATAACCTACAGCTAGTAATATACTACACACTGTACATAACCTACAGCTAGTAATATACTACACACGGTATATAACCTACAGCTAGTAATATACTACACACGGTATATAACCTACAGCTAGTAATATACTACACAATGTACATAACCTACAGCTAGTAATATACTACACACGGTATATAACCTACAGCTAGTAATATACTACACACGGTATATAACCTACAGCTAGTAATATACTACACACGGTATATAACCTACAGCTAGTAATATACTACACACTGCACATAACCTACAGCTAGTAATATACTACACACGGTATATAACCTACAGCTAGTAATATACTACACACGGTATATAACCTACAGCTAGTAATATACTACACACTGTACATAACCTACAGCTAGTAATATACTACACACGGTACATAACCTACAGCTAGTAATATACTACATACTGTACATAACCTACAGCTAGTAATATAATACACACTGTACATAACCTACAGCTAGTAATATACTACACACGGTATATAACCTACAGCTAGTAGTATACTACACATTGTACATAACCTACAGCTAGTAATATACTACACACTGCACATAACCTACAGCTAGTAGTATACAACACACTGCACATAACCTACAGCTAGTAATATACTACACACTGTGTATAACCTACAGCTAGTAATATACTACACACTGTGTATAACCTACAGCTTGTAATATACTACACACGGTATATAACCTACAGCTGGTAATATACTACACACGGTACATAACCTACAGCTAGTAATATACTACACAATGTACATAACCTACAGCTAGTAATATACTACACACGGTACATAACCTACAGCTGGTAATATACTACACACGGTATATAACCTACAGCTAGTAATATACTACACACTGCACATAACCTACAGCTAGTAATATACTACACACTGCACATAACCTACAGCTAGTAATATACTACACACTGTGTATAACCTACAGCTAGTAATATACTACACACTGTGTATAACCTACAGCTTGTAATATACTACACACGGTATATAACCTACAGCTGGTAATATACTACACACGGTACATAACCTACAGCTAGTAATATACTACACAATGTACATAACCTACAGCTAGTAATATACTACACACGGTATATAACCTACAGCTAGTAATATACTACACACGGTATATAACCTACAGCTAGTAATATACTACACACGGTATATAACCTACAGCTAGTAATATACTACACACTGTACATAACCTACAGCTAGTAATATACTACACACGGTATATAACCTACAGCTAGTAATATACTACACACGGTATATAACCTACAGCTAGTAATATACTACACACTGTACATAACCTACAGCTAGTAATATACTACACACGGTATATAACCTACAGCTAGTAATATACTACACACGGTATATAACCTACAGCTAGTAATATACTACACACTGTACATAACCTACAGCTAGTAATATACTACACACGGTATATAACCTACAGCTAGTAATATACTACACACGGTATATAACCTACAGCTAGTAATATACTACACACTGTACATAACCTACAGCTAGTAATATACTACACACGGTATATAACCTACAGCTAGTAATATACTACACACGGTATATAACCTACAGCTAGTAATATACTACACACTGTACATAACCTACAGCTAGTAATATACTACACACGGTATATAACCTACAGCTAGTAATATACTACACACGGTATATAACCTACAGCTAGTAATATACTACACACTGTACATAACCTACAGCTAGTAATATACTACACACGGTATATAACCTACAGCTAGTAATATACTACACACGGTATATAACCTACAGCTAGTAATATACTACACACTGTACATAACCTACAGCTAGTAATATACTACACACGGTATATAACCTACAGCTAGTAATATACTACACACGGTATATAACCTACAGCTAGTAATATACTACACACTGTACATAACCTACAGCTAGTAATATACTACACACGGTATATAACCTACAGCTAGTAATATACTACACACGGTATATAACCTACAGCTAGTAATATACTACACACGGTATATAACCTACAGCTAGTAATATACTACACACTGCACATAACCTACAGCTAGTAATATACTACACACGGTATATAACCTACAGCTAGTAATATACTACACACGGTATATAACCTACAGCTAGTAATATACTACACACTGTACATAACCTACAGCTAGTAATATACTACACACGGCACATAACCTACAGCTAGTAATATACTACACACTGCACATAACCTACAGCTAGTAATATACTACACACTGTACATAACCTACAGCTAGTAATATACTATACACGGTACATAACCTACAGCTAGTAATATACTACACACTGTACATAACCTACAGCTAGTAATATACTACACACGGTACATAACCTGCAGCTAGTAATATACTACACACGGTATATAACCTACAGCTAGTAATATACTACACACGGTACATAACCTACAGCTAGTAATATACTACACACTGTACATAACCTACAGCTAGTAATATACTACACACGGTACATAACCTACAGCTAGTAATATACTACATACTGTACATAACCTACAGCTAGTAATATAACACACACTGTACATAACCTACAGCTAGTAATATACTACACACGTTATATAACCTACAGCTAGTAGTATACTACACATTGTACATAACCTACAGCTAGTAATATACTACACACTGCACATAACCTACAGCTAGTAGTATACTACACACTGCACATAACCTACTACACACTGTGTATAACCTACAGCTAGTAATATACTACACACTGTGTATAACCTACAGCTTGTAATATAATACACACGGTATATAACCTACAGCTGGTAATATACTACACACGGTACATAACCTACAGCTAGTAATATACTACACAATGTACATAACCTACAGCTAGTAATATACTACACACGGTACATAACCTACAGCTGGTAATATACTACACATGGTATATAACCTACAGCTAGTAATATACTACACACTGCACATAACCTACAGCTAGTAATATACTACACACTGCACATAACCTACAGCTAGTAATATACTACACACTGTGTATAACCTACAGCTAGTAATATACTACACACTGTGTATAACCTACAGCTTGTAATATACTACACACGGTATATAACCTACAGCTGGTAATATACTACACACGGTACATAACCTACAGCTAGTAATATACTACACAATGTACATAACCTACAGCTAGTAATATACTACACACGGTATATAACCTACAGCTAGTAATATACTACACACGGTATATAACCTACAGCTAGTAATATACTACACACGGTATATAACCTACAGCTAGTAATATACTACACACTGTACATAACCTACAGCTAGTAATATACTACACACGGTATATAACCTACAGCTAGTAATATACTACACACGGTATATAACCTACAGCTAGTAATATACTACACACTGTACATAACCTACAGCTAGTAATATACTACACACGGTATATAACCTACAGCTAGTAATATACTACACACGGTATATAACCTACAGCTAGTAATATACTACACACTGTACATAACCTACAGCTAGTAATATACTACACACGGTATATAACCTACAGCTAGTAATATACTACACACGGTATATAACCTACAGCTAGTAATATACCACACACTGTACATAACCTACAGCTAGTAATATACTACACACGGTATATAACCTACAGCTAGTAATATACTACACACGGTATATAACCTACAGCTAGTAATATACTACACACTGTACATAACCTACAGCTAGTAATATACTACACACGGTATATAACCTACAGCTAGTAATATACTACACACGGTATATAACCTACAGCTAGTAATATACTACACACTGTACATAACCTACAGCTAGTAATATACTACACACGGTATATAACCTACAGCTAGTAATATACTACACACGGTATATAACCTACAGCTAGTAATATACTACACACTGTACATAACCTACAGCTAGTAATATAATACACACGGTATATAACCTACAGCTAGTAATATACTACACACGGTATATAACCTACAGCTAGTAATATACTACACACTGTACATAACCTACAGCTAGTAATATACTACACACGGTATATAACCTACAGCTAGTAATATACTACACACGGTATATAACCTACAGCTAGTAATATACTACACACTGTACATAACCTACAGCTAGTAATATACTACACACGGTACATAACCTACAGCTAGTAATATACTACATACTGTACATAACCTACAGCTAGTAATATACTACACACTGTACATAACCTACAGCTAGTAATATACTACATACTGTACATAACCTACAGCTAGTAATATACTACACACGGTATATAACCTACAGCTAGTAATATACTACACACGGTACATAACCTACAGCTAGTAATATACTACATACTGTACATAACCTACAGCTAGTAATATACTACACACGGTATATAACCTACAGCTAGTAGTATACTACACATTGTACATAACCTACAGCTAGTAATATACTACACACTGCACATAACCTACAGCTAGTAGTGTACAACACACTGCACATAACCTACAGCTAGTAATATACTACACACTGTGTATAACCTACAGCTAGTAATATACTACACACTGTGTATAACCTACAGCTTGTAATATACTACACACGGTATATAACCTACAGCTGGTAATATACTACACACGGTACATAACCTACAGCTAGTAATATACTACACAATGTACATAACCTACAGCTAGTAATATACTACACACGGTACATAACCTACAGCTGGTAATATACTACACACGGTATGTAACCTACAGCTAGTAATATACTACACACTGCACATAACCTACAGCTAGTAATATACTACACACTGCACATAACCTACAGCTAGTAATATACTACACACTGTGTATAACCTACAGCTAGTAATATACTACACACTGTGTATAACCTACAGCTTGTAATATACTACACACGGTATATAACCTACAGCTGGTAATATACTACACACGGTACATAACCTACAGCTAGTAATATACTACACAATGTACATAACCTACTGCTAGTAATATACTACACACGGTATATAACCTACAGCTAGTAATATACTACACACGGTATATAACCTACAGCTAGTAATATACTACACACGGTATATAACCTACAGCTAGTAATATACTACACACGGTATATAACCTACAGCTAGTAATATACTACACACGGTATATAACCTACAGCTAGTAATATACTACACACTGTACATAACCTACAGCTAGTAATATACTACACACGGTATATAACCTACAGCTAGTAATATACTACACACGGTATATAACCTACAGCTAGTAATATACTACACACTGTACATAACCTACAGCTAGTAATATACTACACACGGTATATAACCTACAGCTAGTAATATACTACACACGGTATATAACCTACAGCTAGTAATATACTACACACTGTACATAACCTACAGCTAGTAATATACTACACACGGTATATAACCTACAGCTAGTAATATACTACACACGGTATATAACCTACAGCTAGTAATATACTACACACTGTACATAACCTACAGCTAGTAATATACTACACACGGTATATAACCTACAGCTAGTAATATACTACACACGGTATATAACCTACAGCTAGTAATATACTACACACTGTACATAACCTACAGCTAGTAATATACTACACACGGTATATAACCTACAGCTAGTAATATACTACACACGGTATATAACCTACAGCTAGTAATATACTACACACTGTACATAACCTACAGCTAGTAATATACTACACACGGTATATAACCTACAGCTAGTAATATACTACACACGGTATATAACCTACAGCTAGTAATATACTACACACTGTACATAACCTACAGCTAGTAATATACTACACACGGTATATAACCTACAGCTAGTAATATACTACACACGGTATATAACCTACAGCTAGTAATATACTACACACTGTACATAACCTACAGCTAGTAATATACTACACACGGTATATAACCTACAGCTAGTAATATACTACACACGGTATATAACCTACAGCTAGTAATATACTACACACTGTACATAACCTACAGCTAGTAATATACTACACACGGTATATAACCTACAGCTAGTAATATACTACACACGGTATATAACCTACAGCTAGTAATATACTACACACTGTACATAACCTACAGCTAGTAATATACTACACACGGTATATAACCTACAGCTAGTAATATACTACACACGGTATATAACCTACAGCTAGTAATATACTACACACTGTACATAACCTACAGCTAGTAATATACTACACACGGTATATAACCTACAGCTAGTAATATACTACACACGGTATATAACCTACAGCTAGTAATATACTACACACTGTACATAACCTACAGCTAGTAATATACTACACACGGTATATAACCTACAGCTAGTAATATACTACACACGGTATATAACCTACAGCTAGTAATATACTACACACTGTACATAACCTACAGCTAGTAATATACTACACACGGTATATAACCTACAGCTAGTAATATACTACACACGGTATATAACCTACAGCTAGTAATATACTACACACGGTATATAACCTACAGCTAGTAATATACTACACACTGCACATAACCTACAGCTAGTAATATACTACACACGGTATATAACCTACAGCTAGTAATATACTACACACGGTATATAACCTACAGCTAGTAATATACTACACACTGTACATAACCTACAGCTAGTAATATACTACACACGGCACATAACCTACAGCTAGTAATATACTACACACTGCACATAACCTACAGCTAGTAATATACTACACACTGTACATAACCTACAGCTAGTAATATACTATACACGGTACATAACCTACAGCTAGTAATATACTACACACTGTACATAACCTACAGCTAGTAATATACTACACACGGTACATAACCTGCAGCTAGTAATATACTACACACGGTATATAACCTACAGCTAGTAATATACTACACACGGTACATAACCTACAGCTAGTAATATACTACACACGGTACATAACCTACAGCTAGTAATATACTACATACTGTACATAACCTACAGCTAGTAATATAACACACACTGTACATAACCTACAGCTAGTAATATACTACACACGTTATATAACCTACAGCTAGTAGTATACTACACATTGTACATAACCTACAGCTAGTAATATACTACACACTGCACATAACCTACAGCTAGTAGTATACTACACACTGCACATAACCTACTACACACTGTGTATAACCTACAGCTAGTAATATACTACACACTGTGTATAACCTACAGCTTGTAATATACTACACACGGTATATAACCTACAGCTGGTAATATACTACACACGGTACATAACCTACAGCTAGTAATATACTACACAATGTACATAACCTACAGCTAGTAATATACTACACACGGTACATAACCTACAGCTGGTAATATACTACACACGGTATATAACCTACAGCTAGTAATATACTACACACTGCACATAACCTACAGCTAGTAATATACTACACACTGCACATAACCTACAGCTAGTAATATACTACACACTGTGTATAACCTACAGCTAGTAATATACTACACACTGTGTATAACCTACAGCTTGTAATATACTACACACGGTATATAACCTACAGCTGGTAATATACTACACACGGTACATAACCTACAGCTAGTAATATACTACACAATGTACATAACCTACAGCTAGTAATATACTACACACGGTATATAACCTACAGCTAGTAATATACTACACACGGTATATAACCTACAGCTAGTAATATACTACACACGGTATATAACCTACAGCTAGTAATATACTACACACTGTACATAACCTACAGCTAGTAATATA
This sequence comes from Phyllobates terribilis, assembly GCF_046119375.1. Classification (NCBI taxonomy): domain Eukaryota; kingdom Metazoa; phylum Chordata; class Amphibia; order Anura; family Dendrobatidae; genus Phyllobates; species Phyllobates terribilis. The sequence continues at coordinate 603,697,291 of NW_027362771.1, forward strand.
CTACACACGGTATATAACCTACAGCTAGTAATATACTACACACGGTATATAACCTACAGCTAGTAATATACTACACACTGTACATAACCTACAGCTAGTAATATACTACACACGGTATATAACCTACAGCTAGTAATATACTACACACGGTATATAACCTACAGCTAGTAATATACTACACACTGTACATAACCTACAGCTAGTAATATACTACACACGGTATATAACCTACAGCTAGTAATATACTACACACGGTATATAACCTACAGCTAGTAATATACTACACACTGTACATAACCTACAGCTAGTAATATAATACACACGGTATATAACCTACAGCTAGTAATATACTACACACGGTATATAACCTACAGCTAGTAATATACTACACACTGTACATAACCTACAGCTAGTAATATACTACACACGGTATATAACCTACAGCTAGTAATATACTACACACGGTATATAACCTACAGCTAGTAATATACTACACACGGTATATAACCTACAGCTAGTAATATACTACACACTGCACATAACCTACAGCTAGTAATATACTACACACGGTATATAACCTACAGCTAGTAATATACTACACACGGTATATAACCTACAGCTAGTAATATACTACACACTGTACATAACCTACAGCTAGTAATATACTGCACACGGTACATAACCTACAGCTAGTAATATACTACATACTGTACATAACCTACAGCTAGTAATATAATACACACTGTACATAACCTACAGCTAGTAATATACTACACACGGTATATAACCTACAGCTAGTAGTATACTACACATTGTACATAACCTACAGCTAGTAATATACTACACACTGCACATAACCTACAGCTAGTAGTGTACAACACACTGCACATAACCTACAGCTAGTAATATACTACACACTGTGTATAACCTACAGCTAGTAATATACTACACACTGTGTATAACCTACAGCTTGTAATATACTACACACGGTATATAACCTACAGCTGGTAATATACTACACACGGTACATAACCTACAGCTAGTAATATACTACACAATGTACATAACCTACAGCTAGTAATATACTACACACGGTACATAACCTACAGCTGGTAATATACTACACACGGTATGTAACCTACAGCTAGTAATATACTACACACTGCACATAACCTACAGCTAGTAATATACTACACACTGCACATAACCTACAGCTAGTAATATACTACACACTGTGTATAACCTACAGCTAGTAATATACTACACACTGTGTATAACCTACAGCTTGTAATATACTACACACGGTATATAACCTACAGCTGGTAATATACTACACACGGTACATAACCTACAGCTAGTAATATACTACACAATGTACATAACCTACTGCTAGTAATATACTACACACGGTATATAACCTACAGCTAGTAATATACTACACACGGTATATAACCTACAGCTAGTAATATACTACACACGGTATATAACCTACAGCTAGTAATATACTACACACGGTATATAACCTACAGCTAGTAATATACTACACACGGTATATAACCTACAGCTAGTAATATACTACACACTGTACATAACCTACAGCTAGTAATATACTACACACGGTATATAACCTACAGCTAGTAATATACTACACACGGTATATAACCTACAGCTAGTAATATACTACACACTGTACATAACCTACAGCTAGTAATATACTACACACGGTATATAACCTACAGCTAGTAATATACTACACACGGTATATAACCTACAGCTAGTAATATACTACACACTGTACATAACCTACAGCTAGTAATATACTACACACGGTATATAACCTACAGCTAGTAATATACTACACACGGTATATAACCTACAGCTAGTAATATACTACACACTGTACATAACCTACAGCTAGTAATATACTACACACGGTATATAACCTACAGCTAGTAATATACTACACACGGTATATAACCTACAGCTAGTAATATACTACACACTGTACATAACCTACAGCTAGTAATATACTACACACGGTATATAACCTACAGCTAGTAATATACTACACACGGTATATAACCTACAGCTAGTAATATACTACACACTGTACATAACCTACAGCTAGTAATATACTACACACGGTATATAACCTACAGCTAGTAATATACTACACACGGTATATAACCTACAGCTAGTAATATACTACACACTGTACATAACCTACAACTAGTAATATACTACACACGGTATATAACCTACAGCTAGTAATATACTACACACGGTATATAACCTACAGCTAGTAATATACTACACACGGTATATAACCTACAGCTAGTAATATACTACACACGGTATATAACCTACAGCTAGTAATATACTACACACTGCACATAACCTACAGCTAGTAATATACTACACACGGTATATAACCTACAGCTAGTAATATACTACACACGGTATATAACCTACAGCTAGTAATATACTAGCTATACATTGTTCTAGTTTAAAGCAGGAGGGCTTTAAACTAGAACAATGTGGGAAGGGAAGCAAAAGGCCAGAAAAAGCCATACAGCTGACAAATACTATTGAGATCTCTGCTACTGGAAGTGGAAAAGAAGAACAAAGACAAAACAATTTAAATAATAAAAATATGGGAGGAAGAGAAACCAATCACAAACTAAAATGTTTTTATACAAATGCACAAAGCATGGGCAACAAACAAGGAGAATTGGAACTACTAATGCAGGAAAAGGAATATGATGTCATTGGAATCACTGAAACTTGGTGGGACGATACACATGATTGGAATAAAAGGCTAAAAGGATACAACTTATTTGCAAGAAACAGACTTGATAAACGAGGAGGAGGTGTCGCATTGTATGTTAGAAAAGCGTATATCTGCACAAAGATTGAAGCTTCAGAGACTGGGAGTTTGGAAACTGTTTGGGTAAGAATACAAGGAGAGAACAACGGAAAGGACACCATTGTAGGCATTTACTACAGGCCACCTGGGCAAGCTGAAGATATGGATGAACTCTTTATGTATCAAATGACCAAGTTCTCCAAAAAATATGACGTAGTGGTAATGGGAGATTTCAACTATCCAGACATTTGTTGGGAATCTCTCTCAAGTAAAACTAACAGGTCAAGCAAATTCTTATCCTCTCTTGCTGACAACTTTATCTTCCAAAAGGTAGGGGAGAAAACAAGGGGATCTGCTACTTTGGATCTAATCCTTATAAACAGGGAGGAAATGGTTGAGGAGGTAAAGGTGGCTGGGACCCTAGGAGGCAGCGATCATGCTATTATAGAATTTTGGATAACTAGAGGAGGAAGACATGTGAAGACTCAAACTTCAAGGTTAGATTTTAGAAAGGCAGATTTTAAGAGACTCAGAAAGAGAATAGGAGGGATCCAATGGCTGAATGTCCTTAAGGACAAAAATGTCCAGGAAGGATGGGAAATTTTTAAAAATGAGATTCTCAAAGCACAATCGTTAACAATCCCGAAAAGTAGGAAGAATGGGAAGCATTTAAGGAAACCAGGATGGATGAACACAGAACTTAAACACATGCTAAAAAGAAAGAAAGAAATGTTTATTAAATGGAAAGAGGGAGGCATATCTAAAGAAGATTATAATGCAGTCTGCAGATCCTGTAGGGCACGTATCAGGTTAGCTAAAGCTGACAATGAATTAAGGCTTGCAAGAGATGTCAAAAGCAATAAAAAAGGATTTTGGGGGTATGTCAAAAGTAAAAGAAAAGTCAAAGATGCTATAGGATTTTTACAGGATGAAAATGGAGAAATGGTAAGAGAGGATGTTGAGAAGGCCGAACTTTTTAATTCCTATTTTGCATCTGTTTTCTCTCAGAAAGAAAATGTAACATCAACTGATCTTCACTGTCCTTTTAAAGGAATAGAGGAATCCAAGTTATCTGTAAACAGAAAGATTGTGAGGGAATATTTAGCTAACATAAATGAGTTCAAGTCTCCAGGTCCAGATGAATTACACCCCAGAGTACTGAAGGAGATCGTAGAAGAAATTTTAGAACCACTCTCCATAATCTTTGAAAATTCTTGGAGAACAGAAGTCCCAGAAGACTGGAGAAGAGCAAATGTTGCTCCTATCTTCAAAAAGGGGAAGAAGGTGGACCCAGGGAACTATAGGCCGGTGAGTCTGACTTCTATACCAGGAAAGATCTTTGAACAAATTATTAAACAACATGTATGTAAGTACATGGATAAGAATGAAGTGATTAACCAGAGTCAGCATGGGTTTGTAACTAACAAGTCATGTCAGACTAACTTAATTTCCTTCTATGACAGAATCACTGACTGGGTGGATCAGGGAAATGCTGTAGATATAGTATATCTTGACTTCAGCAAAGCATTTGACAAAGTATCTCACACCATCCTTATTGAAAAAATGACCAAGTATGCAATGGACCAGGCAACTGTTAGGTGGATTCATAACTGGCTTAGTGATCGGACTCAAAGGGTGGTTGTAAATGGCTTCACATCCAGCTGGATGAATGTCTCAAGTGGGGTACCACAGGGCTCCGTCCTGGGACCTGTATTGTTCAACATCTTTATCAATGATTTAGATGAAGGAATTGAGGGTAAACTGATTAAATTTGCTGATGACACAAAGCTAGGAGGGATAGCTAATACTAGAGAAGAGAGAGAGAGGATTCAAAAAGACCTAAATAAACTGGAGCAGTGGGCAGCAACCAACAGAATGTTTTTTAACAGGGAAAAATGCAAAGTACTACATCTGGGCAATAAAAATGAAAAAAGCATATACAGAATGGGAGGAATAGAGCTAAGCAACAGTACATGTGAAAAAGACTTAGGTATACTAATAGATCATAGACTGAACATGAGTCAACAGTGTGATGCAGCAGCAAAAAAGGCAAATACAATTCTGGGATGTATTAACAGAAGCATACAGTCTAGATCACGTGAAGTCATTATCGGTCTTTACTCCTCTTTGGTCAGACCTCATCTGGAATACTGTGTACAGTTTTGGGCACCACATTTTAAAAAAGACATCGACAAACTGGAGCAAGTTCAGAGAAGAGCGACCAGAATGGTGACTGGTCTGCAAACCATGTCCTATGAGGAACGGTTGCAGGATTTGGGAATGTTTAGCTTGCAAAAAAGAAGACTGAGAGGAGACTTAATAGCTGTCTACAAATATGTCAAAGGCTGTCACATTGTAGAAGGATCATCTTTATTCTCATTTGCACAAGGAAAGACTAGAAGCAATGGGATGAAACTAAATGGGAGGAGACACAGATTAGATATTAGAAAAAACTTTTTGACAGTTAGGGTGATTAATGAGTGGAACAGGCGGCCACGAGAGGTGGTGAGTTCCCCTTCAATGGACGTCTTCAAACAGAGGCTGGACAGACATCTGTCTGAGATGATTTAGTGAATCCTGCTTTGAGCAGGGGGTTGGACCAGATGACCCAGGAGGTCCCTTCCAACTCTACCATTCTATGATTCTATGATTCTATACTACACACTGCACATAACCTACAGCTAGTAATATACTACACACTGCACATAATCTACAGCTAGTAATATACTACACACGGTATATAACCTACAGCTAGTAATATACTACACACTGTGTATAACCTACAGCTAGTAATATACTACACACTGTGTATAACCTACAGCTTGTAATATACTACACACGGTATATAACCTACAGCTGGTAATATACTACACACGGTACATAACCTACAGCTAGTAATATACTACACAATGTACATAACCTACAGCTAGTAATATACTACACACGGTACATAACCTACAGCTGGTAATATACTACACACGGTACATAACCTACAGCTAGTAATATACTACACACGGTATATAACCTACAGCTAGTAATATACTACACACGGTATATAACCTACAGCTAGTAATATACTACACACGGTATATAACCTACAGCTAGTAATATACTACACAATGTACATAACCTACAGCTAGTAATATACTACACAATGTACATAACCTACAGCTAGTAATATACTACACACGGTACATAACCTACAGCTAGTAATATACTACACACGGTACATAACCTACAGCTGGTAATATACTACACACGGTACATAACCTACAGCTAGTAATATACTACACACGGTATATAACCTACAGCTAGTAATATACTACACACGGTATATAACCTACAGCTAGTAATATACTACACACGGTATATAACCTACAGCTAGTAATATACTACACACTGTACATAACCTACAGCTAGTAATATACTACACACTTTACATAACCTACAGCTAGTAATATACTACACACGGTACATAACCTACAGCTAGTAATATACTACACACTGTACATAACCTACAGCTAGTAATATACTACACACTGTACATAACCTACAGCTGGTAATATACTACACACGGTATATAACCTACAGCTAGTAATATACTACACACGGTACATAACCTACAGCTAGTAATATACTACACACTGTACATAACCTACAGCTGGTAATATACTACACACGGTATATAACCTACAGCTAGTAATATACTACACACGGTATATAACCTACAGCTAGTAATATGCTACACACTGTACATAACCTACAGCTAGTAATATACTACACACGGTACATAACCTACAGCTAGTAATATACTACACACTGTACATAACCTACAGCTAGTAATATATTACACACTGTACATAACCTACAGCTAGTAATATACTACACACTGTACATAACCTACAGCTAGTAATATACTACACACTGTACATAACCTACAGCTAGTAATATACTACACACGGTATATAACCTACAGCTAGTAATATACTACACACTGCACATAACCTACAGCTAGTAATATACTACACACTGTACATAACCTACAGCTAGTAATATACTACACACGGTATATAACCTACAGCTAGTAATATACTACACACTGTACATAACCTACAGCTAGTAATATACTACACACGGTACATAACCTACAGCTAGTAATATACTACACACTGCACATAACCTACAGCTAGTAATATACTACACACTGTACATAACCTACAGCTAGTAATATACTACACACGGTATAACACATAGAAAACACCTTCAAAGGTGTCCAAAAGCTGACAAACTGCTCAGAAGACACAACTAACACATGGAAAAGTGACAAGTACATATAGTCATGCGAAAAGAAAAGAGGTGGAGGAGTAAAAGGAGGGGGAGACACAGATATAGGCATGTCATGCCCTTCTAAAATCCAAAAAGTGAGAAGCCGAGACGGCCAGTCCCTCCTGCCCGTGCCACCTCCGTGTCGCCGGGTTTGTGCCAGAGCCGCGGTGAACCCTGACGGCCAGCCCCCCTCTCCCAATACTGGTGCCTGTCCGCTGGTGGGTCGAGAGAGCCCCCCTGTGGTGGAGGCAGCTCTAAGCTTTTTAATTTAAATTGTCCCTCTAATTTGAATGAATACACTTTAAATCCATTTACAAGGATCTATTGGAGGGCAAGTCTCATGCCAGCAGCCGCGTAATTCCAGCTCCAGTAGCGTCCACTAAAGCTGCTGCAGTTAAAAAGCTTTTATAAGGATCGAGCTCGGCTGTCCACCGCAAGGCATCCTAGTGCCAGTCCCAGCCCCTATGCCTTGGGGTGCCTCCTGATGCTCTTCACTAAGTATCCCGTGGTCCCGAAGCATTTCCTTTGAAAAAATTAAGTGTCCAAACTACAGGTGGTGTAGCTTGCTTAACAGCCGGGATAATCCGCTGACTAGCAGACACTGCTACTAGGCACAAAGTATTTCCTGGGCTAGATGCAGTTAAAAATTTGTAAGTAGATACTCTCGTTGGATGCTGAGAAAGCATTCCATAGAGTCTCCTGGCACGCCATATATGATTCTCTTAAAAAGCTTGGGGTAGGGGTCTAGGGGACCCTTTTATAGCCAAAATCACGGCCCTGTATCACAATACGTCACCTAGGCTGAAGATAAATGGAACTGTAGCACCGAGGGCTCGGTTGCTACAGACGTATTGCACCTCACCCAGAGGTGTGATATCTCACTCTCAGATAAGGATGGAGTGTGGATCAGGACCCGACACCTGCATGCATTACACCACATTGCCGTGGGGCAGGGCGACCAATATGCCCCTGAGATGGGCACGGCAGTCCCTGTCCCTGGCTGGAGTGGGGGGAGGGAACACTGAGGAAGGGGAATCCTGCAGTGCAGGAGCAGGGAGGAAGCAGTTCCTGGGTGCATTGAGAAGGGAGTATAAAAGGTGGGCACCATCTTAGTTCAGTGCAGAGAAGTCTGAGCAGAAGTGGCAGGGAGCAGGGGCTCTGCATGAGCTCTGCTCCGGAGGCGGGCCTAGTAACAGAGGCCCAGGCCTGCAAGAGGGAGAAGGAAGGAAGAGGAGCGGAGAAGGCTCCAGGAACGAGGAATGAAGGGATCCCAGGGGTGCGGACGGGCGAGTCGCCACCGCACGCCCGAATCCACCTGCGTGGAGGGGTCAGGCCAAAGGGGGAGACCGGTCCCCGAACTAGTGGAGGCAGGAAACGACCCTCAGCTAGAAACCGGAGGCTCTGACATTTTATGTGGCGCAGCCCCTTGCTCCACCCGCTAGGAAGGCACCACATAGGGTCAGGGAAACTGGCGCCAAGTTTACCAAGAGGAGGCCCGAGGCAGCCGGACAGAAGTGTTGGTAAGAAAGGCCAGACAAAGGACACACAAAGGGGGTCCTGTGAAGCGCTCCAAAGTTATCTGGGAGTTGTCTGAGCCCCTCACCTGGTGAGCACAGTACGACGTGGGCAGCCGTTACCTGCAGACGTGGTCTGGATAATAAGAACTGTGAGTAAAGGCCCTGAACTGCATCACTGACTCCGTGTCGTTACTGCTGCTGCCCTGCACCATCACCCCCATCCTCCGCATACACTGCCCTGAGGCTATACTCCTCCCGTGGGGAGTTATGCTACGCTCTGCTGCACCCACAACACCAGCCTTAGCGGTCTGCCCTGTAGCGGCGGTTCACTCTGACCGCAATCCACGGGTGGCGCAGTCAGACATTTAAACATCAAAACCACATAAATAGTTCCGCCACTGGTTTGACCGCCCTGAGCCACGGAACCGGATCGCCGCCACGAAGACTACAACCACCAGCATCCACCAAAAAGGGTCCGGCTCCGGGTGTCCCAAGGCCCAGGGGTGCGTCAGAATATTTTCATCACCTTTCACAATCACCAATGGGACAAGGCAGTGATGTCCTCTGTCCCCTCTCTTATACATCCTAGTGACGGAGCACCTGCTCTCATCAATTCGCCATAACCCCAATATTAGGTGGATTGAGGTGGGAGGCACCGAGTACAAGTGCTCTCTATTTGCTGATGATGTCCTAGTATATATCACTCAATCACATATATCCATCCCTGCTGTTATGGCTGAAATAGATCACTTTGTTACATGGTCAAATTTTAAAATCAATGCAGCGAAGTCTGAGGCCCTCGATGTCTCCCTCCCTAAATCCATATAGGATTCCATCCAGTCCAACTTTCCCTTTGCCTGGCCCTCACAGGGTATCAAATACTTAGGAATTCCTATTCATAGAGACCTCTCCCATCTATGTTATCTTAATTTTGGGCCCTTTATTGAACAACTCCATACAGACCACGGTTGGCAAGTTAGAACTGTAAGATTCACTACGTGAACCACTGGTGTTTTGTGGAAAAGCACATGTACACTGTGTTCCAAATTATTATGCAAAAAGTGTTTAGGAGTGATAAGGGAAGAATTTGTTTGTTTGTCAGTTAAACTCATTGATGGTGATGTGTGTCAGGGCTCTTTATATCACTGTAAGCAATTGCAGACACCTGTGCTAATTAGTTTGGCAGGTGTGTCCAATGAAAGGCAAGACTACTTAAGAAGGCTCTCTCACATTATTAAGCAGCCTACATTTTCTGCCAAAATGGGAAAGAAAAAGGATGTGTCGGCTGCTGAGAAGCAACAAATTGTGGAGTGTTTAGGTCAAGGCATGACTACAATCAACATTGTGCGATGATCAGGATGAAGTGTCTTGGCAATCAAGAAGTATGTAGCTGATTCACAGTACACACGTGTGCGTGCTGATAAGGGCAAATTGAGGACTCTTTCCTACAGGCAATTACGTCAGGTTGAAACAGCAGCGGCAAAAAAGCCTTGTCATAGCAGCAGACAAGTTTTTGAAGCTGCTTGTGCCTCCAACGTCCCCCGAACAACAAGATGCAGTGTCCTTCAGAGGTTTGCAGCTGTGCATACGCCATCCTGTCGACCTCCTCTATCCACTTCACACAAGCAGAAACGGCTCCAGTGGGCCAAACATTACATGAAGACTGATTTCAAAACTGTTTTGTTCACGGATGAGTGCCGTGCAGCGCTCGATGGTCCAGATGAATGGAGTGGAGGATGGCTGGTTGATGGACACCCCACGGAAACACGGCTACAGCGCCAGCAAGGAGGAGGTGGAGTAATGTTTTGGGCTGGAATCATGGGGAGAGAGATTGTCGGCCCCTTTAGGATCCCTGAAGGCGCTAAAGATGAACTCCATAATGTATGTGGATTTTCTCAAACAGCACTTCCTGCCATGGTTCAAGAAGAAGAACCGTGTATTTCACAGCAAGATCATTTTTCTGCATGATAATGCACCATCTCATGCTGCACATAAAACATCTGCATCTCTGGCTGATATGGGCATAAAAGGGGACAAACTTATGGTGTGACCCCCATGCTCCCCTGACCTCTACCCCATTCAGAACCTTTGGAGCATCATTAAAAGGAGTGTCTATGATGGCGGGAGGCAGTTCACATCTAAGCAACAGCTCTGGGAGGGTATTCTGTCCTCATGCAAAACAATTGAAGCAGAAACCATCCAAAACCTGACAAATTCAATGGACGAGAGAGTTCAGAAGCTCCTTTCGAACAAGGGGTCCTATGTGAAAATGTAACATCACCTAGAATAAAGTTTTGAGTTGAAAACTGTTTGATTTCAGTTTCTAACAACCTGCTAATGCTTATAATTTCAAAAATTACCATTTTTTTGGTCTTTATTAAAATGAAAAGGTTGATCGAAAAGTTTGGGGGATCTAAGAGTGTGGCAACCCAGTAGTCATGATTACTTCGAATTCTGACAATATGAGGGTCATGCTGCAGGTAGTGCAGCAAGAAGGCACTTATGTGTCTTGCGCATCTCGGAGCCCCAAAATTATTTTCCGGGCTAGATGCAGCTAAAAATTATTTTTAATTTTAAATCTGGTGAAGCTTATTATAGATGGCCTAATAGGATCAGTGCTGCACACTGCTACAAAGCCCAAATTATTTTCCAGTCAAGATACAGATAAACATGATTAGTAATTTGAAAGCTTAAAACGGTTGGTAGGGTGATTTTAACCAATCATCAAGCTTTTACTCTCCCCAGGATGACACAGGGGTAGAAAAGTCGTTTCGGATCCATGATTTGTTCATCTTTATGAACGTGAGTCTGTCTACATTATCAGTGGAGAGCCGCGTGCGCTTATCTGTCAGCACACCACCAGCAGCGCTGAACACACGTTCAGACAGAACGCTGGCTGCGGGGCATGACAAGATCTCCAAGGCGTAAGTGGCTAGCTCCAGCCATTTATCCAGATTGGAAGCCCAAAAAGAGCAAGGGTCCAGTGACACAGTCGTGGCTTCAATGTTTACTTGGAGATACTCCTGTACCATCGTCTCTAGGCGTTGACTATGTGTCAGACTTCTTGTCTCCTGTGGCCTTGCAAAGGATGGGCTAAAAAAGTGGTGAAATGATTCCGCAAAATTGATGTTACCAGCAGATACTGTGGTTCTGTTACGGTTTGAGTGCTGAACACTTGACGGTCCCACGGTTGGCAAGTTGGAACTGTGAGATTCACTACGTGCACCACTGGTATTTTGTGGAAAAGCACATGTAAGATTCTGCAACAGTCTCTGCTGATACTCCTGCATGCGTGCATCCCTTTCTATGGCAGGAATAATTTCTGCAAATTTACTTTTGTACCGGGGATCTAACAGTGTGGCAACCCAGTAGTCAGGATTATTTCTAATTCTCACAATTCGAGGGTCATGTTGCAGGTAGTGCAGCAAGAAGGCACTCATGTGTGTTGCGCATCCAGGAGCACCAAGTCCCTGTTGTGTTGGTGGCGAGGTAGCAATCATGCTTCCTTCCTCTGTCCTCTCCCCCCAACCTCGCACAACAGAAATGTGATCAAGGTCTCCCTCATCTGATGAGTCTTCCATCAGTTCGTCCTCCACTTCTTCCTGGGCTCCTGCACCTTCCTCACTAGTTTGGCTGCTACCATGCACCCTGGTAAAACCATCTCCCCCACCCTCACATGCCTGCCGCCTTGGTGCTGCCGACCGTCTGGACCTTGCAGATGTTAGCCCTTCCGCATACAACTCCTCCTCCTCTACTTCCTCCACCTCCTCTTGTGCCACCACCTGACTCTGAATTCTGTTTAACATGTGCTCCAGCATGTAAATCACCGGAATAGTCATGCTGATAATGGCATCGTCAGCACTAAACATCTTCGTCGCCATTTCAAAACTGTGCAGAAGGGTGCATAGGTCCCTGATCTGAGACCACTCCTCCAGCGTGATTTGCCGCACCTCTGAATCTCGTTGGCCCAGGCTATACGTCAGAACGTATTGCACCAGGGCTTGTCAGTGCTGCCACAGTCGCTGCAACATGTGCAGAGTTGAATTCCACCGGGTAGGCACATCGCATTTTAGCCGGTGAAGTGGCAGGCCCAACGACTTCTGTAGAGATGTAAGTCGCTGAGCTGCGGGATGCGAACGGCGGAAGTGAGCACACAGCGACCGTGCCCTCTGCAGAAGGCCATCTAGTCTGGGATAGTGGGCTAAAAATTGCTGGACAACCAGGTTCAACACGTGAGCCATACAAGGCACGTGTGTGACATTGCCCCGGCGAAGGGCCGCACCCAGGTTTGCAGCATTGTCGCACACGGCCTTCCCTGGTTTCAGGTCCAGTGGAGACAACCATTCATGAAATTGGTTCTCCAGAGCTGACCACAACTCCTCAGCTGTGTGACTCACATTTCCCAGACATTTCAATGTAAAAACCGCCTGATGACGTTGAGCCCTACTGCCAGCATAGTAAGGAGGTGTGCAGGATCCCTTCTGCGCAGTTAGAAAGCTTGTGGCATGACCAGACAGGCTTTGGGTGCAGGTGGAAGACCGAGAGGAGGTTGAGGAGGCAGAAGCAGTGGAGGAAAAATGACATAAAGAGGATTGACGCACAACTCGTGGGGACGGCAAGACTTGGACAGCAGCCCCTTGTCCTGCTGTCACCATAGTTACCCAGTGCCCAGTCAGCGACATGTAACGCCCCTGTCCATGCCTACTCGTCCAAGTGTCTGTGGTGAAATGCACCCTGTCACACACAGAGTTTCTCAAAGAAGCGGTGATGTTGTGTGCGACATGCTGGTGGAGCGCAGGCACACCTTTCTTTGAGAAGTAGTGCCGACTGGGCATCTGGTACTGGGGCACTGCGACGGACATAAGGTCTCGAAAATCCTCTGTGTCCACCAGGCGGAAAGGCAGCATTTCTGTAGCCAAGAGCTTGCAGATGGTGAAATTCAACCTCTTAGCTTTCTCATGGCTAGGAGGAAATGGTCTTTTACTTGTCCACATCTGAGGGACCGAGGGCTGGCTATTGTGCTTAGACGGGGTTGATAAGGGTGTCCCCGGCAAACTGACGGTCTGTGAGGAAGATGCAGGCGGACATGTTAGGTTGCCCTGATCCAAAGGTGGTGCTATCGATGTCGGACAGCGCTCAAGACCAGCTGGTGTTACCACCTCCAAAGAAAATGATGACCTGCCAATCACGCTGGCTGTTGCGGGTAAAGAGGTGGCAGGTCTGCGCCCCAAAACAGGTGTGACTGCTGTCCCCCCAGTCACAGAGGATGAAGAGGCCGCGGATGCACAAGATATGGCAGACGGTGGTTGGCCCGGCCGGCTAGACCGCATTGTAGCACACTGAGCTTCCCACTGCAACTTATGCTTCATGTCCATGTGCCGGTTCATGCATGAAGTACTCAAACTATGTATTTTTTGGCATCTACTTAGCTTTTGCTGACAAATGTTACAGATAACACGAGTTGGGTCATCTTTATCGATCTGAAAAAATGCCCAGGCTATGCAAGGCTTAGCACCCATGCGACCTGAAGAGCCACCACGACTTGTGGTGAGAGGCAGAGTTGTGTTTGAGGATGCAGTTGTTGACGTGCTTCCAGTACTACGTCTCTGTCCAGGAAGGCGCAACCTGACCTCGTCGTCACTAGCATCTTCCTCCACCTCCTCTGCTGACCTCATCTCTTGGCTGACTGTGGGTTGACAGTAAGTGGGATCTCCGACCTCATCATCATCACCCTGTGCGTTATCACACCCGTCGTCCTCAGAGCCAACCTGTTCCTGCCCTGACAAAAAACTAAAGTTGTCGCTCCAATCAGGTATTTGAGTCTTATCATCGTCTTCCTCATTGTCTCCACCAACAGGAGTTACAGTTTGGGAATGAGGGTCTACATTATGGTCAGAACCTTCTGCGTCTGGTCCTGGATCCGACTCATAAAGATTCTGGGCATCAGTGCAGATCATTTCCTCGTCTGGATTCACAGAAGCGCTGGAGTCGACCTCTGATTCCCAGGCTATAGTATGAGTAAACAGCTCTGCAGACTCAACCATCTGTTCTACCTCATACTCAGACGGGCAGCTGGAGATTTGGGAGCTGTGAGGAAGCAAGTGCGATTTGGGTGACACCTTTGAGGACTGGAGTATTTGTGATGTTGAAGTTGATGTGGAGGAGAGCCCACTTAAAGGAGCACTTGATATCCGTTGAAGCACCTGCTGTTTTTGTGCCTCATCTGGAATTTGTAGCGATTGGCGTGGCCGTAAGAAAGGGATCTTATCACATTGTCCGCTAAAAGAAGTAGACATTTTAGTTTGGCTGGAAGATGGTCTTTCTTCTGCACCTACCCCACGGACACAACCTTTTTTCCCCTTCCCAACACGCCTATTCCCCTTTCCACCAGCAGCAGGCCTTTTTCCACTCATTTTGGTGGTTAACTAATTCACAACTCTGGAGTTGTTTGCACAAAAAAACAATGGATGGTAACCGAGCAGAGCTGAGTGGCCAAACTGTGGTATTAGGCCAAAACTATTGGCTGGGTTAGATGCAGAAAAAAATTATTTTTAATTTGCAACCTGATGGAGGTCAGTATAGATGGACTAATAGACCAAGTCGCACACACCGCTAGAAGCCCAAATATTTTTTCAGAGCTAGATGCAGAAATTTTTTTTATTCAATTTGCAACCTGATGGAGGTCAGTATAGATGGACTAATAGACCAAGTCCCACACACTGCTAGAAGCCCAAATATTTTTTCAGAGCTAGATGCAGAAAAAAATTATTTTTAATTTGCAACCTGATGGAGGTCAGTATAGATGGACTAATAGACCAAGTCCCACACACTGCTAGAAGCCCAAATATTTTTTCAGAGCTAGATGCAGAAAAAAATTATTTTTAATTTGCAACCTGATGGAGGTCAGTATAGATGGACTAATAGACCAAGTCCCACACACTGCTAGAAGCCCAAATATTTTTTCAGAGCTAGATGCAGAAAAAAATTATTTTTAATTTGCAACCTGATGGAGGTCAGTATAGATGGACTAATAGACCAAGTCCCACACACCGCTAGAAGCCCAAATATTTTTTCAGAGCTAGATGCAGAAATTTTTTTTATTCAATTTGCAACCTGATGGAGGTCAGTATAGATGGACTAATAGACCAAGTCCCACACACTGCTAGAAGCCCAAATATTTTTTCAGAGCTAGATGCAGAAAAAAATTATTTTTAATTTGCAACCTGATGGAGGTCAGTATAGATGGACTAATAGACCAAGTCCCACACACCGCTAGAAGCCCAAATATTTTTTCAGAGCTAGATGCAGAAAAAAATTATTTTTAATTTGCAACCTGATGGAGGTCAGTATAGATGGACTAATAGACCAAGTCCCACACACTGCTAGAAGCCCAAATATTTTTTCAGAGCTAGATGCAGAAAAAAATTATTTTTAATTTGCAACCTGATGGAGGTCAGTATAGATGGACTAATAGACCAAGTCCCACACACCGCTAGAAGCCCAAATATTTTTTCAGAGCTAGATGCAGAAAAAAATTATATTCAATTTGCAACCTGCTGGAGGTCAGTATAGAAGGACTAATAGAACAAGTCCCACACACTGCTAGAAGCCCAAATATTTTTTCAGAGCTAAATGAAGAAAAAAATTATTTTTAATTTGCAACCTGATGGAGGTCAGTATAGATGGACTAATAGACCAAGTCCCACACACAGCTAGAAGCCCAAATATTTTTTCAGAGCTAGATGCAGAAAAAAATTATATTCAGTTTGCAACCTGATGGAGGTCAGTATAGATGGACTAATAGAATGATGCTATGCCCAAAAGATTTTACTTCACTAGGTGCAGTAAAAAAATTGGTATTCTATACACAGGTGGTATATCTTGCAACACAGATAGGCTACTCCACTGACTAACACACTCTGCAATAGGCCAAAAAGGATTAGCTTTGCTAGATTCAGCCAAATGCTGTGAAAAAAACTTGCACAGCACTGGCACAGACCTGCCTGGCAAAAACTGATAGGAACTGATGTAACCTAGTCCTGAAAAGGACTGCAATTACAATTAGTCTTTACTCCCACAATCTATCTATTTAAGAGCACAGACCTGCCTGATAAAGGTCGTAGGAAATGCTGTAACCTAGTCCTTAAAAGGACTGCAATCACAACTATTCCCTACTCCCAAGCTATCTGTATATTTGTGCGAAAATTGGCTTGAAATTAACAAGGTATAGCGCACACAGCAACAGCGGTGCCGTCTAACATGCAGCTGCAGCAGTGAGAAAATGGTGGCGACGGGGAAAATGGCTTGGTCTTATAGGGCAAGGACATGTGACATACACTGCCAATCACACATGCCCTTGCTTGTGTGAAAAAAAGCACTTCGCTCCGTGTGTGCGCTGCTGATAGGCTGACAGATTGCACCTCCCCACTGTAAATGCGGGAAAGAGAAAAAAAAATGGAGATCTTCATTGTTCCTGCAGAGATCCATCCCCTGCCCCTCCCCCCACCCCTCTGTACACTCAAACTGTGTATTAACATTAATTTTCATCATTACTGAGAAAAAATCCAGTTATGATTTTGGTGCACGAACAGTTATCGAACATAACCTCGAACAGCCGAATTTTTCTCAAATTGTTCGTGTTCGCCGACCGGCTCGAACACC
Source organism: Phyllobates terribilis (assembly GCF_046119375.1). NCBI lineage: Eukaryota > Metazoa > Chordata > Amphibia > Anura > Dendrobatidae > Phyllobates > Phyllobates terribilis. Next base: position 603,714,661 of record NW_027362771.1, read on the forward strand.
GCCCAAAACAGCTCGAATTTGAGATTGGCGAACAGTTCGAGTAGAACAACGCTCATCTCTACTAGTAATATACTACACATTGTACATAACCTACAGCTAGTAATATACTACACACTGTACATAACCTACAGCTAGTAATATACTACACACGGTATATAACCTACAGCTAGTAATATACTACACACTGTACATAACCTACAGCTAGTAATATACTACACACGGTACATAACCTGCAGCTAGTAATATACTACACACTGTACATAACCTACAGCTAGTAATATACTACACACGGTACATAACCTACAGCTAGTAATATACTACACACGGTACATAACCTGCAGCTAGTAATATACTACACACTGTACATAACCTACAGCTAGTAATATACTACACACGGTACATAACCTACAGCTAGTAATATACTACACACGGTACATAACCTACAGCTAGTAATATACTACACACGGTACATAACCTACAGCTAGTAATACACTAAACATTGTACATAACCTACAGCTAGTAATATACTACACACTGTACATAACCTACAGCTAGTAATATACTACACACTGCACATAACCTACAGCTAGTAATATACTACACACGTTACATAACCTACAGCTAGTAATATACTACACACGGTACATAACCTGCAGCTAGTAATATACTACACACTGTACATAACCTACAGCTAGTAATATACTACACACGGTACATAACCTACAGCTAGTAATATACTACACACGGTACATAACCTGCAGCTAGTAATATACTACACACGGTACATAACCTACAGCTAGTAATATACTACACACTGCACATAACCTACAGCTAGTAATATACTACACACGGTGTATAACCTACAGCTAGTAATATACTACACACGGTACATAACCTGCAGCTAGTAATATACTACACACTGTACATAACCTACAGCTAGTAATATACTACACACGGCACATAACCTACAGCTAGTAATATACTACACACGGTACATAACCTGCAGCTAGTAATATACTACACACGGTACATAACCTGCAGCTAGTAATATACTACACACGGTACATAACCTACAGCTAGCAATATACTACACACGGTACATAACCTACAGCTAGTAATATACTACACACGGTATATAACCTACAGCTAGTAATATACTACACACTGTACATAACCTACAGCTAGTAATATACTACACACGGTACATAACCTACAGCTAGTAATATACTACACACTGTGTATAACCTACAGCTAGTAATATACTACACACGGTACATAACCTGCAGCTAGTAATATACTACACACGGTACATAACCTACAGCTAGTAATATACTACACACGGTACATAACCTACAGCTAGTAATATACTACACATTGTACATAACATACAGCTAGTAATATACTACACACTGTGCATAACCTACAGCTAGTAATATACTACACACTGCACATAACCTACAGCTAGTAATATACTACACACGGTATATAACCTACAGCTAGTAATATACTACACACGGTACATAACCTACAGCTAGTAATATAGTACACATTGTACATAACCTACAGCTAGTAATATACTGCACACTGTACATAACCTACAGCTAGTAATATACTACACACGGTACATAACCTACAGCTAGTAATATACTACACACGGTACATAACCTACAGCTAGTAATATACTACACATTGTACATAACCTACAGCTAGTAATATACTACACACGGTACATAACCTACATCTAGTAATATACTACACACGGTACATAACCTACAGCTAGTAATATACTACACACTGTACATAACCTACAGCTAGTAATATACTACACACGGTACATAACATACAGCTAGTAATATACTACACACTGTACATAACCTACAGCTAGTAATATACTACACACGGTACATAACCTACAGCTAGTAATATACTACACACTGTACATAACCTACAGCTAGTAATATACTACACACGGTACATAACCTACAGCTAGTAATATACTACACACGGTACATAACCTACAGCTAGTAATATACTACACACGGTACATAACCTACAGCTAGTAATATACTACACATTGTACATAACCTGCAGCTAGTAATGTACTACACACGGTACATAACCTACAGCTAGTAATATACTACACACGGTACATAACCTACAGCTAGTAATATACTACACACGGTACATAACCTACAGCTAGTAATATACTACACACGGTACATAACCTACAGCTAGTAATATACTAAACACTGTACATAACCTACAGCTAGTAATATACTACACACGGTACATAACCTACAGCTAGTAATATACTACACATTGTACATAACCTACAGCTAGTAATATACTACACACGGTACATAACCTACAGCTAGTAATATACTACACACGGTACATAACCTACAGCTAGTAATATACTACACATTGTACATAACCTACAGCTAGTAATATACTACACACGGTACATAACCTACAGCTAGTAATATACTACACACGGTAGATAACCTACAGCTAGTAATATACTACACACTGTACATAACCTACAGCTAGTAATATACTACACACGGTACATAACCTACAGCTAGTAATATACTACACACTGTACATAACCTACAGCTAGTAATATACTACACACGGTACATAACCTACAGCTAGTAATATACTACACACGGTACATAACCTACAGCTAGTAATATACTACACACGGTACATAACCTACAGCTAGTAATATACTACACATTGTACATAACCTACAGCTAGTAATATACTACACACGGTACATAACCTACAGCTAGTAATATACTACACACGGTACATAACCTACAGCTAGTAATATACTACACACTGTACATAACCTACAGCTAGTAATATACTACACACGGTACATAACCTACAGCTAGTAATATACTACACACTGTACATAACCTACAGCTAGTAATATACTACACACGGTACATAACCTACAGCTAGTAATATACTACACATTGTACATAACCTACAGCTAGTAATATACTACACACGGTACATAACCTACAGCTAGTAATATACTACACACGGTACATAACCTACAGCTAGTAATATACTACACATTGTACATAACCTACAGCTAGTAATATACTACACACGGTACATAACCTACAGCTAGTAATATACTACACACGGTACATAACCTACAGCTAGTAATATACTACACACTGTACATAACCTACAGCTAGTAATATACTACACACGGTACATAACCTACAGCTAGTAATATACTACACACTGTACATAACCTACAGCTAGTAATATACTACACACGGTACATAACCTACAGCTAGTAATATACTACACACGGTACATAACCTACAGCTAGTAATATACTACACACGGTACATAACCTACAGCTAGTAATATACTACACATTGTACATAACCTACAGCTAGTAATATACTACACACGGTACATAACCTACAGCTAGTAATATACTACACACGGTACATAACCTACAGCTAGTAATATACTACACACTGTACATAACCTACAGCTAGTAATATACTACACACGGTACATAACCTACAGCTAGTAATATACTACACACTGTACATAACCTACAGCTAGTAATATACTACACACGGTACATAACCTACAGCTAGTAATATACTACACACTGTACATAACCTACAGCTAGTAATATAATACACACGGTACATAACCTACAGCTAGTAATATACTGCACACGGTACATAACCTACAGCTAGTAATATACTACACACTGTACATAACCTACAGCTAGTAATATACTACACACGGTACATAACCTACAGCTAGTAATATACTACACACGGTACATAACCTACAGCTAGTAATATACTACACACTGTACATAACCTACAGCTAGTAATATACTACACACGGTACATAACCTACAGCTAGTAATATACTACACACGGTACATAACCTACAGCTAGTAATATACTACACACGGTACATAACATACAGCTAGTAATATACTACACACGGTACATAACCTACAGCTAGTAATATACTACACACTGTACATAACCTACAGCTAGTAATATACTACACACGGTACATAACCTACAGCTAGTAATATACTACACACGGTACATAACATACAGCTAGTAATATACTACACACGGTACATAACCTACAGCTAGTAATATACTACACACTGTACATAACCTACAGCTAGTAATATACTACACACTGTACATAACCTACAGCTAGTAATATACTACACACTGTACATAACATACAGCTAGTAATATACTACACACGGTATATAACCTACAGCTAGTAATATACTACACACGGTACATAACATACAGCTAGTAATATACTACACACGGTACATAACCTACAGCTAGTAATATACTACACATTGTACATAACCTACAGCTAGTAATATACTACACACGGTACATAACCTACAGCTAGTAATATACTACACACAGTACATAACATACAGCTAGTAATATACTACACACGGTACATAACATACAGCTAGTAATATACTACACACGGTACATAACCTACAGCTAGTAATATACTACACACTGTACATAACCTACAGCTAGTAATATACTACACACTGTATATAACCTACAGCTAGTAATATACTACACACGGTACATAACCTACAGCTAGTAATATACTACACACTGTACATAACCTACAGCTAGTAATATACTACACACGGTACATAACCTACAGCTAGTAATATACTACACACAGTACATAACATACAGCTAGTAATATACTACACACGGTACATAACCTACAGCTAGTAATATACTACACACTGTACATAACCTACAGCTAGTAATATAGTACACACTGTACATAACCTACAGCTAGTAATATACTACACACTGTACATAACCTACAGCTAGTAATATAATACACACTGTACATAACCTACAGCTAGTAATATACTACACACGGTATATAACCTACAGCTAGTAGTTTACTACACATTGTACATAACCTACAGCTAGTAATATACTACACACTGCACATAACCTACAGCTAGTAATATACTACACACTGCACATAACCTACAGCTAGTAATATACTACACACTGTGTATAACCTACAGCTAGTAATATACTACACACTGTGTATAACCTACAGCTTGTAATATACTACACACGGTAAATAACCTACAGCTGGTAATATACTACACACGGTACATAACCTACAGCTGGTAATATACTACACAATGTACATAACCTACAGCTAGTAATATACTACACACGGTACATAACCTACAGCTGGTAATATACTACACACGGTATATAACCTACAGCTAGTAATATACTACACACTGCACATAACCTACAGCTAGTAATATACTACACACTGCACATAACCTACAGCTAGTAATATACTACACACTGTGTATAACCTACAGCTAGTAATATACTACACACGGTATATAACCTACAGCTGGTAATATACTACACACGGTACATAACCTACAGCTAGTAATATACTACACAATGTACATAACCTACAGCTAGTAATATACTACACACGGTACATAACCTACAGCTAGTAATATACTACACACTGTACATAACCTACAGCTAGTAATATACTACACATTGTACATAACCTACAGCTAGTAATATACTACACACTGCACATAACCTACAGCTAGTAATATACTACACACTGTACATAACCTACAGCTAGTAATATACTACACACGGTACATAACCTACAGCTAGTAATATACTACACACTGTACATAACTTACAGCTAGTAATATACTACACAGTGTATAACCTACAGCTTGTAATATACTACACACGGTACATAACCTACAGCTAGTAATATACTACACACTGTACATAACCTACAGCTAGTAATATACTACACACGGTATATAACCTACAGCTAGTAATATACTACACACGGTACATAACCTACAGCTAATAATATACTACACACGGTACATAACCTACAGCTAGTAATATACTACACACTGTACATAACTTACAGCTAGTAATATACTACACACTGTGTATAACCTACAGCTTGTAATATACTACACACTGTACATAACCTACAGCTAGTAATATACTACACACGGTACATAACCTACAGCTAGTAATATACTACACACTGTACATAACTTACAGCTAGTAATATACTACACACTGTGTATAACCTACAGCTAGTAATATACTACACACGGTACATAACCTACAGCTAGTAATATACTACACACTGTACATAACCTACAGCTAGTAATATACTACACACTGTACATAACCTACAGCTAGTAATATACTACACATTGTACATAACCTACAGCTAGTAATATACTACACACTGCACATAACCTACAGCTAGTAATATACTACACACGGTACATAACCTACAGCTAGTAATATACTACACACGGTACATAACCTACAGCTAGTAATATACTACACACTGTACATAACCTACAGCTAGTAATATACTACACACTGTACATAACCTACAGCTAGTAATATACTACACACTGTACATAATCTACAGCTAGTAATATACTACACACTGTGTATAACCTACAGCTTGTAATATACTACACACGGTACATAACCTACAGCTGGTAATATACTACACACGGTACATAACCTACAGCTAGAAATATACTACACACTGTACATAACCTACAGCTAGTAATATACTACACACTGTGTATAACCTACAGCTTGTAATATACTACACACGGTATATAACCTACAGCTGGTAATATACTACACACTGCACATAACCTACAGCTAGTAATATACTACACACTGTACATAACCTACAGCTAGTAATATACTACACACTGTGTATAACCTACAGCTTGTAATATACTACACACGGTATATAACCTACAGCTGGTAATATACTACACACGGTACATAAACTACAGCTAGTAATATACTACACAATGTACATAACCTACAGCTAGTAATATACTACACACGGTACATAACCTACAGCTAGTAATATACTACACACTGCACATAACCTACAGCTAGTAATATACTACACACTGTGTATAACCTACAGCTAGTAATATACTACACACTGTACATAACCTACAGCTAGTAATATACTACACATTGTACATAACGTACAGCTAGTAATATACTACACACTGCACATAACCTACAGCTAGTAATATACTACACACTGTACATAACCTACAGCTAATAATATACTATACACTGTACATAACCTACAGCTAGTAATATACTACACATTGTACATAACCTACATCTAGTAATATACTACACACTGTACATAACCTACAGCTAGTAATATACTACACACGGTACATAACCTACAGCTAGTAATATACTACACACGGTACATAACCTACAGCTAGTAATATACTACACACTGTACATAACCTACAGCTAGTAATATACTACACACGGTACATAACCTACAGCTAGTAATATACTACACACTGTACATAACCTACAGCTAGTAATATACTACACACGGTACATAACCTACAGCTAGTAATATACTACACACTGTACATAACCTACAGCTAGTAATATACTACACACGGTACATAACCTACAGCTAGTAATATACTACACACGGTACATAACCTACAGCTAGTAATATACTACACACGGTACATAACCTACAGCTAGTAATATACTACACATTGTACATAACCTGCAGCTAGTAATGTACTACACACGGTACATAACCTACAGCTAGTAATATACTACACACGGTACATAACCTACAGCTAGTAATATACTACACACGGTACATAACCTACAGCTAGTAATATACTACACACGGTACATAACCTACAGCTAGTAATATACTAAACACTGTACATAACCTACAGCTAGTAATATACTACACACGGTACATAACCTACAGCTAGTAATATACTACACATTGTACATAACCTACAGCTAGTAATATACTACACACGGTACATAACCTACAGCTAGTAATATACTACACACGGTACATAACCTACAGCTAGTAATATACTACACATTGTACATAACCTACAGCTAGTAATATACTACACACGGTACATAACCTACAGCTAGTAATATACTACACACGGTAGATAACCTACAGCTAGTAATATACTACACACTGTACATAACCTACAGCTAGTAATATACTACACACGGTACATAACCTACAGCTAGTAATATACTACACACTGTACATAACCTACAGCTAGTAATATACTACACACGGTACATAACCTACAGCTAGTAATATACTACACACGGTACATAACCTACAGCTAGTAATATACTACACACGGTACATAACCTACAGCTAGTAATATACTACACATTGTACATAACCTACAGCTAGTAATATACTACACACGGTACATAACCTACAGCTAGTAATATACTACACACGGTACATAACCTACAGCTAGTAATATACTACACACTGTACATAACCTACAGCTAGTAATATACTACACACGGTACATAACCTACAGCTAGTAATATACTACACACTGTACATAACCTACAGCTAGTAATATACTACACACGGTACATAACCTACAGCTAGTAATATACTACACATTGTACATAACCTACAGCTAGTAATATACTACACACGGTACATAACCTACAGCTAGTAATATACTACACACGGTACATAACCTACAGCTAGTAATATACTACACATTGTACATAACCTACAGCTAGTAATATACTACACACGGTACATAACCTACAGCTAGTAATATACTACACACGGTACATAACCTACAGCTAGTAATATACTACACACGGTACATAACCTACAGCTAGTAATATACTACACACTGTACATAACCTACAGCTAGTAATATACTACACACGGTACATAACCTACAGCTAGTAATATACTACACACTGTACATAACCTACAGCTAGTAATATACTACACACGGTACATAACCTACAGCTAGTAATATACTACACACGGTACATAACCTACAGCTAGTAATATACTACACACGGTACATAACCTACAGCTAGTAATATACTACACATTGTACATAACCTACAGCTAGTAATATACTACACACGGTACATAACCTACAGCTAGTAATATACTACACACGGTACATAACCTACAGCTAGTAATATACTACACACTGTACATAACCTACAGCTAGTAATATACTACACACGGTACATAACCTACAGCTAGTAATATACTACACACTGTACATAACCTACAGCTAGTAATATACTACACACGGTACATAACCTACAGCTAGTAATATACTACACACTGTACATAACCTACAGCTAGTAATATAATACACACGGTACATAACCTACAGCTAGTAATATACTGCACACGGTACATAACCTACAGCTAGTAATATACTACACACTGTACATAACCTACAGCTAGTAATATACTACACACGGTACATAACCTACAGCTAGTAATATACTACACACGGTACATAACCTACAGCTAGTAATATACTACACACTGTACATAACCTACAGCTAGTAATATACTACACACGGTACATAACCTACAGCTAGTAATATACTACACACGGTACATAACCTACAGCTAGTAATATACTACACACGGTACATAACATACAGCTAGTAATATACTACACACGGTACATAACCTACAGCTAGTAATATACTACACACTGTACATAACCTACAGCTAGTAATATACTACACACGGTACATAACCTACAGCTAGTAATATACTACACACGGTACATAACATACAGCTAGTAATATACTACACACGGTACATAACCTACAGCTAGTAATATACTACACACTGTACATAACCTACAGCTAGTAATATACTACACACTGTACATAACCTACAGCTAGTAATATACTACACACTGTACATAACATACAGCTAGTAATATACTACACACGGTATATAACCTACAGCTAGTAATATACTACACACGGTACATAACATACAGCTAGTAATATACTACACACGGTACATAACCTACAGCTAGTAATATACTACACATTGTACATAACCTACAGCTAGTAATATACTACACACGGTACATAACCTACAGCTAGTAATATACTACACACAGTACATAACATACAGCTAGTAATATACTACACACGGTACATAACATACAGCTAGTAATATACTACACACGGTACATAACCTACAGCTAGTAATATACTACACACTGTACATAACCTACAGCTAGTAATATACTACACACTGTATATAACCTACAGCTAGTAATATACTACACACGGTACATAACCTACAGCTAGTAATATACTACACACTGTACATAACCTACAGCTAGTAATATACTACACACGGTACATAACCTACAGCTAGTAATATACTACACACAGTACATAACATACAGCTAGTAATATACTACACACGGTACATAACCTACAGCTAGTAATATACTACACACTGTACATAACCTACAGCTAGTAATATAGTACACACTGTACATAACCTACAGCTAGTAATATACTACACACTGTACATAACCTACAGCTAGTAATATAATACACACTGTACATAACCTACAGCTAGTAATATACTACACACGGTATATAACCTACAGCTAGTAGTTTACTACACATTGTACATAACCTACAGCTAGTAATATACTACACACTGCACATAACCTACAGCTAGTAATATACTACACACTGCACATAACCTACAGCTAGTAATATACTACACACTGTGTATAACCTACAGCTAGTAATATACTACACACTGTGTATAACCTACAGCTTGTAATATACTACACACGGTAAATAACCTACAGCTGGTAATATACTACACACGGTACATAACCTACAGCTGGTAATATACTACACAATGTACATAACCTACAGCTAGTAATATACTACACACGGTACATAACCTACAGCTGGTAATATACTACACACGGTATATAACCTACAGCTAGTAATATACTACACACTGCACATAACCTACAGCTAGTAATATACTACACACTGCACATAACCTACAGCTAGTAATATACTACACACTGTGTATAACCTACAGCTAGTAATATACTACACACGGTATATAACCTACAGCTGGTAATATACTACACACGGTACATAACCTACAGCTAGTAATATACTACACAATGTACATAACCTACAGCTAGTAATATACTACACACGGTACATAACCTACAGCTAGTAATATACTACACACTGTACATAACCTACAGCTAGTAATATACTACACATTGTACATAACCTACAGCTAGTAATATACTACACACTGCACATAACCTACAGCTAGTAATATACTACACACTGTACATAACCTACAGCTAGTAATATACTACACACGGTACATAACCTACAGCTAGTAATATACTACACACTGTACATAACTTACAGCTAGTAATATACTACACAGTGTATAACCTACAGCTTGTAATATACTACACACGGTACATAACCTACAGCTAGTAATATACTACACACTGTACATAACCTACAGCTAGTAATATACTACACACGGTATATAACCTACAGCTAGTAATATACTACACACGGTACATAACCTACAGCTAATAATATACTACACACGGTACATAACCTACAGCTAGTAATATACTACACACTGTACATAACTTACAGCTAGTAATATACTACACACTGTGTATAACCTACAGCTTGTAATATACTACACACTGTACATAACCTACAGCTAGTAATATACTACACACGGTACATAACCTACAGCTAGTAATATACTACACACTGTACATAACTTACAGCTAGTAATATACTACACACTGTGTATAACCTACAGCTAGTAATATACTACACACGGTACATAACCTACAGCTAGTAATATACTACACACTGTACATAACCTACAGCTAGTAATATACTACACACTGTACATAACCTACAGCTAGTAATATACTACACATTGTACATAACCTACAGCTAGTAATATACTACACACTGCACATAACCTACAGCTAGTAATATACTACACACGGTACATAACCTACAGCTAGTAATATACTACACACGGTACATAACCTACAGCTAGTAATATACTACACACTGTACATAACCTACAGCTAGTAATATACTACACACTGTACATAACCTACAGCTAGTAATATACTACACACTGTACATAATCTACAGCTAGTAATATACTACACACTGTGTATAACCTACAGCTTGTAATATACTACACACGGTACATAACCTACAGCTGGTAATATACTACACACGGTACATAACCTACAGCTAGAAATATACTACACACTGTACATAACCTACAGCTAGTAATATACTACACACTGTGTATAACCTACAGCTTGTAATATACTACACACGGTATATAACCTACAGCTGGTAATATACTACACACTGCACATAACCTACAGCTAGTAATATACTACACACTGTACATAACCTACAGCTAGTAATATACTACACACTGTGTATAACCTACAGCTTGTAATATACTACACACGGTATATAACCTACAGCTGGTAATATACTACACACGGTACATAAACTACAGCTAGTAATATACTACACAATGTACATAACCTACAGCTAGTAATATACTACACACGGTACATAACCTACAGCTAGTAATATACTACACACTGCACATAACCTACAGCTAGTAATATACTACACACTGTGTATAACCTACAGCTAGTAATATACTACACACTGTACATAACCTACAGCTAGTAATATACTACACATTGTACATAACGTACAGCTAGTAATATACTACACACTGCACATAACCTACAGCTAGTAATATACTACACACTGTACATAACCTACAGCTAATAATATACTATACACTGTACATAACCTACAGCTAGTAATATACTACACATTGTACATAACCTACAGCTAGTAATATACTACACACTGTACATAACCTACAGCTAGTAATATACTACACACGGTACATAACCTACAGCTAGTAATATACTACACACTGTACATAACCTACAGCTAGTAATATACTACACACGGTACATAACCTGCAGCTAGTAATATACTACACACGGTATATAACCTACAGCTAGTAATATACTACACACTGTACATAACCTACAGCTAGTAATATACTACACACTGTACATAACCTACAGCTAGTAATATACTACACACGGTACATAACCTACAGCTAGTAATATACTACACACTGTACATAACCTACAGCTAGTATTATACTACACACGGTACATAACCTACAGCTAGTAATATTCTACACACTGTACATAACCTACAGCTAGTAATATACTACACATTGTACATAACCTACAGCTAGTAATATAATACACACTGTACATAACCTACAGCTAGTAATATACTACACACGGTATATAACCTACAGCTAGTAGTTTACTACACATTGTACATAACCTACAACTAGTAATATACTACACACTGTACATAACCTACAGCTAGTAATATACTACACACTGTACATAACCTACAGCTAGTAATATACTACACACGGTACATAACCTACAGCTAGTAATATACTACACACTGCACATAACCTACAGATAGTAATATACTACACACGGTACATAACCTACAGCTAGTAATATACTACACACGGTACATAACCTACAGCTAGTAATATACTACACACGGTACATAACCTACAGCTAGTAATATACTACACACTGTACATAACCTACAGCTAGTAATATACTACACACTGTACATAACCTACAGCTAGTAATATACTACACACGGTATATAACCTACAGCTAGTAATATACTACACACTGCACATAACCTACAGCTAGTAATATACTACACACGGCACATAACCTACAGCTAGTAATATACTACACACGGTACATAACCTACAGCTAGTAATATACTACACACGGTACATAACCTACAGCTAGTAATATACTACACACTGTGTATAACCTACAGCTTGTAATATACTACACACGGTATATAACCTACAGCTGGTAATATACTACACACTGCACATAACCTACAGCTAGTAATATACTACACACTGTACATAACCTACAGCTAGTAATATACTACACACTGTGTATAACCTACAGCTTGTAATATACTACACACGGTATATAACCTACAGCTGGTAATATACTACACACGGTACATAACCTACAGCTAGTAATATACTACACAATGTACATAACCTACAGCTAGTAATATACTACACACGGTACATAACCTACAGCTAGAAATATACTACACACTGCACATAACCTACAGCTAGTAATATACTACACACTGTGTATAACCTACAGCTAGTAATATACTACACACTGTACATAACCTACAGCTAGTAATATACTACACATTGTACATAACCTACAGCTAGTAATATACTACACACTGCACATAACCTACAGCTAGTAATATACTACACACTGTACATAACCTACAGCTAGTAATATACTACACACGGTACATAACCTACAGCTAGTAATATACTACACACTGTACATAACCTACAGCTAGTAATATACTACACATTGTACATAACCTACAGCTAGTAATATACTACACACTGTACATAACCTACAGCTAGTAATATACTACACACGGTACATAACCTACAGCTAGTAATATACTACACACTGTACATAACCTACAGCTAGTAATATACTACACACGGTACATAACCTGCAGCTAGTAATATACTACACACGGTATATAACCTACAGCTAGTAATATACTACACACTGTACATAACCTACAGCTAGTAATATACTACACACTGTACATAACCTACAGCTAGTAATATACTACACACGGTACATAACCTACAGCTAGTAATATACTACACACTGTACATAACCTACAGCTAGTAATATACTACACACGGTACATAACCTACAGCTAGTAATATTCTACACA